>NC_044032.1:232944200-233630182 GCF_901765095.1 Microcaecilia unicolor | reverse complement strand
CAATAGTGTTTTTTTCTTCAGTTTTGCTCTTAAGTATAAATTTAACTCTGTTTTTTCCTCAGTGTCTGAAGTATCATCGGTTATGAGAAATCATCCATCTGATTTTACATTCTGAATTGGCATCCCTCACAAGCCTCAAAGAGAAATGGTTTTCACCCCGCTTAGTCGAAAAATTTGAGGGTCCAGATTTCTCCTTGAGATTCGATTTTATGCCATTCTTTCTTTCTTTCTTTTTCTCTGTTCATATGAGTAACTGTCTCTTTTGTGGTAGAAAAGACAATGATGAATTTGTGAAATATTAGGTCACTGATCAACAGTAGGAACCAAATTCCAAGGCGTGATAGCGTTGACTTTCACTTTGGAGCTAGTGCTTGTATATAAAAACTGAAATTGGATCTCACGTTCAAATAGCCACATATGTAGTCTCATCAGCATTGCTGGCGTAAAGTGTGCAAAGTTTAGGAATTCAGTTTGTTTCCCGCTTGCCAGTAGAGGTGTGTGGGGGTGGGGGGTTTTCATATTCGTTTCTGAACATGGGTTAGCAGAATGTAAAGTTTCGGCTTGCAGACTGGTTGAGATGATTTATTAGGTTTGGTTGGGAGAATGGATGCCAAAACCGATAATGCTATGAAAGGAAGAAAAGAGTTGCTTCTACTTGTTAATGCTTTGCTTCTGTTCACTGTTTTACAGAACCGATAAAGTGTAAAGGGAATAAAAAGGTGCCGGGCCGGAGTACCGGTAGCTTTTGCCTTTGAGGGACGGCAGCTATAACATTGGAGGGGATAGGCTGCGCTGAGCTGGGATGTAGGGACGTGTAGGGGCTTTTTTTCGAACTCAGCTTGCAGCGACGGCTATCTTTCAGAGTAGGTCCAGAACATCATGTGCTCCTATGACAGGAAATGTCTCAGGCTTCAGCGTTAGTACTGAGCCGTAGAATGAAGAGTGTTGAATAAGGCCTTTGCAAATGACTGCTACATTTTGTGATATTTACTGGGTACAAACTAAGGTGAAAAATCAAGAAAAATGATGGAATAGATGTAAAAGCGGGGACCTGCAAGGTGTGAAAGAGCAAATGTGTGAAAATGGAAGCCTAGCTGCTGAATGGTTCCATGGTGTAATGGTTAGCACTTTGGACTTTGAATCCAGGGATCTGAGTTCAAATCTCAGTGGAACCTGCTGGATTTTTTTAATCCTTGTGCCTTGAAGACACGAATTCTCAAGGCCATGTAGGCTGGTGAATGGGTAGAATGGTCTGGTAGCAAAGCATGGCCCCTGAAATGAGGTAAATTAAGCCAGCTAGTTTGCCAGGAGCACAAAGGAGAGAGGGAAAGAAAGGGACAAATCCAGGCATGTTGTGCTTTGTAATGTGGAGGGGAGGGTGCAAGATTAGCTGTGTGCAAGCCCGCCTTTCGGACTGCTGTTGCTAGGAGAGTGGGGGTGACCCTCTGTGCTTTTGAAAAGGACATGATGTGGGTCTTGAATAGCCTTCTCTTTTAAGGCAAGGTACTGTAGGTAGCTGGGAAGTTCTTGCAGTAGAGGCAAGGGCAGGTGGGGAGGGCACATCTTTACCTACAGCAGCTGAAATAGCTCAGTTGGGAGAGCGTTAGACTGAAGATCTAAAGGTCCCTGGTTCAATTCCAGATTTCAGCATCCCATTTTCCACCTAGTGGACAAGGGTAGAAAAAGGCCATTTGTCCCCTGCAGTCTGCCCTGTTCTCCCCATCTGCCCAGAGCAGGGGTCCATGTCAGCTGTAGAAGCTTTATCCCCTTGCAGGAAGTGCCTGCCTTTGCAGGCATCTTTCATTTGTTTGTTTGTTTGCTTGCTTCTTCATTAGTTCCTCACCATAGTTGACTCAGAAGAATGGAGCCATCAGGGTTTATTCTTAATAACAAAATCATTTTTGAAGTGGGTATTTCTTAAGCAAAGGCTTACGAATTAAAAGGAGGTTGTAAAATCGCTAGCATGCTAGAAGTTGAGGTAATAGCTACAAGTGGATCTGGTACAGCAATGAGCAAAGACTACAGCCTCCTGGTTCCATGGTGTAATGGTGAGCACTCTGGACTCTGAATCCAGCAATCTGAGCTCAAATCTCAGTGGAACCTGGTACTAGTAGATATTTTAAGAGTCTTTCCTCTTAAAACATTCCGTATTGGAGGGCTTGCAGAAAGCCAAGTAGAGTTCACAGTATGCTTTAGATCTTACCAAAGCCGCATGTATTTGAGGTTGCGCTTGAGTTTTTCCTTTGGGATTCATGACTATGTCGGAAAAGGCTCCCTTGGATTTCTTTATCGCTATCATTTGAAAAATTCAAAGTAGCTTAGGACTGATTTCCCTCTTGCACTTGAAGGTAATGGTGTTAGGATGTAGGGGGAGTTCTGCTGTGGATAGGCCACCACAATAGTGTTTTTTTCTTCAGTTTTGCTCTTAAGTATAAATTTAACTCTGTTTTTTCCTCAGTGTCTGAAGTATCATCGGTTATGAGAAATCATCCATCTGATTTTACATTCTGAATTGGCATCCCTCACAAGCCTCAAAGAGAAATGGTTTTCACCCTGCTTAGTCGAAAAATTTGAGGGTCCAGATTTCTCCTTGAGATTCCATTTTATGCCATTCTTTCTTTCTTTCTTTTTCTCTGTTCATATGAGTAACTGTCTCTTTTGTGGTAGAAAAGACAATGATGAATTTGTGAAATATTAGGTCACTGATCAACGGTAGGAACCAAATTCCAAGGCGTGATAGCGTTGACTTTCACTTTGGAGCTAGTGCTTGTATATAAAAACTGAAATTGGATCTCACGTTCAAAAAGCCACATACGTAGTCTCATCAGCATTGCTGGCGTAAAGTGTGCAAAGTTTAGGAATTCAGTTTGTTTCCCGCTTGCCAGTAGAGGTGTGTGGGGGTGGGGGGTTTTCATATTCGTTTCTGAACATGGGTTAGCAGAATGTAAAGTTTCGGCTTGCAGACTGGTTGAGATGATTTATTAGGTTTGGTTGGGAGAATGGATGCCAAAACCGATAATGCTATGAAAGGAAGAAAAGAGTTGCTTCTACTTGTTAATGCTTTGCTTCTGTTCACTGTTTTACAGAACCGATAAAGTGTAAAGGGAATAAAAAGGTGCCGGGCCGGAGTACCGGTAGCTTTTGCCTTTGAGGGACGGCAGCTATAGCATTGGAGGGGATAGGCTGCGCTGAGCTGGGATGTAGGAACGTGTAGGGGCTTTTTTTCGACCTCAGCTTGCAGCGACGGCTATCTTTCAGAGTAGGTCCAGAACATCATGTGCTCCTATGACAGGAAATGTCTCAGGGTTCAGCGTTAGTACTGAGCCGTAGAATGAAGAGTGTTGAATAAGGCCTTTGCAAATGACTGCTACATTTTGTGATATTTACTGGGTACAAACTAAGTTGAAAAATCAAGAAAAATGATGGAATAGATGTAAAAGCGGGGACCTGCAATGTGTGAAAGAGCAAATGTGTGAAAATGGAAGCCTAGCTGCTGAATGGTTCCATGGTGTAATGGTTAGCACTTGGGACTTTGAATCCAGGGATCTGAGTTCAAATCTCAGTGGAACCTGCTGGATTTTTTTAATCCTTGTGCCTTGAAGACACGAATTCTCAAGGCCATGTAGGCTGGTGAATGGGTAGAATGGTCTGGTAGCAAAGCATGGCCCCTGAAATGAGGTAAATTAAGCCAGCTAGTTTGCCAGGAGCACAAAGGAGAGAGGGAAAGAAAGGGACAAATCCAGGCATGTTGTGCTTTGTAATGTGGAGGGGAGGGTGCAAGATTAGCTGTGTGCAAGCCCGCCTTTCGGACTGCTGTTGCTAGGAGAGTGGGGGTGACCCTCTGTGCTTTTGAAAAGGACATGATGTGGGTCTTGAATAGCCTTCTCTTTTAAGGCAAGGTACTGTAGGTAGCTGGGAAGTTCTTGCAGTAGAGGCAAGGGCAGGTGGGGAGGGCACATCTTTACCTACAGCAGCTGAAATAGCTCAGTTGGGAGAGCGTTAGACTGAAGATCTAAAGGTCCCTGGTTCAATTCCAGGTTTCAGCATCCCATTTTCCACCTAGTGGACGAGGGTAGAAAAAGGCCATTTGTCCCCTGCAGTCTGCCCTGTTCTCCCCATCTGCCCAGAGCAGGGGTCCATGTCAGCTGTAGAAGCTTTATCCCCTTGCAGGAAGTGCCTGCCTTTGCAGGCATCTTTCATTTGTTTGTTTGCTTGCTTCTTCATTAGTTCTTCACCATAGTTGACTCAGAAGAATGGAGCCATCAGGGTTTATTCTTAATAACAAAATCATTTTTGAAGTGGGTATTTCTTAAGCAAAGGCTTACGAATTAAAAGGAGGTTGTAAAATCGCTAGCATGCTAGAAGTTGAGGTAATAGCTACAAGTGGATCTGGTACAGCAATGAGCAAAGACTACAGCCTCCTGGTTCCATGGTGTAATGGTGAGCACTCTGGACTCTGAATCCAGCAATCTGAGTTCAAATCTCAGTGGAACCTGGTACTAGTAGATATTTTAAGAGTCTTTCCTCTTAAAACATTCGGTATTGGAGGACTTGCAGAAAGCCAAGAAGAGTTCACAGTATGCTTTAGATCTTACCAAAGCCGCATGTATTTGAGGTTGCGCTTGAGTTTTTCCTTTGGGATTCATGACTATGTCGGAAAAGGCTCCCTTGGATTTCTTTATCGCTATCATTTGGAAAATTCAAAGTAGCTTAGGACTGATTTCCCTCTTGCACTTGAAGGTAATGGTGTTAGGATGTAGGGGGAGTTCTGCTGTGGATAGGCCACCACAATAGTGTTTTTTTTCTTCAGTTTTGCTCTTAAGTATAAATTTAACTCTGTTTTTTCCTCAGTGTCTGAAGTATCATCGGTTATGAGAAATCATCCATCTGATTTTACATTCTGAATTGGCATCCCTCACAAGCCTCAAAGAGAAATGGTTTTCACCCCGCTTAGTCGAAAAATTTGAAGGGTCCAGATTTCTCCTTGAGATTCGATTTTATGCCATTCTTTCTTTCTTTCTTTTTCTCTGTTCATATGAGTAACTGTCTCTTTTGTGGTAGAAAAGACAATGATGAATTTGTGAAATATTAAGAACTTTTCTCAGTATGGATATACAAATGTATGGATTGTGTGCATATTGCTAAATATGTGTACCTTAGGTAGGTATATGAATAGGCAAATAAATGTTTGGTTTGTTTTCATAAAATTTGACTTTTTTTTCCCTGATTTTCCTTTTGTTTCACCCATTAACATATTAATTCATGGGTTAGTACATCCTTCACTTAACAAACTCATCATATCATATATGTTTACTTGAATAATTCCAGCAGTCACCAATTTTAAAATTCAAAGTTCATGGTGCCACTAGGTGGCACCAGATCAACACAGGAGGCTCAGTTGGTAGAAAGGAAGTGGTGGTTTCCTGCTGGCTGGCCATAGGATCATCAAAGTACACAGAGAGAACTTCACATCCAGGAATGTAAGAATTTTCTTTAGCTAAATCATTTTTTGTTGTTTTTTCTTAAATTTCTTTTATTAGTTTAGAAAATAAGATAAGATAATACCTTTTTTTATTGGACATAACAGTACATTTTTTGATTAGCTTTCAAAGGTAACCCTTCTTCTTTAGCCAATGCTTTCTAGCCCTCTATCTACTATAATAAAACTCACCTTCAACGTTCTGAAGTCACTCAGTCACTCCCTGAAGGGTTCATCAGTTCATGGTGAAGAAGCCACAACACTGACCATGTCTCTCTGCCCCACCCTCGCATAACAGACCAATCAGAAAAAACACCCTCAACGTTCTGAAACACAAAGGACCATCACAAAACCGTTACCAGGCAACGCTAGGCGACGTAAGACGGACCTATCAGAGGAAACTACGTGGCAATAAGGGAGGAGCATTCACCAGCACAACGGCTCATTATCTGTGCAGCACGGAGAGCACAGAACCACCGCTGTGGGTATGTGCAAAAATAGACCGGGGGGGGGGGGGGGGGAGAGAAATTTTTAAATGCCTAATGCCAGTACTGAAGAGTGCCGGAGGGCCTATAGCACAGACTATATTTGGGTTCGCTTGACGTGGAGTCGGTGGAGCCGGAGAACAGCGTGCCCCTCACTATCTGGGACGTGGGCGAACAGGACAAGCTGCGGCCCAGCTGGAAGGATTACCCACGACCCAGCCAGCAGCGAACAGCAACCAAGGAAGGGGGCGGAGGCGTGTTTCCCTACTCCTTCCCTGCCTAGGAATCGCTGGAGACTGGCTGCCAAACTAACGAAACAACCGCACACCGACGCACCACCTCCATCATTCGAAAGGCATCCACTCTTTCTTCAACAGAAATGCAAACTAATAAATCAAACAAAAAAAAACCACCACTCAGCAAAGGCTGGCCCCCCTACAACCACTTTTACATTTCACCAACAGAAAGACCCCCCTCCACAAACCTCCTTGACAGACAAAACCACACACACACACAATACAACAGAAACACACCCTCAAAGCCACACACCAATCCATCCCACTTTGCCAGCACAGCACAGCACATCCCCCAACCCCCCACCCAAAAAACAAAACAAAAAAAAAAGACACACATCAACAACCTGCACACACACCTCACCCTCAGACACTCACACACACAAATCTCTGTGACACACACATACATACATACACACACACACACACACACACACACACAAAAGCCACATGCTAGCGCCCATTTCATTGGTTTCGGAAACGGGCCTTTTTTACTAGTAAACCATAAAATTTTACTGCTTTATCACCCTCTTATCAGCCATCTATCTCTCCCTGTCTGTCACCCATCCAGCTCTTCCTGTCTTTTATCTAACCCACCACACCTTCTTCCTATGAGACTGTCATTGGAATGCTTTTGTGTTTCACATATATATTTTGATATTTGACAACATTTGCTTATTTCTGATCTAAAGAAGAAGGGTTACCTTCAAATGTTAATTGAAAAATGTATTTAGTCCAAAAAAAGATAATATCTTATTTACTTTTCTATTTATTACCTTTAAAAGTAGACTAACATGGCTACCACACCACTTTTATTAGTTCAAAAGTCATACTGAGGAACTGAGTTCGATTCCCACCTCAGGCACAGGCAGCTCCTTGTGACTCTGGGCAAGTCACTTAACCCTCCATTGCCCCATGTAAGCCGCATTGAGCCTGCCATGAGTGGGAAAGCGCAGGGTACAAATGTAACTAAAATAAATACACATCACAGCTGAGTCACCTTCAGAACAATACTATAAAAGGAACTACTTGGAATAACAGTGAATAATATGTCACTCCAACTCTTGACATTTTTGTAAACAAAATCTGGGCTAACTCATTATAAGTTATAAAATTTAACTGTCACTTTGTGAACATCCATCGACCTCCCACCCTCACGATTCAGACTATCACTGGAATGGTTTTATGATTCACTTATATATTTTTGTATCGTTATCTTTTTCTTATTCTTTCCCAACCTGAAGAAGGGGTTTTAGATCTTGAAAGCAAGTCAAAAAATGCATTGCTAGGCCTATTAAAAAGGTATTGCCTTATATTTTTAGGTCAATATTCAGACTAGCAGTCAATTTTTCCTTTAAATGCCAGTCAAAGCATTTGAGGTTATTACCCAAATATTCAGTGTAGGTGATTTCTGGAAATCAGCTCTGACTATCTGGGAATATTATAGTGATTGCTGCTCCCATCCAGATAATGCTAATCTTCAGCACCAGTATCTGGTCAGCTAACTAGATAAGGTGGAGGGGCATAATCGAACAGGGCGCCCAAGTTTTCATGAGGGCCTGCGAAGGGGCGGGGAAACCCATATTATTGAAACAAGATGGGCGTCCATCTTTTGTTTCGATAATACAGTCGAGGACTCCCAAATGTCAATATTTAGGTCGACCTTAGAGATGGTCGACCTAAATGTTGAGATGGTCAACCTTAGAGATGGTCGTCCCCGGGTTTCGGCCATAATGGAAACCGAGGACGCCCATCTCAAAAACGAAAAATTCCAAGCCCTTTGGTCATGGGAGGAGCCAGAATTTGTAGTGCATAGGTCCCCCTGACATGCCAGGACACCAACCGGGCACCCTAGGGGGCACTGCAATGGACTTCAGAAATTGCTCCCAGGTGCATAGCTCCCTTACCTTGGGTGCTGAGCCCCCCAAAACCCACTCCCCACAACTGTACACCACTACCATAGCCCTAAGGGGTGAAGGGGGGCACCTACATTTGGGTACAGTGGGTTTCGGGTGGGTTTTGGAGGGCTCACATTTACCACCACAAGTGTAACAGGTTGGGGGGGGGGGAGATGGGCCTGGGTCCACCTGCCTGAAGTGCACTGCACCCACTAAAACTGCTCCAAGGACCTGCATACTGCTGTCATGGAGCTGGGTATGACATTTGAGGCTGGCATAGAGACTGGCAAAAAAAAAAAATTTTAAGTTTTTTTATTTTGAGGGTGGGAGGGGGTTGGTGACCACTGAGGGAGTAAAGGGGAGTCATCCCCGATTCCCTCCGGTGGTCATCTGGTCAGTTCAGGCACCTTTTCACGGCTTGGTCGCAAGAAAAAATGGACCAAGTAAAGTCGGCTGTGCTCATCAGGGACGCCCTTCTTTTTCCATTAGCTGAGGACACCCATCCTTAATCACGCCACAGCCCCGCCTTCGCTACGGTGCCGACACGCCTCTGTGAACTTTGGTCATCCCTGCACCAGGAAGCAGTTGAGGATGCCCAAAATCGGCTTTCGATTATGCCGATTTGGACGACCCTGAGAGAAGGATGCCCATCTCCCAATTTGTGTCGGAAGATGGGCGCCCTTCTCTTTCGAAAATAAGCCTGTTAGGAACCCTTTTATTAAGCCACATCAAGCGTTAACGTATGTTTAAAGTGGGGAAAAAGCTTACCACAAATGCATTAAAGCATTTAGCAGTAATTAGCCTGTTTAATTTATTAACATTTTTTTGGGAGGGGGTATGTCATAGGCAGGGAATGGGCAATTCACATAAGTGCTAACTGGACAGCTAACATAGGTGCACTTTGCATCTCCAATAGCAAGCATAAGTGCTCCCATGTTAATATTTTTACAGGTCTTCTATGCTAATGGGAAAATTACTATAGGACCTGCAAAAAGAAAAAAAAAGTCCATTTCTTAACATATCTTAGTAAAAGGGCCCCCTAGTCTCCATCCACGGACTGCCCCAGTGCTATTCAGATAGTTTTTTTTTTTTTTTTTGGGGGGGGGGGGGTCTGTAGTGATTCACTGGCATTATCCAGTTAATGTAAACACAGAAGAACACCAGTCTTCGCATGCTCAAAAACACAAACAACACAGCGAAGATGACACAGGAATATAGTTTCAAGACAATGCTGAAACAGATTTTCAGTGGCATTAACTGGATAATGCGACACGGCCATGTTTTGGCCAACTGGCCTGCCTCAGGAGTCTTTGAAGTCTTAAAATATTATCTATGGATAAATCATGTGCCTGTCGATATGTTACCCAATAGAAATCTTGTGCATGAAACTCGATGCTTAATCAGCAAATCAAAGGTAGCCTTTTCAATGCTTTGAGAGCTCTGCTCCTCAGAGTAAAGAGGAAAAAGTTGCCTCCTCCAAAGCATTGAAAAGGCTAACTTTGATTTGCAGTTTGAGCATCAAGTTTCATGCACAAGATTTCTATTTATTTATTTATTTTATTTATTTGTATCCCACATTTTCCCACCTATTGGCAGGCTCAGTGTGGCTTACATAGTACCGGAGAGGCGTTCGCCAACTCTAGTATGAACAAATACAAAGTGATGTTGTGGTAGGATAAGGTTCATGTGGAACAGACATTAGGGAATCGTAGAGCGGAAGAGTTATGTTATGTCCATTACGTGCTTTGGTTTCGTTGTGTTGCATATTCACTGTGCTAATTTTGAAAACATGACTGGGTTATGGCCCTCAAGGATCGTGGTTGCTCACAGCTGCATTAAAATACCTCTCTCCACTTCAAAATTCTGCTGCACAACATATTTCACCGCTATTGGTACACTCACATAACCCTCTTCTCAAGTTAGTGGAGGAATAGCCTACTGGTTAGAGCACTAGCCTTGACATCCGGAGATGGCCATTTCAAATTCTACTGCTGCTCCTTGTGATCTTGGTCAAATCACTTAACCCTCTATTGCCTCAGGTACAAAATTAGATTGTGAGCCCTCCGGGGACACAGAAATACCCAGTATACCTGAATGTAACTCACCTTGACCTACTACTGAAAAAGGTGTGAGCAAAATCCAAATAAATAAATTTCATTGGCTCCCTATATGTTTATGTATACAGTTCGAACTCTGACTTACAAGTGCTTTCATTCTACAGCTCCTTAGCATCTCTCTGCTCTTACCCTCCCTGGGAACTCCATTCACCTGGTAAGCCATGATGTGAAACTCACCAGTGAGCCTTCTCTGAAGTAGCCTCCACACTCTGAAATGCACTCCCTGAAAGACTTCGCTTAACACGAGACTGTTTTGTTCAGGAAGGAGGTAAAAGCTTGGCTCTTCACCTAGGCCTTTAGTGGAAGTAGTAACTAACTTCCTAGTCACAAGCAAGGAGTGACACCGGCTGCACGTACTATAGCAGGACATATTTATCCATTCTTACCCTAGCTAAGATAATAGTCAAGCACCTTTCTGATCCTATGTGCAACTTTCTTTAAATTAATCTCCTTATTTTGTTACTCCTGTTACTTTATCTTATCTATTTATAAATTCCATCTTTGCTTACACCCTGTGCTATTATTGCGTATTGTGTTGACATTGTAATGTAGCATACTATGCCATACTTTGTATTGTTATTTGAAGATTTTTCTGCTGTCTATTGCTTATGTTTGACTTATGCTTTGCCTTGAATGAATTATTTCAAAAAGGCGGTAATTAAATCCTAATAAATAAATATCTATCTGTACCATTCTCCTCCACTGTCAACTCCACTCGGTTCCTTTTATCCTTTTGTGCTGTATGCCTGAAATAGACTTCCTGAGCTGGTGTGTCATGCTCCATCTCTAGCCCTATTCAAATCTATGTTAAAAGCCCAATTTTTGGGTAACATATCAACAAACACTTGATTTATCCATAGTAGGGTTACCATATGGCTCCAGAAAAAGGAGGACGGATTGAGCCAGCCGGGTTTTACTTCCATTGCTTTCAAGCAATGGAAGTAAAACCCGGCTGGCTCAATCCGTCCTCCTTTTTCTGGAGCCATATGGTAACCCTAAAATTCCATAGACAATAGTGTAAGACTTCAAAGATTTCTGAGGCAGGCCAGTTGGTCGAAATACTGCCATGTCAAGTCTTTAGAGCTACATAATAAACTTGGACTTTTCAATATTATCCAGTTAATGCCACTGAAAATCTGTTTATGGCCCTAGTCAGTGGGACTTCTCCAAGTACAAATGGCACATCTTTAGCTGAAATAAAGAAGAGAATTTCTGGGGGAAAAAGCACAGAGGCACCTCTTGTTCTTTAATACTGTGAAGCAGAGATGCAAATTGCCCAGTTCTAGGAATGAGATTTTACTCCAGTCCTGAATTTCTGATAGCTCAGCCCTGAGGCATTTTGAGACCTGCAGCACTGATTTCAATGGGTAGATTCAGTAACTAAAAATTACTGTACTGCTTCAGGATATCAATTCATATAAATGCAGAAGTATTGCCATACTGGGACAGACCAAAGGTCCATCAAGCCAAGCATCCTGTTTCCAACAGTAGCCAATCCAGGTCACAAATACCTGGCAAGATCTCCAAAAAAGCACAAAACATTTTATGCTGCTTATCCCAGAAATAAGCAGTGGATTTTTCACAAATCCATTTTAATAATGGTCTATGGACTTTTCCTTTAGGAAGCCATCCAAATCTTTATTAAACCCCGCTAAGCTAACCACCTTTACTACATTCTCTGGCAACAAATTCCAGAGTTTAATTATATGTTGAGTGAAGAAACATTTTCTCCAATTCATTTTAAATTTACTACTTTGTAGCTTCATCGCATACCCCCTAGTCCTAGTATTTTTTGAAAGAGTAAACAGATGCTTCACGTCTACCTCTATCATAGCTCCCCTCAGCTGTCTTTTTTCCAAGCTGAAGAGCCCTAGCCACTTTAGCCTTTCCTCATAGGGAAGTCATCCCATCTCCTTTATCACTTTCATCACCCTTCTCTGCACCTTTTCTAATTCCACTATATCTTTTTTTGAGATGTGGTGACCAGAATTGAACACAGTATTTGAGGTGCGGTCGCACCATGGAGTGATACAAAGGCATTATAACGGACCCATTTTTGTGTTCCATTCCTTTCCTAATAACTAACATTCTTTTAGCTCTAATAGCTTCCTTTACCTCGCTTTTTAACCATGCCAGCTGTCATTTGGTCTTCCGTCCTCCTTTTTTAATACGCGGAATATATTTGGCCTGGGTTTCCAAGATGGTATTTTTGAACAGCATCCACGCCTGATGTAAACTTTTGACCCTTGCAGCCACTCCTCTAAGTTTTTTTTTCACCGTTCTTCTCATTTTATCATAGTCTCCTTTTTGAAAGTTAAATGCTAACGTATTAGATTTCCTGTGTATACTTACTTCAAAGCTAATGTCACCTGCTCTGTGAACTTCATACAGTTTGTCCAATTAACCTTTTTATTTATAGTTGTGTATGTAGCCGAGGCCTAAACTGTATTTAGCCCAAAGAGTACAGAGTGAACATAAGAAAACATCATCCTTAAAAAGGTATTACCAGATGAAAATAGTTCATTTTTTTTCTTTTTTTCCAAGATTTTTTATTGGTTTTAGTACAATGTAAATAGTACATAACATTAACCAAAAAAAATAAAAAGATGCATTATGGAAATAGTTAAGGTAAGTTTTGATTTCTGTAAAGAGAATCAATTTGATTTCTGTAAAGAGAATCAATTTAGTTTACATAAATTCAAGGCACAACCACTTGTAAATATAAATAAGTTATTAATTAAAGTGCAAATAAATGATTATATTGCACTAAGAATTTTATAGAACTAGTTAAAACCCTAAATATATTAAATGTAATAAATAGTTAAAATCCTTCCTGGATCCAGTTTTACATTCTAAAATATTTTTCCTTTCTTATAGAAATCAATAGGATTACTAAAAACTACAAGTAAGTATTGCACATAAACTGTTAACAAATCTTGCATAAATATTCCTATTTTACTAAATTCCAATTTTCTTTCCTTCTATAGGAATTACTTTTAAGGTAAGTAATAATATCACAGATCAATTGTATTGTCAAGAAATAATTAAAACTACTTTAACTTTTCTTTCTCTCTTGTCAGGTCCTCAGTTCCATAAGGTAAGTATGAGTGATAATGTAAATGTACAATGTTTCTCTCTCAGTTTCAGAGTCTTGTTGAATTAATTTTTCCTCAGTACTTAGCTTGAATTCCAGCTTTCTTGACTTTAGGAAAATTTCATCTGTCTTGGTTGTCTTTATCTTGATCTTCTCCCTAAACTTATTCTTTAAAAGAAAATAAAAGGAAAGAATCTGCCTTCCTGCAGTGTGTGTATCTAGAGATGAGCCTGCCTGTTACAGGAACCTGGACTGAATATTCTAATATCAATAAAATAAAATAAATTTAAATTTTCTGAGTTTAATTTCCTGAATTCTTCTAATAAACTTTAGTTCCTAGCCCTAGCTATGGAGAGAGTTCATCTTCCAGGAATTTGCTGAATTCTTGAGGATCACAGCTATTCATATCACTCACATACACTATCACACTGGATTCACACAACATTAAGAGGTTTTGTTTAAGTTAAATCTCTACTTTACTTTTCTAAGGTCAGATAATTTAATTATCTGACTAGTTCAGACTTCAAATATTAATCTATTTGTTTTCAATAAATACCTTTAAAAATATCTTTATAACTCAGAAGATATCCTTCAGAGACAATATCTTATCAATTCCTATTACAATTACCTCAACCCACTGAAGGGCTACTGATATTTAGTGCTTTTTTTCAGAATAAACTATTTTTAAAAATAGTATTCTAACTATTCTTTACCTTAACTACAGTCAATTAGTTCAGAATAAACCTATGGAGCACAGCTTTTCTTTCTCAGGAGAGGTGTGGTAGCCGTGTTAGTCCACTCTTAAGGTTATCAATAGAAATCAAACAAAATAAAACATGGAAAAGAAAATAAGATGATACCTTTTTTATTGGACATAACTTAATACATTTCTTGATTAGCTTTCGAAGGTTGCCCTTCTTCATCAAAAAGGAGAGAAATCAGAACCTCTTAAATTCGGTACAAACCTCTGTATAAACTCAGTACTCCCAATTAAACTATTCTCAATCACTCTTTTATTATTTTACTCAAACTTTATCATTTATTCCTTCCACTCAAACCTTTCACTCAGACAGGTCAGGATGCAGGTCTTCTCTCATCAAGATCTTCTGTTGCTCTCTCACCAACTGTAACTAGTTAGGTCCATAACTAGAGCAGTGCAGCCAATCAGGAAGCTCCATTTGAGAACAGATTTCCATACTGACATTATATTGTGCATTTTTATTTAAAAACAGTATATAAAACCTTCATTTTTGGATTTTAATTACATAGCACAAGACAGAGCAATACACTAACATTTGTTCTGTAAAATAAATCCATTAAAAATGACCCCCAAATAGCCAAACTGGAACACTATAAAATCAGACTAATTTGCATAAAATCTAAGCATAAATAGCCCCATAGCAAGCAAGTATAGGCTCCTAGGACCTGAATTCCACCATTAAAACTCATGCAAACACTTTTTAAAAATTTATGTTTAATACTTTTACATTTTCAGGTGTCAGTGTGGGTTTCCTTTAACTGTACTTTGCCTGCGCTGAAATTCGCGCTGTTTCGGATCACCATGGAAACCAAGGACACTTCCAAACACCCCCTGCACTTCACAGCAGTCTCCAGGGTATATTAATAAAAATGTGACACATGCACATGCCTCGCGCATGCACAATTGCATGCAACGCCCAATTTTGGCGACATTAATATTTCATGAATCAGACCCTTCTTTGGGTCACAATAAACCCCCCCCCCCCTTGCTTTTCAATATTTAATTGGTGGCACAATGGTCCCTGATAGTCCGTTTTAATACCAGAGCCATCGGGTAAACTCATTGCACTGCGCATGCGCCGCGGATGTCACTGATGTCAATGTGTCCTTCAACATCGTGCACCCGTCAGCAGCATTCCCCAGCATCCAGCATGTCTCCAAAAGCCCAGGACACCCTCCTGCAGCCAAAACCAGCTGCTTTCTATTTTCTGGTGGCCTGGAACCCCATGGATTGTGACGAAAACGCGATTTCATGGCGGACCCGCCCCCTACCACCAAATGCACCCCAGAGCCTCCCCACAGCTCCAAGAGGCCAGGTAAACTAAAAAATATATTTTTATTCGTACTGGTTACACTAATATCAAATCTGATCATATTATGATCACTGTTATCAAGCAGCCCCAGCACCTATCAGATCATACGGTTCGCTAAGAACTAAGTCTAGAATTTTTCCTTCTCTTGTTGGCTCCTGTACGAACTGCTCCATAAAGCAGTCTCACAATCACCGCTCACTCTCTTCTACCCTTTAATGATACAAAATTACTACTACTACTTAACATTTCTAAAGCGCTACCAGGGTTACGCAGCGCTGTACAATTTAACAAAGAAGGACAGTCCCTGCTCAAAGGAGCTTACAATCTAAAGGACAAAAAATGTAGACATCAAATTGGGACAGTCTAGATTTCCTGAATGGAGGGAGGTGTAATGGTTAGGTGCCGAAAGCGACATTGAAGAGGTGGGCTTTGAGCAAGGATTTGAAGATGGGCAGGGAGGGGGCTTGGCGAATGGGCTCCGGGAGATTATTCCGAACATAGGGTGAGGCGAGGCAGAAAGGGCGGAGTCTGGAGTTGGCTGTGGTGGGTCTCTGCTTCCCCACCTCCTCACAGCACACACAACTGCTAAGAAATGTGGCCTTATGTAGGACATGGGGCTGATGTATTAACATGCGTACATCAACATTATGATACCAGGGTGTAAATCATACTAAAATTATAACAGTTGATGAAACTGGTAGAGAGATGGTGTTTTATGTTAAGCATGGCATAGAGTCAAGCCCTGCAGAAAACGAAGGATTCGATTCTGTAAATGGGTGTAAAAAAAATGCATACTAAGCACTATTCACAACAGTCACGTAGTATCTCAATTATACAGAATTTTCTTTCCTTTGGTTTTGCATATTAGATGTGTTTCATGTTGTTCATCTCATTGTTGCTTTTGTGTTTTGTTCTTGATTGTTGTGACCTCTGAAGCGGGCATCATTCCCGCTGAAGCGGGGCCCCGTGTCGGGTCTGTATATAGTTGGTGCTTAATAAAGACTGTGGGGCCAATACAAACCCGGATATTAAATGTTTGGGCTATTCCGGTGACCGGCATTGAATATCTGGTTTATTTCTGGCCGATTGGAAGATAGCCAGCTATGTTGATATTCAGACTTAGCCGGTTATCATCTAACTGGTAGAGATATCCCACCTATTCACGCTGCCAACTGTAGCCGCTAAAGTGGGGCTGAAAATTGGCGGATTGCTGGTTATGAGTTTATCTTGTTGGGCAGACTGGATGGACCGTACAGGTCTTTATATGCCATCATCTACTATGTTTTCGTCAAGGAATTTTACCTGCCTAGCATGTCCCGATGTTACATTTTACCCAGTCAGTTTCGGGGTAATTGAAATCACCCATTATTATTGTGTTGCCCAGTTTGTTAGCCTCCCTAATTTTTTTTTTTTTTTGTTACGTTTGTACCCCGCACTTTCCCACTCATGGCAGGCTCAATGCAGCTTACATGGGGCAATGGAGGGTTAAGTGACTTGCCCAGAGTCACAAGGAGCTGCCTGTGCTGGGAATCGAACTCAGTTCCTCAGTTCCCCAGGATCAAAGTCCACCACCCTAACCACTAGGCCACTCCTCCTTTAACATTTCTACATCTGTCTGTTCATCCTGTCCAGGCAGACGGTAGTACACTCCTATCACTAAAATCAGGACTGATGTAAAAGTCTTCTCCCTGTAACTGGGTAACTTGGCAGCTTTCCTAGAGTTAACCGTAAAAGTTTCTGTTTTACTAAATTGCCTGCAGTCTGTTCTGTGAGTGAAACTATTGACCCATAAACATTTAACTCAGACAGGAAAACCTCCCACTCAATTCACAGACCCCATGTGGGATTAATTTATTTTCAGCAGAGCCTGTTCTCTGAGCAGAAAGCCTTAATGTGGAAAAAAATTACATTGGAGTAGCACACGAATACTGTATGTACTGTTCCAGGCTGCATCAGTGCAAAGGTAGCAGACTCAAAGTCAGGCCCATTATCTTTTCAAAAGCCAGGACAGGGAGGTAGATAAATTGTCCCCACCTCTGATTTCTTAAAGAGCATCTTCACCCCCCTGGACCATCTACCTCCTGATCCTGTTTTTAAACTCTGGAGGGCCCTCCACCCTTCCTGTCCTTTTTAAAAATTTGGATCTTCCCTCCCCCCCCCCCCCCCTCACCCCAACACTTACCAGGGTATTTATGTTAAATATAAGTTCTGATGTAGAAATATTTTCTCTGTGCAGACCCCTGATGACGCTCATACGAGCGAAACACGATTCGTGTAGGGTCATTACAAACACTAGCGTCTTTCAGAGACTCGGGTTATTATTTCCAGTATATTGGCTGAAGTATCGCTGTGGTCAAGAGATTTTATAAGCATACCTGGAATGTGACTTCATGGGTGCCAGTGTTTCCACGTCGGAGATGTTCCTTGTATACAACGATTTGGAATCCCCCCCCCCCCCCCGAGGTCGCCGCTACCACTCCCCCCACCCTGGAGTCGCTGCCGCCGCCCCCTCACCTGGCCCAGGCCCTATCTTCGCTATTGAACTTACATCGCCAAAAACACAGCAGGGCAGATCAGCTGAGCTCCCGTCGGCCTTCCTTCCCTGCCTGTGGTCTGCCCTTGCCGACATTATGTCTCATGAGGGCGGGACACAGGCAGAGAAGGAAGGCCGATGGCTGCTCAGCTGATCTGCCCTGCTGCGTTTTCAGCGATGTAAGCTCAATAGCGAAGAGAGGGCCCGGGCCGGGTGGAGGGGGCGGTGGCAACTCCAGGGGGGGAACCGGTAGCGGCGACCTTGGGGGGGGAGGGGTGGCGGCGACCTCGGGGGGAGGGAGGGAAGGGGAGGGCAGGAGACATGCTGGATATGGGAGGTATCAGAAGGAGGGGGCCTTGGAGCTGGGAGGGAGGGTCAGAGGGGGGGCCTTGGAGCTGGGAGGGGGAGGGACAAAGGGCCCTTGGAGCTGGCTGGGAGGGAGGGACGGAGGGGGGGCCCTTGGAGCTGGGAGTGTTGCAGGAATTACCACTATTGTTAGCAGAATCTGTGGTTCTTCAGAAGTCAAGCACCACACACCAGAATGAGAGAGAAATCTTCTTTATTTGCCAGCAAACAAAGTAGGACATCAGCACTAGGTCTCTTCTTCTCTTTCTCAGCTCTCTGTGTCTTCTGTCTGTCCTCTTCAGCTCTCTTCTGACGTATACTGCTCCTGCTCTCAGTTTTATATACAGTTCTAAACCCCTCTAGCCCCCCTTACTTTCCAGATGGTAAAGAATAGATTAATTACCCTGTCTGAACCAATCATCTCTATACATATATTCAAAATATCAGTTACATAGGTTTGAGATATTTCCTAAACTGACCTATGACCTGGGGCCTCTCACACTAGACAATGTGTCACCTATCTCTTGCATTTTATTATTATTCACATAATCAGTTTCCCAATCAACTTCATACTAACTGGGTTCTGGCATTCATTAAGGGGTCAAGGGGCCAATCTTGCTTAATGGCATACAGATATGGTTTGTTATTACTTTCAGGACCATTCCTACACTTAGCTATTCATCAAGGAAGTAAGTTGACATTTCCTGACCTCTTTCACCTAGCTAGGACTGTGGATAATTCAAACCAGACGATGACCTTTTCAACTGCAGTCTTACTTGAAAAGTCAGGCAAAGATGTAACACTGAATTGAAAAGATATTCTACATAGAAATAAAACTTATTACCCAGAATAAAACATATTCTAAAATAAGCAGAAATCAGAATTCCTTATAAGACAAAATCTACATATCAAGAACTTCTAAAATCTAACTATTTTCTTCTAAGCAGCGTTCAATCTAATCCTTTTAAAACTACAGTATGCCTGGCTCATAATGGTACCCAGATGTGGTAAACTAATTACTTCTCTCTGACCTTTCTAACCTCTAGCCTAGCAAAAGCTAGACTCCTGCGCAATTAAAACCAGATGGCATTCCTCCATCACTTGCAAAACTGAAAAGTTAAAATAGAATTAACAAATATAATTTCTCTGCCCACGCTGTCTCAGGAGGGCATGCGGCCTTGGAACTGAGAGGGCAGGCAGGGGGCCTTGGAGCTGGGGAGGGATGGAGGGGGGCCCTTGGAGCTGGGAGGGAATGGGGCCTTGGAACTGGGAGGGGGGCAGGTGGCCTTGGAGCTGGGGGGGAGAGGGACTGGGGCCTTGGAGCTGGGAGGGAGGGATGGAGGGGGGCCTTGGAGCTGGCAGGGAAGGAGGGAGAGCAGGGGGCCTTGCAGCGGCGAGGTAGGGTAGGGGCCCTGCAGTGCCGAGGGGAGGAGGCCCTGGAAAACCCCCATACCAATACTCGCTCATTTTAACGGGCTTAACGGCTAGTACTTTAATGTACAGCTGTTGTGGTGATCAAGTTCATCGTGCTTTTTTGGGGGGAGGATTTGTTCCACCTGATGCAAGTTATTTTTCAATTAAGACTGAGGGTGGGCGGAAATGCGCAGTTGCTCGTTCCTCAAATATTCGATTGATGAAACACTAGCAGAGACAAACTGTTGCATTTGGAGTTAAAAGTTACCTAAATGTTAGAGTTATGTAATATCAATAAAAGATGAACTGTGGCAATTTGAGTTCAAAGCTAGATACATATTAAGCTGGCTCCATGTGGCATATTGTGCTATACCTATGAGAAGGTTAATGTTTATTATTTGTATATGACTTCAATTCTCAGCGGCCATTTTGAATCTTGCCAAGACCATCATCACAGGCAGCATTCAGGAGGATGCAGAGCAGCGCGCTGGGCAGGAAAGAGGGGGCTCTTTCCTGCCCCAACGTCACTAGACCACCAGGGAAGATCGCGTGAGTAAAGGGAGAGGTGGTGACAGGGCTGGGGGGAGGGGAGGTAACCCTAGGGAGGGCGATCCCGAACTTGGAGGGAGGGATTCGGACAAGACGCACCGGAGCACCTAGGTTTTAGAGGAGGGAAAAAGTGTGTCTTATAGTCCAAATTTTTTTTTTCCTATTTCCCTCTTCTAAAACCTAGGTGCGTCTTATGGTCCGGTGCGTCTTATAGTCCGAAAAATACGGTACATCCTAAAGCAGTGTAGTATTTGAAGTCCATGATTCTATCCATTGAAATCAGTGCTGCAGGTCCTATAATGCACCAGGTTGAAGTTGGCAGAAATCCAGGACCGGTCAAAAAGTCTCCCTCCTGGAATGGGTAACTTGGCAGCTCTGGGTAACACAAGATCAGGAGACCTCTTGCAAAGGCAACGTAGGAAAGCTCCCTGGGTCCTTATAAAGGAGTAGGCTGATGATGTCACAAGTAGGAAATGAAGCAGAAGCGAGGCTTGGCTTACAGGAAGAACAGCAATAGGGAAAAAGGCAGACTGGAGAGGTCACAGAGCTAGATACAGAGAAACAGTAGGTCTGAACATAAGGGCACAGCCACAACCGTGACAATTACCCATCATTATGGGGGTGATTTTAATATGGTGGCAGAGCCCAACTTGGACAGATTGGGGGGAGGGGGAAGGTGGTAATGTGGCTTCCCATTCTCAGGGGATTCTTTTGTTTTGTACCTTGCTCGATCTTTTAGATGGGTAGAGGGTGCTACACCCCTCAAATTCCTTTGAGTCCCAAATGCAGGTCCTGGAAACACTCTTGACAGCTAAGAAAGTAGTTAGGTGTGTAGGTTCCAAAAACACATATTTAGATGACTGATACAAAATAATAATTCCCCAAGGAATATAGCAACATCCTACCTACCCCAATACCTAAAGACACTAAGAAAAAAAACAAATGATCTCACCAACTATCGACCAGTTGTGTCTATCCCTTTAGTAGTAAAATTGATGGAGAGCTTGGTGACCAAACAGCTTACGGAATACTTGGACAAGTTCTCAATACTGCACGATTCACAATCAGGATTCCGCTCCCACCATAGCACTGAAACTATCCTAGTCACTCTCCTGGCCAAATTCAAGCAGGAAATTTCCATAGGCAAAAGCATACTTCTCCTCCAATTTGACATGGCGAGTGCGTTCGACATGGTAAACCACAGCATACCACTGAGACTCCTTGGCCACTTTGGGATTGATGGAAACGTACTTAACTGGCTCAAGAGCTTTCTAACCACCAGAACATACCAAGTAAAATCAAACTCAAACATATCACCACCGTGGAAAGCAGCCTGCGGAATACCTCAAGGAACACCATTATTACCAATACTCTTCAACATGATGATGATCCCACTGGCAAAGTCCTTGTCCAATCGAGGTCTCAACCCATTCATCTATGCAGATGACGTCAGTGGTGTAGCCACAGGTGGGCCTGGGTGGGCTGGGGCCCACCCACTTAGGGCTCAGGCCCACCCAACAGAAGCACACGTTTAGTGGTAGCTGATGGGGATCCCAAGCTCCGCCAGCTGAAGACTTCCCCCTGATGGTAACGAAAATGCTACTCTCCACAATAACGGCACCTGCGCATACTCAGTTTTCAGTGCATGCCTGCTGCAGACTGCCAAGATGGAAAGAAGCGTTTTCTCACCAGCTGAGATATTTTTTGGGTAGTGGTCGAGGGGAGGGGGAGAGAACACTTGATGCCCACCCACTTCTTGCCTAGGCCCACCCAAAATCTGTTGTCTGGCTATGCCCCTGGATGACGTTACAATCTACATTCCCTTCAGACAGGACTTGACAGAAATAACCAATGAAATTAATGATGGCCTCAACATTATGGACTCCTGTGCAAACTCATTCCAATTGAAACTGAACACTGAAAAAACACACTGCCTCATCCTCTCATCAGAACATAACAAGTACAAACCCGCAACCATAAGCACCCCAGGACACACACTCCCTACTTCAGATATCTTAAAAATACTCGGCTTCACACTCAATCGCAACCTTACACTCGAGAACCAAGTAAATACCGTAATAAAGAAAATGTTCTATGCAATGTGGAAACTCAAACGAATAAAACTTTTCTTCCCGAGGGAAACTTTTCGAAACCTAATACAATCAATGGTCCTAAGCCATGCAGATTACTGTAACGGAATCTATGCAGGATGTAAAGTACAACTCACAAAAAAACTCCAGACCGCCCAAAATACAGCAGCCAGATTGATATAAGGTAAAACACGATTCGAAAGTGCTAAACCCCTACAAGAAAAGTTGCACTGGCTCCCAATCAAAGAACGGATCATCTTCAAAATCTGCACTCTGGTCCTCAAAATTATCTACGGCGTAGTCCCAGGATACATGACAGACCTAATAGATCTACCAACCAAAACAGAATCAGATCATCACGATCATACCTAAACCTACATTATCCAAATTGTAAAGAACTAAGATACAAAACAACTTATGCATCCAGCTTCTCCTACATAAGCGCACAACTATGGAACAGACTCCCAAATGCTGTGAGAACAATCCTTGACCACTTAAACTTCAGGAAATCACTCAAAACTCACCTCTTCAAAAAGGCCTATCCCACCGATCAAGCATAAATCCCCACACCCAGCAACACAGCATAATTAATGATCGTACTGGACAATTTATAATCTTCACTTCCTTTGACCCCATGACACCTGATCCACACCTACCTCATCTGACCACAATATAACTTTGTATCTGCTATCAACTGAATTGGCAAACGCGTTTATGGTACTATGTAAGCAACATTGAGCCTGAAAATAGGTGGGAAAATGTGGGGTACAAATGTAACTAACAATAATAAATAATAATAATAATGTATGTATGACCTCATAGACCTGCCAACCAGAAACTCAACTAGATCATCACGAACATTCTTAAATCTTCACCACCCTAGCTGCAAAGGTCTTAAGTACAAATCAATTTATGGATCCAGCTTCTTCTATATAAGTACGCAACTCTGGAATGCACTACCAAAAGTCGTAAAGACAACGTATGACCACCTCAGCTTCCGGAAATCACTAAAGACCAACTTATTCGAAAAGGCATACCCTTCTGATCAAACTTAAATGCTTAACTCAACAATACAACAAACAAAAACTTATAATGAACGCATTATAACCCCTCTTCTCTATGATTCCCTACTGTGTTTGTAACATATTTATTTCACTGACTATAACATTACTCTGGATTTGTTTCATCACCAGAGGTAGATACCGCCTCACGGTATTATGTAAGCCACACTGAGCCTGCAAATAGGTGGGAAAATGTGGGGTACAAATGTAACAAATAAATATATAATACATTTGCAAGGAAACTTAAGACAAAATGTGTCACCAAGCTGGTGAATCACAGGTTGCAGCAGAAGAAACTGTCTATGCCATTTCTGGGATTCACGAGATAAATCTGGAAACATATAAACCTTAACTCCATGAAATAATTGTACTCTATTCTTCAAGTAACATTTGAGAATCCAATCCCGATCAGAACTACTACCCAAAGTTGCATACACAGTTCCTGAATGAGTTCCAATTTCAACTGGAAGTCCTTGATACATAGAAGGACGATAGTACACTTTCAAAGTAGATGGGGTCTGATCCATAGATAATTGTAGGAATTCACAAAAATACTGAGACCCATTAAATACCTGAGAAAGTTTACCAACCTTACGTTAGCACTCAAGAGAATTTTCAACATTTTGATCTAAGCCCAGTAATTCTTTCAGAGTTGGTGATATAGTCTGAACTCTCCTTCACCGTGTGCAACTTTTTTTTCCCAACTGTTTCATCTGAGTTGCAAGATTATTAACCACAGGATGTATGGATTTTGCAAGATCTGATATCACATACCAAATAATATCTAATGACATTACCCCAGGTCTAGATCTCAAAGTTTCTAGTAAAAGATGTTGCAACTTGCTGGAATGTGCTTACCTCAAAACCACCCTCACTTCCCTGAAAGGCACCAGACTGCCTCACCTCCAGGGCTCAAAAGAAACCTCTGCATGCACCAAGGAATCTATGAGCACTTCCAGAGAAGCAACACATTGTTCAGACAGATTTTCCTTCTTGGTGGCCATTCCAGCATTCCCCTGCTTTAACTCCGGACACCGACTCACCAGAACTGGCAAGCTTGCCGCATAAGGCTATGGAGGCAGAATCCGTGGATCTGGACTCAAAGTTGGCTCCGACCCAAGGGAGTGATCTCTGTCTCTTCTTTGTAGTGTCACTCCCAATGGAATGGTCGCTGGGTCCACATTCAACTCTCTGTGGCAAGCCACATATGCATAGATAGGGCCAAGCATCAGCACAGCTGAAGACTGTGACAGTAAACTGGACTGTTTTCCTTTGCGGTTACCCATAAACGTAATTTTTTCAGAAATCAAGCAAAAGCCCTGCAGCAACTTAACATGCAGCAGCCATCTTGGATTCTTCTCAGCAGCTCCATGTTTAATGCCTTCTTGACCATATCCTTTGGTAATAAATTTCAGAATTTAATTGTATATTGAGTGAGAATACTGCAGCTAGGATGTCCCAATCAACATCTGACAAATTGAAATCACCTATCAATGGTGCTTCCCCTGTCATAGCAATACAATTGAATGTCTTCAAATCTCTGTCTTTCTTCTGCCTGCAAAAGAGGTCTGTGTATCACACTAATAGAAATAAATGTTGTAAATTAACCTATAGTGCCTTCACAGAGACTCTCCAGACACGGATTTGGTGTTTTTTTGAAGGATAATAATTAAGATGGACAGGTTCCACTGCATTATGTAGTTTATACAGTACATACTTAGCTGTTACATAAACAAACATTTCATGTGACAAGGGCAAGGAGGCCACTAGACTACCAGGGCAACTAATCCTTCTGCACCACCTCAGACTCTGGCAGTAAATTTCTTGCCTTGTGCTCACCTTAAAATATCCTATGTACTTTTCTATATTGCCACAGAATACCTAATTAACCTTATTACCATACATATTAACAAGCTGTGTGTTAACGTCTACTGAGTGTGGAAGCCCTTTCTACATTGTGCACCTGGCAACATGAATATAGACTTCTCAATAACCGCACACTTCTGTCTGTGGTAGCTTTCTACATTGGCCCTAGGTCCGTTCTCGAGGTCCGCAGCTCACTCAGGTTTTCAGGATTTCCCCAATGAATACACATGAGATCCATTTGCATGCACAGCCTCCACTGTATGCAAATGGATCTCATGCATATTCATTGTGGAAATCCTGAAAACCTGACTGGGTTGTGGACTTTGAGGATTGACATTGAGCACCCCTGCCCTAGAAGAGTACCAATTCACACAATAACCCCCAGATTCTATAAACGGCGACTAAAGTTCAGCACGCAAATCAGCATGCATAGCTGATTTGTGTGTAGACCTTAATTGATTAACAAGCCAATCATTGCCAATAATTGGATGTTAAGCAATTATTGGTACTAATTAGGATTTACATACAACTCACCCCCAAATTCTATATATGACACCTTAAAATGTACACACTAATTTGGCCATGTGGCCAAATCAGCGCTGATAATTGGTATTTAATGGCCAATTAGTGGCACTAATTGGCTTTAATTAGAATTCACGTGTACAGCCTTTTAGGTGTATTCTGTAACACGGTGCGCGTAAATTCTAATGCGCACAGCTGGAAAGGGGGGCGGGGCCATGGACATGGAATGGGCAGGTTGTGGGCATTCCTAAAAACTATGCGCACTGCTATGAGATACACCCAATTTGCGCCTAATTTAGGCACATGTATTTAGGCCTGGTTTTAAGTGGCCTAAATGGGTACACCTAGATTTTAAGTGCAAGAACAGCACATTCACATATTCTGTAAAGTACGCCTGACTCGAGGCGTAGTTTATAGAATAGTGCTAAGCACGTGGTTTTTTTGGCGCAAATTTTTCAGGCACCATATATAGAATTTGGCCCTAAGCGATACCATAAATTGGACTGAGCAGGTTGCCCTCTCAAAAGGGTGTGTGGCTATGGGAGGAGCATGGGCGGGTCATGGGCCTTCTGAAAAGTTACATGTACTGTTATAGAATATGCCTGATCCACGCCTAAATAAGACATGGGCATTTAGTGGTTAGGGTGGTGGACTTTGGTCCTGGGGAACTAAGGAACTGAGTTCGATTCCCACTTCAGGCACAGGCAGCTCCTTGTGACTCTGGGCAAGTCACTTAACCCTCCATTGCCCCATGTAAGCTGCATTGAGCCTGCCATGAGTGGCAAAGCGCAGGGTACAAATGTAACAAAAAAAACAAACCAGGTTTTAGTTGGTATAAATGCCTGCACCTAAATTTTATCACTACGCACATTCTATAAACTGTGCCTAAAGTTAGGTGAGGTTTATAGAATAGCGCTAAGCGTGGGTTTTTTCAGCGCTGGTTTTATAGCCCTAAATGCTTATTGCGCTTTAGTGAACAGGTTCCTTAATCCTCCATTGCCTCAGGTGCAAATACATACTTACAACACGTGAATGTAACTTGCCTTGAGATACTGATGAAAAGACATCAGCAAAATCCAAATAAATAAAATAAGAAATTGACTGCCTGTCTAACAGAAGCAAAAACAAAACAAAAAAAACCCTGCCTGAACCTATGTAAACCAGAGATTCTGTGGATACCTAACACAATAGGCCAGGTCCCTGACTTCAAAATACCATTTGGAAGTATGAACTACCCATAAAATTACAGGTCAGGAATCTTGGGATACTGATAGACATCACTTATTTTGATCCTGCAAAATCACAGCCTTTAAACACTGCCTTTATCACCTGCGGAAACTAAGAGATCTCTGCATATATCAAGAAGACAAGTCTGATCACAGTGACCCAAAATGTCCTGGCTCAACTATTCTAGGGGGTCTTTTTACTAAGGTGTGCTGAAAAACGGCCTGCGGTAGCGTAGGCGCAGGGTTGGGGTGCATGCAGGTCCATTTTCAGCGTGCCTGTAAAACTAGCCTTTTTAAAATTTTTGTCAAAATTGGACATGTGGCAAAATCAAAATTGGTGCGCGCTCATTTTGGGTCTGAAACCTTATTGCCAGCCATTGACCTAGTGGTAAAGTCTCATGCAGTAACCGTGCGATAATGACCTATGAGCGTCAAATGCCACTTGGTGCGCGTCTGAAAAGAAAAATTCTTTTTCAGATGCGCGTATCTTACGTGTGCCAAAATTGAAATTACCGCAAGAGCCACGAGATAGCCAGGTGGTAACCCCATTTTGGCGCGCATTGGGCGCACGTAGACGCTTATGCGTCATAGTAAAAGGGCTCTTAAATGTCCTATATATTGGTAAAACCAAAAACAATTTGCACCAATGCCAATTAATTCAAAAAGCTACAGCACAACTAATAGAGGACTGTAAGTGGCACAAGCACATCACACCCTTCCTGCAAAAACTGAACTGGCTACCAGTACCCTATAGTGCCAAATTTAAAATTCTATCTATAATTTTCAAAGCCCTCAGACAAAATGGACCAAAGTATATAAAGATTAAAATTAGCCCTCTATACACCTTTGAGGTCTCTAAGGTCCTCTCAAGGAGGATCATTTTCTGTGCCCTCATAAAAAAAAAAAAATTGTACAATGTGATACCTTCAAATGAGCCTTCTCAGTAGTCCCCACACCTTGGAACTCACTCCTAAAGAGGCTATGCCTAACTCGACTATCTGAATTTCAGGAAGTAGGTGAAAGCCTGGCTCGTCTCCCAATTCTCTAATGCCTCTGGTGAATTATTATCCACGCAAGCTGCATGTAGACTAATTTCCTGTACAAATGCTGGCTAAATTGAAGGCAGATTTTTTTAAACCCGGGCTTGGGCTTCTTTCCTCCCCCCCCTCCCCCCCCCAATGAAGCCCTGCTTGCTGTGCAGTCAGTGTGCATGGTGGTACTGGTGCAAAGTGCTGGACAGAAGGCCTAAGCTGGCTCCTGCACTGCCTGTTGGCCATGGGAGGGGGGGGGGGGGGAATTATATTTGGAAATTCTTTTTCTGTACAAAGAATTTGACTAGTGGCAGGGTTGTTTTCTTTATCAAGGCTAACATTAATATTTAGGGGGTCTTATGTAATATATTTGAAACTGATATTTGTGTTCTCAAATTAGAACAAAATAATTGAAAGGAATAGTGAAAATGTATTAAGCATGTCTGATTTAAAAAAAAAAACAAACACAAAAAAACCCCTCGGCAGCCACAGCATGATTTCCCTATTTTATGCTACATTAATTTTTCAGTAGCAGAAACTGTGATACCACCAGACCATTTAGATGAGAAATGAGGCAAATCTTAGCATTGTTTTCAAAACGTGACTTCAATTCATGGCGTTTGCATGCAGCATTGAAATATGAGCACACCAGTAATGGAAGGAGAAAATTCAAGATTTTCCTGGTGTTCCAGCTGATGTTGTATGAGAAACCCAAGAATTCATTAACATTGTATGGACTGAAAGGGCAGAATATAAGTTCTGAAAATCAATTAAAGAACATTTTTGTCATAGAGCATCTGTATGACGCTGGGTCACTAGAAAAATATGTTTTGTTTTTATCCTTTGATTAGGTAGGTCAGGGGTTCCCTATGTAGGGGATCTTTAATAATCCAGCTTGTTTAGTTTTCCCAGTATGTCTATTGATGTTCTACTGCCCACTGCAATATTAAGGGCCCATTTTACTAAACTGCGCTAGTGATTCCCACACAGCAAATGTGACAAAGCCCATTCAAAGTCATATTTGCTGAGCCGGGAATCACTGACGAGGTTTAGTAAAAGGGGCAGGGGCCCTAAGGCTTTTGTTTTTTTCAGTGTAGACTCTTTGTTGTGTGAGTTTTGGTAGTTGGAGCTCTATTATTGTAGATTTGCTCTGTAGGATTTTGTATTACATCACAGTGTACCTGGTACTGTTACTGAGATCAACTCCAGAAGCGAAGCCAGGTTGACGGCGCGGGGGGAGCAAGAGTGGCGTGAGAGCAGACTTATGCCGGCGCTGGCGCAAATTTTGAATGCAACACATTGAGAAAAAAATAGGCGCCAGAGTTGGCAGAACTCCGTTTGGGGGAGCGGCCGCTTCCCTGGCATCCCCCCTGGCTACGCCACTGATCAACTCGGGAGATGGTGCTGGAAATGTTTTATTAAACGTTTAAACATTTCCAGCACCATCTCCCAAGCTGGCTTGCCTATTAGTCATCCTCTACTTCTGTTTGATTTGGTTTGCATATCGTGGAGGTTTTTTCCTGTTTGTTGTTCCTGGCTGTTACTGAGATGACACCACAATCAAGGTTTTTTTTTTTATATGCTGAATCTTATGGCTTAATGACCCATTTCTTCTCTGTACCTGTTGGGGGAGGAGTTTTGTATAATAATTTTATTTTGATGTTATAAACCATGTTGTGGTTCTTGGTTTTTTTCTTCTTTTTGTTCCTTGATGTGTGAGCATCTTGCATTTTTTTTGTTGTTTTGAAGAACATATAGTTACATTTAACACCATTCTCATTCAGTGTGCAATGTATGATATGTTTATATTAGAGTCCCAGGCTACATAATTATTATTATTATTACATTTGTATCCCACATTTTCCCACCTATTTGCAGGCTCGATGTGGCTTACATAATACCGTGAAGGCGTTCGCCCAGTCTGGTAGGGAGATAGGTACAAAGTGATGTTGTGGTAGAATAAGGTACTTGTGTTTCGGTACTATGGGGGTTGTACAGAGGAAGATTATATAGTGTCCAGTACAATCTTTGGTTTTGCTGTGTTGCAAAGATTAGGCATTTATGTTGGGTCGGTAGGGTATGCCTCTATGAACAGGTTGTTTTTTAGTGATTTCCTGAAATTTAGATGGTCGTATATTGTTTTCACGGCTTTTGGCAGTGCATTCCATAGTTGTGTGCTTATATAGGAGAAGCTGGATGCATAAGTTGCTTCGTATTTGAGTCCTTTGCAGTTTGGGTAGTGGAGGTTTAGGTATGTTCGTGATGATCCGGTTCTGTTTCTGGTTGGTAGATCTATGAGGTCTGTCATGTAGCCAGGGACTTCGCCGTAGATAATTTTGTGGACCAGGGTGCAGATTTTGAAGGTGATACATTCTTTGATTGGGAGCCAGTGCAATTTTTCCCAAAGGGGTTTGGCACTGTCGAATCGTGTTTTACCGAATATCAACCTGGCTGCTGTGTTTTGGGCGGTCTGGAGTTTCTTTGTGAGTTTTTCTTTGCATCCCGCATAGATTCCGCTACAATAGTATGCATGGCTTAGTACCATTGATTGTATTAAATTGTGAAATATATCCCTCGGGAAGAAAGGTTTTATATGTTTAAGTTTCCACATTCAATAGAAAATTTTCTTTCTTATGGAGTTTACTTGGCTCTCAAGAGTAAGGTTGTGGTCGATTATGACACCGAGTATTTTTAAGCTGTCTGAGATAGGGAGGGTGTGGTCTGGGGTGTTTATGGTTGTGAGTGTATACTTATTGTGTGGTGATGAAAGGATGAGGCAATGAGTTTTTTCAGTATTCAGTTTCAGTTGGAATGAGTTTGCCCATGAGTCCATGGTGTTCAAACTGAGCTTGATTTGATTAGTGATTTCTGTCAAATCGTGTTTGAAGGGAATGTAAATTGTGACATCATCTGCATAGATGAACGGGTTGAGGCCTTGATTGGCTAGGGATTTGGCCAATGGGATCATCATTATGTTGAAGAGTATTGGTGATAGTGGTGAATCTTGAGGTACTCCACAGGACACTTTCCACGGTGGTGATATGTTTGAGTTTGACTTGGTAGGTTCTGGTGGTTAGAAAACCCTTGATCCAGCTGAGTATGTTTCCACCAATCCCGAAGTGATCTAGGAGTCTTAGTAATATACTGTGGTTTACCATATCGAATGCGCTCGACATGTCGAATTGGAGGAGAAGTATGCTTTTGCCTGTAGCTATTTCCTGCTTGAATTTGGCCAGGAGAGTAACAAGCACAGTTTCAGTACTATGGAGGGAGCGGAATCCTGATTGTGACTCATGCAGTATTGAAAACTTGTCCAAATATTCAGTGAGCTGTTTGGTCACCAAACTCTCCATCAGCTTGACTACTAGTGGGATAGATGCAACTGGGCAGAAGTTGGCGAGATCGTTTGTTTTGTTCTTAGTATCTTTTGGTATTGGGGTGAGTAGGATGTTGCCATGTTCCTCGGGGAACAGACTTTCTTGGAGCATGTAGTTTATGTGGGATGTGAGGTCTACTATGAAGCGATCAAGGGCAGATTTAAGTAGATGGCTAGGGCAGGTGTCCAGTTTGCAGTGGGTACTGGAAAACCTACGAGACGCCTGTGAAACTGATTCAGCAGTGAGGTGGGCGAATTTTGAACAGATACGGTCTGCTGGGTATTCTCCAAAGGTTGGATCTAGGCTGTTGATGAAGTTTTCAATGTCGTTGCTGTGCTGAGGGAGTGAGTTGCGTAAGTTTGTTATTTTTTCATTGAAGTATTTGGAAAGATTGTCTGCGGATGGGATGTCTTTGTTGGTTGTGGTGATTGGTGTGGTATCAAGTAGCTTATTTATGATTTGAAATAGTTTCTTCATGTCTTTGTAATCCAGTTCTATTTTAGTTTTGTAATAGGACCTTTTTGTCTGCCTTATAGCATATTTGTACTTTCTTTGTGTTTGTTTCCAAGCGTTGAATGTGTGTTCATCTTTTATTTTTTTCCATGCACGTTCGAGTTTCCTGGATTGCGTTTTGAGTTTTTTTAGTTCATCATTGAACCATGGTATCGAGCTTTGTCTTCTAGATCTTCTTGTTCTTAATGGTGCTATTTCATCTAGTACGCTGCTGCATCTTGAGTCTCATATAGAGAGGTAGTGCATCGAGTCAGTTCGTGCTGTCCAGTCATTGTCATATATCTGTTGCCAGAATACTTTTGGGTCTATTTGGCCTCTTGTGCTGTAGGTTGTATGTTCCTGTGTGCGGTGTGATCCCTTCTTCCGCCAGTTTAGGGATAGGTTTAGTTTGTAGTGATTGGTCCAAGGTGTTTCTGTCCATTTGATGTCTGTTATTAGTAGGTTTTGATATGAGTGGCTTGCATGTGTGGCCATTTGAGATCCCATGAGTAGAGGAATTCCTTACATTCTCATGCGTTGGTAGAATTTGGATCTTCTAGGTGCAGGTTTATGTCACCTAGTATTAGAATGTTGGAGTTAGTTACACAGGTGTTTGAGATGAAGTCAGTGAAGTAGGACTGGCTTTCGTGCCAATTACCGGGTGGTCTGTAAAACAGGATGCGATTCAATTGATCAAGTAGGGATTTGTTGTGGATTCTGTTTGAGGCGATTTCAAGTTGGGGTGTTATGGACTCGGCTGTGATCTTGGTGGTGAAGTGGGAGCGGTAGATTAGACCTATACCTCCGCCTCTCTTTTCCTTTCTGGTCCAATGAGTGATTTTGTATCCTGGAGGGCAAAGATCGAGGATTAAACTGGTACAATTTTTTTCTGCATATAAATAGCATTTCACAGTTTGTTTGTATTTTAAATTATGAGGTCAATATTCAAATAGGACATACCACACTAGACATAAATATGAATCTGATTTCATAGACCATGGACATGCAATATTTATTAGATAGTATAAGTCCTGCACTTCAACATCCACAAGAAGACTTTTTTTCTGAATTTTCAAAGGCAAAGGCAGTTTACTTGCAGTGCCTAGCTGAAATCAGAAGTCATGCCTCAAGGCAAGAGCCTTTGAACTGGCAATCACTGTTTCTGGGAGGTGAAAGTGATGTTCCAAAGGAGAAATTATTTATTGTAGGGCTGAAGATATTCAGTAGAAGAACTACTGTGGCTTGGGCAAACAGATGGGCCCTTTTATTAAACTGCATAAGCCTCTACGTGCGCCTAATGCATGCCAAAATGGAGATACTGCCTGGCTACCATGTGACTCTTGCAGTAATTTCATTTTTGGCACGGGTCCAATATGCGCATCTGAAATATTTTCTGACACGCCTATCAGACGCTCGCCAAGTGGCATTTGGCTCACCTAGGTCATTACTGTCTGGTTACCATGTGAGACTTTACCCCTAGGTCAATGGCTGGCGGGAAGGTCTCAGACCCAAAATGGACAAATGCCAATTTTGATTTTGCCACACGTCCATTTTCAGAAAAAATAAAAAAAATCCTTTTTTACAGGTGCACTGAAAAATGGACCGGCGTGCACCCAAAACCTGCACCTACACTACCGCAAGCCATTTTTCAGTGCACCTTAGTAAAAGGACCCCAGAGTGAAAAAGAGGGTTCACCTTTAGGAGAAGATGGAGAAAGAGCAGCAAGTGCCTGCCGTGCAGAGTTAGGGAGAGATAAGAAGAAGCACTCACAAAACCAGAGGGCTTGGAGAGGGAACCAATATGGACAGAGCCTGAGACTAGGTCACAGTAAAGGCCACTCAAGGTCACTGACAGCAGCCCTTGATTGGAGAGAGATAGTCACGTGCATCTGCCAGGAGCCAACCTATCAAAGCATAGATTTTAACAAGGAGGTTTTAACTGAAAGGAGTCGGCGGGAGCGTGCTTGGCCCATTATCTGACCTGAAACCAGTAGCCGGAGCTTGATGCCATATTGAGTCACCCACGCAAACACTTATTAGAAACTAGTAAAAAAAGGCCCGTTTCCGAAACCAATGAAACAGGCGCTAGCATGTGGCTTTTTTTGTGTGTGTGTGTATGTGTCACAGAGTTATTTTGTGTGTGTGTGTGTGTATGTATGTGTGTGTGTGTGTGTGAGTGTGTGAGGGTGCGGTGTGTGTGCAGGTTGTTGATGTGTGTCTTTTTTTGTTTTGTTTTTTGCTTGGGGGTTGTGGGATGTGCTGTGCTGTGCTGTGCTGGCAAAGTGGGTTGGATTGGTGTGTGGCTTTGAGGGTGTGTTTCTGTTGTATTGTGTGTGTGTGGTTTTGTCTGTCAAGGAGGTTTGTGGAGGGGGGTCTTTCTGTTGGTGAAATGTAAATGTGGTTGTAGGGGGGTCAGCCTTTGCTGAGTGGTGGTTTTTTTTTCCAGGTTTTTTTTTTTTGTGTGTTGTGCTGAGGCAGCAGTGTTGTTTTAGATGGGCGGAAGGTAGAAGAGCACGTTCTTTGTCTGTTGGTATTTTTTGGCCATTTCAGGGCTGCTGTAGGGGAACGCTGGAAGAGAAATGTGCTATTGGAAGCAGTGCCATCTTTTTCCATTGGGCTGGGGTTCTGGGCATCCTGGAGGTGGGTGACGGCTTGCCTGAGGACGGGGATGGTTGTTTTAAGTTGGCGGAAGGGAGAAGAGCACGGTCTCGGGCCGTCGGGGGGTGATCCGGTATGTTTGGTCCATTTCAGGCCGGATGCAGGGGAATGCTGGAACATTTATGCGCAGCAGGAATCAGCGCCGTCTTTTTCCGGGTGCTCGGGGAATCCCCGAGGTGGGAGACAGCTTGCCTGAGGCTGAGGATGGTTGGGCACGTCCTTGGCCGCTTCGGCAAAAGGGGAAGAGGAAGGGGGTGGGGAGTTACCTGCAGCCGCTTGAGAAACCATGTATTCTTTGTTTGTTTTGTATTATTAGTTTGCATTTATGTTGAAGAAAGAGTGAATGCCTTTCAAATGATGGAGGTGGTGCGTCGGTGTGCGTTTGTTTTGTTAGTTTGGCAGCCAGTCTCCAGCGATTCCTAGGCAGGTAAGGAGTACTCCTCCCCCTTCCTTGGTCGCTGTTTACTGCTGGCTGGGTCGCAGGTAATCCTTCCAGCTGGGCCGCAGCTTGTCCTGTTTGCCCACATCCCAGATGGTGACGGGCACGTTGTTTTCCGGCTCCTCCGACTCCATGTCAAGCGATCCCAAATATAGTCTTTGCTATAGGCCCTCTGGCACTCTTCAGTACTGGCATTAGGCATTTAAAAATTTCTCCCCCCCCCCCGGTCTATTTTTGCACATACCCACAGCAGGAATATTCTTCTCTCGTTCCAGCGGTGGTTCTGTGCTCTCCGTGCTGCACAGATAATGAGCCATTCTGCTGGGGAATGCTCCTCCCTTATTGTCACGTAGTTTCCTCTGATTGGTCCATCTTACGTTGCCTAGTGTTGCCTGGGAACGGTGTTGTGATGGTCCTTTGTGTTTCAGAATGTTGAGGGTGTTTTTTCTGATTGGTCCGTCATGCGAGGGCGGGGCAGAGAGACATGGTCAGTGTTGTGGCTTCACCACCATGAATCCATGAACCCTTCAGGGAGTGACTGAGTGACTTCAGAACGTTGTCTTCAGAACGTTGAGGGTGAGTTTTATTATAGTAGATAAGGACTGCTTATGCGTAGCTTGGCATGGGCCAATAGTTTGCTTTACTTTGAGTGTATCAAGATGTTTATGTTTACGTTTATGATAAAAATTTAATATTCTGTCTAGCCAGTATAGATCACAGCGGTTTACAGTACAATAAAATTTAAATGGAGAGGAATGCCATTTAATTAAATAGAGAAGACCCAACCATATTCTCTTAAAAAATATATATACATATATATAGTAACATAGTAAATGACGGCAGATAAAGACCTGAAAGGTCCATCCAGTCTGCCCAATAAAATAAACTCATTTTACATGATTTGATTTGTCCCTGCCTTTCTCAAGTCACAGACCGTAATAAAAATATACAGAGTGCTACTGTCTTCACAAGAACAGAAATCTAACAAATTCTGAATTCCTCTTGTCCTATAATATTAAATGCCTGTCTAAAATAGAAACTTTCAAGCATGATCTTAAACTTTACTAAATCCATTTCTACACTCAGTTCTTTTGGAATAGTATTCCATGAGGAGGGTTCTGTACAGGAAAAAGCCCTTTCCCTTGCCCAGTCTCCCCTCACTTTAGTTCTAGCAGGTACTACAACCTTAAAATCTTGCGAAGACCTAAATACTCTTCCTGGAATATATGGAATAGTCAGATTATTTAAATATGATAGTTTCAAACCATAAAAGGTGTGGAGGGGCATAATTGAAAGGGGTTTTGGAGGGCTCACATTTACCACCACAAGTGTAACAGGTGGGGGGGGGGGATGGGCCTGGGTTCGCCTGCCTGAAGTGCACTGCACCCACTAAAACTGCTCCAAGGATCTACATATTGCTGTCATGGAGCTGGCATAGAGGCTGGCAAAAAATATTTAAAAAAAAATTTTTTGAGGGTGGGAGGGGTTAGTGACCACTGGGGGAGTAAGGGGAGGTCATCCCCAATTCCCTCCGGTGGTCATCTGGTCAGTTCGGGCACCTTTTTGTGGCTTGGTCGTAAGAAAAAAAGGACCAAGTAAAGTCGTCCAAGTGCTCGTCAGGGACGCCCTTTTTTTTCAATTATGGGTCAAGGATGTCCATGTGTTAGGCACGCCCAAGACCCTCCTTCGCTACACCTCTGACACCCCCCCCCCCCCCGGGAACTTTGGTCGTCCCCGCGACGGATCTTGCCAGGTATTTGTGACCTGGATTGGCCACTATTGGAAACAGGATACTGAGCTTGATGGACCTTTGGTCTGTCCCAGTGTGGAAATACTTATGTACTTATGTACTAGTGTTTACACATGTAAAGTACATGTGTATTTGGGACCATCTCTGGAGTGCTGTATGAAACCATATACATGTTAATTCCACCAAAAATGGTTACACAAAGGTACTCAAGCATTTGGTGCTATGCTCAACTTCCAAGTTCCTTTTGAAAATTGACTCCTATATAGCTTGGGAATATGTTGCTTTCTTTGTTTCTCGTGACAACCACCTGACTAGTGTTCTGAGTGAGGGGATTCCCTGTTTTCTAACTGGAGCTCTACAAGGTTCCCAGGTTTTGGGTGTCTTAGATCATCCTTTGCCTCAAGTATCAGATTGCTTTGAGCTGCCTCTGATATCCACATGATTCCTACCACAAGACTTTCCCCAAGATGGGGGTGTCAAAACAAGAAGCTGGCCAAGAGCACCACAACCCCTTAAGCTGTCCCTGTCGGAATCCCACAGACTATGGATTCTCTGACTCTGGAACTTGTGTTTAAATAAGATATTAAAAGTAAGCTCATGAACCGTGATTAGCTCAGCAGGGGAACCATTCCTTTGATCTCATCTGAACAGTGTTTTTGTCCTTTGCTTTATTTGTATTGAAAGTCTTAGGTACTGGTGACTTATAAGTTATAGGGCCTTTTACTTGAATATTCTGTAGGATACCATTGGCCAGATACCATGACACCTAATGACCATTTGGAGAATAACATCTAATATTGCTGACCTCAAGTGGTCAGATAAATATATTGCAGCTTTCTTTTGTTGCAGTTCATTCAAAGTGAAACTGATTTGGTTAATCACATTTCTTACTATCTATAGGAAATTCATATTGTGTAAATAAATATACCAATATTTTTTACACAGTGTAATATACTGTATATAAGGATACTGGATTTGATATATCACCTTTCTGTGGGTTCAACCAAAGTAGTTTACATATGTTATATGCAGGTACTTTCTATGGTCCTAGTGGGCTCATGATCTAAGTTTTATACCTGGGGCAATGGAGGGTTAAGTGACTTGTCAGGGTTCACAAGGTGCTGTGGTAGGAATTGAAACCAGCCCCCAGGTTCTCAGCCCACTGCACTAACCATTAGTCTACTCCTCCACTCTTGTACTGTATATGTTATACATTTTTCCCCCAGTACTTGCTGGGAAGGAGCAAGGTGGGTGGAGATATCATTGTTGATAATTGCGAAGAACAAACAGAGAGGCAAATGCCATTCATCAGCTACGGCTGTGCTTCTCAACCCAGACCTCGGGGTACACCCAGCCAGTCATGATTCCGGGATACCCAAAATGAATAAGCATGAGATAAATTTGTACGCACTGCCTCCTAGGTATGCAAATCTCTCTCATGCGTATTCATTGTGGATCTCCTGAAAACCGGAGTGGCTAGGTGTACTCTCACGACTAGGTTGAGAAGCACTGAGCTATGGAAGAGAACCCAAGACCTCTGGCACTGCTGACAGAACTACAGTGGTGGAAATAAGTATTTGATCCCTTGCTGATTTTGTAAGTTTGCCCACTGACAAAGACATGAGCAGCCCATAATTGAAGGGTAGGTTATTGGTAACAGTGAGAGATAGCACATCACAAATTAAATCCGGAAAATCACATTGTGGAAAGTATATGAATTTATTTGCATTCTGCAGAGGGAAATAAGTATTTGATCCCCCACCAACCAGTAAGAGATCTGGCCCCTACAGACCAGATAGATGCTCCAAATCAACTCGTTACCTGCATGACAGACAGCTGTCGGCAATGGTCACCTGTATGAAAGACACCTGTCCACAGACTCAGTGAATCAGTCAGACTCTAACCTCTACAAAATGGCCAAGAGCAAGGAGCTGTCTAAGGATGTCAGGGACAAGATCATACACCTGCACAAGGCTGGAATGGGCTACAAAACCATCAGTAAGACGCTGGGCGAGAAGGAGACAACTGTTGGTGCCATAGTAAGAAAATGGAAGAAGTACAAAATGACTGTCAATCGACAAAGATCTGGGGCTCCACGCAAAATCTCACCTCGTGGGGTATCCTTGATCATGAGGAAGGTTAGAAATCAGCCTACAACTACAAGGGGGGAACTTGTCAATGATCTCAAGGCAGCTGGGACCACTGTCACCACGAAAACCATTGGTAACACATTACGACATAACGGATTGCAATCCTGCAGTGCCCGCAAGGTCCCCCTGCTCCGGAAGGCACATGTGACGGCCCGTCTGAAGTTTGCCAGTGAACACCTGGATGATGCCGAGAGTGATTGGGAGAAGGTGCTGTGGTCAGATGAGACAAAAATTGAGCTCTTTGGCATGAACTCAACTCGCCGTGTTTGGAGGAAGAGAAATGCTGCCTATGACCCAAAGAACACCGTCCCCACTGTCAAGCATGGAGGTGGAAATGTTATGTTTTGAGGGTGTTTCTCTGCTAAGGGCACAGGACTACTTCACCGCATCAATGGGAGAATGGATGGGGCCATGTACCGTACAATTCTGAGTGACAACCTCCTTCTCTCCGCCAGGGCCTTAAAAATGGGTCGTGGCTGGGTCTTCCAGCACGACAATGACCCAAAACATACAGCCAAGGCAACAAAGGAGTGGCTCAGGAAGAAGCACATTAGGGTCATGGAGTGGCCTAGCCAGTCACCAGACCTTAATCCCATTGAAAACTTATGGAGGGAGCTGAAGCTGCGAGTTGCCAAGCGACAGCCCAGAACTCTTAATGATTTAGAGATGATCTGCAAAGAGGAGTGGACCAAAATTCCTCCTGACATGTGTGCAAACCTCATCATCAACTACAGAAGACGTCTGACCGCTGTGCTTGCCAACAAGGGTTTTGCCACCAAGTATTAGGTCTTGTTTGCCAGAGGGATTAAATACTTATTTCCCTCTGCAGAATGCAAATAAATTCATATACTTTCCACAATGTGATTTTCCGGATTTAATTTGTGATGTGCTATCTCTCACTGTTACCAATAACCTACCCTTCAATTATGGGCTGCTCATGTCTTTGTCAGTGGGCAAACTTACAAAATCAGCAAGGGATCAAATACTTATTTCCACCACTGTAGATAAATCTTCCCATTTCAACCCCCCCCCCCCCCCCACCCTCCATGGCAAATTAAATTTTGTCTGGCCAACATCCAGTTAAGTAGAGCTTGAGGCCTTAGGGGGCTGTGGTTAAAGTTTAACTGGACAGTCATCACTGTCTGGCTATTAGGCTAAACTTAGCTATACAAGTCTAGCTGCCAGCAGAAACCATCCTATGTTTATCAGATATCTTTATCAGGTTTGCCATTGTCTGGGTATGTTCAGTAGCACTTAAGTGTAATATTAACTGGATAAAGGATATTTGCATTTCTTTCCACAGATCTGTGCCAAATCTTTCAGATTACACACATATCTTTTAAGAAAGCTTTCACCCTCCTCAGCCAAAGTACCCCAAGAATGAACTGAGCCCACAGAAACAGTGACACACAGTGAAACTAGTTTCAAAAGAGTTTAAAATGCTTATTGATTAACTTATGAGTGTACAGGTTTCAGGACCAAGCAGGAAATATCTTACGTTAGTTATAGGCAGTGTGTTTTTTCTAGCGAAAAAGGTGCCGGTACTCAAATGCCAGGCCACCCATCAGGGTTGGGGTGATCACTGAGGGACCCACCCCACAATATCCAGGCCCCCTGCAACCAGTCACAGAATCTATGGCAAGGCAGAATTTGTTTGTAGAGCCTGAGCTCTTTCATTAAATCTTGGGGACCATGGGTCAATTTTAGGAGACAACGGAAAAGGTTACAGTACTCAGTACCCCCTCAAAAAAGCCCTGGTTATAAGCTATCAGTACAATACAAATTGAAGGAAAACATGCACACACAGCAGTGAGGGCAGACCAAAGGTTTTCAGTATTCATTTGATGAAGGCCAACTGGTGTAACCTTGGCTGGTGCTTTGCATGTTGAGGATTTCACACCTCACATTCATTTTCTGAAAACCTTTTTGGAACATAGAGGGCAATATTCAATCCATAACAATTTTTTAAACGCCAGCCACTGCAGGCTTTTTATACCCAGATATTCAATGTTGGGTATAATGTACCCTCCAGCAGTTATCCAGGTACTGGAAATACTGGTACCCAGATAACTGGATAATGTTCATTACCCATTCTTGCCATCAAGTTGCCTACATCTCCTCAAAGACAACCAATTTGTGAATTCCTTCTGCTTCCATGGCAAAATGTGCTTCCACTAGAGACTGTACCTTATTTTGCCTTGTCCCATCTCTCTGGAACGCTCTCCCCAAGTCACATCACGTAGAATCATCCTTCAAAAAATTTAGAATGGCTCTGAAGATCCACCTTTTCCAAGAGGCCTTCAGTGAAGGGCTTGGTTGAGATGTTTCCACCAGGATAACAACTTTCTATACAATAGCAATGGCAGATTGTTTCAACCTTTTTTTTGCTTTATCTGTTAGCTCTATGATTAATAGATTTCCTTTTACTCTGTCCTTTCATGTTATGATATCCCTTTCCTTTTCTAATTATAATTGATTGTAAACTGTTCTGTTATGTGCTCATGAAGAGTGGTATGTCAAATTTAATAAACCATAAACATCGCAGACTGAAAATGGCCCCTAACTGGTGTTGAGGGCAAGCCGGCCGTGGTGCTGATAGTCCCTTCGCCCACAACAAAAGCTCACGAAACAGCTCTTTCAGAATCAAGCAACACCAATTTTATTATACTTTTTTCAAAACAAGCACAGAGCAATCAGTGGAGTTAGCCCAGCAGTATCCAAGGTAGTACATTCACTACTACAGCAGGCAGTCCCCTTCTCTTTATAGACATTACATTCACCAACATCTGGAACAGCTTTTTCAGGTCTAGTTTCCCTTCTCTCAAGGGCTACCATGCCTCATGCCAACTTTAAGCTCCTGCCTAATTCCCTTTACTTTCTGGGAACCCTCCTCCTTCCTTAGGCAGCAAACAAACACACGATTCCACTTGCCCTTGTCTTTCAAACACACAGTCCAAAGTTAACCTTGAGCACTGCTCCTGCTATCAGTTCAACTTTCCCAACAATCAAATGTCTCAAAACATTTCAAGGAAAACCTTCTTGGACAATACCTTCATGTGATCATACCCTGGCCACTCTGTTCCAGGCTGGGTCTCTCCCCACACTTTTCATCAGGCTAGGCTTAGCCACATTCCTAGGTTCTCCCCTGCCTTTTAGGGAATATTTGACTGATCCAGCTTGTGCTCTGGGGTCCTCACTGTCCCAGGTTAGGTAGCCCGCTTACTTTCTCACTAGCCAGCTCTTAGGAAATTCCTTCCTTCCTCTCTCCCTGTTTGTCTGCAAAAACCCTTTTCTAAGGCTGAGGAGGACTGCCAGCAACATCTAGAACCCCACCCTTCTCCTGTCTCAGGGAGATGACATCATCAGCCCTCTCACTTTCTAAGAGCATAGGGCTAGACTACATTCAGCTGAGCTGGTGTTAGCAGTATTGTAGGGGACAGTCCTTGAGACAGCCCTTGTCAGGCGAAGCATGATCATATCGGATGTAGGTCCCCTTGTGTCTGAAAGAAGCTAAAAATCTTTAAACTAAGTATTTGTGGTAATCACTTAATGGCCAAGGCGATAGAAGCGCTCGTTTAAAGTGATACTATTATATTTAAAGTTTTCAAAAGTTATACTAATCAGTAAAATTTACTATATCCTTTACACTGATGAGGAGCTGGGTGCTATAAATCTCACAACCATTGAAGTAGGTCAGCGAGTTGCACCGCTGAGGTGTTTTGGATTAAACATCTTTATTTGTTGAAGATAGGACATATTTGGATTATTGGGTGTGGTATATGAGTCCTATAATTATTCTTTAGCCTTTATTATTTTAACATTTACACATTGAATGCGTGCATAAATGAGAACACACAGATGCTCACTTTCAAAGCACATAGACATCTCAAAATGCTCCAAAAAATGTCTATCTGCCCAAAACATCCAAGTAGCAATTTTGGAAAGGCAGAAAAAAAAAAGGTCAAACACTGCAGATCATGTTGGGGCAGGTAAGAGGCATGTTTTGGGCAGGACTAGGGAGGAGATAATCGAACAGGAAGAAATATCCAAGTCTTAAATTTAAGACGTCCTAAGTTAGACCTGTTTCAATCACATCCAGGATGAATAAAAGTTGCTCTGATTGAACATCTGATCACTGTAGGGATTAAGGCATGACCCCTCTATAATTCCCCAATGGTTACTCTCTCCCTTCTTCTCCTCTCCCTTTCCCCCTGAAAGTGAAACTGGAAATGAAAACCAGGCACTATGACAGCCAGGGCCGGCGCTAGGGTTTCTGGTGCCCTCCTGCAACCTATTAGTTGGCACCTCCTACCCATCCAGGGATGGGATCACTATGGGGTCCTTTTACAAAGGCACGCTGAAAAATGGCTTGCGGTAGTGTAGGTGCGGGTTTTGGGTGCGCGCCGATCCATTTTTCAGCTTGCCTGTAAAAAAGGCCTTTTTAAAATTTTTGCCGAAAGTGGACATGTGGCAAAATGAAAATTGCTGCGTATCTATTTTGGTTCTGAGACCTTACTGCCAGCCATTGACCTAGTGGTAAAGACTCATTTGGTAACTGGGCGGTAATGACCTACACGTGTCAAATGCCACTTTGCATCCTCCCCTCCCATCCATGTCCAGCGATTCTCTCCCGTGCCCTTCCTTCCCATCCATGTCCAGTGATTCTCCTTTGCCCCTATCCTCCCCTCCCATCCATGTCCAGTGACTCACCCCAGCCCACACCTGCCCTCCTTTTCAGTCCCCGAGTTTGAGTTCCAACCCCAGCCCCACCTGCCCGCCCTCTTCTCCCACAACATCCCCCTGGAGGTGAGCCTGCTGCTTTCACTGCCGCTGCCACTTCAACTTGAGGTAAAATAAAAGATTTAAACGCAGGGCAGCAGGAACGAAAGGGGGAGATGAGGTTGGGCAGGTGGGGACCTAGAGCTGCCTGCTGCTGGGGCTGGAACTGTGAGCCACCAGCAGCGGTAAGCATGGCTTGTGGCACCCTCCAGAGGTCGGCGCCCCCCCTGCCATGCTTCCCGCACTTACTGGGTTGCACTGGCTCTGATGACAGCCTCAGGTGTTAAAGGCATTCTGACCAAAGCAGGAAGTAAGTTTGTGGAGTAACCTAGTGGTTAGTGTAGTGGAATTTAAACCAAGGGACTCTGGTTGAGATCTCACTGTAACTCAAATTTTTTTTTTTAATTGTGAGCCCTCCAGAAACAGAAATATACCTTCTGTACCTAAATAGATAGGCCTTGAAGTGGTGTACATTCAGGTACAGACAGCAGGTATTTTCCTATTCCTGGAGGGCTCACAATTACAAAATAAGGTGGGATTTGAACCCGTATCCCTTGGTTTATACACCACTACACTAACTACTAGGCTACCTTTCTGCTCTGCATAGCCATCTGTATGGCTGTTTTTCTCTAACTGATGCTAGGCAGATATCTCTGTCCTTGGTTTTCTTGCTGTTCATAAGTTGGATATTTTATTTTGGAAAATGGCTATTCATTATGGACATTCTCGCACAAAAACGTCTATTTCACAGCCATTTTAGAACAGAAAATCTGATTGTTTTACTGTTTGAAACTAGCTGTAAGATCGATGTTTTTTTGGACATTATGAGCAGGTCATCCTGATTCTGACTTAGATGATTTTTTGAAAGTGTCCTTCACATATTTGAATATTAAACTTTGTGCCATTGGTGTACGTGGATAGATGTAATGAAGGACATTTTGTTCACAAGCCATTTCCTGAGGTAGACTATTTCAAAAAATGACCATCCTACTTGTGTGTAAAGTATATACTGGCTTGTTCCTTGAGTTTCTGTGGCCTGCTTCTCTTGTCCCCACAAAGCTGTAGCTCTAGATGATTACTTACTCTGCCTTTTGGTTAAGGTGGCCTTGCCTGAAGCACTCTAATAATCATCTTTGGTGAGAAATTCCATTTGCCATCACTCTCTCTTGTCTATCACTCAGCTGGTATCTATTTTAGTCCACATGTATACCCTGGAGGAAAGGAGAAACAGGGGTGATATGATACAGACGTTCAAATATTTGAAAGGTATTAATCCGCAAACAAACCTTTTCCGGAGATGGGAAGACGGTAGAACTAAAGGACATGAAATGAGATTGAAGGGGGGGGCAGACTCAAGAAAAATGTCAGGAAGTATTTTTTCACGGAGAGAGTGGTTGATGCTTGGAATGCTCTCCCGCGGGAGGTGGTGGAGAGGAAAACGGTAAAGGAATTCAAACATGCTTGGGATAAACATAAAGGAATCCTGTGCAGAAGGAATGGATCCTCAGAAGCTTAGCCGAGATTGGGTGGTAGAGCCAGTGGTGGGAGACGGGGCTGGTGGTTGGGAGGCGGGGCTAGTGCTGGGCAGACTTCTACGGTGTGTGCCCTGAAAATGACAGATGCAAATCAAGGTAAGGTATACACAAAAAGTAGCACATATGAGTTTATCTTGGGCAGACTGGATGGACCATGCAGGTCTTTTTCTGCTGTCATCTGCTATGTTACTAATTACTATGTTACCACCTTGGGACCCTCTCTAAGGCTGCTTCCGCAAACGACTAAAGACTTATCTCTTTGAGAAAATTTATTGCAAGGATCAAAACACATGAAGTCCATACACACTAACAGAAATGCATCAATACACTTTCTTCTAAATTCTCTTACCCCGAATATTCCACCCACATATAAAATTACTTTACCTTAAGGTTTTCGTGCTATTGTCCTATCGCCCTATCTTTTCCCCACTGTAACATTCCATAGTTTCTACGCTCTAAATGTTGTTTTGACTTGACTTTGTCTTCCCACAACTCCTCATAATGTAACCCATAATTGTACTGTAACACATTGTATTTCCATCATTCACAATGTATTGTAAGCCACATTGAGCCCGCAAATAGGTGGGAAAATGTGGGATACAAATGCAATAAAATAAATAAATAAATACATACATTTATGAGTGGAGGAGCAGGTTGCAGACCTGGGAAACTGGGTCTGATTCCCACTGCTGCCTGACAGCTGGCAGTGGGTTGAGATCCTAGGGAACCAGGTTCAATTCACTCTGCAGCTCCATGTGACTGTGGGCAAATCACTTAGCTCTCCATTGCCCCAGGTACAATATATAACTTAGATTGTGAGCCCATTAGGGAGAGTGCAAAGCACCTGTAATAGAAATTGTAAACTGCATAGTTCTTCAGGGATCACTTGCAGTATATCAATTGCTGAAATTAAAAACCTCCTGTGCAGGCCAGTATCAAAAGCTGGTGTACCATTAACCTTTTTAAATAATAAATGCATGTAGAAAATGGTTAATAAATCCTTTCACAGAATTATTGAAGGCTAAGGGCCCTGTTTACTAAGATACGTTAGTGTTTTTAGCCCGCCTAACTTAGTGTGTGCACTAACCATATTGGCGCCTATAGGGATTTTGTAGGCACGTACGTGGTTAACGTACATACATGGTTAATGCATGTTAAAAACATTAACGCGTCTATAGCGCTGCTTAGTAAAGAGGGCCCTAAGTGGGGTAAGTTGAATTTGCATTTGAGAATGACCTTTCTATATGCGGCTTTCTACATGCGGTCACTTTTGGTCTTGGGGTATTTACATGCTGGGTAATTTAACATTTAATCTGATATATCTTAAACTGGTAGAATACTTGGCATTGCACAGGTAAAATAGAGTAAAAGTTATGATGAATCAATTCTGTCAAATTATATTAATACAGTATATTTTATTGGAAATACTTTCCAATTGTATGGAAATCTTTTGGAACAAACAGACCTTTAAAATATTTATAAGTAACATACATCTTTATTATAATCATTCATTTCCTGCTGAGGTGGAGAAAAACACTTGCCTTCACCTGCAGCTGAAAACAGCATGACTGAAGAAGCTGCTGTGCAAAGCTCATTTTTGAAGCGTTTTTGCCTACGAAGCGAAACACAAAGCTAATTTATAAACCAACGCAGAACTGCTTCCAACAGCACATTCACCGTGAGGCTGACTCTTCTTGTGCATGAGTCGTCACACAGTAAACACACTGCTGCTGTTGCCCTGCCAGACACTTGACCGATACTCATGCTTCAGAGCCCTGTGTGTTCCAAACAAATTGTGAAAAGCAATACAGAAAACAAAATTTAAAAAAAAACCCACCAATGGATGTTGGAGTTTATCCTCTTAATGTATTGCCTAAAAGCTACTGGATCTTGGGCTTTATTCTTTCTGATGCTAACCTTTACGCTTTACTCACCATGCTGGGCATCCCTGCTCTGTTTCCTCCCTACCCACCTCTACCACATTTAGGCACCTGCACCTTTAGTAAGTGGCAGTAAGCCCGGCAGTAGTTCCCACCCCCAGCGCATGCCATTTCTGGTGCTACAAAAATATTTTCTGTTTTTGTAGTGCCGGTGTTTACCGGACGGTAATTGAGCAGTACTACGCACTGCTGGGTTAGCATAGGAGCCCTTGTTACTACCTCAATATGAGGTGGAAAATGCTCTCCCCTGAAATGGCAGCATGGTAAGTGGTTCACTCACTGCACGGCCAGTTCTTTATAAAAAAAAAGAGACAGATTTTATACCCACTACAGTAAACGGGAGACTCAGCGTGCATCAAAACCCCTTTTACCGTAGCATAGTAAAAGGACCCCTCAGGCATAAAAATGTCTTAAGTGCGTGTGTTAGTGGTTTACCATGGGGAGGGAATGCCTTGGGAGCCTGGGCTCCCGAACTTTGGGCTTAGGACCCCTCCAAATGTGCAGCACCCGTTGAATGGCTGGCAGGGATGCCGAAGTCCCACCAGCCTAAGAAATTGGGCTGCCAAGCCACCCCACTCCTCCTTTTGCTGCTAAGGTGGAATCTAACATCAGGTAATTATGACTTGGATTATTTTTTCCCAATGTGAATCACTTTGCATTTGTCATATGGATGCCCAGTCTTCCAATTTTCTAAGGACTTCCTGCAGTTTTTCGCAGTCTGCGTGCATTTTAACAACTTTGAATAGTTTTGTGTCATCTGCAAAATTTAATCACCTCATCTATCATTACCATTTCTAGATCATTTAGAAAATATGTTAAATAGCACTGGTCCCAGTACAGATCCCTGGGGCACTCCACTATTCACCCTCCTCCACTGAGAGAATTAGCCATTTAACCCTACCCTCTGTTTTCTATCCATTAACCAGTTCGTAATCCACAACAGAACATTAACTTCTATCCCATGATGTTTTAAATTTCTTAGGAGTCTCTCATGAGAGACTTTGTTAAAAGCTTTCTGAAAATCTAGAAACACTGCATCAGTGAGCTTCCCTTTATCCTACTACTACTACTACTACTACTTAACATTTCTAGAGCGCTACTAGGGTTACGCAGCGCTGTACAATTTAACAAAGAGAGACAGTCCCTGCTCAAAGAGCTTACAATCTAATAGACAAGTGAACGGTCGGTCCGATAGGGGCAGTCAAATTGGGGCAGTCTGGATTCACTGAACGGTAAGGGTTAGGTGCCAAACGCAGCATTGAAGAGGTGGGCATTAAGCAAAGACTTGAAGACGGGCAGGGAGGGGGCTTGGCGTATCCACGTGTTTATTCACAACTTCAAAGAAATGAAGCAAATTGAGGCAAGACTTCCCTTAACTGAATCCATGTTCACTGTGACAGAGTCATAGTAACATAGTAACATAGTAGATGACGGCAGAAAAAGACCTGCACGGTCCATCCAGTCTGCCCAACAAGATAACTCATATTTGCTGCTTTTTTGTGTATACCCTACTTTGATTTGTACCTGTGCTCTTCAGGGCACAGACCTTGTAAGTCTGCCCCGTACTATCCCCGCCTCCCAACCACCAGCCCCACCTCCCAACCACCGGCTCTGGCACAGGCATAGACCGTATAAGTCTGCCCAGCACTATCCTCACCTCCCCACCACCAGCCCCTCCTCCCAACCACCGGCTCTGGCACAGACCATACAAGTCTGTCCAGCACTATCCCTGCCTTCCAACCACCAGTCCCGTTTCCCACCACCGGCTCTGGGGCAGACTTATACGGTCTGTGCCAGAGCCGGTGGTTGGGAGGAGGGGCTGGTGGTTGGGAGGTGGGGATAGTGCTGGGCAGACTTATACGGTCTGTGCCCTGAAGAGCACAGGTACAAATCAAAGTAGGGTATACACAAAAAAGCAGCAAATATGAGTTATCTTGTTGGGCAGACTGGATGGACCGTGCAGGTCTTTTTCTGCCGTCATCTACTATGTTACTATGTTACTATGACTCTGTCCCATTAAACCATGTTAAGAACATAAGAAACATGTCTAGCCCAGTATCCTGCTTCCAGCAGTGGCCAAGGAAATCTGTTGCTTCTAGAAACACTGCCATGTAATGGATTGTTTATCAGTATTTCTTGATACAGAGATCCTTTTAGGGGGGAGCTTTCATTTCTCTGCACCCATTGATCAGGAGGGGAGGGGCATCTGTAGCAGTGAGTGTTGAGGATTTTGATTTGGGGCAAAGATGCCCATACTGGAGAGAATGGGATGTGGTGAGCAGGGGTGATATGGACTATATTGTAGAGACACAGAGATACATCTGTATTTTCTGACATATTGTGTCATATTGTAAAAATGCTGCCATTAATCATTTTTTATTTATTTGTTACATTTGTTTCCCACATTTTCCCACCTATTTGCAGGCTCAATGTGGCTTACATTGTACAGTAGAGGCGATCGTCAATACCGGTATGAACAAATACAAAGTTAGGTTAATGGCAGGGTAATGATCAAGTGTGAGAGGCACATTGGGGGTTATAAGGAATAAGGGTTAGGTTATGTCCGGTACAAACTTATATCTTGTTGTGTTGCGGGGTTAAGGCATTTAGGTTGGATCGTTAGGGTATGCCTTTTCGAATAAGTAAGTCTTTAGGAGTTTCTGGAAGTTTAGGTGGTCATATGTTGTTTTCACGGCGATTGGTAGTGCCTTCCACAGTTGTGTGCTTAAATAAGAGAAGCTGGATGCATAGGTTGATTTGTATTTCAATCCTTTGCAGCTTGGGTGGTGGAGATTTAGGTATGTTCGTGTTGATCTTGTTGTAGGTCTATAAGGTCTGTCATGTATCCCGGGGCATTGCCGTAGATGATTTTATGAACCAGGGTGCAGATTTTGAACGCGATACGTTCTTTGATTGGGACCACTGTAGTTTTTCTTGTAGAGGTTTGGTGCTTTCAAATCTAGGTGTTCTTATTTATTTATTTATTTATTTATTTATTTATTGGAATATATTAACCACCTTTATGAAGACATTCACTCAAGGCGATATACAGCAGGTACAGTTTAACATAAAACTTACAATTTTGTTACCAGCATTACAATAGTAAAATAGCCAGATGTAAGCATAAGTACAATCAATGAGGTACATTTGGAAACAGCAAATTGAATTCTAGTAATAGGACTAACATGAAACAATATCAGAAATATACACATTTAAAAGCACTGCAGAACAATCATATAACAGAAATATGATAATGCCAGTACAATACAAACAGTATCATAACAGACAGCAAGGAAGAATACTGAAAGACACTATTGACAAAATATGCACATGCATACTGCCTACTTGATAAATGCCCCAAATTACATGATAAAAACCCACTAGACTGGTTCATTGAGTACCTCATCAAACACATCAGATACATGTTTGACAGAGGTCAATTTCCAACAGACAAAGGCGACATAGTATTCATACTTATCTCCAAAAACACTACCAGCAACATCAGTAATATCACAAATTACAGACCAGTAGCCTCAATAACACTACTGACCAAAACAATGGAAGGTCAACACAGCAACTAACGGAATACTTGGACAAAATTCTCAATTCTTCATAAATCCCAATCAGGTTTCACAGGGCCGGTCTTAGCAAGTGCGGGGCCCTATGCAGACCAATTTGATGGGGCCCCACCCTAGTCCCGCCCCCTAGCTCCGCCCCCTCCCTAGCTCCAGGGCCGGCCACCCCTCCCTCCAAGCTCCCAGACCGCTCCCTCCGAGCTCCAAGGCCCCCAGCTCCAGGGCCTCCCTCCCTCCCTCCCAGTCATTTTTTAACATCCCCCTCCAAAATCCAGTACTAGGTATGCTGAGAATACAGAACACTCAGGACCTATAGAGCAATTCTACCATACCATAAGCAGAGATTTCTACTAAATCACACAAAGAAAAGGAAAACATCTTAAAACACTACAGTGAGCACTAGAGCATCAATTCACCTATTGTAAAATGAAACCAGACAGAATAGTACAGATCGTCGTCGATCCTGCACAGTCAATGCCAAGTGAAAGCCATGTCTTTTTCATAAACACAGATACACCCTAATCCACTATATAATAAGTAGTAATATTAAAACTTTCTATTTAGACAAAAATTAAACTGAACCCCCAAGATGCCAGACTCTGCATACAATGCAACACCACAGAAACAGAAAATGTCCCCTAGTACTGTGCAAAATATAAAGACAGCAGATGTAAATTTGAAAAAAAAAACTAACAAATACCAATCACCACTTTTTCAAATTAACAAATAGAAATAAAACAAATATAGAAAATAAAATAATACCATTTTATTGGACTAATAGATTTAGCTTTCAGAGGCCAAAACATCCTTCCTCAGGTCAATATAGTATAGTACTATACTACTGTAACTGTTACAGTATCCTATCCTGACCTGAGGAAGGGGGTTTTGTTCTCCGAAAGTTAGACAACATGTATTAAAAATGTATTAAAATTAGTCCAATCAAAAGATTACCTTGTTTACATGTTCTATATTATAAACATTTATTAACACATCTACAATACTACTTTATCCTAAAGCAAAAAAATAAAAATATATATTTTATTTACAGTTTGTTGTCTCAGGTTTCTCCTTTCCTCATCTTCTTTTCACTGTCTTCCTTCCATCCAGCATCTGTCTTCGGTCTCTTTCTGCCATCCAGTGTCTGCCCTCTCTGCTGTCACCTCCATCCAATGTCTACCCTCTCTCCCTGCCCCTTCCATCCACATCTGCCCTCTATCTCTGCCCCTTCCATGATCCATCCACCATCTGCCCCTGTCTGCCCTCTCTCTCCCCCCCATCCATTCACTGTCTGCCCTTTCTATCCCTTCCATCCACTGTCAGCCCTCTCTCTCTCTGCCCCTTCAATCCACCATTTGCCCTCCCTCTGTCATCCATCCAGGGTTTGCCCTCCCTCTCGCTCCCCCATCCAGGATCTGCCCCTCTCTCCGCCCCTTTTTTTCAGCCCCCAGTTCCAGCCCCACTATCCCACCAGTCCCGAGCTTCAGCCCCCCAGCCACTTCTCCCTGTCCCCTTTTCAGCCCCCAGTCCCCAGTTTCAGCCTCCAGTCCCAGTACTAGCCCCCTTATCCCACCTACCCTCCTTTTCAGCCCCCAGTTCCAGCCCCCTTCATCCACATGCCTTGTATTAGGGCCCCCTTTTCAGAACCATTCTCCCACCTGACCCACGCATGCCCCATTTTCCCACCAGCCCCAGGCCCCATATGGCCCCTTCTCAGACCCCAGTGACAGTCCCCTTCTCCCATCCAAGAACCCCAGTCCCCTCCCCACCCGTCCCCTTCAACCATCCAAGAACCCCCTTCCCGCCCCCTTCTCCCATCCGTGATCCCCTCCCCAACCCCAGTCCCCTTCAACCATCCAATAACCCCCTCCCCACCCCCTTCTCCCATCCGTGAATACCCCTCCCACCTCAGTCCCCTTATCCCATTCAAGAACCCCAGTCCCCTCCCCACCTATCCTCTTCTCCCATCTGAGAATCCCCTCCCCAACCCCAGTCCCCTTCAACCATCCCCCTCCCCACCCCTTCTCCCATCCGTGAATACCCCTCCCACCTCAGTCCCCTTATCCCATTCAAGAACCCCAGTCCCCTCCCCACCCGTCCCCTTCTCCCATCCGAGAATCCCCTCCCCAACCCCAGTCCCCTTCAACTATCCAAGAACCCCCTCTCCACCCCTTCTCCCATCCGTGAACCCCCTCTCCACCTCCCCATTTGAGAACCCCCACCCTACCCTTCCCCCACCTGAGAACCCCCACCCCCCACCCTTCTCCCATCTGAGTCCCTCCCCCCCTCCCCGACCCACCTACCAGCTGAGCTCCATTCTACCGCCCACCACCCTCACTGCCTTTAAAAAAACAATTTGGAAGCGTCGGAGAGAAAGTGACAGGCAGCGCCTCGCGTCTGCCCTGCTACTAAAAATCTCTTTGATGTTGTTCGGGCCTTCCCCACATTGAGTCCCGCCCGCCCTCACGGTAATTGGAAGTTACCTCAGAGGAGGGCGGGACTCAATGTGGGAAGGCCCAATGACGTCGAACAGATTTTAGTAGCAGGGCGGGCAGACGCGAGGCGCTGCCTTTCACTTTCGGCGCTTCCAAATTGCGTTTTTAAAGGCAGGAGACAGGAGAGCAGCGACTCGGAGCACCCCCCCCACCCGCTGACATCGGGGGGGGGGGGCGGACCGCCCCCACCATGCCGCCGTCGTGCATCGGATTCGTTGAGAGGGAGGAGGGAGGACAGAAGGACGGACTGGAGCTCGGGCGGGCGGGGTGACCTGAGGCGCGCGCGGGGCCCCTCTGAGCGCGGGGCCCTATGCGGCCGCCTCGGTCTCCTCGCCTTAAGACCGGCCCTGAGGTTTCAGACCACAATACAGCACTGAAATGGTCATAACCACCTTGATAACAAAATTCAAAAGCATAATATGCCAAGGACAAAACGTATTACTACTACAATTTGACATGTCAAGTGCATTCGACCTAGTAGACCACACCATACTAATGACACTGCTCAACAACATAGGAATCAACAGTACAGTAGCAACATGGTTCAATGCCTTCCTAAAGACCAGATCCTACATTGTAAAGATGTCCAACCAAACATCAGGGTACCATAGGGATCGCCAATATCACCAATACTGTTCAAAATAATGATGGTGCTACTCAGAAAAAAACTGGAATTAATGGGTTTCAACCCATTTATATATGCAGATGACATCACCATCTTCATGCCTTTCCAAAACAATATCACAAACATACAGGACAAAATAAAGAAAGGATTGGACCTCATTGAAGAATGGGCAACAACTTTCAAACTCAAAGTGAACAGAGAAAAAAACAAATTCCTAGTACTATCCAGCCCACACAACCCCACATCCTACCAAAAATTCACAATCAACCAACAAACATACCACATCGAAACACAACTTAAAATATTAGGAATCATTCTCGACAAACACCTAACACTGGACAATCAAATATCAGCAGTAACATCAAAATGCTTCAGAAAACTATGGAAACTGAGAAGAATAAGAGACTATTTCCCTAGACAATCTTTCCAGATACTGGTCCAATCAACGATACTATCACAACTAGACTACTGCAATGCAGCATACGTAGGATGCAAGGAAAACACACTAAAATCACTGCAAACAGTCCAGAACACGGCAGCAAGACTGATTTTCAAGAAATCAAAATATTTTATTTTTATTACATTTGTACCCTGCGCTTTCCCACTCATGGCAGGCTCAATGTGGCTTACATACAGGTACTTGTTTGTACCTGGGGCAATGGAGGGTTAAGTGGCTTGCCCAGAGTCACAAGGAGCTGCCTGTGCCTGCAGTGGGAATTGAACCCAGTTCCCCAGAACCAAAGTCCACCACTCTAACCACTAGGCCACTCCATGAAAGAGCAACCCCACTGCTTGAAACAATACATTGACTACCAGTCAAGGCAAGAATATTTTTCAAAGCGAGCACCCTAATCTTCAAGATACTTTTTGTAATTGCACCCAAATATATGCTTAACATGATTGAACTATCCTCAAGAAATGCCAGCCCAGAAAACAGAAACTACCTACTCCTACATCTACAAAACTATCTAAACAACAGGATTTAGCTACCTGGGATCCAAATGGTCGAACTCAATACCAAAAACCATAAAAAGAATCACAAATCTCCTCCAATTCAGAAAAGAAATGAAAACCTACCTCTTCAAAAAATTCTACAACTAATCATAAAGATATCATTGCCTTCCTTTCAAATCTACCTCTTCAAAAACTATATGAATAAATATCATCAAAACTCTACAACTGAACACAAAAGCTACCTCTACCCTTTCCACTTCAAATGTATCTTTTCAAAAACTCTATGAATAACCACACGAACTATATATGCTCTGTCCACATTGCACAACACTATTGTAACTCCACCAAAATGTAAATTGTAAACCACTTTGAAATGAAACTTGTGTTGGGATAATAGTGGGATACAAGAATGCATAAACAAAAATAAATAAAATAGATATAATACCATGTCAGCTTCCAAACAATGGAACACTTAATAAGCACACATTAGAACATTTGAGTAACATAGATATGATGTTAATGTTGTTCCTAAAATACAATGAGACATCCTATTATGTAGCCAGGGGCCAAGTGCAGATATATAGATGGGGACAAGATGACTAGTACAAAGTCAATTGGGATAAATAGATGAGTGGCTAAAGTAAAGGAAAATTCTATGTACAGTTAAGCAAGATATGAGGGACTAGTCTAAGTTACAGGGTGTGCGACAAGCTAGTCTAGGTTCAGAGTGAATGTAAGATCAGACACCATATGTATCAAAGGCTTAGGAGAAGAGCCAGGCTTTCACATGCTTTCAGGAGTAGAGGTAGTCTCGAGTTAGATGTAGCCCCTCTGTAAGTAAGTTCCAGAATGTGGGGGCAACTGCTCATAGTAGTAACTGCCTCCACCTAAAATTGGTACCTACTAGGTATGTGGATAGGGTCAAGCAACACATGATCAATATGTCAGGCAATCAAGGACATGGTCATACGCAGGGCTCAGCTTAAGGCAAAGAGTCAACTGCTTGTTTCTTCTAGGGGTCACAGGGGCTATTTTGAGGTCAGACCCCCAACGGACAGGAGGATTCCAGGTAGCCTGGGGGGGGGGGGCTACAAAGTGGGGGGCTAAAGCTGAACCTATCATTTACTTTGGGGGGGGGGGGAAGGAGGAGGGATTGGGACAGGGGGCACCAAAACTCCTCTTGTTGCTACCTGGAAGTTAACCAGGCACCAGCCAATATTTAGACCGGTGCCCGGTTAGCTCTGCGGTAAAGTTAGGACAGCCATTTTGCTGTCCTAAAGTTATCCACTTAGCTGGTTAGTGGACTAAATTATTCTGCTAACCAATTAAATACCGGCTCTTCCCAGACTCCACCTGTTGGCCACCTTGGCACTAAGCAGACAGTATAGGGGCCGTTAGTGATGATATTCAGTGGCACTGTTCAGTTAAACTGCTGCTGAATATCAGCATGTAGGCGGCCTCTCCTGCCCAGTTAAATCACTTTGAATATTGGGCAGTCAGATATTTGGGCGACCTATATAGAATTATCGTCAAAATGCTAACACTAAGAACTGAGAGGGTCTTTTACTAAGGCGCACTCACGTTTTTTGGCATGTGCTAAAATTGTGGGTGTGCTAAACATTAGAGACGCCAATGCTTTCCTATGAGCGTCTCTAACGTTTAGCGCTCCCACAATTTTAGCGTGTGCTAAAAATGTGAGCGCGCCTTAGTAAAAGACACCCTCAGTGTATTGAATCAAGGATGGACCTCAATAAAGCACCTGTCCATGTTATTAATCTCTATAGATATTTGTTCTCCAGTGTTTAAAACTAAAATATTTCTGGGATATAATGAGATCCAATTCAGATACTCCAGCTGTAATGTGGATGATGTAATCTATTTTTTCCAGGCTTTAAGAAAGAAATGAGTCAGTCCAGGGTTTTATAAACTCTTGTTCCAAAACATTTGGGGAGTTTCTTATTACTAAACATTAAAAATAAATAAATACAACATTTTGAAACAGAAGCTTAAAAACCGAAACAACTTATTCCATATCATGTCAAGCTAGGTGAACGTTCTGACTGTAGGTCATTGGACTTTTATGTCTTTTTCCCACCATCATTGCAGCACATTGGGAACTATCAGGCTTATTTTCGAAAGTGATCACCGGCCATCTTCCGACATAAATTGGGAGATGGCCAGCGATCTCGCAAAAGCAGCGAAATCGGTATAATCGAAAGTGGCATTTTTGACACCATCGCCGCTTTCCTGTCACCGCGCCGGCAAAAGTTCAAGGGGGCGTGTCAGCGGCAAAGTGAAGGCAGGACATGGGCGGGCATGGGCGTGGCTACCAGATGGCTGGCTTTTGCGGATAATGGAAAAAAAACAGCGTTAAGCAGTATTTCACCGGGTTTACTTGGTCCTTTAATTTTCACAACCAAGCCTCAAAAAGGTGCCCCAATTGACCAGATGACCACTGGAGGGAATGGGGGATGACCTCCCCATACTCCCCCAGTGGTCACCAACACCCTCCCACACTAAAAAAATAAAAATAAAAACCTTTTTGCCAGCCTGTATGTCAGCCTCAAATGTCATACCCAGCTCCCTGACAGCAGTATGCAAGTCTCTGGAGCAGTTTTTAATAGGTGCAGTGCACTTCAGGCAGGCAGAACCAGGTCCATCCCCCCCACCTACCTGTTACACATGTGGTGCTAAGTGTTGAGCCCTCCAACCCCCCCCCCCCAAAACCCACTGTACCCACATGTAGGTGCCCCCCTTCACCCATAAGGGCTATGGTAATGGTGTAGAGTAGAGTTGTGGAGAGTGGGTTTGGGGGGGATTTGGGGGTCTCAGCACCCAAGGTAAGGGAGCTATGCACCTGGGAGCTACTTGTGTATTTTTGTAACATTTTTAGAAGTGCCCCCTAGGGTGCCCGGTTGGTGTCCTGGCATGTCATGGGGACCAGTGCACTACAAATGTTGGCTCCTCCCATGACCAAATGCCTTGGATTTCGCCGGGTTTGAGATAGCTGGCATTTTTTTCCATTATCGCTGAAAAACAAAACTGGCAATCTCAAACCCGGCCATCTTTTTCAAAAATATGGTTCCGGCCAGCTGTTGCGCGGCCACCAAAATAGATCGCCGGCGACCTATTTCGCTGGCGACGTTCGATTATGCCCCTCTATGTCTACAGGGTGATAAATTCCCTCCTAGCCAATGTCCTAGCCTGCAAATGTTTTTGCAGAAGGACACTACATGGATGTAAAACCTGCAAATTGTCCCAGTCAAGAGGATACACACATATGAAAGCATTCACACAATGGCTCCTTCATACACATGGAGAGGCATAATCGAACGGGACGCCCAAGTTTTCCTGAGGGCGTCCTCGCAGGACATCCCCGCAAAGGGGCGGGGAAACCCATATTATCAAAACAAGATGGGCGTCCATCTTTCGTTTTGATAATACAGTTGGGGACACCCAAATCTCAACATTTAGGTCAACCTTAGAGATGGTCGTCCCCGGTTTTCGGCGATAATGGAAACCGAGGATGCCCATCTCAGAAACGACCAAATGCAAGCCCTTTGGTCATGGGAGGAGCCAGCATTCATAGTATACTGGTCCTCCTGACATGCCAGGACACCAACCGGGCACCCTAGGGGGCACTGCCGTGGACTAACTGATGCACTAACTAAACAGAAAAAGCCCTTCCCTTACCGATCCCTTAGCGATTCGGAAAGGAATGGGCATGCATGAAGGAAATCGCATGCAAATGAGCTGCTCACTGTAAGCTCCCCAAAACCCACTACCCCTAACTGTACACCACTACCATAGCCCATACAGGTGAAGGGAGCACCAATTGGGTACAGTGGGTTTCTGGTGAGTGTTGGAGGGCTCACAGTTTCCTCCACAAGTGTAACAGGTAGGGGGAAGTAGAGGCCTGGGTCCACCTGTCTACAGTGCACTACACCACTACTAGACTACTCCAGGGACCTGCATGCTATTCTAATGGACCTGAGTATAACATCTAAGGCTGGCATAGACGCTGGCAAGTAATATTTTTAATCAGATTTTTTTAGGGTGGGAGGGGGTTAGTGACCACTGGGAGAGTTAGGGGAGGTGATCCCTGATTCCCTCCAGTGATCATTTGGGGCACCTATTTGTGTGGAGGGGAGTAGTAGCCTAGTGGCTAGTGCAGTGGATATTGATCCTAGGGTAGTAGGTTCAATTCCCACTGCAGCTATTTGTTATAAAAGCAGGTCTAGCTCAAAACGTCTAAATTTTAGTCCTGGATGTTTTTGTTTAGTTATGGCTGAAAAAGTCTAAGTCTTAGGAACGCCCAAGTCCGCCTTGAACACACCCCCTTGAGATTTAGATGCACTTCTGATGGACTTCAGAGAAAAACATCTAAAAAGAGGTTTCGAAAATACTGATTTGGACGTTTTTGTGAGAAAAACATCCAAATGAAGGCTTATGTTGCTTTTTGGACGTTTTTCTCTTTTGAAAATGAGCCTGATAGTCACTTTATACTCTGATCCGCATGTGAGATTTTGATAAATTGGGAACTTATGGCCTTCTTTCCGATTCAACGTGGTACAAGGCATGGATGTCCCTTGTCCCCCTATTATTTGTATTAAGCATAGAGCCCCTGATTCACCAGATTGCTTCAGATGCTTCAATTTTAGGTGTGGGCTTGAATGGACATGAAATTGAAAACCTTAGCCTTTGGGGGGGGGGGGGGGGGGGGGAAACAGAGATTGTCAATAGAAGTTCTACAGAAACCTAAATTACACAGGGGGATTGGGCTGTTTAGTATCAGATACTTGACAATTGCCAGTAGCATACGCCATACCTTTGATTGGCTTAGAGGTACAAATCACTTTTCTGTCCCTTCCTTGGAGAGGGGCTTTTTCTGGGATTCATATGAGTCATCTACTACACAGTACACATCCCCTGCCAACAGGAATTTTTAAGCACTATCCTATTTACGAGGCAGGTAGAAGGCGTTGGCTTTGTCATCACTTTCATTTTTCGGATTCAGTGACTCCTTATATGATAATCTGTGATAACCCAGCATTTCCCCCGGGACAGGGCCCTGGTATATTTTCTCAGTGGAAAGTAAAGGGTATCAAATATGTATATCATGTGCTAACTGAGGAGGGCAAGATTAAATCCCTTTCTGTCCTACAATAGGCATATAAATTGCCCCCCACTCGTTACTATGCATATCAACAATTACACCACTATCAGGCTTGTTTTCGAAAGAGAAGGGCGCCCATCTTCCGACACAAATCAGGAGATGGGCGTCCTTCTCTCAGGGTCACCCAAATCGGCATAATCGAAAGCCGATTTTGGGCGTCCTCAACTGCTTCCAGTCGCGGCGACAACCAAAGTTCACGGGGGCATGTCGGCACCGTAGCGAAGGCGGGACTGGGGCATGATTAAGAGATGGGCGTCCTCGGCCGATAATAGAAAAAAGAAGGGCATCCCTGACGAGCACTTGGCCGACTTTACTTGGTCTATTTTTTTCTTGCGACCAAGCCGTGAAAAGGTGCCCGAACTGACCAGATGACCACCGGAGGGAATCAGGAATGACCTCCCCTTACTCCTCCAGTGGTCACCAACCCCCTCCCACCCTCAAAAAAAACTTTAAAAAAATTTTTTGCCAGCCTGTATGCCAGCCTCAAATGTCATACCCAGCTCCATGACAGCAGTATGCAGATCCCTGGAGCAGTTTTAGTGGGTGCAGTGCACTTCAGCCAGGCGGACCCAGGCCCATCCCCCCCCCCTACCTGTTAAACTTGTGGTGGTAAGTGTGAGCCCTCCAAAACCCACCCGAAACCCACTGTACCCACATGTAGGTGCCCCCACCCCTTAGGGCTATGGTAATGGTGTACAGTTGTGGGGAGTGGGTTTTGGGGGGCTCAGCACCCAAGGTAAGGGAGCTATGCACCTGGGAGCAATTGGTGAAGTCCACTGCAGTGCACCCTAGGGTGCCCGGTTGGTGTCCTGGCATGTCAGGGGGACCAGTGCACTATGAATTCTGGCTCCTCCAACGACCAAAGGGCTTGGATTTGATCATTTTTCAGATGGGCGTCCTCGGTTTCCATTATAGCCGAAAACTGGGGACGACCATCTCAACATTTAGGTCGACCATCTCTAAGGTCGACCTAAATGTTGAAATTTTGGCATTCCCGACCGTATTATCAAAATGAAAGATGGACGCCCATCTTGTTTTAATAATACGGGTTTCCCTGTCCCTTCGCGGGGTCGTCCTGCGAGGACGCCCTCATGAAAACTTGGGTGCCCCATTCAATTATGCCCCTCCACGTCTCAACATTACAATGGACTGATCTGACTGAAGATGTTGAGACGTGGAGGGGCATAATTGAATGGGGTGCTCACTTTGGGCCCGCAACAGAAGGTTCCCCTAACCTTCCATCACCCCTTTCTCCAGGACACTACAGCAGATATCAACTACATATCATTGGCTAGCCGCTGGTCTAGAGATCTACAGAGCATAGTTTCCTCCCAGTTGTTGCAGAACTACATTGTGAACTTACATAAATAAGTAGATAACCTGCAGCACAGAGACACTCTGTACAAATCTGTGATGCGGTTGCATGTGTACCCAGTGGGAGCAAGGCAGAGAGGAATAGGCTCACGAAGGGCCTGCTTGAAATGTACACCGGGCAATGCTTCCTTAGGGCATATGTACTGGCACTGTCCCCAGGTGCAGTTCTTCTTGAAGACCATATTTAGAGAACTTCATCTGTGGTGGTCTTGTGACATAGACTTTTATCTGCTGCTCCTTTTTGGCTAATATGTCCCAGGCAACCCTGTCCCAAGAGGGCTTAAATGCTTTTTGTGTACCACTCTGCTATTTGGACTTAAAACCATATTATTTGCTTGGCTATAGCCAGATCCTCTTGCACCTCCATGTTGGAGGGCTTACATGCTCGAACATCTAGGAATGGAGCATAAGGCAATCTGAGATTTAAATAGCACTGTGGGACAGACCTTTGTAGAAAAATGGGAACCATTCTGGCTTACTCTGCCCCATCAGGTGCACAGCAGACTTTTGAACTTTTAAGAGACTATTAAGATAGTCCTGCTATGTTCCATAACTTTCCTGTTGCATTTTCAGCTTCTCCTAGGAATGCTTTAATGGGAAGGGAAGGGGAGAGGGATGAGAGGTAATTCATGCCTGTTCTTGTATCTGATTTGTTGCTTACTGTATTGTATTATAATTCTTCCTAACAAAAATGATTGCAACTTAAAACTACACATTATTACATGTAAGTCCACTTCAAAGGAGACCACAATGGAAGTCAAGAGAAAAAACAGGTTTCAAGTTACTCCAAATAACCACAGGTATGAAGAAATAAACAACTAACCTTTAATCAAAGTGCCTGCTTAAGGGCCTCTTTTATCAAGCCGTGTTAGCGTTTCCTGTGTCGCAATGCCGACGGAGCCCATTCACAGTGAAAGGGCTTTGTTGGCATTACCGCACCGGAAACCACTACCGCGACTTGATACAAGAGGCCCTAAATCTAATTATAGCAACATTAATCCATTTTCTGAACATTAAATTTATCTATTAGAAAATGCCCTAAATATATATTTCAGTCTAAACAATTTCAGTTTTTTGACCCCAAGCAATTAGAGGAATTCTTGCTTAGTAGAGAGGAAGTTCAGGTGGTGGTATAGTCCCATATGTATACTGTTTAACAGCTTTTGAGAGAAGGTTCCGTGACAAGTGCTTCATGAAAAATACTAATATGTTTAAATATTTCCTTTAGATTAATTAAGTAATCTTACATCTTGTTTTGATTTTCTTAATATTGAGGTCGATAAATAGTTGAAATTTACTAGTTTTATTATATGTTTAAAAAACTTATTTCTAATTTGTGTATTATCATTCATGAAGGTGAAATTATGTATGTTAAAGCTTAATAAAAATGGGAAATTAAAAAAAAAAAAAAAAAAGAAAATGCCCTAAATGAGTAGGATCTAAAAAAATAGGAGTTGTTTCCATATGTTACCAGACATTTACAAGGAAATTTCAAGGAAAAGGAGGCGCCCGCTGCCAAAAATTTAGGCCTCATCTGGGTCTGTCTGGAAACATCAAGAAACATCATTATTGTTTGACCACAAAACAGCTAACCTTTATTTTTTTTTAGGGGGGGGGGGGGGTAGGAAATAAGTCTTCAATGCCAACATCTTTTGCGCCTGTGTTTGAAATGAAGCCAGCAAGGTTGCTCTCTTTATTATATTATCATGAGAGGATTCCAATAACTTAGACAAATCTAAGCTATAATGTAAATTAAGTGAGTCATAGGGCCCCTCCTGATTGGCTATCTTAGATGCCCTAGGCAAGTAATACAAATTACTAATTGACAAATTCTCCCGAGAGCTTGCACACTTCCTTGATATATATCTAGATAATGAGTCACTGGAAAATTCAAAAGTCTTAAATTACCACTCTAACAACTCTATTTGCATATCCTATATAATAAAACGCACCTCCAACATTCTGAAGCCGAGAAAGTGAAGCCTTCAAGCCTTGAAGCATTCCTGCAACGTTCAGGAACTATGTGTCGTCAATTGAGGAGATGGAGCCTTACAGAGCGCATGAATGCTTCAAGGCTTGAAGGCTTCACTTTCTCACACACACACACTCACTCTCTGTCTCTCACATACACTCTCACACATTCTCTCTCTCTCTCTCTCTCTCTCTCTCTCTCACACAGACTCACACACACACACACTCTGTCTCTCACACACTCTTTCTCTCTCTCACACAGACTCACACACACACTCTGTCTCTCACACACTCTCTCTCTGATACAAACACACACACACACTCTCTCTGTCTGTCTGTCTGTCTGTCTCTCTCTCTCTCTCTCTCTCTCACTCATTCTCTCTCACATACACACTCCATCTCTCACCCACACTCTCTCTCTCTCAAACATACACACTCCGAGGAAAGGGGGGCATGGAACACGCTTCCTCCCTCCCTCATTCATGCCACTTTCAAATAACTATTGATCCAACACCTTTGTACACTTATAGGGTTGTGCCGCTGTTAAATATGCCATCCCCCACCAAATGTCTTAACATCCCTTTCCATTGCTCTAAGGATAGAATCTGCTGTGATTTCCAAAACCAGGCAAGCATCCGTCGTGCAGCTACATTTGTACAGGTTTACTAAAAATGCATCCAATCTCACTGCCCATCACCAGAGATGAAAGCTTGTACTCAAGGCTCTACAATCCCCATCTGCCAAAATAATTCCTCTTGTGGAGACTCCAGGATCTCTCTACTTCTAGAAGACCCTGCAATAGGGTTGCCCCAATCAACGTCTGGCATATTAAAATCACCTTTCAGTAGTACTTTCCCTTTCACAGCTATATTTTGAACATCTTCAATAAAATCTCTGTCCTGTTCGTGTAGTAGGCCTGTATATCACACTAATGTAAATACATTTTCTATTCTCTTTTTCCATATTGATCCACGGTGCCTCTTCCTTACCCTGTAGGCCCTACAATTGTGTGGCTTTAATATTATCTTTAACATATACACAGCTCAGAGTAAACTGACTGCCTACCTAACCGTAACTCAGGAATGAGCAAACAACAACAAACTTTGCCTGAACCCAAATATAACAGAGATTCTTTGGGTACCAAACACAAGTGGACAAATACCAAACTTCAAAATACCTTTTGGGAAGTATGAACCCCACCCCCCCAAACACACACACACCTAAAATCACAGGTCAGGAATCTTGGGATACTGCTACACTCATCACTTACTCTGATCCCACAAATTCAAACAACCTTCAAAAATTGTCTCTATCGCCTACGGCAACTACAAAATCTCTCTCCATATATTGAAAAGACGAGTCTGACCACAGTGGTCCATGCCATGATAACATTACGACTAGACTACTGTAATGCCCTGTACACTGGCCAAACCAAAAACAGTTTGTATCAGCTCCAACTAATTCAGAATGCTTCAGCATGACTGATAGAAGACTATAAGTGGTGTGACAACATCACACCCTTCCTGCAAAAGCTACATTGGCTACTCTATGTTTGATTTTCAAGGTCCTCAGACAAAATGGACCAGAATACTTAAAGAATAAGTTAGCCCTTTATATACCTTTAAGACGTCTAAGGTTCTCTCAAGGATCATCACTATCTGTACCCTCATCAAAAGAAATTGTACAATGTGATACCCACCAGCGAACCTTCTCAAGAGTAGCCCCCATACTCTAGAATCTACTCCCAGAGAAGCTATGTATAACTCAAGACTACCTCTACTTCAGGAAGCAGGTGAAAGCCTGGCTCTTCTCCCAAGCCTTTAATACATAGGGTGACTGACTATACACTCGTTCTGCATCTGGACTAGCTTGCTACACACACTGTAACTTAGATCTTGCTTAACTATACAACAAACTTGCCTTGAGTTTTGCTAACCACCAAATTATCCCAACCGACTCTGTACCATGTATCTTGTTCCCATCATATATCTGCTTTTGGTCCCTCAGCTATATGGTAAGCCATATTGTAGAAACTCTCTAGCATCATATCTGTTAGTTAAATGTTCTAATGCATACTTATTAGGTGTATCATTAGTATTATACTAACATTTTATTATATCTCTGGTATTTGAATTCCAGTACTGTTAAATGTGTACATTTTTGATACTACTTCATGGTAGTTCTATTATTAGGTTTCAATTTACTGTTTTCAAGTTTACCTCTTTTATTGTATTTATGTTTATTCTTGATTATTTTACTATTGTTATGCTGTTAACAAAATTGTAAGTTTTATGTTAAACTGTACCTGCTGTACACCGCCTTGGGTGAATCTCTTCATAAAGGCAGTTAATAAATCCCAATAAATAAAATATAATGCTACTCCCCATCTCTTTCTTTCTTTCCTGAACAGATTATAGCCTGGTATTACTATATCCCAGTCATAGTTCCTACAGCAATACTGTTTGACCTGTGGAGAACTCTCTGCGGAGTCCCCAGTGGTTCAAAGAATGCTGCTATAGGAGCTGTGAGACTGCAAAAGAAAGCTGCAATCCTATGCGCAGAAAGAAACAAGGGTTTAGCATAGCACCAGGTAAATATAGAGGGGAGCGGAGGGGAAGAAAAGCCAGGAGCAAGAGCAGAGCCTAATATCCTTGGGAGGTGACAGCCAGACTTGGGGTATCAATCAGCAGTGACGTACCAAGGGAGGGGCGGTGGGGGTGGTCCGCCCCGGGTGCACACCGCTGGGGGGTGCCGCGCGTCTGTCGGCAATGCTCGTTCCCTGCTCCCTCTGCCCCGGAACAGGTTACTTCCTGTTCCGGGGCAGAGGGAGCAGGGAACGAGCATTGCCGACAGGCGCGCGGCACCCCCCCCCCCCAGCAGGTAAAGATGCACCCGGGGGGGTGTCATTTCGCCAGGGGGAGGTGTCCGTCATTTTGCCGGGGGTGGGGGGGTCGCAACGGCAATCCACCCCGGGTGTCAGCCACCCTAGGAACGCCACTGTCAATCAGCAAAAACATTGGTTGGGACAGGGACACGGTGCCATGTTGCCACTGCTGCCACTCTCCAAACACTTCCCCCACCCCACCTCCAATTCTAGTGACTAGCACTAAGACCCCAATGCTCAAAAGTTAACGCGGGCACTAGAAACCATTAGCACCATACTAACACCTGCACTTACTTGCACAGAATGTTCAAAGGCCTGGAGCGTGGGAACAAATGAGTGCACAGACGAACAACACAGGTAGCATGCTAATGTAGTCAAGCTCATGTTAATGAGGTCATTTTGTATTCCTCCCCAATGCTCAGAAAAGACCATCTGAAACAAAACTGCCTTACCGCTGCAAAAAAATAACACCAGGTTGGAGCAGGCGTTAGGCTGCTGGAAGAGAGGATTTGTCATGATTCTTATGCTTCTCTCATTTATCCTTCTGCGAAATCTGCTGGTTTTGATTGCTTTTTGAAGCAGAAGGAAGTCTGTGCAAGCCCTTAAGCACTGGTCGTGAGAAACAGCAGACCCAAGTGAAAGCACACATTGGCGTCTGTTTCCTATGTCGAAATATAAGCGTTCAAGCTAAAAAAATAATTTAAAATGCTAATACTTAGCCTGCAGAAAACAGACCCCAATATGTGCTTCACGGGTTTTACTAGGCGCATGCACACAGGAGCCAAACTAACCATTGACGTCTTCTATACATGTGCCAACCACAATCCTCCCGCTGAATTCCCTAATGCTCAATGCTATGAGCACGCCTATATTTGCATCTCATTAGCATTGAGCCTTAGGGCGTTGTTCTTCTGCGCTGTTCTGGTGGTATTTTTACAGTGCTATTAAGAACAGGGCTGGAATTTTGAGCATCGGGGTCTAAGAATCATTGGCTCTTATAGATTCAGGAAGAACCATTGCAGTAAGCCCAGCAGGGGTGCAATAGCAGCATGTTTTATACCTCCTCCCCATTCTAAGATGGGATGGTCCTGCTGCCAGGAGCATACTAGGATATTAGGAGGAAGCGCAAAGGGTCCCCTACATGTAAAAACCAAAAGCAGACTTCTGTTGTTTAAAGGGCCACCACTTGTGTTTAGAAAGATGAATACAATTGCTATTTTATACATACATATATGGGCCCCAGACTGGATGTGTTGAAGCACACAAGATTTTGAAAGAAGAATTCTGACTTTATACATGGCTATCTATTTAGTACTCTTATACTGCCTTTTTCCCTAAAAAAAAGGGGTTATGAAGCAATTTAGGTCATAACACACAATACATCAATACAGCATATTATAACAAATATAATAAAAATGAAAAATCCTTCACTACCGTCCTATAACTTGATTAATTTGGAAGTCTTGACACAACAGTTTTGCTTAGTTCCAAGCAGGGCCGCCAACTGAGACTGAGCCAGGGCAGGGGCAATGGTAGGACCGCCCCACCACTGCAACTCCACATACCTTGGCTAGCGGGCATAGGCGTAATTTGACTGTTTCATTTGGGAGGGCAAAGAATGGGCGGAGCATATTAGCATATCATTTGCATATATACATATGCAAATGAATATGCTAATATGGAGGAAGGAATTGAAATTTACAGGCAAAATATCACAGATGCACATTTCAAAAAGCTGACACATTTCGATTAATAAATTATGAATAAAATACTTTATCTACCTTTGTTGTCTGATCATTTAGTTTTTCTATTCGCTTTGGTCCCAGTGTCTTCTTTCCAGTAGGCTTCCCTCTGCTCCCCACCCTCCCAGTCCCATCCATCTCTTGCTCCTTCCCTCTGCTCCCCACCCTCCCAGTCCCATCCATCTCTTGCTCCTTCCCTCTGCTCCCCACCCCTCCCAGTCCCAACCATCTCTTGCTCCTTCCCTCTGCTCCCCACCCCTCCCAGTCTCATCCATCTCTTGCTCCTTCCCTCTGCTCCCCACCCCTCCCAGTCCCATCCATCTCTTGCTCCTTCCCTCTGCTCCCCACCCCTCCCAGTACCATCCATCTTCCCTCTGCTCCCCACCCCTCCCAGTTCCATCCATCTTCCTTCTACTGCCCCCCCCCCCGCGAGGTCCAAGATCGTGACTCCGTTTACCCCCTCTCTTCCTCCCTCCCTCCCTCTGGCGCAGGCAACAGTCTTCAGCTTTTTCAGCGTTCCTGGCAGCGGTAGCGACGTACACGCTGCCTTCAGTCTGCCCCGGAAGCTTTCTCTTCAAGTTCCTGTTCCCACCTATGCGGGAACAGGAACTTGAAGAGAAGACTTTGGGGCAGAGCCAAAGGCAGTGTGTACATCGCTACCGCTGCCAGGAACGCTGAAAAAGACTGCTGCCTGCGCCGGAGGGAGGGAGGAAGAGAGAGGGGTAGACGGACACGCTCCTCTCCGTCCGCTTGGCTTCCCTGCCCTCTCTGTCTGCGTCCCGCCTTCCTCTGACGTCAGAGGAAGGCAGAACGCAGACAGAGAGGGCAGGGAAGCCAAGCGGATGGAGAGGAGCGCATGCCTGCATGTGTTTTTTTGTTTTTAAACTAATGGTGCGGCGGCGCCTCATCGTCATTTGGGGGGGGCATTGCCCCCCCTCGCCCCCCCCAGTCTACGCCTATGCTAGCGGGGGTCCTCAGGCCCCACCAGCAGAAGAAATCTTCCTCCAGCGCTGTTCTTCACTCCGCCACATTGCCTACCCTGCCCCTGCAGCTGCTTCTGCTTTTCCCCTCACGTCGCGCATGCTCAATTTCATCAAAACCGAGCATGTGCAGTGTGAGGGAAAAAGCAGCCGCAGGGCAAGCAATGTGGCAAGTGAAGAACAGCATTGTAGGAAGACTTCTGCTGGCGGGCCCTGGGGACTCCCGCCAGCCATTGGAGCCGACTCTGTGGGTGCTGTGGGTGCTTGAGCACCCCCAATATTGAGAAAATTCCTTATATGTGTCCAGGGAGGGGTTATTTTCATTGGGCTTAGCACCCCCAATAATTTTGAAAAGTTGGCTCCTATGCCGCCAGCCAAACCAGAGGCCCCAGCCTGAAGCCCTGCGTCTGCTGAGTCTGCTCCTCCCTTGCCTCTAAGGAGGGCCCGGTGCCGGAGTTTTCTCTCTCCTGCTCCTGTTGGGACACAATCACCTGGGTCCCGCCAGGAGCAGGAGAGAGAGAGATACCCCAGCACCAGGCGGCCAGGCCCCCTTGGAGGCCAGGCCCAGGGAAGTGTCCCCCCCCCCCCCACACACACACACACACACCCCACAGTGACCCTGGTTCAAAGTGAAATCTGCTTTTGCAATCCTTGCCTAATAATTCCTGTGTAGAGATGTCAGGAGATCACTTTTCCTATGGCACCCAACAGCACTTCACCTAGCCCTCCAGCACCCGGCATTCCAGGCCCAGAATGCACAGCCCTATGATTACAAAGCACCGTCTCTACTAAGTATGTCAAAGGACGATCGTGGCCAGTGCATGAAAGGCAGCTGTGACAAGAGTGAAAGCCTATGACAGTCTGTGACAGGGTGGGATAAGATGGCAGGACTTCCAGCACTGGCCACTCCAACCTTTCAGCACTCCATAAAGCCCAGCAGCTCTGCAGTGGCTGTTGTGCCAACCCCTCCCCTCCTCCCCCCCCCCGCCCCCATGTTCGCAACCCTGTAGTGGATTAGTGGAGGACCAGGTTGGTGTTCCGAGCTGAAGGTACTGCCTGCAACTGTGCTGTGATTTTAATAGAGACCAAAAGGGTTCTGAAAAAAATTGAGGATTAGCTTCTGCATTTCCCATGCAGGAAATGAAGCTCTGGGGCATCTGTGCTATATTTGCACTGTGATATCAGTAGTTCAGATTGCTTCCAGTAACTAAGAAATACTAATGTGTCATTGCTTTGCATAATGAAACCGGAAGAGTTTGTCTGATTAGTTACAAGAAAAGAGAAGAGATGCGGACTTTGTTTCTTTTTGTAATCCCAGAAGCAGATACTCAGCTCTGTCAGTTTCACTTTCACTATTTCTGCTTGCTTTTGAGCAAGTGCTCTGTATAATTTGTTTTATCCCAGCTCTTGCCATTCTGAAGGGTGCAATTCAGCGGTGTTGGTGGGTAGTGTTGTGTTCAGTTTTGGGCATGGAGGGACTGCTACTGAATAATTAAGGGCATGCTTCCCCAGGACATATTATTTCATTCCTTTAAATAGCAAGCCTGATTTGTTTTTAAAACCTTAGAGAAAGGCACAGGCTTTACCACTGATCCAGTGAAATCTGGAGGGAATGCCTCAACTTTCAGAGTAGTAACCCACTTCTTTACCCACATCATTTGTCTTCTTAACCGCTAACAGAGTTAGCCCATAAGTGCTGTAAAGTGTAAGGGTCACGTATTTGATATACTGCCTTTTTGCGGTTTTACATGTGTTTTGTCCCTTGTGAGCTAACAATCTGATATTTTATAACTGGAGCAATGGAAGGTTGAGTGGCTTTGCCCAGGGTCACAAGGAGCCGCAGTGGGAATCAACCCCCAGGTTCTCAGCCCACTGATCTAACTATTTGACATTTTTGTCTTAGGAAAACCTCAAAATCATCTTCAAAGAGATGACATATTGTAGGATGGAGACAGCAATGGCCTCCTGAGTATGCAGCTCCTCCAGTTCCACTGTGTCTAAGGTGCCTTTTGTTATTGATGAAATTCAATTGTTAGAACATGAAATGTGCCATTGATGGGTTGGCCCCAGGGCCTGTCTAGCCCAGCTGCCTGTCTACTACTACTACTACTTAACATTTCTAAAGCGCTACTAGGGTTACGCAGCGCTGTACAATTTAACATAGAAGGACAGTCCCTGCTCAAAGAGCTTACAATCTAAAGGACACAATCTAAAGGACTGTCTCCGCCAGTCATCACTTTGGGTAATTAAGAAGTAGAGAGGTGTGGTAGCCCTAGTCCACTTTTAAAGGTAATCAATAGAAATAAAGCAAAATAAAACATAGAAAAGAAAATAAGATTATACCTTTTTTATTGGACATAACAATACATTTCTTGATTAGCTTTCGAAGGTTGCCCTTCTTCGTCAGATCTGACAAAGAAGGGCAACCTTCAAAAGCTAATCAAGAAATGTATTAAGTTATGATTAAAAAAAAAGGTAATTAAGAAGTAACCAACAAATCTTAATGGGGAAATTCTTTTTGTGTTGCTCACTCACATAAGAAAAGATGGTGATTTCTTAAGTTTCACAAAAAAATTAAGTCTAGTGACACAAAACAATTACTTATAGTTTCATAGAAACAATGTGTAAGGAGGTAGGTTATTACAAAAAAAAAAGAAAATGAAAGTGTGGTGTACAGGATCATTCTTTCTCATGCTCTGTACAAAGAATTTGGCATAAGCTGTTGCCTTTCTTGGGGAACATACTTAATAAGTCTCTAATACCTTCTCCACTGGGTGTATTATTTGGGAAATTGGAACACTGTGGCCCTATTTCTAAGGCGGGATGTTTCCTATTATATAAGGCTAGGTGGTGTGGAAAAAATGTATTATGCAAAACTGGATTCATGATTATCCACCGTCTTTTTGGTAGTGAACAATGTGTTTCATGCTTTAATGCTATTTGAGGCACATGATGCAAGTCTAACTCTTAAATGTCAAAGATGGTTCTGGTTGATCTGGGGATATACAAGCTCTTCCATCACATGCCCATACTCTGCTCCTTAATAACTTATATTTGTGAACATAGGTTCTTTGTGCATGTCCCTTTTGTGATTTTGTTTTGGGAGGAGGGGGATTAGTGCTGGGATGGAAGGAGGGGAAAGGGAAGATGGGTAGGTGGGGAGCGTTAGGTTGTTTCCTTGGAGGTAGGGGGGATATAAGAGTCAAAGCTTCCTACTTCCTCGTTTTATTGTATTTCAGTTCTGTTGAAATGTTTTGTCTTTTATCTAACTTCTTGGAAATGTGTGCAGTTTTCCTACTGCTATTTTGCATTGTTCCCTGAATAATTTAATGAAAAGATTATACATAAAAAAGAAAATGAAAATATGGAACATGTTCAATAATAGAAATCATCAGTAGGGTCATACAACCATGCACAGTCCAATGGTGGTGGCCAGTCAGAACCATTTATATAATATTTGTACCCAGTCCATCTGCTGATTGATAAGGCAGATTCATGGGGCTACAGAATAATTCTTGCCTTTGAATCTCCCCCTCATTCCCTCCCTGAATCCCCTGGACCCTTTCAATCTCCAAGACCCTGCACAACTGCTCACTCAGTGCCAGTTGATCCATTTCTCAGTGAAGGGGTTCTTGTAAACAACTCCAGAGCACACACTTCCCATTACATTAATGCATGCTTTCCCACTCATGGCAGGCTCAACATGGCTTACATGGGGCAATGGAGGGTTAAGTGACTTGCCCAGAGTCACAAGGAGCTGCCTGTGCCTGAAGTGGGAATTGAACTCAGTTCCTCAGGACCAAAGTCCACCACCCTAACCACTAGGCCACACAACAGGGCTTGTTGTGTGTAAATACCTATACATAGTTAATTGCGGATCACACATCAAAGAAAAATACTGAGACATAACTTCAGGAATCATATTGTGTCATAAATCAATCAACATAGTCATAATTATGAAAAAAAACACATTATAAATATACCTAATTATACCAGATATTCGTGAAACAAGGTTGTTTTAAGAACTTTATGAAATAACTGGTAATTCCTGAGTATACACATTTCTAAAGGTAGAGAGTTCCACAAGGAAGCAATGAAGAGAAGAGTTAAACATCTTAAATCTTATTGAATAGACTGCTGGAAAATTTAATTACATACGATTGCATGTTGTCATATTAGTAATCAAAGTACCATGCAGAAGCTGGCCAAGATCTTATAAATACAGTGGTGCATCACCATAGATCATTTTAAACACAACTGTAAGTAACTTAAACCTGACCCTGGCTTCAACCGGTAGCCAATTTAGCCTAATAAGTAAAGGAGTGGCTGGTGTAAATCTACCTATCGAAAAAAAATTAGCTGTGCCACTGTATTTTCAATAAGTTGCAATCATATTTCAAGCATCTTTGGGCAACCATTATATATGATGTTACAATAGTCTAGGGTTAAAGCCTGTACTAGTAATCTAAACTTATCTCAATCAAAATAGTTTTGGATTGTTCTCAGTATCCTTAATGTATGAAATGATTTCTTAGAGATTTTACATGTTGAGAAAATGTTAATAGACTATTTCTACTCTTAAAACTCTAAAACAGAAATCAAATCAAAAAGTATTTGTTCCAAGAGAAAACTGTAGAGGAAACTTAGCAGAATCAAACAAGCCTAGCCAGAGGAATTTAGTTTTTTCTAGAGTCAACCCGAGTCTATAAGTTCAAAATCCAGTCCTCTATAACTTGTATACAAATTCCCAACTCTCTCAATGTGTTCCTCCAATCCCCTTTTACTGGAAGAAACAGAGTGATGTGGAAGGGCATTTTCGAAAGGGACATCCAAGTTGCGATTTGGACGTCCTTGCAAAACAGCGAAATCCAGGAGCGGGAAAACCCGTATTTTGGAAACAAGATGGACGTCCACCTTTCGTTTCAAAAATACCATCAGGGACGTTCAAATCCTTAAATTGGGATGTCCCTAGATTTGGTCGTCCCTAGACATGGACGTTTCAGTGATTTTCGAAACCAAAGACATCCATGTCAAAAATGACCAAATGCAAGCCATTTGGTCGTGGGAGGAGCCAGCATTTGTAGTGCACTGGTCCCCCTGACATGCCAGGACACCAACCGGGCACCCTAGGAGGCACTGCAGTGAACTTCATAAATTGATCCCAGGTACATAGCTCCCTTACCTTGTGTGTTGAGCCCCCCAATCCCCCCCCCCAAAACTCACTGCCCCCAACTGTACACCACTACCATAGTCCTTATGGGTGAAGGGGGGCACCTAGATGTGGGTACAGTGGGTTTGTGGTGGGTTTTGGAGGGCTCGCTGTTTCCCCCACAAATGTAATAGGTAGGGGGGGTATGGGCCTGGGTCCACCTGTCTGAAGTGCACTGCAGTACCCACTAAAACTGCTCCAGGGACCTGCATGCGCTGTCATCGACCTGAGTATGACATCTAAGGCTGGCATGACATATTTTGAAAGATGTTTTCTGAGGGTGGGAGGGGGTTGGTGACCACTGGGGGAGTAAGGGGAGGTCATCCCCTATTCTCTCCAGTGGTCATCTGGTCATTTTGGGCACCTTTTTGTGCCTTAGTCGTAAGAAAAACAGGTCTGGGTGAAAACGTCCGTCAGGGACATCCTTGTTTTTGTCGATTATGGGTCAAAGACATCCAAGTGTTAGGCACGCCCAAGTCCCGCCTTCGCTACACCTATGACATGCCCCCTTGAACTTTGGACATCCTTGCGACGGACTGCAGTTGAAGACGTCCTAAATCGAGCTTCGATTATTCCGATTTGGACGTCCTTGGGAGAAAGACATCCATCTTCTGATTTATGTCGAAAGATGGATGCCCTTCTCTTTCGAAAATGAGCCCAATCGTCAGCATAGACAAAGAATGGTATCTTTATCGTATCTAACATCAAACCCAGAGGTTGGAGTAACAATTGAATAATGATGGATGGGGACTCCTGGGGAACTCCACATCCTAGGGTCCAGCCCATAGATGAGTTACCTGCATTTGCACTCTATAATGACGAGTGGTTAAAAACCTTCTAAACCAGCTCAAAACATTATCATCTATCCCTATATCAGTCAACCTGGACAACAGAATATCATGGTCGACCAGGTTGAACACAGTAGATAGGTTGAATTGAACTACAATTACATTTTGACCACGGATAAGCAACATTTTACCATGGGCAATAATAGAGGTAATCACTGTTTCAGTGCCATAATTTTTGCAAAAACCTGACTGAGATGGATCCAATTACTCGTATAACATTTTTGAAACATATTTTCCATTATTTTTACAAATAGCAGGATCGAGGCAATAGGTCGATATTGCTGACCACTTGCAAATCTCCACTAGAATTTTTAGAATTGGTGTTAAGTGCAATCCCTCCCCTTAGTGAAAGGAGAATGTCAATGGTGACAAAAAACGTCATTAGCAGACTTCATTATGGACCTGGATCAAGACAGCATGTAACTTCACTTTACTGGACAAACTCAGAGCAACCACTTGCAAGCCTTTGGTCTACAGTACCTTCTTCAAAGTAAACTTCAAACAATATTTATTGTTCTTCAAGATGTTTAGTTAAAAGCATTCTTCTTCCTGTTAGGAATTCTCTTTTCATGGTCTATAGTACAGTTGTGCTCTCTATACACTGAACACTCCTCTCTTCATCGGTCAGGAGAGGATTCCTCTCTTCCAAGACCTCAGCTGAGTTAATTCTCACCCTTTAGCTTTGCTCCAGTCCCACTCTTCTGGGCTCATTGATGAATACAAGGTGGCAGAAATAGTTCCTTGTGGAAAATCCTCCAACCTTTAACATTTGCCCTGGATTCTGCTGTCCAGGCTAATACCAACAGACTTCCCTCCACTGGGAGTTCTATTCTGCCCTGGCAACTGCTCAGCATAATCCTTGTTTTTCCTTTACTCATAGATCAGTGGTTCTCACACCAGTCCTTGGGACATGCCTAGCCAGTCAGATGTTCAGGATACCCACAATGAATATACATGAGATAAATTTCCAAGCACTACTTCTACTGTATACAGATCTATCTTATGCATATTTCTTATGGATATCCTGACAACCTGACTAGCTAGGTGTGTCCTCACAAAGACTGAGGTAGTTCTCTGGAGCCCACCTTTTACAGGGCTTGAGGCTTTCCATTCTTCAGAGCTCAGCTTGCTGTTGGGGGAGACAGAAAAAAAAAACCATAAAAAGACATTTTCCCTCCAAAACAGGGGCCTTAAATGACTTAAGGAATCTCCAAACTCCTCCCCCAGGCATATCCTAGTTGGTGCCCTGGTGAAGCAATCACAGGGCCTAAATCCCTTACATTGCTTCCAGGCCAGTTCCACCCATGAATGGGCAAGAAAGAGAAAATTCTTCTCTATATTGCAAGGGTTTTAGAGACCTTGGGTCACATGTCCGTTTATTTTATTTATTCTATTTATTTAGTGCATTTGATATACCACTGCGGCCTTCACATAGGCATACAGCGGTTAACAAGTACAATTTTCTATACAGGTTCTAGTACTGTCCCCTAATGGCTCACAATCTAAATATATATAGTGCTTGTAGCAATGGAGGGCTAAGTGACTATAATTTAGAAAAAATTATAGCTTCACTGTCACTTATCTGCACAGAAGTCGACAAGGGTGACTGGCCAGTCCAGAGCCCACATTTAACGGTGGAGAGGGGGAAGTGAGCAGTTCCCCACCTCAAATATCGGTCTGGGCGGCTGTGGCACGCTTTCTCACCCAGGTCACTGGTAAGAGGAGTGGGTTGTGTGTGTGTGTGTGGGGGGGGGGATGGGGGGGGGGGGGGAGAGCTGTGTGGAAGCAGCAGGACTGCTGCAGTTTTTTCTGAAAGCTGCGGGTCATGGGATATTGGGTGGTTTTTGCCAGGTTGGGTGGTTTTCCCATGGGGCTTCATTCTGAACTAAAAGATTTGCCATTTTCTGCTGGCCCTGACCGCAGCTCCACTCCTCCACGTGGCCTGCCCTGCCGGCTGGAGGAGGCAAGGGGCAGGACAACGGCATTGGCTGTGGTGGCGGCTCCCTTCCTCCTGATCTGCTCTCAGTCAGAGTGAGGCGAACAGATTATCAGGGGACACGCCCGTGGCCGTAACCAGAGGAAGATGGAGGCAGCCGGTCCCAGACTCAGGAGTAGAGAGCTGCATGGGAACGGGGTTTGCGGAAATCCCGTGGAACCCGTGGGATTCCTGCAGGAACGGAAGCAGTTCTGTGGGGTTTCCGCAGGGACGGAAGCAGTTCTGCGGGGTTCCCGTGGAAGTATAAGCTACACTTGCACCAGCCTCTCATCTACCGAGTACCAAGTTCTTTGAGTGCTGTCTCCTCCTCCTCCTCTTCTTCCTTGCTTTAACAGCACAAATGTGGAAAGTATTCCATTAAGAAGGTGATAGAGACACAAATGATGATGGAATTCAAAAAGGCGAGGGATGAATTGATATTGAGTCTTTATTTGCTGTCACTTACTTTGTTACAATTAATCCTCTTTGCTCCCGGGCTGATGTGCAGACCTCAGCTTTGACACAGGCATGAGCATCTGATGTCACCTGACCTACTGGTATGTGCATGTGGTGAACTCTCAGCACACAGTGCCAGTAAATCAGAGACAAATCTTACATGTGCACACCAGAGTGTTCCAAGTTTCAACTTCCATTACTTCCTTTCCTATAGTGCTGTGGCTTAAATCCAGAGAGAGACTGAGGGAGCTGACTGGAATTTTCTTTTATGTACCATTAAATTCTTACAATGATGGGTGGGGATGGGTTAAATTCTTGCGGGGACGGGTGGGGATGGGTTGGGATGAGTTAAATTTTTGTGGGGATGGATGGGGATGGGTAAGATTCCAGTGGGGACGGGTAAGATTCCAGCAGGGACAGGCGGAGATGGGTAAGATTTCTGTCCCCCTGCAACTCTCTACTCAGGATGAGGCAGAAGAAAGGAAGCCTGAGTCAGTCACTGGGGAGTGGAAGGGACAGAGCAGAGCCATGATGAGCTGCTGCAACCACGTTGTGCTTTGTTGGTAGCATTTTTATTTAATCTCATATTTTGAAACTTGCCAGCTTGTGCAGCATAGGGATGCACGCAGAGGACATATAGTAGTAATTTGTTATAAATTGTTATCAGTGTGGCATTTGGAGGGGTTGGTTATAGGGATACCCTAGCACTTTTTTTTCTCCTAATACAGACATGTTATGAGAGTCAGGTCCTCAACAATCAGTTTCTATTTATTTAGTTATTTACAACATTTATTTACAGCTGTGGTTACTTTATTAATATTCATATCGAACTCATTAATATTCATATTGACCTCATTAATATTTATATTAATATTGGGCTGGAAAAAGTTTTGCAACAAAATCTTCCCCATGTCTTTGTGCAGAGATTGGGGTGGGGGAGGGGAAGAAGGACTGAGAGACGCCAGCACGGAGACGTCCATTAGATTGTGTAAGCTCCTTTGAGCAGGGAATGTCCTTCTTTGTTAAATTGTACAGCGCTGCGTAACCCTAGTAGCGCTTTAGAAATGTTAAGTAGTAGTAAGCAGTAGACGATCCTTACTGCGGATAGTGCATGGGTGTCCCCACCCCCACCCCAAAAATCGGCCGTGAATGATTTAGTCGGTTCAGTTCCCGCGTCACAGGCCAATTCTGGCAGGAAAGGCTCTCTCTTCCGATCGCAGCGGGTGATTGAGGGGGATGGAAGGGTTTTCCCGACATGAGCTGTGTCAGTGACTCCTTTGTTTCCCTGTATATACTGTGGCTCACACGGAGTTCCCTGGCTGTCAGCTCTTCGGGGAAGGGGGTGCGGCAGGGGTTATTTCCGGGAGGAAAGGGAAGGCGGGGTTTTATTTAACAGGAATGGGCTGTCAGGAAGGAATCAGCGGGTTCTCGTCCCGTCCCTCTGCCTCCGCTGCTCAGTGTCACAAGTTCAGAGACTACGACGTGGACGTGCTGAGATCGGCTTGTTGGTAGGTACTCGGGTTACGGAGGGAGAGCACAGGAAGTGCCTTGGGGCTCCCCGAAGGCCTGGGCTGGGGCACACTTTGCTCCTGGTGTGTGCGATCGGGTTTTTTTTTCCTCAGTAGACAGGATCCGGCCAACAAATCCGGGATCGATACGATGGATGGATGGCTGCGACAAGGACCTGGGAAAGAGCTACCAGGGTTCGGGCAGAAGTGTTTATACTCACAGGATCTCTGCTGCCCGGTGCTGCCAAAGCCACTAACCCCCCTGAATTGAAGCTGCTAAACAGTGGTTCCCAAACCTGGTCCTGGAGGCACCCCAGCCAGACAGGTGTTCAGGATAGGCACAGTGAATATTCATGAGCGAGATTTGCATGCACTGCCTTCACTGCATACAGGTCTCTCACTTGACTATTCATTGTGGGTATCCTGAAAACCTGACTGGCTGGGGTGCCTCCAGGACCAGTTTGGGAACCGCTGCGCTAAAAAATAAAAAGCCTGGTAATGTGGATGGGAAAGATGGAAATGACAAGTTCTTTTATAGTATTTATTTATTTATTGTATTTGTACCCCACATTTTCCCACCTTTTTGCAGGCTCAATGTGGCTTACAGAGTATGGAAATGAGTACGTCATTACATGATTTAAGAAAACAGTCGATCATAAGCTGAGGTGAAAGAGGAATTTAGGTAGAAGGTGTTAGGTAAGGTCGTGTGAGAAGTGTTTTGGTGTACTTGGGTGGTTTAAGGAATGATTTGTTTCATTGAGGGTGACTTTTGTAGGCTCTGTTGAAGAGATGTATGAGCATGATATCGTGTCAGCTCTAGACACCTGTTATTTTAAGTTGAAATGTACCTTTCTTTATCCAATGTATGCTGAAAGCTGATACTTTACATTCTGAATATTAATTTTTGCTGATGAAAAATTCCAAATAAGTCGAAAGGGAACAATATGAAATTGCACGATATGTCCGTGTTGATAACTAAGCGCATAACGACAGAAAGACATATTTTAAAAGACCAGGTAGGGAAGCTGAATAGTGATGGGGTCACGATTGTTTTCTGTTCTGTCTTTATGAGCTTTTGAGGGATTTTATTTATTTATTTATTTATTACATTTGTAGCCCACGTAATTGCTTACATAGTACCGGAGAGGCGTTTGCAGACTCCGGTGTGAACAAATACAAAGTTATGTTATGGTAAGATAAAGTTCATGTGGCACAGCCACATTAGGGACTCGTTCAACAGTAGAGTTGTGTTATGTCCGTCACATAATTTGGTTTTGTTGTGTTGCCGGGATCTGTCATTTAAGTTGGATCGGTAGGTTATGCCTTTTTAAAGAGGTTAGTTTTGAGTGATTTCCGGAAGTTTAGGTGGCTGTACATCGTTTCAAGGCTTTAGGTAATGCGTTCCACAGTTGTGTGCATATGTAGGAAAAACTGGATGCGTAAGTTGATTTGTAATTAAGTCCTTTGCAGCTTGGGTAGTGCAGGTTTAGATATGTTCGTGTTGCCCATTATTCCCTGGATTCTATAAACGGTGACTAAATTTGCACGTGCAAAACCAATAATTGGTGTCAGGGGCAGGCTGACAGTAATCTGGGGATGGGACAAGAGCCTGAATGTGAAAGCTACTTTTTATGACATGAACCCTGTGTCTATGACCATCAAGTTCACAGAGCAAAACTTGTGCTGCAGAAAACCTTGCAGGTTTTGCATATGTTGCTCAGCTTGTGGGACAATTTCTGGTGTACAGTGGTTGGTTTATGCTGCAGCGGACAGATGAATATGAGAAAACCCCATTTTCCAAACCACACACCACCAGCTTGGACTAATGAATATCATTTTAATAATGTGGGGGTGTTGCGAAGTGGCCTGTGCCTATTTTTAAATGAAAAAGTAGTTTATTTATTTGCTGAAGCACTTGAAATATTCTTAAAGGGAAAGGGACTTGATACACAGCCTTTCTGTGGTTTCAAAGTGGTTTACATATTATATACAGGCACTTATTTTGTACCTGGAGCAATGGAGGGGTTAAGTGACTTGCCCAGAATTACAAGGAGCAGCAATGGGAATCTAACCCAGGAACCCAGCTCCCCAGCGTCATAGTCCACTGCACTTACCACTAGGCTACTCCTCCACCAAGTACGTAGTGCTTTGTCACTTGATTATTTTTAAAAAATACTCCTAATTTATAAAATTGTTTATTTGTCATACTTCATGTAATTTTCTGTCATGAATTATACTTTTAAAAGTGCTATTTACATTAAGATAATATATGATGCTGCCTGTATACATAGACGACAAAAGAATCTCCAAGGGTGAGACTGACGTCGGTGCTGGGCAAAATGGTAGAGACTATTATAAAGAACAAAATTACAGACCATATTCAAAAGCATGGATTAATGAGACAAAGCCAACATGGATTTAGTGAAGGGAAATTTTGACTCACCAATCTACTACATTTCTTTGAAGGGGTGAACAACATGTGGATAAAGGGGAGCTGGTTGATATTGTGTATCTGGATTTTCAAAAGGCGTTTGACAAAGTACCTCATGAAAGACTCCAGAGGAAATGGGAGAGTCATGGGATAGGAGGTAGTGTTCTATTGTGGATTAAAAACTGGTTAAAAGATAGAAAACGGAGAGTAGGGTTAAATGGCCAGTATTCTCAATGGAGAAGGGTAGTTAGTGGGGTTCCCCAGGGGTCTGTGTTAGGACTGCTGCTTTTTAACATATTTGTCCCTTTAGATTGTAAGCTCTTTGAGCAGGGCCTGTCCTTTTATGTTAAATTGTACAGCGCTACGTAACCCTAGCAGCGCTATAGAAATGTTAAGTAGTAGTAGTATTAGTAAATGACCTAGAGATGGGAGTAACTAGTGAGGTAATTAAATTTGCTGATAACACAAAGTTATTCAAGTCATTAAATCGCGGGACGATTGTGAAAAATTACAAGAGGACCTTACGAGACTGGGGTGACTGGGCATCTAAATGGCAGACGACGTTTAATTTGAGCAAGTGCAAGGTGATGCATGTGGGAAAGAAGAACTCGAATTATAGTTACGTCATGCAAGGTTCTACATTAGGAGTCACAGACCAGGAAAAGGGATCTAGGCATTGTCGATGATACGTTGAAACCCCCTGCTCAGTGTGCCTGCGGCGGCTAAGAAGCAAATAGAAGGTTAGATATTATTAGGAAAGGATTGGAAAACAAAAATGAGGACGTTATAATGCCCTAGTATAGCTTCATGGTGTGAACCGCACCTCGAATATTGTGTTCAATTCTGGTCACCGCATCTCAAAAAAGATATAGTGAAATTAGAAAAGGTACAGAGACGGGTGACAAAATTGATAAAGGGATGGGAACAACTTCCCTATGAAGAAAGGCTGAAGCAGCTAGAGCTCTTCAGTTTGGAGAAAGACGCCTGAGGGGAGACATGATAGAGGTCTATAAAATAAGGAGTGGAGTGGAACGGTAGACGTGAATTGTTTGTTAACTCTTCCAAAAATACTAGGACTAGGGGACATGGAATGAAGCTACAAAGTATAAATATAAAACGAATTGAAGAAAAATTTGCCTTCACTCAATGTGTAATTAAACTCTGGAATTCTTTGCCAGAGAATGTGGTAAAGGCAGTTAGCTTAGCAGGGTTTAAAAAAGGTCTGGACAGCATCCTAAAGGAAAAGTTCATAGACCATTATTAAATTGACTTGGAGAAAATCCACTGCTTATTTCTGGGATGAACAGCATAAAATGTATTGAACTTTTTGGGATCTTGCCAGGTATTTGTGACCTGGATTGGCCACTGTTGGAAACAGGGTGCTGGGCTTGAGGGAACATTTGGTCTGTCCCAGTGGGGCAGTACTTATGTTTATTGTAAGTAGCCTCTAACTTTCTGTCTTTATTACATTGTCTAATTTCTTTTTAAACTAAACTGTTTGCCTTACCATATCTTGTGACATTAAATTCCAGAACTCAACTATTTAAGTGACGAGGCAGTTCCTTGTTGTTTATATTTCAACATTCTGACTAAGAGTTTCGTTCGGTGACCCTTGTTCACATATTATGAGACACTGGATAATGTGTACTTATTTATCTTCCTTTCATGGCTTAGTATACTTCTGTGTGGTCTCCCTTTTCCAAACTGAAGAGACCACATTTTTTTTGATTCTGTCTGTGTACTGAATTTGTTCTGTAATCTATATCCTCAGGGCCTAGATGCATCAACCAAACGTTAAAAATCTAAATCGTAAAAGTGCTTAACGAATTTCAAACAACGAAGAATGCACAAAAAAAACAGCTCAGAAATGTTCGGTGCGGTATTGAAAAGTACAATGTATCAAGCGTTCGTAATCCCCGTCGTTAATTTTGCCCCTTAAGCATGCACAGAGCAGCCACAAACGTATTAAACCTACGTAGGTTGCTTAGGTCAGACTGGGGCGTGCGAGGGGGGGATCCCGACCTGCAAGCTTTTAGCTGTCTGATCTAGCAGAAGAGTGCAGTTGAAGATAACTCTAAAAAGAACGACCCTCGTAAATCCCCTTTTGTAACAAAAGACCTCTTTGCAGCTTGTTTACAGTACTGGGAAAATTGGCTTCAGGGGATAGCAGAGAGTGTTAATTTTCAAAGCTGTGGGAGAAGGGGAGAGACAGGATTTTTAAGCTGCAGGGAGAAGCAGTATGTTTTGTTTTGTAATGATGCAGGGGAAAGCAGAGACCCACGTGTTTGTGTTTGTATCTCACTTTTCTTTTTAAACATGCTGGCTTGGATTTTTATGGTGCAGGGGGCAGCGGAAGATGATAGCTCAGGCCTTAACGACAGGTATGAGCGCACAGTAAAATTTCTGACGGTAAATGATTCGTTGCAATCATCGGTATGGTTAGTGCATTCTGAATTGTCCGCATTTCAATGGTAGTTTCTCCTTGCATTCCATTTTCGTTAGCTCCTTGCTTCGTAGGAAAAAGGCCTTTAATGCATGCAACGGTTAGGAATTTCCTTCGTTAAAGGGTTGTTAGAGGGGTTGTTAAGGTTTAGTGCATCTAGCCCTCTGTCCTTTTTTTCCTGCCTCCTTTCTATCTCTGCTAGGTATTCCATGTCCTTCTGTGATGAGGATCAGGTTGGCGTACAAATGCCTGCCCAGTATAGAATAGGATCAATTATGCACATAACATAATTAGCTAATTAGCACTAAATTGGCACTTCACTGGAGATAAGTACCAATAATTAGCATTAACAGGCAAGAAACGCTACAGGAATGGTATGGGATTTGCGTTACAAGACGTATGAGGAGAGACTTGCTGACCTGAACATGTATACCCTGGAGGAAAGGAGAAACAGGGGTGATATGATACAGACATTCAAATATTCGAAAGGTATTAATCCGCAAACGAACCTTTTCCGTAGATGGGAAGGCGATAGAACTAGAGGACATGAAATGAGATTGAAGGGGGGGGCAGACTCAAGAAAAATGTCAGGAAGTATTTTTTCACAGAGAGAGTGGTGGATACTTGGAATGCCCTCCCGCGGGAGGTGGTGGAGATGAAAACGGTAACGGAGTTCAAACATGCGTGGGATAAACATAAAGGAATCCTGTTCAGAAGGAATGGATCCTCAGAAGCTTAGCCGAGATTGGGTGGCAGAGCCGGTGGTGGGAGGCGAGGCTGGTGTTTTGGAGGCGGGGCTAGTGCTGGGCAGACTTCTACGGTCTGTGCCTTGAAAATGGCAGATACAAATCAAGGTAAGGTATACACAAAAAGTAGCACATATGAGTTTATCTTGTTGGGCAGACTGGATGGACCGTGCAGGTCTTTTTCTGCCATCATCTACTATGTTACTCACGTTACTATGTTACTAATTAACAGTTGCACACATAACTAACTTATGCCTTTATTCTGTAAACTAGTACCTAACTTCTCTTGTGCACAATTCTATAGGGGGGCGTGGCCAAGGGTGGGGCATGGGCAGGGCATTGGTGTTCCTAGGATTTAGGTGCAGAGTTATAGAATACTGACAGTGGTTAGGCATGAACATTTACACAGCAGGCGTTAATGCTCGCGTCTAAAGTTAGGTGTGAAAAACAACTTAAGCTAGTATTCTAAGAGCAGTGTTTCCCAAGTCCGGACCTAGAGTATCCCTTTTCCAGTCAGGTTTTCAGGATACCCACAATGATTATGCATGAAAGAGATTTGCATATAATGGAGTTCATGCATATTCATTGTGGATATCCTGAAAACCTGACTGGCAAGGGGTACTCCAGGACCACTCTTGGGAAACACGAATTTGCGCTTAGTACACATCATCCCAGAGCCTATTTGTCTCAGTAATTCTTAAAGTAATGTGGCTGTCAGGGGCGTAGCCAGACTTTGGCGGGAGGGAGGTCCAGGAGCCCGAGGTGAGGGGGCACATTTTAGCTCCCTCTCCCCCCCCCCCCCACATACACACACACCATTTTTGACCCCCCCCCCCCCTGCCGCCACTGCTGCCACCACCATCCTTGACCCCCCGGCACCAACCTTTCGACTCTCCCCACCGTCGCCAACACTCCCCCGCCGCCTGTTACGTGCAGGACTTCAGACTCACAGAAACAGAAGCCTTGCAAATCAGCAACGCGGCCGCACCGGAGAAGAGGACCTTGGGCTGGTGGGGGTTGGGGACCCCCGCCAGCAAAGGTACCCGGCGATGGCAGCGGGGGGGGGGGGGGGGGCAGGACCAAATCTACGGGGGCCCATGCCCCTGTGGGCCTCACTAGCTACGCCCCTGGTGGCTGCCAATGGTTAATCCACTTTAAGTTAACAAATAGAATTAAAGGCATTCCCTAACTTAAATACATTTTGACAAGCTTTCCAAGGCAAAACTTTCTTAAGGTCTGGTATGAGCAAAAAGATGAATAATGTCTAAATATATATAGGAAACATGAAAAACATTCCAGTGAGAGTGTCGAGGGAAAAGTAGTGCGTGAGGGGGATGAAGTGAGAAACAGGGAGAGGTAGTGTGTCACATCCCCTCCCCACCTATCCCTGGAGTCCATCATTGGAATGCTTATCATGTCTGTCCTGTCTGTCTGTGCTGTCTCTCTCTCTGGATCTATGTGTATGTGTGTGTATATGTATAGTATACAATACAGTTTGGTCATCAGACCTTCACTAATCTGACCATCAGGCATTCTAAACAGACCCCCTGGTGACATCATTGCAGCTTTTTACACTTTCCTGACATCCAATCCACTGGAAGGGGCAGACCTACTCTGTTTGATTTGCTCCTGTTTTCACTGCAACACTTAGAAATGATTGCCTTTGCTGGCTACAGAGATCCTGCTTTCACTACAGCACTTGAAATACACATTTTCAATGTATTCCATGTTATCCCGACCTTTCGTTTATCTGACAATGGGGCTGGTCCTGGTTATGTCCAATATCGAGACTGTACTTATTAAATATAGATGTGTGTGTGTGTGTATGTGTTCATGTATATATCACCTTATTTATTTTTTTGTGTTTTATTTCTACTTATTATCAATATTGCACATTATTTGGACTGTTGTTGTCTGAGAATTATCCACAGGAATCCAGATCTCTTTTGAGTGGTAAAGTCCCTACATTTTCCATTTGCAGTTATCTGTTGTGAAACTCATCTGCCACTTTATTGCCTCCTCGCCCATTTTTATGAGGTTCCTCCTGTAGCTTTGTCTTCTGAAAACAGTCCCAGCCTGTTGTGGCACAGATAAGATAAGTTGTGGGGGCCAGGAACAAGATTCTTAAATTCCCTTACCTCTTAATTGTTCTGTCCTGTTTTGTCTGTCCTATTTAGATTGTAAGCTCTTGAGCAGGGACTGTCTTTTCTTGTTTGGTGTACAGCGCTGCGTATGCCTTGTAGCGCTATAGAAGTGATAAGTAGTAGTAAATCAGTTGGGGGGGAAAGGGGTCTAAGTAGGGTTCTGGGGGGAAAGGGAGGAAAGAATGGAGGTCTGTGGGAAGGAAAATAACAATCTTAAATAATGAGTCTGGGAGCCCCCACCCCCACCCCCAGAGCTGCTTGAGGTCCTATGCAACTGCTCAACTTGTCATGCTTACACTGGCGCTGATGAAAACTGATCACTTAGTCATACGCTTTTGCAACCTCAACTAGTTTAGACCCTGAAATGAATTTTACCTTGTCCCATGATTTTTAAATTGAAATAAGATAATTTTACAAGAAATCTTCTTGTTACAAAAAAAAAAGTAAACATAAGTAAATGAAGCAAACATTAAAAAACAAAGAAATGCAATATACTATAGCAGCCAGGGCCAGTCTTAGCAATTGCGGGGCCCTGTGCAGACCAGTTCAGTGGGTCCCCTGCCCCTACCTAGCCCCACCCGTTGTTGACAAGATGTGCTTTAAAATTTTTATTTCAAATAAAAGACAAATCAAGCAAAACTTGTACAGAAAACTAATTCAAAATAGCACAATTGTGTCATAGGAAACCTTTGGGTTTAAAAGCAAAACCATATGCATGAAGGACTGGATAAGTGAATTAAAACAAATGCCCTTAATAGTTAATACTTTGTAGCAATAATGATTGAATATTCACATAGGAAGCAGCCTGAGCCAAAGTTTATTTTCCACTGAACATAATTAACATTGTATGAACTTGGCGGCTAATAGTGTGCTGTACTGGACAATTGGCATATTTAGACTGACTCTGGACAGTTCTGCATGAAGGAAACCCTTCCTCATTATTCAATACTTCTGTGTGAAATAGTAATTTTAAAAAGGCAAATGTGTTTTTTATAATATACCACTGCATTCCACAAAGCAAAAGGAGCAAGTTCCATATGCCATCTTTTTCTTTTGGTGTAGGCACAGGGAAAAAAAAGATGTTAAATGCTCCCAGGTCTCAACCTAATTAATGATTTTAAAAAAAACTGTACTTATCCATATATAAACACCTCACGTTCTATTGTCTGACGTCACTGAAGCCAAGGTTGTAAGTTCGAAGCTCTGAAGCCACGAAAAACACAGTCTTGGGGCCCCGCCCTCGCGTCAAAATTATGACGTTGAGGGCGGAGCAATTCACTCACATCGACGGCGGCCAGGGCGGCGCAATGGCGTCTGATGACAAAGGTGCGTTGGGTGGGGGGGCCAGAGTCACACATCGACGGCGACCACGGCGGCACAATGGCGTCACTAACAACGAAGGTGCATTGGGGGGGGGGGGGCCAGAGGAAAGCCTTTCTAGCGCCCGTTTCATTGGCTCCAGACGGGCCTTTTTTACTAGTAAATAATAGTCTAATTGTTAAGCACGTGATACTCATAATATCTGTTTTGGTGGCCCTTTACTAGGTGAAAACATCAGAATAGAGTGAGTCCCTATAACCAGCCCCTCCAAATGACACAATGATTACAGTTTAGAACTAATTAGATGAAACCAATACTTCCTGGCCCTGATTTTGACTCCTCTCACTCCAGAAATGTAATACGTATGTACTCTGTTCTCCAATTCTAACTTTCAGCTCTGTAAGACTTATGGCTCTATGTTGCCCAGTGCTTCTGTTCTCCCAGTGACCTGGCCCTCCACAATTTAGATTCAGGCCCCTCAAAATTGTGACACCATCTGTTGCTGTGGTGGGGGGAGGGGAGTAGCACAACAGCAGCCCATGGAAAGTGCTACTGACTGGTAGGCCACTGGTGAAGGACCTTCTTTGATGCTCAGAAGCAAACGGGGGCGTAGAGGCCATGAACAACAGACTAGCACCTGCATTCATGAGCACGAACACTCAGGCTGTAGCGTGGGAAACAACAAGCACGCCAAAGATTAGTGCAAATAGCATGCCAAGTAGTCAAACGGAGGTTAATGAGGTCATTTCCTGTTCCTCCCAGAGCAGGCATTAGGGTGTTTGAAGGGAGGATTTTCATGTGTCTTTCTTTAAATTCTGCCATTTTATTCTTTAATTTTGAAGCAGAAGGAAGCCCGTACAAGCCCCTAAGCACCAGTAATGAGAAACAAATGCACGTGAGTCTGAGCATACCTGAAAGTGAAAGCTCACATTCTTGCATGTTCTCTGCATTTAAATATAAGCACTCCAAGTAAAAATAAAATGAAAAGCTTGTATTTAAAGATGCAGAAAACAGATGCCAATGTGTACTTCCATGTTCGGGTTTGTCTGGCACAGGAGCTGGGCGTACTGTGAAACTCTTCTGTCCATGCACCAAGAATGTCCCCCCTCCTTGCTTTCACCTTTAATAGTGATATGATTTGCATGCCATTTCGTTTGAGCATTTGCAAGCTAATCTTCGGTACTGATCGGCAGTATAGTTTCTGCGTTGTTGGCTTATTGCAGGAGTCTGAGCATCAGCGAGACTTGGGGACCTGCCGCTGAGGTAGTGTGGGTCACAGAGGAGCAGCATGGAGAGCAGTGCAGGGGGGGTTTCCCCCCCCCCCCCCCCCACCCCCCCCCCCCCCCCCCCCCCCCCCCCCCCCCCCCCCCCCCCCCCCCCCCCCCCCCCCCCCCCCCCCCCCACCCCACACACACACTTTGGGCTCAGGGGCCCTCCCTCCACCAGATTCAAGGTCTGGCTTATGGACTGTATCTCCCATTTTTTAGTTCAAACATTCATGATTCTGCTGCACAACTTCTATTCCGCCAGTGTCGCTGTGTTCATATTAGCCCTCTCCTCAAGTCACTTCATCGGCTCCCTATCCATTCCGCATACAGTTAAAATCCTCTTATTGACTTACAAGTGCATTCACTCTGCAGCTCCTAAGTACCTGTCCACTCTTATCTCTCTCTACACTCCTCCCCCGTAACTCCATTCACTGGGTAAATCTCTCTTATCTGCATCCTTCTCCTCCACTGGGTTCCTCTTATCTTGCTGCACCATATGCCTGTAATAAACTTCCTGAGCCGGTATGTCAAGCTCCATCTCTGGCCATCTTCAAATCTAGGCTAAAAGCCTACCTTTTTGATGCTGCTTTTAACTCCTAACCTTTACTCACTTGTTCAGTACCCATGTTTTATTATTCCCACCTTAGTAAGTCCCTTATCTCTTATAACATAGGCAACCGAGACCCTTGGGCCCTGGGTATTAGTAACAATGCATAATAATCATTGAGAAACATGGACATTTCTTAAACATGGCAAAACTTGGCCGCAGCTTTAATTTAAATTCAAACAGCTTTATAACATAAATCCCCAGGTATACCCAAGCCAATCAGCTCATGGTTTAGTAGCCAACCCAGTCCGCCGTCACAGCAAGACTGACCAATCGTAAACCGAGCTCCCCGCCGTGCAGCAAGGGATCTCAACCGTAAGCGTAGCTATCCCAGCTGTCTAGCTTACACTATCAGGCTTGGGTACCCCGCCAAAGCTGTGACAATTTTTAAACAGTACAAATTCCTATTCACTTGGGGGGGGGGGGGGGCGGGATGCTGGCTGGTGCTCGGGACGCCGAAGAGGCCGTCCGAGCTCAGCCCAGGGGTTTTAAACCCCCCTCCTTTGTGCCAGCCCCTCACAGCATGGACTACCTGCGAGGCGGGGTCCTGACCTCTCCCCCTCGCTCGCTCCCCGCTGGTTAGGGCATGCGGGCCCATTGGTGCACGGCGCCATGTTAATGTCGGCTCCGTGCACCGGGGGGGGCACTTCACCTCGCTTTTTGTCCTGTTTGTCTGTCCCTAATTAGATTATAGCTCTGTTGAGTAGAGACTGTCTCTTTCATCTCCAGTGTACAGTGCTGCATACATCTAGTAGCACTATAAAAATTCTAAGTAGTAGTAGTATTATTACTCTCCAGCTTCCTTCCTATTCAAACTGTGGGCTGTTAGCAGTTAGCAGGTTAGCAGGTCTGAAAACAGGATCTCCTGATCTATCCCTCTTCTTCTTTAGGACACTTGCAGCCTTATTTTGAAAGTGTTGGGCCCCCATATTTCGACCCAAATCGGGAGATGGGCGCCTTTCTCTGGTGGGCGCCCAAATCGGTATAATCGAAAGCCGATTTTGGGCACCTTCAACTGCAATCTGTTGCGGGAATGAACAAAGTGATGGGGGTGTGTCGGCAGTGTGGTGAAGGCGGGACTGGGGCGTGTTTATCGGCCGAGCAGAGATGGGTGCCCTCGGCTGATAATGGAAAAAAGAAAAGCGTTTTTAGCGAGAAGTTGGGTCACTTTTTCTGCACCCTTTTTTCTCACGAACAAGCCTCCCAAAAGTGCCCCAACTGCCCAGATGACCACCGGAGGGAATCGGGGATGACCTCCCTGACTCCCCCAGTGGTCACTAACCCCCTCCCACTAAAAAAAAAGAACTTTAAAAACTTTTTTTGCCAGCCTGTATGCCAGCCTCAAATGTCATACCCAGCTCCATCACAGCAATATGCAGGTCCCTGGAGCAGTTGTTAGTGGGTGCAGTGGACTTCAGCCAGATGGACCCAGGCCCATCCCCCCCTACCTGTTACACTTGTGGTGGTAAATGGGAGCCCTCCAAACCGCCCCCAAAACCCACTGTACCCACATCTGGGTGCCCCCTTTCAGCCATAAGGGCTATGGTAATGGTGTAGAGTTGTGGGCAGTGAGTTTTGGGGGGGATTTGAGGGGCTCAGCACCCAAAGGAAGGGAGCTATGGACTTGGGAGGTATTTTACTTTTTATTTTAAATTGTTACAAGTGCCCCCTAAGGTGCCCGGTTGGTGTCCTGGCATGTGAGGGGGACCACTGCACTACGAATCCTGGCCCCTCTCACGACCCAATGCCTTGGATTTGTTCATTTTTGAGCTGGGCGCCTTTGGTTTCCATTATCGCTGAAAAAACGAAACTGCCCAGCTCAAATCCGCACACATCCAATGCATTTGCCCGACATAAACCATATTATCGAAAAAAAAGATGGGCACCCATTTCTTTCGAAAATACGGTCTGTCCCGCCCCTTCACATATCCGTTCTCGGACATAGACGCCCATGGAGATGGGCATTCACGTTCGATTATGCCCCTCTTGGTGCCTCAGGGGACAACTCTGTGCTAAGCTGGATACCCCTGATTTTTCTTACTGTCATGTGAAAAACCTCTGTAAACCCTAGAGGACAAGGCAAGTTCAGTCCTTGAGAGCCCCAGACAGGTCAGGTTTTCAGGATATCCACAATGAGTGTGCATGAAATAGATTTGCATGCACTACCTCCCTGGTATGCAAATCTATCTCATTCATGTTTATTAAAGAAGTAGACCAGATTTCTTTGGATGGAAACATCAGTAACATTATTTGATAGAAATGATGGTATATTTGGAGTGAGTCCATGGGTATAAGTTCTGTAACCTGTGAAACAAAGTGGACAGTTCCTATAGGTTTGAGTGTGGAATGAATGGTGTGGATGTGGTGACAGCGGATCATAGGCCCCGGTATAAGAGGCTTGGACAGGCTAAGTCTCCCCTGCTGTGCTCTGAGAGGTTTAAATTGTTGATTTACCTTCATCCTCACAGCAGGAGCTGCAGTGAAAGCCCTCTAGCCTTGTCCTGTTGTAGAAATTGGTTTATGGTTTGTTTACCTTACTGCTGGGAGAGGGGGGAGGGGGGAGGGGGAGGGGGGAGGGGGGAGGGTTGGCTGGAGGTGTCAGGGAGATATTTAAGGAGGATGACTTCCTGACATGCACTGAGGACAGATAGCAGCAGAATCAGAAAAACAAAGTCACCAGACAACAAAGGTAGAAAAGATCATTTTATTTTCATTATAGTGTTTGGAATATGTCCACTTTGAGAATCAGGTGCTCAATATTAAAAGTTTATATTTATTTACTTATTTATGGCATTTTATCCCACATTAAACATGAATTAGGGTGTTTTGTGGCTCTTCATGAGAATTGTGATGATATGATCCCTTGTTTCATATTGTTGACGGTCTGCATTTTCTGTATGGGTGGTATATTGGTGTATTAGGTTCTGCCCAGTGTAATATGTATGGTACAGTAAGATTCTGAGTGTGTTTTGCACAAAGTTGTGCATAGTGTTTGCAGTTGAGCGATTGTGGTTAGTATATGCTTTGAGCAACCACTTTATTCTTTGACATATGATACATATCTAATATCTACATTTAATAAAAGGTATTAATTGTGACTTATTTTTATTTATTTATTTTTTCTGTGTGTTATCAGACAATTATGGATTTAAGCTCTACCCCTGGCCCCACCCCTAACCCCACCCCCTTTAGTCTCCTCAAACAGTTGGGCCACCGACCGCCTATGGCGAGGATATATATTGAATTTTATAGAAACATAAGAATTTTATTGTGTTATGATGTGTTTTCAATAAAGAAACATAATTTTATTTGTAAAGCATTGTAGCTACTTTGGACTGGTATATGCATATTTATTGTGGATATCATTAAAAAAAAAACTGACCTGCCCAGGGCTCTCAAGGACTTGAACTGCCTACCCTTGCCCTAGGGGACAGTTGTAGACCAGACTGGCAACCCCTGTGCTTTCTCTTTCTCCCTTTTGCTTCTAGAGCCCCAGAGAGGGAAACCTTCCCTGGGTAGATTTAATACCTTTCTATCTGGACTCCCTCCAGAGAGGAAAAAGCCTAAATCTCTCCCATACCTTTAGGTTTTTTTACTTTCCTCCAAAAGCTAAGGTATTGTTACTATTGGGCTGCTTCCCCAGAATAGACCAGCTCCTTATTAATTTTCAGCTGGCAGAATGTTCCTCCTGCAACTTCCTAGGAAGACACATCGTTAACTCCTATTCCTGGTAGAAACACTGGAAGTCTCTATATAAGACTTTATAATTATGCATTATACATGTTTAATTATAACAAGGCACCAGTGCTGAACCTTTTTTTTCCCCTGTGGTTGCAATCACAAACCACAGAAATTCCTCCCACCCACTTTTTCTCTTGCCAACTACTATTATATCAACCTTTCAAATCACACAGACTTTCCAGAGTTTGACAAAGTGACGCTTGTTTTTCTACCTGCTCTAAGCCTTCCCCCTCAGTAGGGGAATAATAACTTGCCTACTTCATCTTTTTCTCACCAGCACTTGCTAGTAAATGCAGGGTGCAAGATAAGAGAATATTATCTGATATCTTCTGTGGTTTACTTGGTGCGAGAGAGCAAAAGAGTGGTTGTGAACACAGATAGATGTTTTAGAATGATTTCTTATTTCTTGTATTTTTTAGATGTGTTTTGCTTAAAGCAAGAGCACCTATTCCAAGGTTTGGTCCATCTGCCTATCTGTCCTTCCATGGTCTGCACATGTGCAGAAGGACCCAGAGGGAGACAGAGCAGAAAAATAGGCAAGGAGCCTGTGTCCCACCACTTGAAAAATGAAAGTGCTGGTGGCGATGTCCGGGCCCTGCCATTCAAAGCAAAGGCCTGACAGGCAGGGCCGGATGTAAAGTGGGAGCACTATTAGGCAAGGGGGAGCATCCTTCCCTCCCATCCCCATTCCCATCTTTCTTTCAGTATTTATCCCCTCCTGAGTAGACTCCTCACCTTTGCAACTTGGCTTAGCCATCAGTGGGCTCATGCAGCAGAATTCAGATCACAGTGTGCAAGCCCACCACCAGTGACAGGGACCTGCAACACTCCGCCCCTTCCCTCATGGGCTTCCTGTTACCATGACAACTAGTCACAGTAGCTGAGCTGGTCTAAATCCTCCAGGTTGAAAAATCAAGCTGTTTCTGTTCTATATAGTGAATTTGAAGAAAAGGTCTAAACTTGATGAACACAGAGTTGCCAAAACAACTCTGCAAGAAAAGTTTTCAAAGGTTCAGATTGGGGGAAGGCTATAAGAAAAATGCATTGTATTTGGATATCCCATGGTGCACTGTCACATCCATAAAGTAGAAACAGCTGGTACTTGACACTGCCTCAATCAGGCCAGACATCTGTGGTTTAAGGAAACTACTTCAGAAGGTTAATGTACACAGTATTCCACAAGAGGTCTCACCAGATAGAATGTAACATGGAATGCAAGGTAAGTGAGGCAGGGGGGCACTAATGTTTGGGAGGTACAAGGTAGGAATGGAGACTCTCCTGCCATGTTCCTGCTTACCATGTTCAGGCCCATGCTTCAGCCCTGCCACACCCTGCTCCCTCCAATAAAAAGTCATCAAAGGGGACTGAACATGGCACCAGATGGCAAACCTCTTCCATTTAAAATTGTAGGACCTTCTATTAGAATCTCTCGTGGAAGCAAGGATAATCTGACGTTCACTGTCAGGTGCATTCAGAGAAACCAAGATTACTCTTTCAATACCCAAGCTGTGAGGACAAAGGGACACAATGTTGGGATACAACAGAGTTTCCCGAGCCTGTGTGATCAGTGTTGGAGAATTTCCTAGTGGCATGGAACTAATCATGGAAAGTTGATGGGTCTTATATATTTAGGTACAGTAGGTATTTTTCTGTTTCTGGAAGGCCCATGATTATTATTATTTTTTTTTTATGTAAATGTGGAACTTGAACCCCGGCGAAAGGACACCCCCCCCCCCCCCCGGGTGCATTTTTACCTGCTGAGGGGGTGCCACGCACCTGTCGGCTTTGCTCGTTCCATGCTCCCTCTGCCCCGGAACAGGAAGTAACCTGTTCCGGGGCAGAGGGAGCACGGAACGAGTGGAGCTGACAGGCGCGCGGCACCCCCCCCCCAGCGGCGTGCACCTGGGGCGGACCGCCCCACCGCCCCCCCTTGATACGCCACTGCTGCTTTGTTCAGAATTGCCATAATACCTGAAGCTGACATAGAGCCTGGTTTTCCTTTCCAGTTTCACTTTCAGGGGAGAGAGAAGGGGCCAGCAACGAGGATTAAGGAGCAGTTATACCTTAATTCTTGTTGCTGTCCCCTTCCCTTTCCCCTCCAATTGCTGTTCAATTGGAGCAACATTTTGTAACTTGGACATAACTGAAACAGTCTAGATAAATACATCCTTCTTTTTAGACATGGACATTTCTTCTCATTTGAAAATCCCTGTTGGTCGTCCTACTTTTGAGACCTCCCTAGTCTCACCTAAAACACACCCACAACACGCCCCCTCGCTATTTGGATGAACTGCAGTGCGAAACATCCAAATTCTGACTTTCCAGAATCAGGATTTGGACATTTTTAGCAGATGGACTTTTTTTTAAAGGCATTTTAAGGCATCCATCTACTTTGAAAATGAGCACCATGGAGGGGCATAATCGAACGTGGCCAGCCATCTCTAAGGTCGGCCATCTCAGAAGGGTGGGAGGGGGTTGGTAACCACTGGGGAATAAGGGAAGGTCATCCCCGATTCCCTGGGGTACCTTTTTGAGGCTTGGTCGTGAATAAAAAGGGACCAAGTGAAGCCGGCGAAATGCTCGTCATCACCGTTTTTCTTTTTTCCATTATCAGTCGAAGCCGGCCATCTCTTAACACGCTCATGTCCCGCCTTCGGTACACTGCTGACACGCCCCCCCTTGAACTGTCACCGGCTCCGCGATGGAAAGCAGTTGAAGCTGGCCAAAATTTGCTTTCGATTATACCGATTTGGCCGGTTCTGAGAGATGGCCGGCCATCTCCGATTTGTGTCGGAAGATGGCCGGCCTTCTCTTTTGAAAATGAGCTGGATAGTAAGTCAAGGGCTGAAGGGGTAGAATACAATATTTGCAGTGGTGTTTCCAGTTATGAATGGTGTCTCATAAATATCATAGGTTGCTCAGAGCATGCATTATTTTCCAAGATTTGTTCCCTTTTCCCACTAGTGAATGGAGTTGCATAGCCTTCTCCTGAGGGAGAATGTTTGCTAACTCTTTATTTTGTGCACAATGTTTACAAGTCAGTGCTCATAAATAGTTAGCAATCTGAAAGAATTTCTTTCCAGAAGACTCCAATGTCCAGGCTTCTCTGCCTTTGGAGCTCTTGGCCCTTTCGTGAATGGATTCAAGAAGAAGTGAGAAAAGAATGCCAGAAAAGCTGAGAGAGGCAAAGATTTAAAAAAAAAAAAATCAGGATGGCAAAGGGACATGCTGAGAGATAAAATGGCTAATGTGCAAAGTGAGGTGACAAGACTTTTTACAGGTATACTGGGAAGAGGAGGAAGACCAGAGGTAGAACTGCAAGACTCAAAGGTGCTGAGGACTGATGTGTGGAGAGTGACAAAAAAAAAAGTAGAATACTAAGCAAATATTTCTGTTCCAGGCTCACAGAAGAAATCTTGGAAAAGGACTTCAGATAATTGTTTAAAAAGCATATAGGAATGGACTAGGTACCACACCATTCGCAGAAGAAAGCATTTATGAAAATCTTGCAAAACTAAAAGTGGACGAAAGCCAGGATACTGAGAAGACTACAAGAGGTTCTGGCTTCTCCTTTACAGGATGACTTTTAATAAATCCTTGGAGAGGGGGAGAGGGGATAAGTTCCACAGGACTGGGCTAATATGCAAAATTAGTAACAGAGACGAGGTGGGAAACTACAGGCTAGTAACCCTTACCGTGGTGGTGGGAAAAGTAATGGAGATGCTGCTTAAGGAAAGATAATGAATTTTCTAGAATCCAGCAGATCTTGCCAAACAAATCTGGTTGATTCTTTGACTGGATGACCAGAAAACTAGATTGATAGCATGCACTGGATGTGGTCTACTTAAATTTCAGCTAAACCTTTGATACTGTTCCTCACAGAGGAACCCAGGGATGGGTGCCAAGATGATGAACTGGATCAGAAATTGGTTGACTGACAGATAACAGAGGGTGGTAAATGGAATTCATTCAGAGGAAAGATAGGTGAGTAGGGGAGCGCCTCAGGAATTAGTCCAGGGATATTGCCAAAGGATTAGCAGAATTCCCTCTTTGCAGATGACATGAAGATTGCAACTGAGTGAACACCCCAAAGTGAGTAAGACAGCATGAGATGCAATCTGAGAAATATGGTCTAATGCTTGACAGTTAATGATTCATTTTGGGTGCAGAAATCCAAAGGAGCTATTTACAATAGGAGGGCAGAGGCCAATGTGTATGAACCAGGAGAAGGGACATCAGAGTGATAGTGTGTGAGGATCTCAAGGTGGCAAGGTATAACCTACATAAGAACATAAGTAATGCCACACTGGGAAAAGACCAAGGGTCCATCGAGCCCAGCATCCTGTCCACGACAGCAGCCAATCCAGACCAAAGGCACCTGGCAAGCTTCCCAAACGTACAAACATTCTATACATGTTATTCCTAGAATTGTGGATTTTTCCCAAGTCCATTTAGTAGCGGTTTATGGACTTGTTCTTTAGGAAACCGTCTAACCCCTTTTTAAACTCTGCCAAGCTAACCGCCTTCACCACGTTCTCCGGCAACGAATTCCAGCGTTAATTATGCGTTGGGTGAAGAAAATTTTTCTCCGATTGTTTTAAATTTACTACACTGTAGTTTCATCGCATGCCCCCTAGTCCTAGTATTTTGGAAAGCGTGAACAGACGCTTCACATCCACCTGTTCCACTCCACTCATTATTTTATATACCTCTATCATGTCTCCCCTCAGCCGTCTCTTCTCCAAGCTGAAAAGCCCTAGCCTCCTTACGTTAAGTGAATAAATACAACCTTAGGCTAGTATTCTATAATGGCATTTCTGCGCAGAGCTGCCACGGTAGAATTGATGCTTAGTGCCCAAATGGTTGGCGCCTAATCTGAGGAGACATTTCTTGAATTTATCCCTTTGTGCCTATATCATGCACTCTTAAAGAAAGCATGCACTATGTGCAGATAGTGCACACTATTACCTGAAGAACATTAGTTTGAAATGACTGCCCATCCTTAATTGACAAGTGCCTTGCAGTCGTGATTGTAAGGTCTAACTTGTTGAAGATTTTAAGGTTTTAGGAAAAGTTGAGTGGTATGGGAAAGGAAATGGGGCTTGATATACCGCCTTTCTGAGGTTTTTTGCAACTACATTCAAAGCGGTTTACACTTCAGGCACAGGCAGCTTCTTGTGACTCTGGGCAAGTCACTTAACCCTCCATTGCCCCGTGTAAGCCGCATTGAGCCTGCCATGAGTGGGAAAGCGCGGGGTACAAATGTAACAAAAAATAAAAAAATAAATAAAAAAATATATTCAGGTACTTATTTTGTACCGGGGCAATGGAGGGTTAAGTGACTTGCCCAGAGTCACAAGGAGCTGCAGTGGGAATCAAACTCAGTTCCCCAGGATCAAAGTCTACTGCCTAACCACTAGGCTACTCCTCCACATAGAGAATGTATAATGGAGCATTGAGTGGATGGTGTTAGGTGGTGGCATAGGGGACTGGGTGGCTGGGGTTGTAGGAATTATTATGTAATGGGTATTATTGTATTTTTATATACATCACTTCAGGTCTGATAGAGACAGTAACAAGTGTAAACAAGTAAACAAATAAAAGAAATAAATTACATTGAGAAGGTTAATGGTCAGGTCCCAAACGCTGCAAACAGCAATTGTAAGTATCCTTTATGAATATGTTCTAGCTGCACTGGGTATACTTTTTAAATGCACTGAGAGCTTTTTTGGGGGGGGGGGGGGGGGGTCATGTCACTGAAAAATACAGCTGCAGCAAAATCAAACCACTCGATTTGAAAAAAAGGTTTCTACCAGGGTACTGGGAACCGTACAACAGTGTCAGGACTCAAAAAAAAAACAGCAGAAATTTGTTAAGCAGGAAAAACATGAAGTCTTGATAGGGTTCCTCAGTAACATGTGTATGCGTCAATATTCTACCTGAGCAACTCTGTAAATATTCATGTATCTTGCAGAGAGCATATTTGCAAAGTGAGTGTACGCATGAGCAGAGCCAGGACCCAGTATGGATGGGGCTCACACACGCACATTATCAGCATTTAAGTGCAACATTTACACCAGCTCTATGGCGTCTGTAAGTGCACAAGCTAGTATCTGTATAAGAATTCTTATGTTTTTCTATACATTTTTACTGGATTCCATCACTATGTTTTTCAATAAGCTGTTTCTAACATTATGCTTAACAGTTCATAACTGCACTTATCTTTCACATCGGCACCACTTTATCAACTTCCTGTTGATAAAGTGTTGCCGATGTGAAAGATAAGTGCAGTTATGAACTGTTAAGCATAATGTTAGAAACAGCTTATTGAAAAACATAGTGATGGGAATCCAGTAAAAATGTATAGAAAAACTAAGAATTTCTTATACAGATGAAAAGTGAATGTGGGTTGATCTATGAAGATTTGCGCCTCAACCATTTTTCCTGGATGGATAAAAGAACATTGAAAGTTGTGTTCATATGGTGAGAGCAGCATTAGTATCTGATGATCCCCGAAGAAATATTGCTACAAAGTATTACATTGTTTAAATTGATATATAAAGAAGAGGAATAAAGATAACAAGAGTAGTTGAAAGATTATGGTGGTTTGGGACAAGGACTATAGTATATTGTTTTGAAAGTCCCCACACATGAAATTGTGGTCTATTCAATTGAATAGTTCTAGAATAAGCAGCATAAATGTATTGTACCATAGGCGCCTGGAATAAGAGGCTTGGAGAGGCTAAGCCTACCCCCCCTGCTGCAGCAGAATGATCAGCTGTGGATTCCAGCTGCTCTGAGGGGATTAATTTGTTGATTTACCTCAATCCTCACAGCAGAAGCTGCAGTGAAAGCCCTGTAGCAGTTGTAGAAATTGGTTTATGGTTTTGTTTGTTTACCTTACTGCTGTGAAAGCAGGGGGGGTTGGCTGGAGGTGTCCTGGGTTGCCAGGGAGATATTTACGAGGATGACTTCCTGACCTGCACTGAGGACAGATAGCAGCAGAATCGGATACTGGGCCAGCATGATCAGAAAAAGTCACCAGACAACAAAGGTGGAAAAGATCATTTTATTTTCATTTTAGTGTTTGGAATATGTCCACTTTGAGAATCAGGTGCTCAACATTAAAAGTTTATATTTGTTTACTTATTTATGGCATTTTATCCCACATTAAACATGAATGAGGGTGTTTTGTGGCTCTACATGAGAATTGTGATGATATGATCCCTTGTTTCATATTGTTGACAGTCTGCATTTTCCGTATGGGTGGTATATTGGTGTATTAGGTCTGCCCAGTGTAATATTTATGGTACAGTAAGGTTCTGAGTGTGTTTTTGGACAAAGTTGTGCATAGTGTTTGCAGTGAGCGATTGTGGGTAGAATATGCTTTGAGCAACCACTTTATTCTTTGACATATGATACATATGTAATATCTAAATTTAATAAAAGGTATTAATTGTGACTTTTATTTTTATTTATTTTTTCTGCGTTTTATCAGACAAATATGGATTTAAGCTCCACCCCTGGCCCCACCCCTAACCCCGCCCCTTTAGCCTCCCCAAACAGTTGGGCCACCGACCCGCCTATGTATTGTACTGTTTTGGAATCTTGCCAGGTACTTGTGACCTAGATTGGCCACTGTTTGGTCGGTCTGTCCCAGTATGGCAATACTTATGTATAAGCATAGGCTGCTATCAGGTTCCTTTCAGCATCTATATATAGGTGCTGATTTCTAGAATTGCTGTTTAAATGGAGACTAGAGGAATAGCACAAAATTATTGGGGGCTCTCAGGATTCCCTCCTACATTTGCTCTTTAGTGGTATCTCCTGAAAGTTTACAGCTTGATAAGTGATTATCCTCAGAATATTCACAGTAAGTGCCTCAGGCTTGTGATCCGAGGGAAAGAGGGGGGTGCTGCGGGACCCAAGCAAGAGATAGGTAGGGTTCAAGGGTTGTGCTTCTGCTGGCTCTTTTTAATGTAGCCAGAGTTGTGGAAAGTGCAGTCCCGTGTAATAACAATATATCACCTTCCACCCTAAGAGTTCACATATGACTAATTTTCACATTACATACTCCTACATAGGAATTTCCATTCTTTGGTTGTTGAACTCCCACACCTATACTGTTGATATCTTTCGCTGTCAGCAGAACCCAGGGACCATTCTTACTTCGTGCTTGCTTAGATTTGTTTCTTTTCAAAAGAATTTTAATCTGATAAGACAGAAGGCAAGATTATACCTATTTATGAATAACATCTTTATCACTATCAGCACACAAGATACACCTCCAAGTTTGGAGTGGCTATATGTGCTGCTTTGACATGCAAATTACTCATGAAATTGTCTACGTTGTGACCAAGAAATTGTCTTATAATAAAATAATCTAACATTAATAAAACAGGTGATACGTATTATTACTCCCATATTATAACTAATCATTCAAAAGTGATTCATTTTTTAAAGCTGTACACTTAGATACTAGATTGTCAAAAAAATGTGATATGTGGAGGTAATATCAGAATACATTCAGTAATTACATATTTATGTTGTTTTAGGTTCCAATGGGAAAATGGAGAAGACTGTTCTTATCCTTACATTTCTCTCCTACTGGTGTTCGATAAACGGTAAGAACCTAGATATTGTAGGCTTCTGTGCCAGCAAGCTTGCAGTATAGTATATTTTCATTTTGATTGTATATTTATTTCATTTCAAACTACTAGCAGGGCTGCAGAAATCTTGTGGCTATAGCCAAACTACAACTTGAAAAGTAGTACTCCAGCTTATCATCAAAGAGTTAAAGCATGAGAAAATCCTAGAATTTGCACCAACTACCGTAGGTGTAAGCCCTACCAGACTGGGGACCTTGCTGATGCCATTTTCTGCTGTGTGGCAGATCAGGGGCACAACTTCAATGAGCAGACACTGGCTTGAAGTTTGACTTACTTGGAATTTGTTCTGGGTTCCAGGTCAGGACCAGGAAAACTGGGAGGCTGTTGGCACCAAAAATCCACTTTATCTACATCTCCCTTCCCAGTAGGTCAGCCCGGGCTAGATATTGCTGTGTACCAAGGATTTACTGAAAGTCTTAATAGGTTATTGGTAAAACTTAAACAATGTCAGAGTAGAAAAATAATTACAGTCACTCAGGCTTCTCTGGGGCTCTCTTCTATATCTGGAGAGCCCCTTCTCTTTTACCCCTGTCCCAGAATAGCTCATGAAGCTGATCTGAACTCAGGTGAGATCACAGATGCAATACCTTGGCAGCTCCTGTCCCTCTGCATGCTCTTTTCAGGATCAGGGGCTCCTTGCTGCTTCTTCATGTTCCAGAGATGTTTACTTTCTCTCACACCTTCACTCTTCGGTTAGCAGTGGTATGCTGACTCTTCCAATCATACCTCGCTCTTCCTCAGGGGTGTTGTCCCCTACATACACCTTTGTGATACAGTGGCTTGGTCACCCAAAGAGAGGTGAGACCCTTTGGCCTTAGTATTTATACTAGTTTCAAATTCCTTTCTAGAGGTGTCCTCTCACTATTACCTCACTGGTGCAGTATCTTCCCTGTTCTGGAAACTGCAAGTACTCTAACTGAGCCACTAGAGGTCTCTGCATTGTAAACAAGGCAGAGCTTCAGGGGTCTGATGTCCAGTGAAAATATGGTTGCTTGGGTTTAAGTACAGTTTCAGTCCAAAAATACAGGCGCATAGAATCAGCATAAATTTTACTAAATTTAGGCAGCCAAAATATCAGATATTCATGCTCACATTGGCTGGTGTTTAACAAAATGCTGACTGCTAGTGACTCAATACTGAGCCTTTAATCATTATCCACAGAGCTACTGTAACCAGTATTAAAAATATATATTTTTTTAATTTTACCAGTCAGGGAGTGTCCTGGAGCTCTAGGAAGGTGTTCCTTGTTGGGGAGTCTGACCCGTGGTGTTCTTGGCTGCCCTAGAGATAGAGAAAGGCCAACTGAGCTATCCTGGAAAGTCTCTGGATGTGTTGGAGCCTAGTTTTGGCCCAAAGAATGCTGCAAATGCACAGTGACATCGGTAGTGATGTCACACCTGCATGCGCAAGAGGGCAAAGAGACCCGATAGCTCGGAGGTACTCCAGAGCTTGGGGAGCACTGTACCACCACCGATTTTAAATAAAATAATGTGGGGGGACATTTGTTTGACCCATAAAGGGTTTGTTTGATGTTGGGCTTGCAATCATGATGCGACTGGAAATTCATGCATGCGCGAATTGCACGTGAATGGTGTACCTTTAATTAAATTGGCCTCAGGGGTTGCTAGGAGAGTAAGGGGGTGCCAGAAAGCCCACAGATGACCCCTAATGGAATGTAAATTTGTACATGCGCAGTGAGGTTGAAGAGACCTGCACTGATACCTGTCATTAAAAATCACTGTTTAAAAGTTATATGAAGTGCTTGCAACGTTATAAAATTAAAGAATTCAGGTGTGTAAAGCTAGCAGATTTCTACTAAAGCTTTATTTAAGTCCTGTTTTTATCAAAATGCTACAAATTTAAAGTGTTCCATTTGGGGTTTTGATGGTCTTAAATGATACAGATTATAACATAAATCAAACTACCCTATCTCTTCTAGGAGTGAAATTAGAGAGGTGTTCTCCATTAAGCAACCACAACCAGGCCAACAGCCAGTCAATCTCCAGATGATTTCTCTGTCAAATAGTTGAAATCTTCATTAGGGCCATAGATTCCTCTCACATAGTCAAGTATGCTTTTCTCTGTATTAGGATTCTTTCACTTGACCTCTTTCTTTCTTCTGCACAAGAGCATGCTCAGTGGTCATTTTACATCTGCATCCTGAAAATGGCAAGGACATATCAAGATCAAGAATAGATATGTAGTATCATATCATACCTTATGCTATGTTTATCTTGTTGGGCAGACTGGATGGACCGTACAGGTCTTTATCTGCCATTAACTACTATGTTACTGTGTTAGATAGTGAGTGGTCTCCATCAATAAACGTCATCAGATGAAGCTATGCTGAGAAAATTAAATCAATAAGCTATTACTGGTTTTGTTGAATGTGTACATGTGAGGATTTCATTAATTTAGTCATGGACTTTTGATTTCAGCCTTATTCACAGTAGAGATCGCAAGATCTGTCTATGTCACACAGTATGGCAGTACGGTGAACATGACCTGCACATTTCCGGTGGCTGGCGGCTTAAGGATGAAAGACTTAAAGGTCTATTGGCATCAAATATCTTCCTCACAAATGGTGGAGAAAGAAATATATGCAGTGGACAGTGGGAAGGAGAACCTCACCCTGCAAGACGTCAGCTACAGAGGAAGAGCAACGCTGCTGAAGGACGAACTGTACAAGGGACAAGCTGTGCTCGAGATCAGCAATGTGAAGCTCACAGACGCAGGAACCTATCGCTGCCTTATCATCTATGGAGGAGCAGACTACAAACAAGTCACTCTGCAAGTGCAAGGTAGGGAACTGGGATAGGATTAATTAAATAAATATTTTGTAGGATCTTGATGCTTTGTTGTTAAGACCCAGGCAAGCAAGAATGACTGACTTTGCTCAAGAGAGCAAAAGGACTAGAACCACAAATGTGCCGTGGATCAGTGGTGACTGAAAAATATTAGCAGCTGCGTGGATAGTATGTAGTTAGTGCATGAGAGAGTGCTGGTGGGTCTGTTCAGTCTGCAAACTTCATAGTAAGCCTTCTTCAACCACTACACTAAAATTGGAATGAAACAGGAAAATTAAACTATGTGTAGCAGGGCACTATAGTGTGTCTTGCTATGTAGTGGCAGGAGGAACATTATGAGTCCCTGCTCCAGAGCAGTGCCAGTCACACTAATGAAAGAGTGGAGGAGCCAAGATCTTCCTCCCCAAAGGAGTCCAGTACGGGAGGATCTGGTCCTTTCTTCCTCTAGAGAAGGTCCAATAGGAAGAAAGGTGTAGTGTGCAGAGTGGTGGGTTTCCCAGAACTATCAAGGCCTTAGCCTTCTACCCATGAGGCTAAGGGGAAGAAGTGAGGTGAAGGGAGAATTAAAGTGTGGAGATGGGTTGTAATCCTGAAAATCCAGCTGAACCCTGGGTATAGTGTTCCTTGAGAAAGGAAGAATCATCAGGGAGATCTTATCTTAACCTCCAAGAGAAGTAAGGAGACTGAAGCTGCAACCAGTTCCATATCTGAACTGGGGAAAGGATTGCAATACAGAAGTGGTGTGAGTACATACTGGAAGCTTGTGAGATAGAAGGTAGGACCCAAGTCCTGAGTGCATCGTACTTACCTAGTCCAGAGAGGTTAAATATGGGGAGCATGTGAAAAGGAGCAAAGAACATTTAAGTCCCAGAGAGGAAAGACTTTATCTAAGAACTAAAAATCTGCACAGTCTGCAAAGGGAGAGAAAGAAAGAGAGAGAAACACAAACAGATAGAGGAGTTGGATGGTGGAGACCAAGGTACTTCCTATGCCCTAAAGCATATTTAGATCTGAGAGCAGTTAGGAAGCAAGTGGGATTGCTGAAGTCCCTAAAGGGAAAAAGGCACTAAAAAAAGAGGGTTGAAAACCCTGCAGCCAGTGAAGGTGTCTATGAGATGCAGGAGACTAGAAGAGAGAGCACACCTCAGAGGAGACTATCAGGCTCATTTTCAAAAGAGAAAAATGACCAAAAAGTGACTTAAAGTCTGCATTTGGACATTTATCTCACAAAAACATCCAAATCAGTATTTTCAAAACCTCTTTTTAGATGTTTTTCTCTGAAGTCTGTCCGAAGGATGTCTAAATCTCAAGGGGGCATGCCAGGGGCGTGCTCAAGTCGGGACTTGGGCGTTCCTAAGACTTGGACGTCTGTCAGCCATAATGGAACAAAACAAAGACGTCCAAGACTAAGATGTTTTGAGCTAGACCTGTTTTTATAACAAATAGCTGCAGTGGGAATTGAACCCATTTCCCCAGGATCAAGGCCTGCTGCACTAACCACTAGGCTGCACCTCTACTGCAAGTGGTGTCCGAAGTGACCAGATGACCACTGGAGGGAATCAAGGATCACCTCCCCTTACTCCTCCCCCAGTGGTCACTAACCCCCTCCCACCCTAAAAAAATGTGATTAAAAATATTACTTGCAAGCCTCTATGCCAGCCTTAGATGTTATACTCAGGTCCATTAGAATAGCATGCAGGTCCCTGGAGTAGTCTAGTAGTGGTGCAGTGCACTGCAGACAGGTGGACCCAGGCTTCTACCTCCCCCTACTTGTTATACTTGTGGAGGAAACTGTGAGCCCTCCAAAACCCACCAGAAACCCACTGTACCCACATATTAGTGCTCCCTTCACCTGTAAGGGCTATGGTAGTGGTGTACAGTTGGGGGGTAGTGGGTTTTGGGGGGCTCAGCAGACAAGGTAAGGGAGCAATGGTGAGATGTGTACCTGGGAGCATTTTATAAAGTTCACTGCAGTGCCCCCAAGCATGCCCTATTGCTTTCCTGGGATGTCACTTTTCCACTATTCTACCTGATGCCAAGCTTTCTATAACATCTGAGCCTTGTGTCTATTGTTTATCTTTAGATTTGGGCTTTGAATTCAGATCTATAGATGAAAAGGAGGTCTCATTACATATATCTAAATACCAGAGTGCTATTTTTCCATAATTCATAGCAAGAGTGTACATTCCCTAATTACCTGTCCCAGTGTAAATGAAGCTTTTACCTCCTCAGTACATGTAAATGGTTTCATCCCTGTGTGCATTCTCTGATGCCATGTGAGGCTGTCTTTCCAACCAAAGCTTTTAGCACACTCAGGACATGTAAATGGTTTTACTCCTGTGTGTATTCTCTGGTGCATTGTGAGGTTTACCTTTTGACCAAAGCTTTTACCAGACTCTATACTTGCAAATGGTTTCTCTCCCGTGTGGACTTTCTGATGCACTTTGAGATTTACATTACAACCAAAGCTTTTACCACACTTAGGTGAATGGTTTCACTTTATTGTGGATTTTCTTGTGTATTTTGTACATTTTGCATTTGGATGTATTTGTTTGAAAATGGACCAAAAAATAAAACATCCAAATCACAAAACATTTTTCCAAACAGCATTTTCAAAAGGAAAAGATAGACTTTTTTTTGTAGAAAGTGACCTTTCCTGTTCTGATTTTGGACGTTTTACAAAAAAACATCCAAATTCAGACTTAGATGTCATATCTATAAATGCCCCTTCTGCATTTGACTTGCCCAAAGTCATAAGGAGCAGCAGTGGGAATTGAACCCATGTTGCCAGGATCAAAGCCCGCTGCACTAACCATTACGCCACTCCTCCTCTGTTTTGGATGTCTTGCATTTAGACATGTTTTGTTCGAAAATGGACCAAAAAAAGGACATCCAAATCACAAAACATCCAACTCACAAGACGCCAATAGCATTTTCGAACACAAAAGATAGACATCTATTTTTTTTTTACAAAATGACATTCTTTCCTGCTCAGAATTTGGATGTTTTTGTAAAACGTCCAAATTCTGATGTATTCTATCGAAAATGCCCCTCCATGTACTGTAAATACTTTGCATACATTTGATACCTTTTGCAACTATCTTACTGTAGTATGCTGCCAAAATGTGCTTTACTTTACTTACGGACTTCAACAATCTGAATTGCCTCCTAAGCAGCAAGACCTTAGAGAGAGAGGAAATAGAACTCAACCAAGTTCTTATCAACTTACCTGTTCTGGGCCCCTGCTCCAGAAAGGTACCAATCGAATCTGAATAGGGGTGGTTTATTCTGAGAAAGTGCCCAATAGCATTGAACCTTGAGATTTTGGAGGGTAGTGTAAAACTCTGAGTTCAGGGAGGAGTTTTGTCTTTCTCCCCATCAGTGGGTCCAGTAAGGAGAAGTTGTGAAGCCTCATTGAGTGGATACCCCATTCTGGGGCCCACAAGAGCCTTAGGTCCCTGCTCAAGGGCTAAGGAGAAGGAGAAATCAGCACAGGGGTTACCAGTCTGGTTCATAGCTGTTCCCTGATGCACAGAGTGCCATAAATAAGGAGTGATAGATCATAGAAGAGATCTGATCCTGATCTTCTGAAAGAGAGAGTAATGGAGTGAAACTGCTGTCAAAAGACAATCCTTACAGGGAAAGGACCTGAAATCTGGAAGCAGTGGATCTGGTTAGTGCTGATACCTTAAAAAGACAGGAAAAAGAACTCAACCAAGGTCTTATCAATTTACCTGTTCTAAAGTGAAAACAAGCACTAGGGAACATAGAGCCACAAGGGAGAGAGGCAAGATATAAGTATGTATGGAGCATAGAGGAACGTTTTGGCACCAAGAGAGAGAGAGAGAGGAGAGATATGTCGTTCTTAACCACTGCCCAAAAGACCAAAAGTAGAGAGGATAAAGATACCATATAGGAGGGTAAGGATTGTTGCATCCATCCAGTAAGATGCTTGAGTCTGAAGCAGAGACGAGAGTACTACACATCGGAGATCAAGAGTAACCAATCCATTAAGACTTTTTATAACTAACTTTGTTCTTATGAATTATTTGTCTTAATGTTTTTTTTATCCCTTCTTTTGTATATACACTTACATTATCAGAGAGCCCAATAAATGAGAATTTTATTGTAATTAAAAACAGTCCTAGTTACCTTTTTGCCTTTGAATGTACTGTGCTTATCTATTATTAACTATTACCTCTTGTGCATTGAGAGAGCATGCAAATTATCTAATACATATTCATTGTGGTATCCTGAAAACCTGATTGGCTAGGTGTGTCCCGAGAATGGGTTTGAGAACCCCTGTCCTAGATAGATAGATAGATAGATAGAATTTACAAAGTTTAATATTTCAAAGTATTATGTCCAGTTATGCATTTTTATAGTATTTTGCTGGGAGGGGTTGTTGAGATGATCATGTGTTTTAATTATCAAAGTCTTTGGAGAGGAGGACAGTTCAGGTGGGCTAGAGATCTGAAAGTTAATCAGAGGGAGTGAGGTTGAGGGGTCTCCTGGAGCACCTTGCACTGGCCCTGAAAGTACAGTGCACTCCGGATAAGGGCAAGGCCTTGGGACTGAAGTTTAACTTTCACATATTTGATGTGATTCTTTCTGGATTGTGTCTCAGTTATCACACATGTTACTATTTACACAGCCAGTACAGCACCATTTATGCATTAGTAGGACAATAAACAATTTTGTAAAAACTTCAGTTAGCTAATCACACATAAATGTAGTCAAGACAGCATAGCACCATTTATTAATTAATAGAACAGTAGTGACAGCGACACACCAAGAGGACAGCAAATAGTCTGGGCAGTTGAATGACCTTCCTGTGCAAATAAACAGAGTAGGGTGTCCTCCGACAGCGATGTTTAGCTGAGACACTGTCGTTTTTCCTTTACCATTTGGACCCTGAAGCAGCATTGCTCAATTAAGCCGGAGCGAAATGCTGGCCACCGTAGGTCTGGGGGACTGCCTAGAGCGAGATATGTGACTGCAGGATATTTATTTTTTATTTGTTGCATTTGTATCCCACCTTATCCCACCTCTTAGATGATTGTATTCAAGCTAAGTACTTTATTTTGAAGCTTTGTGCTGAACTGAGCATGTTATGTGCCTGCAGAGCAGATAACTACATTACTTTGAAGCTTGGAGCTGGGTACACATTTGGAAATATTAATCCTTGCATGTTTTTTGCATTTTTGAAGTTTAACATGGAAGGATATAGGAAGGTTTTTAAGCCAATGATGAGGAACAGATCATATTGACCGAAGTACAGGTCATTTTGATCGACTGTAGCTCTTTAGACCCATTGGTCAGGAGCTCCTTGAGGCTTTTTCCTTCCATTAAATATAACAAGCTTTTCTTTTCACATATACTTTCCATTATTGTGGGTCACCTGTGTTGTTTGTGGTTAAGATTTTGGATTTTTTGACTCCACATCCACCTTGTTTGCTGTTCAAATAAACGGGACCAGTCAAATGTGTTCATGTACGTGGAACATGTGCTTACAGCTGGTGTGCTTAACCAAAGCGATTGCCCATTAAAATCAATGGTAGAAAAACCCATTAAAATCAATGGTCATCAACTGGAACACCACCCCAGGTAGCACCCCACACTACGATACTACATCAATAATGAAAAACTAACATTCCACGGTAAACATTAAACAGTTAACTTGCTTCTTTACAACTTTTTTTTTAAGAACCCTCCCAACTCCTTCCCCCTTATCCCCCCACCCCCTGTCTCCAGGATTCACGCATCTCCAGATGTACATCCACCTAGTAATCCAATAAACCCAAGGAGGAACTCAACGCACCTATCACACTTTGTGTAGTCAGTTTGGACTTATTTTCTTCAGGGGCTTCTGTTCTGGCACCAATAAAGATATTAAAAAAAAATCAACGGTAGAAAAATGAGACCGAAACTCTGTAGTGCAGATAAGCAGAGTATGCATATACCCGACATGCGCATAAGTGGAGTGTATTGTACTTAAAATTTTGGTGATGGTGGTGATGATGCTGATGGAGGTGGGAGGCTGTAATTCACAGTTAGCTCTGAATGAAGACCTGTGATGCGATTTAATCCTAGCTGGGGCAGATTCCAATTGTGTTGGAAGGACAAAGTAGCTGCACGATACTGTCAAATCAAAATAAGCAAGGAAATTTCAGGTCCAGTATAATGTCACATTATGGGCCCTGTTTACTAAGGTGCAGTAGTGTTTTTAGCATGTGCTAAAAAATACCACGTGCTAACCGTGTAGACGCCCATAGGAATATTATGAGTGTCTACACGGTTAGCGCACGCTAAAAATGCTAATGCACCTATAGCGCAGCTTAGTAACCAGGATCCTATATTTGGATTTTGTAGCAATTAATTGGGAGTATTGCCTTATACACGGACAAAGGAAGTACAAGAGTTATGTTTCTTTGTTCTTTTCTTCCAGTTCCATTTAGAAAAATAAACATATCAATCTCGGGGCAAGAAAAAAGAGAGTTAATATGCCAGTCAGAGGGCTACCCTAAACCTGAGGTCATGTGGCAACATGAAGGGCAGGACCTCAGTGACAAGGCCAACACAACCTACAGGATTAATCCTGAGCAACTGTACGAAGTGACCAGTGTGCTGAGAGTCAACACAACAGTAAACGCCACCTATCGTTGTATATTTTGGAACAAAGAACTCCAGGAAAATTCATCGGAGAGTTTCAGCTTCTCAGGTACGTCTTTTCAACCTACAGGAAAGATTTAGAAGAGAAAATTGATCCCATAAAGTGATAGATCTCATAGGGACATGTCTTGACGTTTTTGTGTGTCAAACCAAGATATATTTTATTTCATCATGTAGTCTAATATTAACCAAATGTTAATCAATGAACATGGAAATATCTACAAAAATTAACATATTAATTTTATAATATAAGATTTGCCTCTTAAAAATCTGATTTAAGTATTAAGCAGCACAGAAATCACATATAATTAAATGAATAAAGTTACCTTATCCGTTTAATTTTATGCATATATTTGGCAATCCTATTTGCCCAGAGACATACAAATTTAAATGGATATGTTATTCATTTAAAAAATTCTACCAGCTGTTTGTGTGATCCAGCTTGGATGAATAACTTATCCAGTGTGTGACTGAATATTGTCACTTGCTGGATAACTTTTAGTCACGCCTCCAGTCCATCCCAATTCATGCCCTGATAAAATGGATAGCTTAATATACATGAAGACAATAGCACACAATATTTGCCTATTAACATGCATTAAATGGCAGTATAGTGTTGTATTACCATAATGTGCATAGTTTAGGTCATAATGATGTTTGCAAAACATACAAATGCATGCAAAGCACCTCATTATTATGTAAATTGAATAATGCAGTTGGCATGATTTTTTTTCTGCCCTTAAGCTTTGGGCTGCTAACCCAGGACCCAATGCTCCTGGGCACTATCTTAAAGGAGCCAGAACTTTTTAAAAATTAATAGTGCTTTCCTCTTAAATACACCTCCCCAGAGATTGCCCCCTCCCCCCCCCCAGTGGCCATATTTTGAACCTAGTGCCAGCAGAGGCAGGATCACTCCTGCTCTGGAAATTCTAGACCATCAGGGATTCTAAGAGGTAGGCATTGGGGGGGGGGGGCTATGGGGGTGTCTAAGGGGGGTGTCTTTTCAGAAGGAAGTTCTCTATGGGGGACTCTTGGGAGTACTTTTTGGTGGGGTGTCAGGGTGAGGGGTGAGGAGAAGGAAACACTCTTCATTGTTGAGAAGCTATGGCCTTTTTAAGAAGGTTCCCCAGTAGCATCAGGCCATGAGTTAACAGCCTAATGCTCCTGGGGAAGATGAATAATGTAGCTTAAGTTGCGTTATTCATGTATGGCAGAAATCAGTAACCGGAAGTACTGAGATACAACAGATTAGTGACTCTAGTGGTAAACTAAGGTGCAGTAAAACACCAGCTTTTATCACACGTTAGAAGCCTTCTCTATGATTAACATAAATGGTCAAAATTATCCTTTTAAGTGCCTGAATTCTTTTAAAAAATCACTTAAGTGGTTGGCACCTGCTACCAAATGCATAAGTGCTTTTGAATATTGACCTCTTTGTTTTTGAAAAATTTTATAGCATGGGTTTTGTGTTCTCATTTGCAAGCACTGAACCTTGCGGCACACCGCTGGTAAGATCCTGTTCCTCAGAATGAGCTCCATTTACAACTACCCTCTGTTGCCTTCCACTTAACCAGTTCCTAATCCAGTCAGTTACTTTAGGGCCCTCATGGGCCGATGATCAGAAGCAAACAGAGGCGCTAGAGGCTGTTAGCGCCATACTAGCACCTGCGTTTGCTACCCATCGGATCTCCAGCCCCCCCCCCCCAAACCTGTGTCGGGGAGTCAGGGGGGACCGGAGGTCCACCGGACCTCCAGCCCCCTTTTCGCCTTGCTTGGAGCAGGGGTAGATGGGGTCTGGTGGTCCCGTGGATCTCCAGCCCTTGTGTTTGACAGGTCTGGGTTTTTGACAGCCCAGACCTGTCAAACAAGTGTGGGAGGATGCGCTCAGGCACAATCCTCCCGCACTTCTACCCCATGATCAGAGAGAATTGTGTGCTTAAATTTGCAAGCAATTATCTCTGATCATAGGTGCGGTAAAGCCCCGGGCTGTTCCAGCACTATTTTTAGAGCGCAGTTTGGAACAGCGCGGGGCTTTTGATCATCTGCCCATCAGTTAATTTATTAGTCATCTATCAGGAACTGTGTCAAAGGCTTTTCTAAAATCTAAATACAGCATATATAGTGCTCTCTCTTGATTCAACTTTCGTTACTGAATCAAAGAAATTAATCAGATTTGTCTGACAAGACTTGCCTCTAGTGAAACCATGTTGCCTCGGGTCCTGTGATCCACTGGATTCCAAAAACATTGCTATTCTCTGTTTTAAAAGCGTTTCCATTAATTTGCTTACTACAGAAGTCAGATTTACCAGCCTGTAGTTCCCAACCTCTTCCTTCCACTTTTGTGGAGAGGGACCACATCTGCTCTCCAATCCTATTATTAGGAAAGGTATGGAAAACAGGTGTGAGGATGTTATAATGCCATTATATCGCTCCATGGTGCGACCGCACCTTGAGTATTGTGTTCAGTTCTGGTCGCCGCATCTCAAGAAAGATATAGTAGAACTGGAAAAGGTGCAGCAAAGGGCGACTAAAATGATAACGGGGATGGGACGACTTCCCTATGAAGAAAGACTAAGGTGGCTAGGGCTTTTCAGCTTGGAGAAGAGACGGCTGAGGGGAGACATGATAGAGGTATATAAAATAATGAGTGGAGTGGAACAGGTGGATGTGAAGCGTCTATTCACGCTTTCCAAAAATACTAGGACTAGGGGGCATGCGATGAAACTACAGTGTAGTAAATTTAAAACAAATTCGAGATACCTTTTCTTCACCCAACGCGTAATTAAACTCTGGAATTTGTTGCCGGAGAACGTGGTGAAGGCGGTTAGCTTGGCAGAGTTTAAAAAGGGGTTAGACAGTTTCCTAAAGGACAAGTCCATAAACCGCTACTAAATGGACTTGGGAAAAATCCACAATTCCAGGAATAACATGTATAGAATGTTTGTACGTTTGAGAAGCTTGCCAGGTGCCCTTGGCCTGGATTGGCCGCTGTCGTGGACAGGATGCTGGGTTCGATGGACCCTTGGTCTTTTCCCAGTGTGGCATTACTTATGTACTTATGTAATCCCCTGGGACCACTCCCGACTCTAGGGAAGCATTGAAAAGGTCAGCCAGCGGACCTGCTAGAACTTCCCTAAGTTCCTTCAGTACCCTTGGTTGTATGCCATCCGGTCCCATCGCTTTGTCCACCTTTAGTTTAGCCAGCTCTTCATGAACACAGTCCTCTGAAAATCATTCAGGGACTACTACCCCTCTGTTCCTATATGTGTTTGTCTTCTGTGGTTCTGCTTCTGGCCCTTCAGCTGTGAACATAGTACAGAAATACTTGTTAAGCAATTTCACCTTATCTTTATCAGCGTCTACATATTCCTCCCCTTCATCTTTGAGTCTCACAATGCCACTTTTGCACTTCCTCTTATCACTAATGTATCTAAAAAAAATGTCTTGTCCCCCCCATTTTACCATATTGGCTATTTTTTCTTCCATTTGCATCTTTGCTTTGGGAGAATCTCTGCAACTTTAGTTGAAGGGTAATAGTACATAAAATCTTCAGTGCATGCAAATCTCTCTCATGAATATTCATTGTGGGTATCCTGAAAACCTGACTGGCTGGGGTGCCTCCATGCAGTGGCATAACTAGGTGGGGCCACAGGGGCCTGGGCCCCCCCCCCCAAATTTTGTCCGGGCTTCTGGTTTCACTTAAAGGAGCGTGCAGGACGTGAAGAGGAAAAAAGAGCAGAGCAGGGAACGTGGCGGCGCCGGAGACCGGTGCTGAAGAAGGCTTCAGCTGGCAGGGGTTGGGGACTCCCACCAGCAAAGGTATTTGCTGCTGTGGGGTGCGGAAGGGCAGTGGGGGGAGCGGTGAGGCAGTGGGGGGGAAGGCATTGAGGCAGCAGACTAAAATGTGCCCCCAACCTCGGGCTCTGGCCCCCTCCCACTGCGAGGTCTGGCTACGCCCCTGCCTCCAAGACCAGGTTTGGGAACCACTGGTGTAGGTGATAATTTCAGATCTATGTACATTATTCTGAAGGGAAAAAGTACCCATCAGTAAAGCAGGCCCAAATCTGGGGGCAATAATCACAGCAAGGTTATGAGGTCAGTTCTGCTTTGATTACTAGTGCCATCTTTGTGAGTAAAAGGTACCCATAGGGTATGCACCAATGCAAGCTGTTAGATCATTGTCCGTTTAGATAGCAGTTCTATAAGTGGGCACCTCCTCGTAGATGCCTTGATGCTGCACAGGGAGTGCCTTTTCCATAATGGCATCTGGTCACCCAGATTGTAACTCAGCGTCCGTATACCTTACATTTAGGATCCAGCATTTACATCAGCCTTAGAGCTGGCATAACTGAGTGTGCCCAAATGCGGCAAGAGAGTGTAACTGACAGCATTCTATATGTTTTTATGTGTACTTGGGAAACATGCCCATGTCCCAACCAAGCTCTGCCCATGGGCACGCCCCCTGTGCATTTGTGCACTCTAAGCGCCTAACTTCAGGCACCTAGTTATACAATCGCCCTTTTTAGTTTTTTTTAGATATGACAAAATCCTTTCAGCTTTCATCATAAAATGGAGTGGGCAGGTACAAAAAAAAAAACCTCTGGGTAATGAAAGATAGTCAGGGTCCTGGTTTCTGTGGTCACAAAATCTGTTTCTTCCCATGGAATTTGCCAGCCCTTATGGAATAGTGGATGCTTCAATGTTAATTGCTATTCTGTATAAATAAAGGGGAAACTGGAGTTGCACTGCCAGTTTGTATTAAATCAAATGCTCTCTCAACCCCTGCCCCCACCTCCAAAGCTAATAATTCCCTCTGCTTTGCTAAAGTGAGTTCCACTGCGACTGTTCAGAAGACTAAATTAACTTGGACAGATTAGAGCAAGTTCATGTCTTTTGCACAGCTGTCACATGGGAGCTTCAGCCCAGGGCCGCCGAAAGCCAAAGCCGGGCCCGGGACAAGGCCGCCCCCGGGCCCCCCACCCCCACCCGAGGTCATCGTCGCCGCCGGGCCCCCCCCTCCACCCGCTACCGGACCCTGAACTAACCTTAAACGCCTCCTTCCTTTCCTTTCACCACCTTCGCAGCAAGCAGCAGCAGGGCAGACCTCTCCTTCCTTCCGTGCTCCGCCCTCGCGGACGTTACGTCAGGCGAGGGCGGGACACGGAAGGAAGGAGTGGCCTACCCTGCTGCTGCTTGCCGCAAAGGTGGTAAAAGGAAAGGAAGGAGGCGTTTAAGGTTAGTTAGTTCAGGAGCGACGGCGGGCGGGCCTGACTGCGGTGGCGCAGGGCCCGGGGACTTTTGTCCCCCCATCCCCCCCTCTCGGCGGCCCTGCTTCAGCCCTGTGGTTGGTATTTTTTTCACCTCTGGTCACCTGTTCATTTGTTTTTAGCTGAGCAATAGGCTGTGAAACAGAGGTGCTACACTTATGTGAAAAGCACACTGTGTGAAGAAACCAACAAGCTTTCTAATCAATGTTTGTTTGTTTTCCTTTAGACAAAGACAACTTGAAATCCCCTGGGATCTCAGAGCAGAAAGCCTATTACGGAACAATGCTGGCAGGATGTGTTCTTGCTGTATTTTCCCTGGCACTTCTTATATGGATGCAAAGAAATGGTAAAGTGTGAGCTTTACTTTTATTTTCATGAATAAAAACCTGCAGAGGCCACCTTCACACACATTTCTGCTTCCATAGGAGATGTATAGAGTCTGGCCTCACTGCTGCTTATGGTTCCACATTTATCCTGAAATAACTAATCCCACTTAGGCAATGGTTTAACCACCTTGGATTCATTATTCCAAGAACTCATTAAAACAGCATATGACATTAAAAAAAAAAGCTCAACAAAAACAAAACAGGATCTGCTATGAACAGGACAAAAGTTTTAAAAAAGGGGGAGGAGTAGTGTGATCAATATGACTCTTCCAAAAACCAGGAGATGTCATGAAGGTGTAAGAGTCTTTAATCAATGTTAAAACAGGACTCAACATGGCAAAGTGCCCGCATCAGGAGTCTAAAACACAACAAATAGGAAAACAATAAATACAATCTTATAGAAATGTGGAACAAATTACAATCATATAAAAAAATACAATCATATACAGTGAAACCTCGGTTTTCGTTGACTTCAGTTATCGTCGGTTTCGGTTTTCGTAGATTTTTTCAGTGAAAAATTTGTCTCGGATTTCATTGGTTGCCTCGGTTTTCACTACTAATTTTGCAAAAACAAAGGGCGACCCACGCGTTCTCCTGCTCATTGTGGCGTTGTTTCTCATTGTGTGAGCATCACCCCGCATGTCTAACGCAACGCACGCAAGATAAAATCACATGTGCTCAAATCTCATTTTCCCTGTTAAGTGTTTCCCTTGCTAATAAGTTATCCCTTTCCCTTTAGCTCCATCATGGGACTATATTTATTCTCTATAAAATGTGTTTTTGGTATGTATTTTGGAGTATCTAGAACGAATGAATTGGATTTACATTGATTCTTATGGAAATAATTGCCTCGGTTTTCGTCTGTTTCGGTTTTCATTGATTCTTTTCGGATGGATTATCAACGAAAACCGAGGTATCACTGTATATATAAAAAAATATACAAAATATAAAAAAGGGGATACAATCATATAAAAAAAAACATATAATAGAACATGATATTGAAAACAACCACATGAGATATGGAGGGAGAAACACTGATATCCAACATATATTGGAGAACGTTACATCTAATGATTAACATGGTATAAAAATTCAAACAGGACATGATATCATGTATGGATAACGTTACACAGTGCATTTTTGGTAGCGAAAAAGGTGCCGGTATTCAAATGCCAGGCCACCCTTCAGGGGGTGGGGTGATCACTAAGGGACCCACCCCACAATAGCCAGGACCCCTGCAACCACTCACAGAATCTATGACAAGGCAGAATTAGTGTGTAGAGCTTGAGGTCTTTCATTAAAACTTGGGGACCATGGGTCAATTTTAGCAGACAATGGAAAAGGTGCTGGTACTCAGTACCCCCAAGTACCCCCTCAAAAAAAAAAGCCCTGACGTTACATAAATGTGTGCTTGTATATAATGGTTTAACTTAAGGAGACCACTATTTACATGGTGTGGGGATTAAAACATAATCCACTAATTAAATAGTAGCCATTTTATTTTGATGCCGAAATAATATCTAAGATGCAAACCTCTTCCCTGATGAAGAAAATTCGAAACCTGGCCAAGTTGGCGGAGGTTTGAAGTTGGAGAATCAATGTTACATACAGCTATTTAAAAGCTAAGTTATATTTATATTTATTTGATTTATTTGATTTATTTGATTTGCAGTTCATTATTTGAGAAGTTTGAACTTACTATATAAAGACTTTTAGATTTGGTTAATTAAAAAGTAATAAGAAAACGGGTGGAATTATGACGAGTTAAACAGCACCATCACTATATTGAAAAATGATTGGATGGTTGCGCTGTTAAAAATTTTGAATATCCCCGAAAAAAGATACTGTGAAAAATATTGGTTATAGTTAAAAATGATTTAAACACTAGGTGTTAGGGACTATTTAATTAGTGTATATAATGGTTAGCATAATATGAAAAAATAAAAAAAAGCTCCACAAGGCCCATTCAGTCTGCCCAAACTGAGCTTGCCTTTGCAGTACCACAGATTAGATCTCTTTGCAATATCAGCGACTTGGGGAGGGATCTAGCAAAACTTGGAGTGGTCTAGAATTTAACAGCTGAAATTTAATGCTAAAGAATTCAGGGCCATGTATTTGGACTGTAAAAACTCAAGGGAGCAGTACAGTAAAGGAGATGAAGTACTTCTATGCACCAAAGAAGAGCGAGACTTGGGGGAAATAAGGTGGCTAAACAAGTAGAAAAGTTGATGGCAAAAGCCAGAAAGATTCTTGGATACACAGGGAGAGAAATGGCCAGCAGGAAAAAGGTGGTGAGACCCCATGTAGAGTACTGTGTACAATCCTGGAAACTGCACCTTCAAAACAATACAAACAGGATGGAATTGGTCCAAAGGGTGGCTACTAAAATGGTCAGTGTTGCCAGAGAATGTAGTAAAAGCAGTTAGCTTAGTGGGGATTAAAAAAGGTTTGGATGGCTTCCTAAAGGAAAAGTCCATAGACCATTATTAAAATGGACTTGGGGGGGAAAGCCACTGCTTATTTCTAGGATAAGCAACATAAAATGCATTGTACGTTTTTGGGATCTGCCAGGTTCTTGTGACCTGGATTGGCCACTGTTGGAAACAGGATGTTGGACTTGATAGACCTTCAGTCTGTCCCAGTATAGTAATACTTATGTACTTATATCATAAAGCATATGGGACTAACTTCTACAGTGGGGGAAATAAGTATTTGATCCCTTGCTGATTTTGTAAGTTTGCCCACTGACAAAGACATGAGCAGCCCATAATTGAAGGGTAGGTTATTGGTAACAGTGAGAGATAGCACATCACAAATTAAATCCGGAAAATCACATTGTGGAAAGTATATGAATTTATTTGCATTCTGCAGAGGGAAATAAGTATTTGATCCCCCACCAACCAGTAAGAGATCTGGCCCCTACAGACCAGGTAGATGCTCCAAATCAACTCGTTACCTGCATGACAGACAGCTGTCGGCAGTGGTCACCTGTATGAAAGACACCTGTCCACAGACTCAGTGAATCAGTCAGACTCTAACCTCTACAAAATGGCCAAGAGCAAGGAGCTGTCTAAGGATGTCAGGGACAAGATCATACACCTGCACAAGGCTGGAATGGGCTACAAAACCATCAGTAAGACGCTGGGCGAGAAGGAGACAACTGTTGGTGCCATAGTAAGAAAATGGAAGAAGTACAAAATGACTGTCAATCGACAAAGATCTGGGGCTCCACGCAAAATCTCACCTCGTGGGGTATCCTTGATCATGAGGAAGGTTAGAAATCAGCCTACAACTACAAGGGGGGAACTTGTCAATGATCTCAAGGCAGCTGGGACCACTGTCACCACGAAAACCATTGGTAACACATTACGACATAACGGATTGCAATCCTGCAGTGCCCGCAAGGTCCCCCTGCTCCGGAAGGCACATGTGACGGCCCGTCTGAAGTTTGCCAGTGAACACCTGGATGATGCCGAGAGTGATTGGGAGAAGGTGCTGTGGTCAGATGAGACAAAAATTGAGCTCTTTGGCATGAACTCAACTCGCCGTGTTTGGAGGAAGAGAAATGCTGCCTATGACCCAAAGAACACCGTCCCCACTGTCAAGCATGGAGGTGGAAATGTTATGTTTTGGGGGTGTTTCTCTGCTAAGGGCACAGGACTACTTCACCGCATCAATGGGAGAATGGATGGGGCCATGTACCGTACAATTCTGAGTGACAACCTCCTTCCCTCCACCAGGGCCTTAAAAATGGGTCGTGGCTGGGTCTTCCAGCACGACAATGACCCAAAACATACAGCCAAGGCAACAAAGGAGTGGCTCAGGAAGAAGCACATTAGGGTCATGGAGTGGCCTAGCCAGTCACCAGACCTTAATCCCATTGAAAACTTATGGAGGGAGCTGAAGCTGCGAGTTGCCAAGCGACAGCCCAGAACTCTTAATGATTTAGAGATGATCTGCAAAGAGGAGTGGACCAAAATTCCTCCTGACATGTGTGCAAACCTCATCATCAACTACAGAAGACGTCTGACCGCTGTGCTTGCCAACAAGGGTTTTGCCACCAAGTATTAGGTCTTGTTTGCCAGAGGGATTAAATACTTATTTCCCTCTGCAGAATGCAAATAAATTCATATACTTTCCACAATGTGATTTTCCGGATTTAATTTGTGATGTGCTATCTCTCACTGTTACCAATAACCTACCCTTCAATTATGGGCTGCTCATGTCTTTGTCAGTGGGCAAACTTACAAAATCAGCAAGGGATCAAATACTTATTTCCCCCACTGTATATATGGTGCCGAAAACCCCCACTCAGTTCTATTCTATAAACTGTGCTTAAAGATAGGCGTGGTTTATAGAAAAGCACTTATGCCCAGGAACTGTGACTGTATTTACACCAATGGAAATGTAGTGCGAATGCTCACATCTAAATTAGGCATGGATCCCACCTTATTCAATAATTATGCACGTAACTTAAAGGAGCACCCCCGATCTACTCATGACCCTCCCATATCCGCATCCCTTTTTTGACTTGTGTGTAAAATTTGAGCATGTATCCTGCGCCTAAATTTATGCATGTACATTTTAATTAATTCTAATTAGTGCCAATAATTGCTTGTTAAAAAGCCAATTATTGACGCTAATTAACTTCTTATTCAATTAAATTGTGTGTGCAAATCAGGGACAGACTTAAAAATCTCAGTATATATACTTTGGAAGAAAGGCAGGAGACGGCAAATGTGTTTTTGTCTTCTTTGTTGGAAAGGGCCCTGTTTCAATGACCAGTGGTGACTGAGGTGGGATGGTCAGATCATGTTGTCCTTACTTCTATAATGCAGGCACAGCAAACAGGAAGAAACCTCTACAAAACAGCAGCACAAGCAGGAAGGAGTAGAGGCTGGCCAAAGGACAAACCGCCACAGGAAATGTTGTTTAATCACACTTTATTCAAAGGTCTGTTTGAAGCACCAGCCAAAGGACCCGACACTGGCTGAGTTTTGCCTGCCTCAGGGGTCGCAGTCAAACTGTGTGAGCACAAGAAGTGTATAGTAGCTGGTACAAAAAATATTTGTACTGGCAACCTCTTGCTAGTTTCTAGTGCTGTATTGTAACCAGACAGGGAAAAGATTGAACTGCTCCTGCTGGCTTTTCTTGTGAGTACAAGTATCTCTGCACCAGGGGCACAGCCAGACCTTACGGTGGGAGGGGGCCAGAGCCCGAGGTTGGGGGCACATTTTTAGTGCCACCCCGCCACCCCCCTCGCCTCGCAAACAAATACCTTTGCTGGCAGGGGTCCCCAACCCCCACCAGCTGAAGCCTTCTTCAGGGTCGGTGTCCGGCGCAGCCGCGTTCCTGCACTACTCTTCTTTCTTTTTGCTCCGCCTGTCCTGTGCACGCTGACGCTCCTCAGTTTCAAGTAAAGGAGTGTCAGCGTGCACAGGACAGGAGGAGCAAGAAGAAGAGTAGGGCAGGAATGCGGCTGCGCCGGAGACGGGCGCCGAAGAAGGCTTCAGCTGGCGGAGGTTGAGGACCCCCGCCAGCCAAACCAGGGGCCCGGATGAAATTTGCGGGGGCCCAGGCCCCCGTGGCCCCTCAAAGCTACGCCCCTGCTCTGCACCAGCTGCTATACACCTCTTGTGCCCACAGAGTTTGACTGCGACCCTTGAGGCAGGCGGTTTTCACAGCTGAAACACAGCCAGTGTCAGGTCCTTTGACTGGTGCTTTGAATAGTTCTTTGAATAAAGTATGATTAAACAACATCTCCTGTGGTGGTTCGTCCTTTTGCCAGCCTCTACTCCTTCCTTCCTGCTTGTGTTACTTTCAAAATGTCATTGGGGGATAATAATGATTTTAAAACTAAACATATACCTCTGGTGCAAACCCATCCTTTGTTTGAGCTTACTGATTTGAAAGATAAGTGGATTTCAATTTTGTGTTTTAATGAGGATTTGACAGTGAAGGAAGCTGCTGATGTTTGGCATGGCCCACTGAGAGAAGCTTGAGATACTATAGTGCCAATATGGGAATTAAAAATTAGAGGGGAAGGGTAAATCTAAGAAAAAAGTTGCAGAAATCAGAAAGGGCATGGAGGAAAACATGAAATGTTGATGATTATGAGTCGTATAAGGTGAAATTGTTGGAATATCTGACTGTGATAATGTGAGAAATACTTATTATAGAGAGAGGATAAGAAATGCAATGATTAGACCAAAGCATTTGTTTCATACTGTGAAATATTTGACAAAGGGTAATGATGGTAATGATTGTGAAGGTCTGGGGGCTGAGGAATTTGCACAATATTTACTGCTAATCATTTTTTACTACTTGTCGTTTCTATAGTGCTATCAGACATACGCAATGCTGTACACGTTATATGCAGGTACTTTCTCTGTCCCTAGAGGGCTCACAACCTAAGTTTTTGTACCTGGATCAATGGTTGGTGAATAAGATGGTGATTTTGGAAATCAAAATTGGAGTTGGGAATGAGGAATTGTGAAATTTCAGTGGTACAGATAACTGATTCCTGTTGGGTGAAATTTCAAATGGTGACCGACATGAAGGTTGAAGCTATTGTGTGAACTCTGACACCAGCTGAATTTGTTGTGGATCCTTGCTCTTCTCTTGTTATTAGGGTAACTTGCAGGGCCTATAGCGCCAACAATGAGATTCATTGTGAATGCATCAGACTGCTCAGGGATTTTCTCCATAGTATTAGTTATCAATAGAAATCAAACAAAATAAAACATGGAAAAGAAAATAAGATGATACCTTTTTTATTGGACATAACTTAATACATTTCTTGATTAGCTTTCGAAGGTTGCCCTTCTTCGTCAGATCGGAAATAAGCAAATGTCTGTCAGCTACCACATTTGCTTATTTCCGATCTGACGAAGAAGGGCAACCTTCGAAAGCTAATCAAGAAATGTATTAAGTTATGTCCAATAAAAAAGGTATCATCTTATTTTCTTTTCCATGTTTTATTTTGTTTGATTTCTATTGATAACCTTTAAGAGTGGACTAACACGGTTACCACACCTCTCTCCATAGTATTAAAATTAGCTACAGTAAAGCCATCATTAAAAAAAATATTACATTACATCAGGGGTTCACAACCCAGTCTTTGGGGACACAAGCCAGCCAGTCATGTTTTCAGGACACCCGCAATGAATATGCAAGAGATAAATTTGCATACAATGGAGGCAGTGTATGTAAATTTATCTCATGCATATTTAGGGTGGATATCTTGAAAACCAGACTGGCTTGGTGTGTCCCGAGGACTGGATTGAAAACCCTTGCATTAAATCAAGGATTGGCAGGAAGTTATAGGCCAGTTTCAGTGATGCCCATGGTAGGTACAGTGATTGAGAAAGTAGTTTTGAAACAGTTGGGGGATTATGTGGATACCAGGCAAATACTGGATCTGTTTCAGTACAGTTTTAGGAAAGCCCACAGTGTGAAGACACTGTTACTTTCAACAATGGATGAGATGAGAAGAGGAATGGATTATAATAATCCTTATTGCCTAGTAACGCTTGATGTCTCTCTTTGGCTGTTGATATTGAAATGCATTTGTCTAGATTAGGTGAAATGGGTATATGTGGGGCTGTGTATGATTGGCTTGTGTCTTATTTGAATGGTAGTCTTATGCAGGTGAAGGTTAATGGGATTGTATCTTCTGTGTATCTGGTCCAAATGGGAGTGCCATGGCGGTCCAGTTTACTTGCTCTCCTTTTCAATATTTATATGTCTTCACTGGGAAAATTATTCCAAGAATTACAAGTGAGTTACAGAATGTTGCTATTCAGGGTTTTTCCCGTTAAAGGATTGAAGTGATGATACTTTTGGAAAATTGAAATTTTGTTTAGATAGAGTGGGTCATTGGATATGAGAGAAAAGGTTGGCACTGAATTTGTCAAAAACTGAAATTATGGTGGTGGGCAGGCAGGTAAACTTGCCCTCTCCTGTTGTTCGTTTGCTGGGAGATGTATCTGTTCCTCTGAAGATGTAGTTAAAGAGTCTGTGTGTATTTTTAGGCTCCCACTTATCGACACAAGAACAGATAAGGCAGGTGGTAAGATCTTCCTTTTTTCAGTTTCGCATGATTAGTAAACTAAGACAGACACATTCCCCCAAATTCTATATCTGTGTCCTGTGGTGGTTGTTGGTGAGCCCTTAGGTTCCCGGAGGCCTGGTAAGACCTCCAAGGACCGCCGTGCACCCCGAATCTTCACCCGCGGCGACCGCCGTTCACCGAGGGTTGAGCCCTCAGCTGCAGGCGGTCAGCAGGACTGCTGGAACCGCGGGGTGACGGTCGGCCTGGCTGGTAGTCAGCAACTCAGTCTCTAGAGGGCAGCTAGCAAGGACGGCTAGCGCAGGAAAGGACACAGTCTCTGCAAGGGCTAGCAGGGAGGGCTAGCTGGAAGAGGAACGCAGTCTCTGAAGGTGGCTAGCAAGGACGGCTTGCTGAAGGAGACACAGCCTCTGAAGGTGGCTAGCAAGGACGGCTAGCTGAAGAAGACACAGTCTCTGAAGGTGGCTAGCAAGGACGGCTAGCTGAAGAAGACACAGTCTCTGAAGGTGGCTAGCAAGGACGGCTAGCTGAAGAAGACACAGTCTCTGAAGGTGGCTAGCAAGGACGGCTAGCTGAAGAGGACACAGTCTCTGAAGGTGGCTAGCAAGGACGGCTAGCTGAAGAAGACACAGTCTCTGAAGGTGGCTAGCAAGGATGGCTAGCTGAAGAAGACACAGTCTCTGAAGGTGGCTAGCAAGGACGGCTAGCTGAAGAAGACACAGTCTCCGATCCACTGTGTGGGCTTCTGACGAACGAAACGGAAGCACTGGACTCCTTCCGTTTCGTGGTTTAAATCCCCCGCCCGTCCTTCCCCTGCCAGCAGCTGGAGCCAATCCCCCTGGCCCAGGCAGGCACAGGAGGCCTGGATTGGCCAGCCTGCTCGGCGGGCGGGGTCTCCTTATCGATGCGCCAATCCAGCGCGAGTAGGCGGGGCTGGCTCGCGGGTCCTCTCCAGCGAGGAGGACGACGCCGCCAGCGCCGCCATCTTGGCCGGCGTATCTCCTTCTCCGAGGCCGGCGCTTGCCCCAGCGGATCGCCGGCCTCGGAGCGGCCCGCGGCAGCGCCAGCCCCGTCGGCGGCTCGTCCTCGCCGCCCCGGATCCCGCGGCCTCCGTTGGTCCTCGCCCCCTACTGCGGGCCGGCAGGTAAGAGCCCGGGACGGGACAATCTGTTGCCTTAATTTGTGCATGCTAATCTTGGTACTTAACAACCAATTAGTGACACTAATTGGCTTTAATTAGAACTTACGCGCACAACTTTCTAGGTGTGTTCTACAATGCAGTGTGCATAAATTCTAATACGTGCAGCCAAAAAGGGGGCATGGCCATGGGCATAGAATGGAATGGGTGAGTTGTGGGCATTTCAAAAAACTATGCACACTATTATGGAATAAACACAATCTGCGCCTAACTTAGGCTCAGATATTTAGGCCTGATTTTAGATGGCCTAAATGGGTGCGCCAAAATGTTAGTCACAAGAACAGCTTGTGAACATATTCTATAAACATCTATCTTTAAGCGTAGTTTATAGAATCATGCTAACCGTGTGATTTTTCGGTGCTAATTTTTACGGCACCATTTATAGAATTTGGTCCTTTATGCTTATTATTTTAGAATGGTCGTACAAGATCTGATATTGACAAAAAATTGATTATTGTATGCTGTACTTGGGTATTGCCAAGGCACTTTGCAAAGCTTTAAATTCAGGGGCAAGGATGATAATGGGAAGTGCCAAATTTGATCATATAATATCAGTGTTCAAGCAGTTGCATTGGTTATCAAGTTTTATATAAGATACTGTACAAAATTTCGACCTTAGTTTATCAAACTTTACATCAAGCTGTCCTCTGGCCTCTGCGCCAGTTAAGATCTGAAAATGCGAGACAACTTTCTGTAGCAGTACTGAAAAATATAAATTATGCAGATACTAAAGTAAATGCCTTTTCAGTGGAATAAGCTCCCTGGGTACAAACCTCCTGCACTTTAAGAAATTATTGAAGACCCATCTTTTTTTGCAAGCTTTTCTCAATATGTAATATGTGATGGTGTATAATTAAGAAACTAATGATCTATCTTTTTTCTGAATCATATCCTAGTATGTAAATGCTCTTGTGGGTTTGATATTATGTGCTTGTTGGTGTGATATTATGTGAATGTATTCAGGTTTTGTTTTTATTTGTTTAGTTATGTTGTGGGATTTTATGCCTATTTTTAATATGAGCCACTTACATATAAGCAGGTTATACATTTTATAAATAAATACCTTCATGGCATAAATGCACAGGAGGTGAGTTTCTTTTCACTGAAAGGAAGCTGTTGAATGAGTGGGCATAGGATGAAGGTGAAAAGAGAGTAAGACTCCGGAGTAATCTAAGGAAATACATCTTTACAGAAAGGGTGGTGGATGTGTGGAACAGCCTCCTTGTGAAGATGATGGAGACAAAGACTGTATCTGAATTCAAGAAAGCTTAGGTCAAGCACATAGGACCTCTAAGGGAGAGGAAGGGATAGCAGATGGTATGGATAGGCAGACTAGACAGGCCATATTGTCTTTACCTGAAGTCATTTTCTTGTTTCTATGTTTACATCTTCACAACCAAAGACCCTGTATGCTTATGTCTGTACTTTCTAGGGGCATGCCCAGAAACATTTTTTCATTTTGCTTTGTTTGTTTGTTTTAGGGAGGGCCATTTCTTGTTTGTTTGATATTTGTTTAAAATGACATAAAATACATTAAAAATGGTATCAAGTCCAGCATCTCCCCTCACCTGCCTGCTCAACCAAAATCTTCATATTCCCTCCCCCTTTATTAATTCGCTTCACCTCATCTTCCTCAGCCACAGCTCACAGAATCCAAAGAGGCCAGAAGGGATCTCCATTTGCCCCTGCCTCACTGGTGCCCTAATACAAATGACAATGGCCTGAGTTGAGCCAGAACAATTTTGAGGTACAGCACTGGTGCAGCATGAGCAACTAGGGATCAGTCCTGCCCCATCTGGACTCCCCAGGCTCCAGCTATCAGTAAGAGGCGAGGAGGCAAGAGGTCTGGTTGGATGGATGCCAGTTCAGGGGGGTTTGAAGGATGGATTCTGGGGCTTTTTTTTAAATTTGTGGGAGAGGGCTGGGGCTTTCTGCATTGTTAAATGTTACAAAAGAAATAAAACTAACAAAAACAAACTTCTGTTTGTTTATTTTCCTTTTTTTCATTTAGAAAATGAAAGGAAAGAAAGCAGGAAATGCTATTGCCATTTCGTATTTCATTATACTGGTAGAATATCCCTAGTGCTTCCCCGAATTCTGTTATTTCTCCACACATGAAATGAAAGTTGTCATACCTTACAAGATCCCCACACAGTAATCTCACACAGAAGGGGAGTCATATTAGACAAATAAGACCTTATGCTCCCAGCTGAGCAAAAACACCGACGGGGGTGAGGGGCAATATTCAGCTGGCGAGAGGCAGCCTGCATAAGTGCCGTGGTCAGTGCTGACCCCAGATATTCAATGCTGAGCCATTTCCGGTGACTGGCATTGAATATCTAGGGGTTTTGGGCTGGTGCTAACGTAAAAGGCTAAGCAAATATTCAGTGCTGGCCTGTTAAAGTTAGTAGCAGGCAAAGATAGGACTGCTATTTACGTGGTCCGATTTGCCCGCTAAACTTAGCTGGTCAGCGCTGAATATTGACGGCTATTGCGTGATATAGCTAGTTAACTTTTTGGTGCTGACTGAATATTCAGCAGAGATAACCAGTTATCCTGTGCTGAATAGTCACGGTTAGACGCAGAAACACTGTTTAACTGGTCAGCAGCCGTTTCTGGCTGGTTAAATAGCTTTGAATAGCAGGGGTTGATCTTTACCCACCTTCTCTGAAGCAAGTGCATATGAGTCAAAGGACCCGACACTGGCTGTGTTTTGCCTGCCTCAGGGGTCGCAATCAAATTCTGTGGGCACAAGAGGTGTATAGTAGCTGGTACAGAAATACTTGTACTGACATCCCCTTTCTAGTTTCTAGTGCTGTATTGTAACCAGACAGGGAAATAATTGGACTGCTCCTGCAGGCTTTTTGTGTGAGTACAAGCATCTCTGCACCAGCTGCAATACACCTCCAGTGCCCACAGAGTTTCAGTGCGACTCCTGAGGCAGGCGGTTTTCACCGCTGAAACACGGCCAGTGTCAGGTCCTTTGATTGGTGCTTTGAATTACACACATCATAATTCTGCCCCTGTTCCACCCAAACTGTGCCCCAGGATCAGCTACCAGTGGCTTGCATTGGAGTATGTGCTATTTTGTCACTGTACATATACTACAGGGTGATTTTTAAAGAAGCCTTTTCCTGCTCGTAAACCAGCCTTTACATGCAGAAAAACTTCCATTTCCTGCATGACCAGCGGCGTGTGTATGAACATGCAGGCTGGTAAAATGACACATACATATGCACTATTCCCCTGATTTCTGTGCAAATTTAGACATATTCACCGATTTGTGTGTGTAATTTAATCAAATAATAAGCCAATGAGTGCCAATAATTTGCTTATTAACAAGCAGTTTTTGGCTTCTAAAGTGTAAAGTTAGGCACAGGATCCATGCCTAAAACTTACTTGCGTTCCTAAAAAGGGGGAGCAGAAATGGGAGGATGATGGGTGTTTTGAGTGCAGAATTGGGGTGTGGCTTCAAGTTATGTGCATGACAGAATAATGGTGCTACGTGTGTAGATTTAGGCGTAGGCGTTGGCATTGACACTATGTTTTCATTGGTATAAATGGTCATGCATAAATTTACATGCGACTCTCCACTTAAGCGTGTATTCTCTAAACCGCGATGAACATTAGGGGCAGCTTATAGAATACCATTTAAGCAGGGTTTTTCGTGTCAATTGTGCAGGCGCCATTTATAGAATTTACCCCTATGTGTAGGCATTCTTACGTGTGAACTGGAGGTGGAATTGGGATGGAGGTGCAGTGGACATGCGCTTGTATAAAATACAAGAGCACTCAGAGAACATGCATGCCTTTATATCTGTCTCAGAACAGATGCAAATTTGTGTATGAGCATTTGTGCTGTACTGGAGCGATTCTAGGTGCCTCACTTATAAACTCACTAGAGGGGCATTATCGAGAGGGACGCTGAAAAAGTTTTGCTGAGGACGTCCTCGCAAAACGTCCCGATAGAGGGGCGGGGAAACCCGTATTATCGAAACAAGAGGGACGTCCATCTTTCGTTTCGATTATACTGTTGGGGATGCCCAAATCCTGAAATTTAGGTGGTCCTTATTGATGGTTGTCCCTAGACTTGGTCGTTTCTGATTTTCGGCGATAATGGAAACCAAGGACGCCCATCTCAGAAACTACCAAATGTAAGTCCTTTGGTCGTGGGAGGAGCAAGCATTCATAGTGCACTGGTCCCCCTGACATGCCAGGACACCAACAGGGCACCCTATGGGGCACTGCAGTGGACTTCATAAATTGCTCCCAGGTACATAGCTCCCTTACCTTGTGTGCTGAGCCCGCAAAAACCCACTACCCCCACTGTACACTACTACCATAGCCCTTACGGGTGAAGGGGAGCACCTAGATGTGGGTACAGTGGGTTTTTTACTTTTGCTTTTAAGCACACGAGAGGGCTCTCCATTGAGCTGCGTTTTCGCGATTGCTGTGAACGGTGATTTTCTTTATATCATACGCTGGGGCACTGAATTTGATTTCAAGTACATCTCATTGTGTCCCCTTCCTGACCCGTGAAGCAGGCGCTGTTTAGTGCCGAAACACGGCCCGTGTTGGGTCATCAATAAAGAACCTTTATTGTCTCAGTCTTGAAGGCCCAGTGTTGCTCTTTTTTTGTCTGGGTTTTTGAGGGCTCACATTTACCACCACAAGCGTAACAGGTAGGGGGGGATGGGCCTGGGTCCGCCTGCCTGAAGTGCACTGCACCCACTAAAACTGCTCCAGGGACCTGTATACTGCTGTGATGGACCTGAGTATGACATTTGAGGCTGGCATGACATATTTTGAAATATGTTTTTTGAGGGTAGGAGGGGGTTAGTGACCACTGGGGGAGTAAGGGGAGGTCATCTGGTCAGTTCGGGCACCTTTTTGTGCCTTGGTCGTAAGAAAAACAGGACCAGGTAAAGTCGTCCAAGTGCTCGTCAGGGACGGCCTTTTTTTCCATTGTGGGTCGAGGACGTCCATGTGTTAGGTACGCCCAAATCTCGCCATCACTATGCCCTGACACGCCCCGGGAACTTTGGCCATCCATGTGACGGAAAACAGTTGGGGACATCCAAAATCAGCTTTCGATTATACCGATTTGGGCGACCCTGTGAGAAGGACGCCCATCTTCCGATTTGTGTCGAAAGATGGGCGTCCTTCTCTTTCAAAAATGAGCCTGACAGTGTCTTTGCTGCCCTTATAAAATAGACATTTTTTTAAAACTTTGACATGTTTCATCTAAGGAGTGGCCTGGTGTGTGCAAATTTATTTTCGTGTGAACAAGTTTTAAAAACCAACAATTTTTGTGCACCAATATTAGCAATATATTCCTGTATATAGCACAAAATAAAACATTTTTGTGAGCAACCATGTAAAATCTGTGATTGATGCTCCTAAAATGTATGAGCAATCACTCATGCTCTCCGCTTAGAGAGAACATTGATAAGCAACCTTTTATAAAATTACCCCCCACACACACATTGATAAAATTTATGATGTGTCCTAGTTTGACTCATTGGAACACTGCCTTCAGTACACATCACCCCCCTCTTATTCACTTTAAGCAACAAAGAGAGCTACAAAAAGAATAAGAGGAAAGTGATGTTAGGCAACTGATGTAAATATAATCCCACAGTTGTTTTGTTAATAGTTGAGGTTTTATTATTTGTTCTTTTTTTAATCCTCTGAAGCTTCTAGAGATCATGAAAAGTCAGGATCATGAAAGACGCACAGGACTTTGTTAAAACTTGAAAAGACGCATTACAACCCTGTGATGACTTGTTCCTATCATTTCAGCAAACAAAGCACATTGTTCCAGTTCTGGAGGCCTTTTTGTGCTTTGCTGCTTTGTCTTATGTACTTTTGGACCCTCTCTTGTTTGCTGTCTTGTTCCTGTCGTTTGCCATTTTGGAAATAGTGGCATTGTTTTTGTTTTTAAATAGGGCACTGTAGAAAACCTACCACGTTATATAAAGACAGAAAAAAAACCACAGGCTGCTTTGTATGCGAGAGAAATCCCTCAAACCACATCTGGAAAGTTATAAGGAACTTCTGCTTACACCTTACCCACAGCATAGAAAAGGAGAATACAAGTAAGTGCCATCCTGCACTGGCAACACAGTCAGAAAGAGAAAACAGAGTTGAGTTGGGTGGATTTGCTCTTATTTTGAAGAAAACAGCATTCACAGTCTTTACATTCCCTTTTGCAGCTGAAGATCACAACATTAAGATACCCATAGAGCGAGAACTGAAAATGCCATGTAAGTACTTCACTTGCTCGACTGTGTGTGCTTTTGGGGAAACGGCTTCAATTCATAACTTGGTACTTCTGAAACTAGAGCAAATGATTGGCCATCAAACCTGCTATGGGATTTCTTCTGCTAGGTTGACATTGCAGTGTCACTCTGAAGAAGGGCCCTGCAGTCACATGCATCATCTCCTTTGCATAGCTCATATGTTGGTTCAGTGAAATGTAGCACAGCCCATTGGAGCCGACTCTGTGGGTGCTGTGGGTGCTTGAGCACCCCCAATATTGAGAAAATTCCTTGTATGTGTCCAGGGAGGGGTTATTTCCATTGGGCTTAGCACCCCCAATAATTTTGAAAAGTTGGCTCCTATGGCACAGCCTACAAAGGATTCAGTCTAACCTGATAAATTACTGTGTACAAATGAAACCAATTTTGTCTGCTCCACGACTGCCATCTTGTACCTGTTCAAAAGGCAGTTCTATAACTAGGTGCCCGTGGTTTTGTGCCCCTTTTAAACGCAAATGTAAGGTTGAGAAAACAACAAGGCAAGCAGTCCACAGAATCCAATATGGAGAATAGAAGAGAAGCAGAGCACATGAAAAACAGTCTTTATTTCCCTCTTTTAACTCCAAGGGAGAAACATATAAGCTAATCTGTCACAGCAAGGTTGTTTGATTTACCACAAGCTAACCCAGGTTGGAGATACTGATGAGTACATTTTTCCTTCATCCACCATTTTCATCCTCTACTTATAGGTTCTGGTGTGTATGTCTTTATGAATAAGGGCCCCTTTTACCAAGCTGCAGCAAAAGGGAGTCTGCGCTGGTGTCAGCCCTTGCTTTTGATGCACGCCGAGGCCCCCTCTTACCACAGCTGGTAAAAGGGTAGTCTTTCTTCTCTGCAGGAAATGGCCATGCAGCAAGTAAAGAACTTGCCGTGCGGCCATTTCGGGGGGGGGGGGGGGGGAGCCCTTACCAGTAGCGTAGCCAGAGTTTAATTTTTAGATGGGCCTGGAGGTGGACTGGGTGGGCACAGGCCTCGCATTTCCTCTCCACCCGCTACCACTCCCCCCGCCCGCCGCCGCTGCCACATTTCCTCTCCATCCACTACCCCCCCCCCCCATGACAGCCCCCTGCACATGGTCAGTTCTGGTCATTTTTACTGACCTGAAGCGCCATTCTCCCTCCAGCACCGGTGATTTCCATAGCTAGCCTTCTGCCAGCGCGCGTCATCGGAGCCTCTTCTCAGGCGCGTCCCGCCTACTCTGCAACTTCCTGTTTTCCGCAAAGGTGGGACGCAGGAAGTTGCAGAGTAGGCGGGATGCGCCTGAGAAGAGGCCCTGACAACGCGCGCTGGCAGAAGGCTGGCTATGGTAATCGCTGGTGCTGGAGGAAGAAAGGTGCTTCAGGGCAGTAAAAGTGAGCAGACCACGTGGATGGGGAGAGCAGGCAGAAGAGGCTGGGTGGGCCTGGAGCAAAAGTGGCTGGGCCTGGGCCCATCCAGGCCCACCCGTGGCTTCGCCCCTGGCCCTTATTGCCACCCATTGAGGTGGTGGTAAGGGTTCCCATGCCAACCTGGTGGCAGCCAGGCAGCAAGTGGCACTGACACCCCCTGCATTACAAAAATAAATATATTTTTGTAATGCCAGATATGATGGCGTGCTGGGGATGGGAAGTACCGCTGGGCTGCTGCGGTAGCCCAGCAGTATTTCCACTTTGTAAAAGGGGTCCTAAGTGTTGTTTTTTCCCTTTTTTGCTAGTTTCTTTTTTTTTTCATCAGTTTGATGAGATTTCACACCAGCTGGGTAAGCCACCCTCTCTTTTAATGTTATCCTTATGCTTTTATAAACTAATGTTTAAAAATGACATACATTTTGATATAATTTTTTAGCTCTTGTCTATCTTATTATAAGGAGGTTTACTGCTATTTTTATATGTTATTTATAAGTATGTTTTCATGTTCTTGTTAATAGATTTATACTTTTATGTGTATGTTTTTTTTTACTAACATTAACTGTATGGATGTTTACAGTATTCATCTGCCCCTGAAGCAGCCATTTGGCAAAAAACGGCCATGTTGGGCAACCTTGTTTAGACCTGGGACTTAAAAGTGGCAAATAAAGACTGTGGGGCTGATATTCAGCCGGCGGTGGTCAGCACAGTTAAAGGCCGCTGCCAGCACTGAACCTGGAAATTCAATGGCGCATCATATGCGGCGATCGGTACTGAATTTATGGGTTCATTTTTGGCCGCTGGAACTTAAACAGTTAAGCCGATATTCAGCACTAACCAGTTAAGTTCCTAGTGGTTAAAGATAGGACTGCTATTTATGTGGTCTTGTTTAACCGTTAAACCCAGTGCTGAATATCGACACTGACCAGCTATATCGTATGGTCTGCTCTTCTATTCTCTACAAGCAAATGTAGGGAAAATTAGCACTTATGCATACAAGTATCCTAAGTGCTATGCCATAAGACCATGTATAAGTGCTATATTGCAAAACTGTAAAGTGAATATACACATGGGTGATACTCCCAGTTATACACATAGGGCTTGATATTCAGCTGGCAGCAATCAGTGTTGTGCTGACCCCTACTGACATTAAAACCCGAAATTGAATACCAGGCCATATTCAGGTACCAGAACTGAATTTCCAGGTTCCCAGAGCCAGCTAATGCATAGCCAGTTAAGTGCGATATTCAGCACTTAACTGGCTATGGGACACTATATTTATTTATTTATTTATAACATTTGTATCCCACATTTTGTCACCTATTTGCAGGCTCAATGTGGCTTACATAATTCCGTAAGTGGTGATTACCAGTTCCGGATAGGAGAAATACATAGTTAGGGTAAAGGGACAGATTAGGTTAGGTTACAAGAGGAAAGTTCGTCCTATGATAAGAGCTAAAGGTAATAGGTTAAACTTCATTCATGACAAAAAAAACTGGAACAATTAGGATCATTAAACTGGAAATCAAGATAATTAGCAAAAACAGTTGAGATATAAAGAATACATGTTGTAAAGTTGCGTTTTGTTAATTTGAATTTATGATGAGTTGTTATTGTATGCTTTCTTAAATAAATAAGTTTTCAATAGTTTACGGAAGGTCACTATGTCGTGTGTTATTTTTATGGATTTTGGTAATTCATTCCAAATTTGCGTGCATATGTAAGAGAAGCTGGATGCATATGTTAATTTATATTTCAGTCCCTTACAGTTTGGGTAGTGGAGATTCAGGAATGTTCGTGATGAGCTGGTAGAGTTCCTGGTTATAAAGTAGGACTGACTTTTACGTGGTCCTATTTATGCAGTTTAAATATCAACTGGTCAAGTGTCGACTCCACCCCCCAAACGCCCCCAAAATAACCAGTTTTCAGTTCAGCACTAACCGGTTATTTTCAGTAGCATTAACTGGTTAAGTGCTGCTGAAAATTAGTGGTTAGCTCTGAACAGGTGATTTAACCGGCCAGGATCCATTTGCCACATAAAAACGCTGGCTGGCTAAATTGCTTTGATTATCGACCCCATAATTTACAGAATACTGTAAGTTGCACATGTTCTAGCCACATTTAGGTGCCCGTACATACGCCAGCCATATGGCTACTGCAAGCGCATAAATGTAAGGAGAACCAACACACGGTTACGCTAATATTCTGTAACGACACCTGGCCGACTGGCTGTCATTATAGAATAGACTTTTATCATGCATTATTAGGGCACCCAGGTATAGAACTGCCCCCTTTTGTCTGGAAGCCCACTCTTCCCTGTTATCCCATTCTACACCATTAAGGATACATTCCAGCTTCCAAACATAGACCTCTTGTAGGATATCACTTTTTATCTAAGACAGCATTTCTCTTCCTCTTTGGTTCTCCACCATCCTGAGTAGACAAGTTTGCTTAATCCAAACCCTGTACCCTCCCAAGGGTCTTTCCACCCAACTTTTTAATAATTGAAACACCCATCAGAATTAGTGAATAGAGTATACAGCACTCAGTGTGTGTTCTCCACCTTCTCCTCATCCTAGAACAGGCTGTCTAAATTTAAGCACCAGGGACTAGATTCTATATATCACACCTTCATGACCCCCATACCCTGCCAGACCAGGTATGTGGGATTGCGGCGGGTGTGGACAGCAGCATGGAGGTGGGGCAAAATGGGCCCCCCACTTTGGGATCAGGCTCCCCCCCCCCCCAATCGAGGTCTGCCTACGCCTCTGCCTCCTGGTGCCTAAATGGAGGAACCCAGTTGTACAATTACCCCTATACGTGTATTCAAATATTTTAGAACATACGCACATTCATTGCAGTTCTGCCCATTGCTCTGCCCAAGCTGTGGCCTCAGGAATTCAGCTGGCATATAAGTCTGTGCTCTTTTGTCCACATGCTTATTTATATGCACGTATAGTACTGTACAATTTTATAAAAGGCTTTTCCACAAATAAAGCAGACTTTATAACAGGTAATAATGTGACCCGATCAGGATTGTACTAAGCCAGAGTGGTGTCCAGTGTAACAGCCTCTGGCACCCCTCCCCCACTTCATTATCTTCAATCAGAGGCGGCAGTGGGCTGGGAACAACTTTTGTCCCCCTTCGTATCTGCGCCCTGTTGCACAACCCTTGGTACAGCTCTGGATCTTATAATTCTTGTATTATATAGTATACTCTTGCTACACAGCAATCTGTCATTTTAGTTCTAGCAGTGGACAAGTACATCGACTCCAGGTCTTCTGTTTCCTGGCACAGGGTGGGTGCACTGCTGAGGTGGCACGTTGTTGGTTACTAGAAAGTTCCTACAGTGACGCCAGGCCTACGGCTGGTGTAACTGTGGACAGCTAAATTTTAGGCATGCCGATGCTGGGCTATGCCAATATTCTTTAATGGAATCTGGCCGCCCAGATGCCACAGTATAATCGGCTCTCACCATGTGGCTTCAGAGTGCCCAAAAGGAGGCACCCATTTATAGAGTTCCCTCATTAACGTCCTTCCATTTCTTTCAGCTACAATTTATCTCCTCCTCCCAGTGCCTGGTGTGTGAAAGATTTATGTTGATTCTCTTGCTACAATTTATTCATGTCTTGATTTTGTTTTCTGTGATAGTTTGACTGCACCTCTCACTGTGCCGGCATTTAACAGTGCAATATTGTACGTTTTCAGACTACCTAGTATAAATGTGAAAAGGGCAGACTTTTTTTTATAGTGATTTCAAAGAAAGAGTGGGATGGAAGGAAGGGAGAAGGTTTTTATTACAGTCGAAGAATACAAACACCACTTTTATTCTTTCAGTATCAATGGATATTACAGACGCCAGTGAGAGGTTATACATTCCTTCTGAAGAAAACAGAGCATGTGAGTACACAATGTGACAAGCAAACATCATTTTTCCATGTATATGAGAACAAACAGTTCAGTTCAGTTTGTTTATATTTATTCCTGGACTTGATATACTGCCTGGACTTCAAACAAGGTTAAAGCGGTTTACATTAAAAAAATATAAAAGAATCAGGAAAGGCAGAAAGAGACTCCATTAAAACAGGAAAGAACACAATTGGACAGATCACACGCATACAAGAGAAAAAAAAACAACTAAAAAAATGACAAAATACATAATGCATTCTGTGTTCCCATACAGCCCTCAAGTTGAAGAATAATCAATCCAATGGCAGATTGAAAGCGAGTTTAAAGAAGTAGCTTTTCAGGAGTGACTTGTACATAGGCAAGGACAGTTCAGATTTGATGTACAGTGGGAGGTTGTTCCAAAGGCTGGGGGTAGAAAAAAAGAATGCAGAAGATCTATTGGACTCATAGTGGGCCTGCCTAGGGGAGAGGGGAACGAAGGGAATGAGCGGGGATATACAGAATAATTATTGAACAAAGATAGGGAGGACAGCCAATATGAAGAGCCTTATGGGCAAGAACAAATGTTTTAAACCAAGATTGATAGGCTAGAAAACGCCAGTGCAATTGTAAAAATAAAGGAGTAACATGGTCAAATTCCTTGGTTTTCGTTAGGAGGTGGGCAGCTGAGTTTTACAAGATGTGGAGTCGGCGGAGGAGGGATTGGGAGATGCCTGCATAGACAGTATTATAGTAGTCTAGCCAAGAAATAATGAAAGTATGAATGAGTGTGTGCATCGAGGCAGAATCTAAATACTTATTAATGGAATGAAGCCGACGTAATCAAAAGAAGCCTCTTTTTACAAGTTGGGACACCTGGGGTTCAAATGAGAGACGTGAATTGATAATTATTCCCAAATAAGGTAAAGCAGAGACTGGAGACACAGGAAGATTAAAAAAGTAAGGGGGATTGAAGATTGAGGGTGAAACCCAGTCACCCAACAGACAGTGTTTTTGGATGTGTTTAGTACAAGCTTGTATGAGAAAAATCAGTTTGAAAGCACTTGTAGGGCTGAGTGCAATGGCCTAGATCAAGAGAAGAGAAAGAAGTAGGGTAAATTAGTAGTATGTCATCTGTAGAAAAGGAAAATTGATGTTATGGTCTTGAAGTAGAGTTGCCAGAGGATTAAGGAAAATATTGAAAAGTAAAGGAGAGAGAACAGAACCCTGAGGGACCCCACATTGAAGAGGGAATTCCCTGGAAAGGGATGAGCAAACTGATACAGAAAAGGACCTTCCTGACAAAAAAAAGATGTGAACCAAGCAAGTACAATGTCCTAAATACCAATAGCTCGTAGATGCATAAGAAGTAGAGAGTGATCGACCAAGTCAAAAGCTGCTGAAAGATCAAGAGAAACAAGGAGAGCCTTATTCCCTTTGTCTAGAATAGAATGGAGCTCACTAAGAAGACATGTTACCGTGGTTTCGGTGCTATGATTAAACCGGAAAACAGTTTGTCTATGATGGAGAGTCAACAAGTCAGTAACAAGATAATAACTGTTTGAACACAAGTTTTTCTGTTATCTTAGAGACTATGTTAAGATTAGAAATGGGCCCATAGTGAGAGGGCACCATAGAATCATTAGATTAATTTTTCCAGAGTGGTGTCACAATAGCTGTTTTCCAAGAAATTGGGATAGCTCCCGTAGCCATACTGGTTAAGACCAAATGAAAGAACAGAGAGGACAGGCCATGTTGAGGCAGTTTTAGCCAGCTAGAAGGAAGCAGATCCAGAAGACAAGTTGTGAGATGCATATGACCCAGCAAATTTGAAAGGGAAATGAGAGATGAAAATTTAAACAAGTCCCAGATTATACTCAGTACAGAGGAATCAGGTGTCATCAAAGAGGGAGAGGTCTTGGGTGGGTTTGTTGATCAATGGTAAACTGAGAAACCTTGTCCAGGATATACTTGCCAAAGGCATAAGCAGACAGAAACAGGAAAGGGTTGGGGTTTGAGCCAAGTTGGTGCTCAGTGAGATACAAAACAGTATGAAATAGATCCCTAGCAGGGCACTTAGAATCCCTAAGAAGAGCAAGATAGTAATTATGTTTGGCTAGTTGAATTTCCAAATGATAATGGGACAAAGCCAATTTAAATGCCTGGAAAGAGGTGGCGGAATGATAGCGATGTCAGCGATGCTCAGTTTTCTAGATGGAGAGCTTTTTAGTCTAAATACCACTTTACCAACTAGATCCAACAATTCCCACTATGAATTTCTATCATTTTGAAATAAAATATATTTATTTACTATTTTGTTCTATTTTTAACATGTATTTTATATTGATATACTTACACTTTTTGTTTTGGGGGAAAAGACCTCAGTGGCTTTAATGGCCCGACTTTCTAAGCATATTAAAAAGCCTCTCAATTTCACCACCTTCACTGGTCAACCCCCCCCCCCCTACTTATCTTTAGTTGACCGTATTTATATTGTATCATTTATTATTTACAATACTTTATAACTTTCATAATACTTTCATTATATTTTTCTAACACAACACAACGATGCACTTATCTTTTTCCTAAGGCTCTATGGAGCCGTCCGTTTTGCCACTCTGGGCTTCATCAGGAACCTACGTAAAACCCCTTTTATTTAAAGGGTACTGAACCGTGCTTTGCCTTATCACCTACAAAATAAAAACGCAAATAAACAACATAGTAAGATCTATTTAAAAAACTTCTCTGGTGACCACGCAACATATGATTACAAATTCTTACCTTACTGCACATCGAAGCCTTTTTTTTTTACCAGCGGACGGTATAGCAGGATAAACATAGCGCTAAACGGAAGTGTTATGTGAATGAAGGTACTTCCAGGATTAGGGGTATGCTTCTTTTAATAGCGCTGGCGCCATGTTTTCCTTCCTATACCGTCTGCTAGTACTAAAGGCTGTGGTGCGCAGTAAGGTGAGAAGTTGTAATCATATCCTTAGTGTGGTTGCCAGAGAAGCTTTTTGTTGTTTATTTGCGTTTTTATTTTGTAGGTAATAGGCAAAGTACAGTTCAGTGCCCTTTAAATAAAAGGGGTTTTGCATAGGATCCTGACGAAGCCCAGAGTGGTGAAACACACTGCTCCATAGAGCCTAGAGCCTTAGGAACAAGATAAGCGCATTGTTGCCTATGTGTTATCAAAATATAATGAAAGTATTATGAAAGTTATAAAGTATTGTAAATAATAAATGATACAATATAAAAAAGATCAACTGAGGATAAGTAGGAGGGGTTTTGACCACTGAAGGTGGTGAAATTGTGAGGCTTTTTAATGTGCCTACAAAGTCAGGCCATTAAAGCCACTGAGATCTTTGCCCTCAAAACAAAAAGTGTAAGCATATTAATATAAAATACATGTTAAGAATATAAACAAATAGTAAATGAATATATTTTATTTCAAAATGATAGAAATTCATAGTGGAAATAGTTGGATCTAGTTGGTAAAATGGTATTTAGTACTTTTGATGTATATCTGTATTTCCACGCGGGGCCATGATGATCAAATCCCATGCACTATTCTGAACAGCACTGGAAAATTAGTGCTGGAACAGTGCAGGGGATTAAAGCCCTCATGATCAAAACTAGTAGCATGCAAATTTATGCACTCTATTGGTTTTGATCATCCTGTGGGAGGACTGTGCCTGGGCACGCACCCAAAGCACAATCCTCCCTCAGGAGTTGTTTGACAGGTTCGGGCTATGAAAACTAAAAAAAAACCTGGACCTGGCTAACAGGACGTCCACCCCCCCCCCCCCCCAACTGCCCCGACATCCGACAAGTTTCTCTGGTGTCTTCTTCCCCCACCCCTGGACACGGGGGGCTGGATGTCTGGTGGATCTCCAGCCTCCCAACCCCCCCACTGACACAAGGGCACAGGGGGCAAGGGAGCCACTTATTCAATCAGACAACATGGTGGCCAGGTCAGAGTGAAGAAGTGGTTCTTCACAGGAGTTACAATTCTGTGTCGTATCACAGTACCATTCTGCTAGCTTTAACTATGGGCACTGGAAAACTCAGTGGCAGTCTTCACAGCGCAGTGCTGGGAAAGAGGTGCATGGCTCCGCATGAAGTTTCTGAAATGCAGGAGCAAGTGCAGACAAATGCAAATGTAAAATCTCCTCCTGTCCCCCTCCTCATCATGGAAAAAAACAATATAGACACAGGCAAACTAGGAGCTATCATATAGCATGTGTATGATCAACTGCATTAACAGATTCAGTAGCTATGAAAGTCAGGAGTCCAGTTTCAAAGCATCCTTCTGCCCTCTTTAAATTCAACTAGGAGGGCCCTGATGCCCTGAACCAAAAATGATACTGCTTGGCTTCCACTCTTACTGTAGGTTCATGCAGGTTTCTTCATTGTGTGCTCTCTTGATCAGTCATTTTTCTTTTTTGTCTCACATTGTAGACCCACCAAGAGCCCCTGTTAATAAAGTTGAGGTTGATGTGCACCACGGACAGGGTGAGTAAAAAGCAGTAAATTATGTGGGTACTGGAGCTTGGTAGAGGAGTTACTCTTACCTGCCTGTACGTGGTCTGCACTGGATTTGAAAATAACCCACCAGCTCTTGGAATTGTGTACATCCGATGCAAAGAAATTATGGGGTAACAATTGTACATGTACAGTCATGGAATATAGGAATTTAGAAAAAAAAAAAAAAACCACTGTCAGAATATGTGGCCAAAATTTATCTCTAAAACTTGAGAAGGGACTGTGGCATTTTGGGTGCGGGGACAAACGTTATGCTAATAGCGGCAATATTTAGCTGCTTCCAAATAATTTATCTGTTTAAGTCTGACCTCAAAACTAGCAGTTCTAACTTTAAAAGAATAACTTTATATCTATATAAAGTGATACTGGTAAAGATATATACAAGATAGGGCTAAATTCTATATATGGCACTGATAGACATTAGCAAGTAGCACTATTCTCAGAGTTGGGTGCCATTTATAGAATAGTGTTTGGCATCGGCATCTGTGCCTAATTTTGGGTGCGAGGATTTACACCAACTGAAACCTGGCGCAAATTCTCACACCTAAATTAGGCTCAGATCTCCCTTATACTGTAACACTGCGCACTAATTCAAGGAACACCCCTAATCCACCCATGCTCCTCCCATCCTCTAAACAGCAGCAGAGGCCTTGCTTGTGAGTACACTAGGACACTTCGCTGCATGTATTGTGCTGGGTCACCTCTTCCTTTCCAGGCAGTTTGGCACATTGATGGCATCAGTACAGCTCTGTCATATCTTGTGGTTTATCGATCGTAGGCTAAACCAGAAGTTGAACTAATGGAGCCCCCCTTTCCTGAATATGTATGCACAAGACAAAATACCAATGTCCATCCTCTTGGCCTTCCCCTGGCATCATGGGGAACATAAGGTACATGGATTCTTCCAAAAGTGCCATAAGTTGATCTTCGCAGACCCCCATAAGGTATCCTGCACATCAAGTGTGGATCAGACACAAAACATTAAGGTGACAATTCCATAAAATGGCGCCTCATTTTAGGCACCGCAGTGGGGCACACTTAGGGGCTCTTTTACTAAAGGGTTAGTGTGCGGCAACGGGCTTGCCAGGCTACCTCAGGAGTAGTTTCCACCCCCAGCGAGGGCCATTTCCATTTTTGTAGCGCCAGTGCTTACCCGGTGGTAATCGGATAGTGCTATGCGTTGCCCAGTTACCACCAGGATAATGTGGGAGCCCTTACCATCATCTCAATGGATGTCAGTAAGTGCTTCCCCCCCAAAATGGCCACATGGCTAGCGGTTGACTTACTGCACGGCCATTTCTTTTTGAGGAAAAAAAGACGGCCTTTTATTCACTGTGGTAAGAGGGGGCCTCAGTGCACATCAAAAACACGTACTGATGATAGCGTAGGTCCCCTTTTACCGCAGCTTAGTAAAAGGACCCCTCAGTCTCAATTCTATAAAGTGCACTAACTGACCAGCTGACCACTGGAGGGATTATGCAATGATCCCTCTTTAAGTCCCCCAGTGGTCACTGACGCACTCCCACTTCTCTAAGATGTGATAGTGACAGTACATACCAGGCTTTATGACATCTTCAGAAATTATGGCCATTCCTATTAGAGCAGCAAGCTGGTCCCAGGAGTAGGCTAGTGGTCAGTGCAGTGAACTGTAGAGAAAGAGACCAAGGCCCATATCCCACTCTTAGTACGCTTGTGATGGAAATTGTGAGCCCTCCATAAACCACAAACTACCCACTATACTTGTATATAGGAGACACTTCCAGGCTTGAGGGCTATTGCAGTGGTGTCCAGTTACATGCAGTAGGCTTTTTGGAATTCCTGGAGGGCTCACAATACAAAATAAGGGTGTAAAGTGGGATTTGTACCGAGGACCTTTTATGTGAAGTCCATTGCAGTGCTCGCTAGGCTGCCTCACTGATCTGCTGGGATGTTTGTGTGGTCAGTCTACTAAGAATTTTGGCCCCCAGACATCCCTATGGCTTGTTTTTGTGCATTTTTTTAATGGTACCTAGAAAAAGATGCACTGAGCAAAAATATTCTAGAAAATAGCAATTTTTGAAACAAAAAGTTAGTTGTTTTTCTGGTTCGAAAATTACCATGTTCTGGATGAGATTTCTAGATATTTTCAGCAAAATGTCTACAATTTGACTTGAATGTCATATCGAAAATGCTCACCCACGTATGTTTATAACCCCCCCCCCCCCCCCCCCCCCCAATGTCACTCAAATACTCCTGTACAAATTTGCACCTGCTTGGAATAATGTGTAAACATGTGACGTCTACACAGTATGCAGAGACACATACAACAGCTTTTTCTATTGTGGGGCCTGCTCTGTGGAATGGGCTGCCTGGATATCTAAGATTAGGTGGGAGTGTGGAGCAGTTTCAGAAAAGCTTGAAAACATATTTCTTTGTTAAAGTGTGGGGCTGAACCTGTCATTTGTTGGGCTGATGATGAACAGTTTGCTCTTATTTTCTGTCTTTATTTATGTTTTTATTGTACTCCGCTTAGTTGTAAGCGGATTAAAATTTTTAAAATAAAAGCATGTCTCTCATTCACCCGACTCTCCCTGTTTCTCACCTAACCTACCCTTCCCTCTTCCTGTCATTGGAATGCTTTTGTGTTTCACATATATTCTGATATTTATTTATTAGAATTTTTTTGTTAACATTTGCTCATTCCCAATCTGAAGAAAGGGTTACCTTCAAAAGCTAGTCAAAAGATATATTAAGTTAGTCCAATTTAAAAAAGCTATCATCTTATTTTCTTTTCTATGTTTTGATTTATTTCTATTTATTACCTAAATAAATAAATACCTGTATATCTTATAAAATATGCTCCTACATTCCAACTCTGCTCTTGCTCTGTTCAAACTACACTTCCAGGATTGCCTATATACGGATGTGTATGTATATGTGCTTAAACTGCTATTCAGTTTTATAAAGCCCTTTGCCTGTGTAACACAGGTTTACGCATGGAAAACCTTTATGGAATTACCCCCAAGGGTTCTATCATCACAAACTGTCTGGAATTTGAAATTTTCTGCCCAGTGTGTGGCGGCAGCCAAAAAAGCATTGAAAATAAGGCCAAGAATATTACAATGCCTCTGTGTCACTGAGTATTGAGTTCAATTCTGGTCACTGTATCCCAAAAAAGATAAAGTGGAATTAGAAAATGTTCAAAGAAGAGCAGCCAAAATGATAAAGGGGATGGAACTCCTCTCATAGAAGGAAAGGCTAAAGAGGTTAGGGCTCTTAAGCTTGGCAACGAGATGGCTAAGTGGGAATATGATAGAGGCAGTGTGTTTTTTCTAGCAAAAAAGGTGCCGGTACTCAAATGCTTGGCCACCCTTCAGGGATGAGGTGATCACTGAGGGACCCATCCCACAATAGCCAGGTCCCCTGCAATCATTCATAGAATCTATGACAAGGCAGAATTGGTACGTAGAGCCTGAGCTCGTTCATTAAAACTTGGAGTCATGGGCCAATTTTAACAGACAATGGAAAAGGTGCTGGTACTCAGTACTCCCAAGTACCCCCTCAAAAAAGCCCTGGATAGCGGTCTACAAAATCCTGAGTGGTGTAGAATGGGTAAAAGTTAGGCCTGAACATTTAACCCGTTAACGCGATTAACGCATTAAATGTTTAACTTGTGTTTAAATTTTTAACGCAAGTTAAGAGATCACTTAGCCAAGTTTCTCTCCTGTTTTTTGTTTTCTTCCGGGACCTTACATCTCACTCTGGTAGACCCCCTGTCTTCTGCACACTCCAAGCCTCTCTCTGTAACAGGAAGTTCTGTCAGAGGGGGTGGAACTTCCTGTTACAGAGGCTTTGGGTGAGGCAGGGAGAAGGAGTCGCTGCGAGCAAGCATGAGGAGGAGCTGCTGAATTCGTGCCAGTGGTGTGAGGAGCTACCAGGTGAGAGAGAAAGGGGTGGGGGCCAACCTGACCATCGACCGCCAAGGGGCCGACCCGACCGCCGACAGCTGACTGCTGATTCAACCGCCAACCATAGCAGGAGAAAGAGGGGAAAAAAAGAGAGATGTGGGCATACAGAAGCTTTGGGTAAGGCAGGGAGAAGGAGCCTGCGCCATGAGAAGGTGCCAGGTGAGACCCTGCAATATATTGATTGGGGGGGGGGGGCAGACCGCAGCAGTAGAAAAAGGAAAAAGGAGAGAGATGTAGATGGGGGGCCAACCACAGTGGGAGAAAGAAGAAAAGAGATGTAGTCAGGGGAGGGGGGCCATAGCAAAAGAGAGAGAGAGTGAGAGAGATGGAGGAATGGAAGAATTAAAGAAGGGAATGATGGCCATAGCAGGAAAGGAAGAAAATGGTAGCAATACCAGTCTCTGCTGGGCTTGTGGTGATCAGAAATGGAGATGGTGCCAGGAGAGAGATTGGGAAAAGGGAGATGGTACCAGGGGAGAGGAAGGGAGGACAGGAGATGTTCAAAGTCCACCGTATAGTAATGGTATTTCTATCAACCAAAGTAAATACAATACAGGAGTAAAATTGTTAGTATACCTATCAACGATAACCAATTACATTAAAAAGTTTTCAAAAAATTTTTCTTCATTGATTTTGTGAATTTTAGAAGAGACTGGTTACATCAAAAGCTACATTGTGGATTACAATTGCTTTGTTGGTTTGGATTTTCCAAAAGGGTTTTTTGATGGCGATTTGAGATTGCCTGAGGAAATCATTGGACTAATCAACACAGGAATATTTTACTATTCTCCGACTTTTCCTTGAATGAGCAATAACTTTGCATTCTTCCATATGAATCATTAATTATCTCATGGACTATTAACATTTATATGAAGTTCATTTGCTTTATATATTGAATTGATTGAGCTGGGAAAACCAAAAGTTTGGTCGGAGTATAATAAGAGTAGATAAGAACTAGAGGGCAGTAAATAAGAACTAGAGGGCATGATATGAGATTGAAGAGGGGCAAACTCAAGAAAAATGCCAGGAAGTAGTGGATGCTTGGAATGCTCTCCCATGGGAGGTGGTAGAGAGGAAAACGGTAACGGAATTCAAACATGCGTGGGATAAACATAAAGGAATCCTATTCCGAGGGAATGGATCCTCAGAAGCTTAGCCGAGATTGGGTGGCAGAGCCGGTGGTGGGAGGGGGAGCTGGTTGGGAGGCGGGGATAGTGCTGGGCAGACTTATATGGTTTGTGCCCTGAAAATGACAGATACAAATCAAGGTAAGGTATACACAAAAAGTAGCACATATGAGTTTATCTTGTTGGGCAGACTGGATGGACCATGCAGGTCTTTTTCTGCCGTCATCTACTATGTTACTATGTTATAATGGCTTAAAGATGTAGCTAAGCTGTTATAGAATAGTAGAGCACAACCGCATTGGAGTGACAAAAATTAGGCACACCTGCTCATGACAGGTCGATGCCCGCAGGATAGCTATAACTCCTTAATCAGTTCCCCGCAGTCATACAGAGATCCAGAATCCACTTAGATGTATGCATAGCAAAAGTGGACGTTTGCTCACAGTGCAGGTGCCTATAGCACTACTTTCACATGCAGACCTCTAGTTATGCTGCTGTTTTGTGAATATTGTAACCAGGTACCTTTCTTGTGCAGCCAAGGATAGAACAATCTCCTCCAGCCACAGGCTCCCAGTACAATGAAGAAATAGATGTCCACCAGTAACTTCAATCTTAAAGGACTTTTATTCCATGCAGGTTTCTAGTACACAGTTCCAACAGCAGCATTCACCTTCAATCTTAAGCACATATAAGCCACCTGAAAGAGTGTGGCAAATAGTCCCCTTTAAGCATCAGGCTATCAGCACATACCAGGATTCAATACAGGCTTACAGTCTCCAAGCAACAGTTTCTACCTTCTATCCTCTTTACCTTCAGGAGAGTTCAATACTTTAGGGACTCCCTCTACCCAAGGGTTTTCCCCTGCATCAGCTTCACAGTGAATTCAATACTTTTGGGACTTCCTCTCACCCAAGGAATTTCAGCCTGCTTCAGTACTTTAGGGACCTCCCTGCCCAAGGGTTTTCAGCCTGCAACTGCATCTCTCCTTCTGCTTCTCTCTCCTGAACTGAACTGCTGGGACTCCTTCCCACCTGCCTAATCAATCCCTGGCTTCAGCTACCCCCACCAATCATTCTCCTTCCATTAGCTTCCCCACACCCATACCAGCTGAGTTGAGCATTAAACTAATGAGACCAATGATGAGCTCCTGCACACAGGCTTTCCTAACTCTCTTTCCGCCTAGTGGCAGCCACTCTACACAACCTGCCAGCCTACACCCATGTCTTCCCCGATTGCAGCTAGGAGTCCAGTCCAGGTTCTTCATCTCACCCTCTGGCTCCTTGCCTGCATTGCCTTCTGGGACTCGTATTTCAGACTGAAACTGCCTTAACCCAACTATCCTGGATGTGACTTTATCACAATATTTATTTCTAAAATGGCTGTTCAAAGTTGTGCATGGTGCCAAATATACACTCTTCACACTGTTCCTCCTCCTTATCCCTATAAAACGCTGGTGGGCGAAGGATGACTGGGAGCTGAGCACTGGTGGGGATTGGGGATGGAGGATCACTGAGGTAAAGATGGGGGGGGGGGGTAGAGAATGGGATTCGTGCGCTCTGTTTTCTCCTTCCCCTCCTCTCTGTCCTTGTAATCCTGTTCCATCATCCCCAGCTCCAAAGTCTCATCTCCCAAGATGGCCACTAATTCCTCCTACCTGGAACACTGCCCTTTCCATCAACTCTTCTCCTCTCTTTTAATGACCAGTAAGGCACAGGCCTCCTCTTCAGGCTAAAATCCTGTGCCGTGGAGGATGGAGGCAGACTAGCTGCAGTGCTTGCTTTTCTCAGCCTTCTTGGATATAAAGGGAAAATTCAAAAAAACAGCCTTCTCGGGAGCGGGACAAAGGAAGTATTTCTTCAGGCTTTCCTCACTCACCTTTGTCTTTTCCTTTTTCATTGCAACCCTCCCCACCCCTCTTGAAACATACCTCAGTCATTCCAATCCTCTTAACTCAGTCCTCACAGCTACTTCAATCCCCACTTTTCTGTGATATGCCCCCACTCTCTGTGTGCCACAAGGTTTGGGCCGGTTCTTGTTAACATTTTCGTAAGCGATATTACTGAAGGGCTGCCTGCTAAGGTTTGACTCTTTGTGGATGATACCAAAATCTTCAATAGGCCAGACATCCCTGATTGTGTGGATAATATGAGGAGAGGCCTAACAAAGCCTGAAGAATGGTTCAGAATTTGGCAGCTAAGATCTAATGCCATAAAATATGCAAGATCAAATTGTGTGGACACCTCTTTATGGGGCCCTTTTACTAAGCTGCGGTAAGGCCACTGCATGGGTAGTGCATGCCAAATCAACCCTATTACTGGGGTAGTGCAGGCACCCTGCAGTAGTTTTGAAGTAGGTGCATGCAGTTTCTCACACTAGAAAGGTGTAGTAGCCGTGTTAGTCCACTTTTAAAGGTAATCAATAGAAATCAAACAAAATAAAACAGACTGTCAATGAAATGCTTGGATGTTTCACTTATATATACTGTCATCTACCACATTTGCTTATTTCCGATCTGACGAAGAAGGGCAACCTTCGAAAGCTAATCAAGAAATGTATTAAGTTATGTCCAATAAAAAAGGTATCATCTTATTTTCTTTTCCATGTTTTATTTTGTCTGATTTCTATTGATTCACACTAGAAAATAATTTTCTATTTTCTACTGTGGGGGGCGATTCCAGCAGTAAATGGCAGTGCAGCCACGTTGCTGCATGCTTCCTGATAACCGCATGAGTAGCGCGTGAGCTCTTAACGACAAATAAATAGGTGGTGATAAGGGCTTAGGTAGTAAATAGCTGCGCAGTACTTTTAATATTAGTGCATTGCCATTTACGGCCTGAATTAAAAAAGGCCTTTTAACCCGCCATGGTAAAAAATGGCCCAGCATGCGCCAATTTCACATGCCCAAACTAGCGCAGGCCACTTTTTACTGCAGCTTATGTGCAGGGATATCACATTAACTGTATACATACAAATCCCAGCAACAAGTTTTCAAATTTTTAAATCACTTCTTCCAACATGTCACTGTTTATTCAATCATTTTTGTATTCAAAAGTTTTTGTAGACCTTCAGAATATGGCAGACTCGTCATTGGTCTTGTTTTTATAGGTTTTCTTCAGTGTCTATAATTCAAAGCTGTGTACTTAGCTTTAGTAATGCTGATGTTTCTCGGACTTGCTGTAGACATGGCCAAGTTTTGAATATTCTTCAACGGGGCAGTCCGCTATGATAGAAAATAGATACAGTTAAGAAATAACCTCCAAGGGAGAAAATGATCTTCCAAGCAGTGACAAACACTCACATCATTATACCAGCAACCTTCTTTACCAGCAGCTAAGATGGCAGCGGCGTCTATCCGCCGTTCTTAAATGCACAAAATTTTATTTATCACATGATCATCATGACAAAATACTATTGGTTAACACAGTCCTGAACTTAGATCAAACAAGAGACCACCATTCCAGTTCTGCATTCAGCCCATCCAGCTTATAATCGAACGAGAAAAACGCCCAAGTTCCGACCTAAATCGGGAGATGGGCGTCTTTCTCACAAAAACAAATAAAGCGGTATAATCGAAAGCCGAACTTTGGACGCTTTCAACTGCACTCCGTCGCGGATGCGGACAAAGTGGACGGGGGCGTGTCGGAGGCGTGGTGAAGGTGGAACTGGGGTGTGGTTATCACCCGAACAGAGATGGGCGCCTTTCGCCGATAATGGATGCGTTTGTAGCTAGAATTTAGGGCACTTTTCCTGGACCCTGTTTTTTCACGAATAAGGCCCCAAAAAGTGCCCTAAATGACCAGATGACCCCCAGAGGGAGTCGGGGATGACCTCCCCTGACTCCCCCAGTGGTCACTAACCCCCTCCCACCACAAAAAATGATGTTTCACAACTTTTTATTTTCACCCTCAAATGTCATACCCTCCTCCCAAGCAGCAGTATGCAGGTCCCTGGAGCAGTTGTTAGGGGGTGCAGTGGACGTCAGGCAGGTGGACCCAGGCCCATCCCCCCCCTACCTGTTACAATTGTGCTGCTTAATGCTTAGTCGTCCAACCCCCCCAAACCCACTGTACCCACATGTAGGTGCCCCCCTTCACCCCTTAGGGCTATAGTAATGGTGTAGACTTGTGGGCAGTGGGTTTTGAGGGGGATTTGGGGGGCTCAACACCCAAGGGAAGGGTGCTGTGCACCTGGGAGCTCTTTTACCTTTTTTTTGTTTTTGTAAAAGTGCCCCCTAGGGTGCCCGGTTGGTGTCCTGGCATGTGAGGGGGACCAGTGCACTACGAATGCTGGCTCCTCCCATGACCAAAGGGCTTGTATTTGGTCGTTTTTGAGATGGGCGTCGTCGGTTTCCATTATCAGCGAAAACTGAGGTCGTCCATCTCTAAGGTTGACCATCTCAACATTTAGGTCGACCATCTCTTAGGTCGACCTAAATTCTGAGATTTGGGCATCCCCGACCGTATTATCAAAACGAAAGATGGACGCCCATCTTGTTTCGATAATACGGGATACCCCGCCCCTTCGCGGGGACATCCTCAGAGATGGGCGCCCTTAGAGATGGGTGTCCCTGTTCGAAAATGCCCCTCCATATGGAAAATCCATCGCTGTTCTTTGTAGTTAAAAGTTTTTTGGCATTGCTGAACAACTTGTTTGATCTAAGTTACATGTTTATTAAAAAAAAAAATGCAGGATCATGCATTTGGGTTGCAAAATCCAAGGATTTTTCAGCCTCCAAAATCTTTAAAATCAGCGAGTCAGACACTTCTGGATGTTTCTTCTTTTCACAAGGTACATCTAAAGGAATATCATGCAACTATCTTTTTTATTATTGTATTGGGTCAAAACTTTGGACTGCACTACCACAAGAACTGAGAACATTTCAAGGCACTGGAAAGTTCAAAAAGATCTGAAAACTTTTATTTTTCAACAAGCTTTCGGGGCAGATTGGTTTTTGTTAAGTATGCTGGACTGATGTGGGAAAAAAAGGGACCAAGTGAAGCTGGCGAAATGCTCGTCAAGGTCGGCTTTCTTTTTCCATTATCGGGCGAAGCCGGCTATCTCGTGACCACGCCCCCATCCCGCCTTCGCTACCCTACCGACACGCCCCCTTGAAGTTTGGCCGGCTCCGCGACGGAAAGCAGTTGGCACCGGCCAAAATCGGCTTTCGATTATACCGATTTGGCCGGGTTCAGGAGATCGCCGGCCATCTCCCGATTTGTGTCTGAAGATGGCTGGCGATCTCCTTCGAAAATAAGCAGGATAGTAACATAGTAGATGACAGCAGAAAAAGACCTGCACGGTCCATCCAGTCTGCCCAACAAGACAAACTCATATGTGCTACCTTTTGTGTATACCTGACCTTGATTTGTTTCTGCCATTTTCAGGGCACAGACTGTAGAAGTCTGCCCAGCACAAGCCCCGCCTCCCAATCACCAGCCCCGCCTCCCACCACTGGCTCTGCCACCCAATCTCGGCTAAGCTTCTGAGGATCCATTTCTTCTGAACAGGATTCCTTTATGTTTATCCCACGCATGTTTGAATTCCGTTACCGTTTTCATCCCCACCAGCATGCACCTATATAAGGCCTAGGTCCTTACCACCACCCATTAACTTAGCAGTAAGGGCTCACGCGCTACCCGTGCAGTAACCATGCAGCACGTGACAATGTGGGCACACTGCCGGTTATTATTTTCTACCGTGGGATTCGGTGTGCATCAAAATTATAATTACCACCGGGCACATGCACTACCTATGCATTAGCCCTTCTGCGCCTTTGTAAAAGGGCCCCTTAGATTTTTCAAAACAACGTGCGTTCATTTTATGCTGCAAACCACACCAACTGTGGCCAGAGTTTAGCTGTAGCTGTGTCAAAGTGCCTCGTTAAATCAGCTAGAGATCGCACTGAAACGTTCAGCATCACCAGGTATCCCACAACATGGCTGCGGATAGCTCTTCCTGTTGTAAACCTAAAGTATTGACGTAGGGGCTCTTTTGAAGAGTGTTGTTGGATTTTTATATATGGTCTCTTCTTTTCTCTAAGAAATCGTTTTGGTATTTATTACAAACCACTTACGGCCATGGAATGAATATTGGGCCCAGTATTTCTTTCTAATAATTTATGTGCCTTTTACAAAACAGGCTCTCAGACATAGTCCCAACTCATATACAGATCCTCTTGTACAAATTTACAACTGCTCCAAGGCAGGTCTCATTGTTTTTATGTAATCTTTGTGTGTCCATGTATATTATAAAGTACTGTACATGTGTACCTCACGACTCTGTCCCAGCTCTGCTCGAAAATCACTCCTAAGAACACTTGCACATGCATTGCATAAAAATTAAGGTACTATCACCTGGTATGCCTGTTTTCTATATGTGTATATCCCTGTGTAATTTTATAAACATGTTTTGTATAGAAAAAATGCTTTATTAATATAACCCCCTGAGTGATCTCATAATTTTTTATTCTCATTTGATATCCATATTTCACTTTTGACTTTCTCAGCTGCAGTGGTGTTCCTAGGCTGGCTGACACCCGGGGCGGATCGCTGATGCCCCTCCCGGTGAAATTACACCCCCCCCCCAGGTGTAGTGCGAACCCCCCCCCCCCCCCCCGGGGTGCATTTTTACCTGCTGGGGGGGGGGGGGGTGCCGCGCGCCTGTTGGCTCCGAGTCCACTCGTTCCCTGCTGCTCCCTCTGCCCCGGAACAGGAAGTAACCTGTTCCGCGCAGAGGGAGCAGCAGGGAGGGAATGAGCGGACTCGGCCAACAGGCGCGTGGCACCCCCCCCAGCGGCGTGCACCCTGTGGTAGTTTCAAAGTTGGCACACACTGTTTCCCACGGTGGAAAATACTTTTCTATTTTCTACCACGGAGGGCTTTCCTGGCAGTAATCAACAGTGCAGACACATTGGCACGCGCTGTAGTGCATGAGCCCTTACCGCTAGGTCAATGGGTGACGGTAAGGGCTCAGGAGGTAAACAGCCATGCAATACTTTTAATTTTAGTACACGACCATTTACTGCCCCCCCTTTTTACAGCCGCAGCATGGCCCAGTGCACGCCAAAAGACTGTACCCACACTACCGCAGGCCACTTTTTACTGCTGCTTAGAAAAAGGGCCCCTAAATTACAATAAACAGTGAATTTATCAAATCAATGTCACAGGAATGAAGCTGCTTTCCATTCTACCTAATTTTATTACTATTAATTATATAAACCACCTTGCTACATCACAAGAAAAGCAGTATACCAAATTCATTAAACCATAAACTAAGTACATAGCAAATTACAGCCAACATAAAGGTTTTTATGAAATAAAACAAGTTGCCTTACAGACCTATAAATTGGACATTACACGATGTGATACCCGCAAGTGAGCCTTCTCCGAAGTATCCCCCACACTCTGGAATGCATTGCCTGAAAGGCTCTACTTAACACAAGACTATCTCTATTTCAGGAAGCAGGTGAAAACTTGGCTCTTCAACCAGGCCTTTAATGGACGAAGTAACTAACTTGTTAGTCTCACTCACACACACAAGGAGTGACTGAGGCTGCACATACTGCAGCAGGACATGTTTATCCACTCCTACCCTAGCTGAACCATCTCTCTGACCTCATGTGCAACTTTCTTCAAATCAGTCACCTTACTTTCTAACTCTTCCTACTTTCTTACCTATCTATATAGAGTTACATTTTTGCTTTACCCTTCACTATCAATTATAATGTTCTATTACGTATTTTGTAAGCAGTATACCATGCCATACTTTGTATTGTTTTTGAATATTTTTACTGCTGTAATTGCCTATTGCTCATGTTTGATCTATTCTTACCATACACTGCCTTGAGTGAATTCCTTCAAAAAGGCAGTAAATAAATCCTAATAAATAAATACATAACGGTTCCCCTCCCCAGATCAAGTAAGTTCATCTCTATTTTCTCACAATGTATAATAATACAAGTCTGACATTTGTTCAAAACACCACACCTTAGTCTTTCCCTTGAAGGTCAGGTAACTGTTTTCATTTCTAATGTCTGATAGGATGGAATTCAAAATTTTAGGAGCAAAGCAACTAAAAGCCATATGCATGATAAGGAAAGTAATGCTAACATTTACTTCATTGCCTTCAGAAAGTAGACTAAAAATGGTTTTAAAAAAATAGAAAATGTACTGGGAGAGGTGAAACGTTAAAACAACGTACTGGCCTTCATGGTTTTCTGTGTATTTCATTTTTGCTTGTGTTTGACATATTTTTGTCATCTTTTCCAGAAATGGACGTGAAGGAGATGTGAGAGAGCTGATGGAAAAATGCAAATATGACCCCTGAAGAGCTAAGGATTGTAAATTAACAGCTTAGTTACAGTCCAACTTACAAGTTCAAGAAATGGCTTATCAGTGCAATACATTTGTACTTCCACTGAGTTCAGCAAGGCAAGTTGCACAGATTCTGGCATCACCGGAAAGCAGGTTGTGAAAATGTATCTACGCCTTCTGGAATTATTTCACCAGAGTGAAATCAGTTCTTGCCTACATTACAGAGACTAATCTTCAAACGTGCTCATTATGGAAAGACTAGCAAACGCACATGAGCCAGCTGGAGAATTCTATACAAATGGAATAGAGGACACAGAGAAAAATGCCTTCTTGAAATTGTCATGCTTCTGCGTTTTGACTTAATGTCAGCAGAGTACAGCTGCTATTCTGATCTGCAAATAAATAAATAAGCCTGCAGTATGCACCAAAATACTCCAATAGACAAGTTAGATGGCCTGCTGGCAGGCCACTGTTAAAAATGAAAATTGCAAACAGGGAAAAAAACCTCTACGCCAGAAAAAAAAAAACAAGTAGGAGAAAGTAGAGGCTGATCAAAGGTCAAATCCCGCACCAGAAATGTAATAAAAGACTACTTTATTGATGTAAAATGGATATTTAATTAAATTTTTAAAAAGATGAATTATTTTTCTATTAAAGAATTGTGTAATACATATTGATATTATTTTCTATAATAATTTTGCTTGCTCCTGAATAAAAATGGTACTACTGGGTAGGTCAATTCCCAGCGCAGGTCCTTCACTGTTTGGGTTGGCCAGGGCTGGGAATGCAGGACAGGCAAGAGATGCAGTCAGTCTCAGTCATTATATGATGGTGACACCTAGTAGCCATATTCCATATTGCAGGAGGAGTCATTGTTACAATAACTAAAAAGCAATTTGGGGCAGGATATAATATAGAGGGAAAAAATCCCCAGGTACATTTGAATGAATGCTTATGGTGGTAGATCTCAACCCCAGTTGTGACTGAGATGGTAGCCTGAAGGAGCAGGAGGAAACTGGTTATAAAGAACTGTGGTACTACAGTTATTCATCATCATACCAGTTGGCCCATCCAGTTCATCTGGCTATTCCTGTCTACTGTGCTTTAGCTACACATATATCTTAGTTATCAGCCATACAAGCTTGAATATTTGCAGTAGATCAGTCACTCATCGAGTCAATTTTGCCATCCATTTTTGATACTCTAGCACAGGGGTTTCTGAGATCATTTCAAGGAGTCCACATGATACAGAGAAGAGAAAAGATCACGTTGCTATAATCCAGGTGAGCAGAATACAGTAGCTGTTGTAAAAGAAGGAACAGCAGTGAATGTGAAGATGGAAGTTGCCATGGGTGATGGTAGAAGCAGCAGATGTGGTTGTGGGATCAGAGGCTTCCATGCAGACTGGAAGCAGAAGCAGTCATGGTGGTGGGACTAGGAGTGACAGCAGTGACAGTGTGATCAGAAGCACATGTGGAGGCCAGAAGCAGGAACTCCAGGACCAGCATCAGCCTGTAAGGTCTGAGAACAGCTGTGCAGCACTAGTAAGTGAGAAGAGAGAGAGATACTAATGGTGACAAGCTGAAGGGAAAGAGACAGTTCACGGGACCGGTGGAGGAAGGGGGAGAGAGAGAGAGAGGAAGGAAAGAAAGATAAAGAGAGCTAGAAGGGACAGGCTTGGGGCTGGGGATAGGGCTCCAGGAGGGGTGGAGGGGATTATCAGGGGGTCCCTAGACTTTTGGGAGGTTAATAAGGGATCCACATAACAAAAAACCTGCTCTAGCTTTCTGGTTGATTAGTATAGATATTTCCGTACTTAACTAACATAGTAACATAGAGGCATATTTTCAAAGCACTTAGCCTTCCAAAGTTCCATAGGTTTCTATATTCTTCATATACCTGATTAGTTCAACGCAGATTACATACCAAGAAAATTTTGAATAACCCAGAGAATTACAGTAAAACAGAGACTTCCTATAATAATACAGTAAAATAGAAATTTCTGTTGATAACAAAAAGGCTCAGATAACTTAGCCAAGATAAGTTGTTTCCTAACCTTGGATAGAGCCTCAGGTATCTAAGGTCTCTAGGTAAACTTTTCCAGATACTTGTTACCAGATAAGTGAAATGGCTTTAGATGATGGAAAGTGTAATATTCTAAGTGAAAGAAGATCTAAAAATTCTTAGATACTTAATGCCTTTAGATGATAGGTTCTCTTAGCATAGAGAGTATCTTAATAGTAGGGCAGAACACCAACAAAAGCATATGCTGTAGACCAGAACCATACAAAAGTTTTGAATACCGTTATACAGATCTTTTGTCAGCAAAGGAGTAGGTCTATCATATTTTCCTGCCGAATAGACCAACCTGACCACCATATTTTGTAAAGTCTGCAGTTTCCTCAAAAGTGATACATTACAACCAGCGTATACAGGGGTGTGCTGGTAAATTTTTAACAACAGGCTCTTTCTCCAGACGTAGCCAGTTCTGCAGTTGGAAGGGCCAGGGGTGGCCGGGTTGGGGGGGGAGCAACACTTGCCTCTCTCTCCTCCCTCCCTTCGTGTGGGCACTCTAGGCATACCTTTGCTGGCAACCAATAAATGGACTGCCACCACTCCCAACGTCTTGCTCTGAGCAGCATGCTGAAACGTCTCACACATGCTGGAGAAGTCCCAGCCTGCTGCTCAGAGCTGGAAACAAGGAGCGGGGAGAAGCAGTCCATTTACTTGACTGGCAGGGCTCATCATCCCCACCAGCAAAGTAAAAGAGAATTCAGCAGGGGGCCCAAGCCCACATTTTAGAAGCCAGTTGTTAAAGTAGCCATGGAGGGCCCTACTTTAACAACCAGCTCCCAAAATTCTTAAAAACTTAACAACCGGCTCTTGCAAGCCTGTAAGAGCCTGCTCCAGCACACCACTGAGCGTATAAAAGATTGCAGTTGGCTTAAAACTAAAGACAGAACTAGTAGTTTAAATTGAAGACATTTGCAGCAATTACAAACACGTCTCAAACATAAGAAACATTTTTTTGAAAGCTGTGTTGATGTTAATATTTAGGTTTTGATAGAGGGCAGTATGAAAGGGCAGATAAGAAATAAAAAAAATTTCATTTTCTCAAGATTCAGCTTTAGCAGATAGGTGCTTATCCATTTTTCAACTATATTAACACAAAATTCTGCTCCAGATCTAACATCAAAAATGGGGTCAGGAATAGGAAGAACTAGAGTTACATCATCAGCATAGATAAAATATTTAATTCCATATTTATCTAGCTCTCTTCCAAGTGAGAAAAGTGCCACATTGAATAGAACAGGTGATAATGGGGAACCTTGAGGAACACCACAACCATTAGTCCAGGGTAACGAAAAAGAATTATTCATTTTTTCTGTATAAATTCTAGAAGCCAAAAAGCCTCTAAACTATTAAAAAAAAACAGTACCTGCAATGCTAGTTTCCTCGAGTAAATAAAGGAGAAACTGATGATCCATGACATCGAATGCAGCTGCCAAGTCAAATAGGATTAAAAGAGTTTGGCAACCTTTACTCAGCCAAGTTCAAAACTCAGTAACCAAAGTTCCCATAAATGTTTCAGTATGGTAATCTCTAAAGCCAGATTGAGAATAGTGTAAAATGTGATGTATATGTAAATATTGAGTTAGTTGAGAAGTAACCACAGCCTCCATAATTTTAACAAATAACAGAATGGAGGTTACCAGCTGGTAGTTGGACACTTCAGATAATTTCTCTGACAGATATTTTGGAATAGGAATTAAAATGATGTGACCTAGGAAGTCAGGGCATCTCTCTTCTATTGGCTAGCTGGCTTCTCCCTACTACAGCCAGAAACGAGGGCACTGACACTAACAAATTCAGGTAGATTTAATCTGCTGAATCTCTCATGATGTTACATGTACAAGAGTAGAGTTTGCAAGTACACAGATAGATTATAAAATGCATTAATTTATGAATGTGCTTAAATTAGGTGCGGACATTTGCACTGGCTTTTGCTTCTTATTTGGCAACTTGACCCCTAGTAGCAGTACTGTTGAGACTACCCCTAGGAGTCAATGGCACCATTTCAAATCCAGTGCCAAACAGGACAGAGAGGCTGGAGATTGTTCCTGCTTGTAGTCCCTAGACACCATGGAAACCCCTTGGTAGGTCCTGGGTTGTCTGGGGCTTCGGGAGAGATGCCTTTGACAAAGGAGGGGCTTGACTAGGGGTATCTGCATACCAATACATTTATACCATTCCCTTTATGAAGGCTTTCAGGAGCATCTGGCTGTTTGTTACAGCCCAATGCCCTGGGGAGGAAATATAACACTCACTGGAGTTCAACACAAGCTTCATGATTTGATTTGCATAATAATAAAATACAATGAAGTTGATCTTGTCTGTAAAGTGTAATTTTTCAGCCAAGAGTCAGAAGAAAGACATTTAACCCTGCAAAACTGCTTCATGATTCTTACTTAAAACATGTGTCAACAGGAGCCTAATATGTAAGATTTCAGGATGATTTTCTAAAAAGAAGAATCCTTAGCCTGCTTAGAGCATGAGTTTGCAACTCGAATCAGGAACCAACACAGGGAAATACCCAAGGAGAGAACATCCCTAGAGCTGTGTTTCCCAACCAATATGCCTTCAGACCCGATCAGGTGTGTCACAGAAAAAAAGTCACCACTTCCTGAAGAGCACATGGACTTTGCTCTCAACACCTCGCAGCAGGAAGAGATACCAGCAGTAATTCTTAAATATGCAGGAGCTCCTTTCTGCATGAGCACATATGGAGTCACCCATGACCCTCTCCTTCCTAGATACAGCATGAACCCCAGAGTGTAGGAATTAAAGGGCAGCAGGTAGGGCACAGATAACCAGGCTATGCTTGAACAACACATACACACCCTAATTCTATAATCTTACATACACATTTTCACACATAGCACACAAAATTGTGTGCATAGGTTATGGAATACTGGCAGTTAAATAGGTTAATTGGTAAAGTAAGTGCTAATTGATGCTAAAAAAAAATCAGTAATAATTGGAGATTATTGGCTCTAACTGGCACTGATATGCAGCTATACACATAACTGCACATAGTTGCTATTCTAGAAACTTAAAATGCAAAAGCTATAGCGCGTAAGTGCGAGGGGCATAGGTGGTTCAGGGGTGGGTAATGGGTGTGCCAAGTACTTATGTACTAATTCTAGAATACTGTCAATTACACGCACAACTGCAATATTTAGTCACTTTCATTTACACCAGCAATTGACATGGCATAAGTAGCTGTGCCCAAATCTTGGCACCTAAATATCGGCTTATGCTAGTATTCTATAATGGCAATTACGCACTTCACAATGTTGCATCCTACAGCCTAAATTTTGGCAGCCTTATCAGAATTATCCCCACAATGCAAACAGCATCTCCTGCTCTTCCTCCCCTTTAAGTCCTTCCAGCCTTTGCTGGGATTTCAGAACTTCCCTAGCTCCAGAATTAACTCTGCATTAGCCAGTTAGTATATAACTCGCTAGCTGGTTAACACTCTGATGCCCACTCTCCGTCCATATCATGTCCCTGTAACCAGGGAAAAAAAACTCACCTAAAGTGCAGGTGTAGAAAAAAGGTGCCGGTACTCATTATGGGCGGGATCACCACATATGGCTCCACCCCTATGATAGCCAAACCCCTTATACCAGCCATGGCTGTTACAGCTCCAGTATACCCAGTGCAAAATAAGACAGCAGATGTAAATTCTCAAATTAGACATATTCCAAACACTAAAATAAAATGATTTTTCTACCTTTGTTGTCTACCTTTGTTTTTCTATCCATATTGATCCCAGTCTCTGATTCTGCTGCTCTCTATCTGTTCTCTTAACTCCGTTTCCATGGCTTCCTTTCCATTGATTTCTTTACTTTCCTCCTTTCTTCTTCATTTCTTGCCCTACATCCATAAGTAAAAGCTGGGTCCTCCTCCGTGGAATTGACTGGAGGAGGTATACCGTGGATCCAGCTTTTGCCTATTTTCTCCATCCATGTGCAGTTTTTCTCCTCTCTTCCCTTTCCCTCATCTCCATCCATATGCATCTTCTTCTTTCTTTCTTTCCTCCCCTCCATCCATGTCCAGCAGTTCTCCTCTTTCCTCTCCTCCATCCATGTCCAGCATTTCTCCTCTCTTTTCCCTCCCCTGTATCCATATAAAGCAATAATTCTCTCTCCCCTCTCCTCTATCCAAGTCCAGCATTTCTCCTCTCTCCCCACCAACCCCTCCAACCATCCATGTCCAGCAATTCTCCTCTATCTCCTGCTCTCCTCTCCATCCATTTCCAGCATTTCTCCTCTCTTCCTTGCCCTCCCCTCCCATCCATGTGCATCTCCTTCCTCTTCCCTCCCCTCCATCCATGTCCAGCATGTCTCCTCTCTCCCCTGCCCTCCCCTCCCATGTCCAGCGATTCTCCTCTGCCCCATCCTCTCCTGCCATCCATGTCCAGCGATTCTCCTCCCCTCCAATCCATGTCTAGCAATTCTCTCTTCCCTGATCTCACCTTCCATCCATATCCAGCGATTCTCCTCTTCCCCTGCCCTCCCATCAGTGTCCAGCAATTCTCTCTTCCCTGCCCTCCTCTTCTATCCATGTCCAGCAATTCTCTCTTCCCTGCTCTCCCCTCCCATCGATGTCCAGCGATTCTTCTCTCTCCCCTCCCCTCCACGACCAGCAATTCTCTCCTCTCTGCTCTCCCCTCCATGTGCAGCAATTCTCTCTTCCCTGCCCTCCCCTCCCATTGATGTCCAACAATTCTCCTCTCTCCCCTGCCCTCCTCTCCCATCCATGTCCAGCGATTCTTCTTCCCCCCAGCCCATCCTCCTTCTCCACTGCCTGCCAGCAAGTGAAGTGATAAAGGCTGCCAGTGTCGGACTCAGCAGCGCGAACGGTACAGGCAACATTGGAGCCTCCCTCTGCGAGTCCCGCCTATGCGGAAACAGGAAGTTGAAACAAAGTAGGCGGGACTCGCAGAGGGAAGCTCTGATGCTGCCAGCCTCTCTCAATCGCTGCCTGCACCGTTTGTGCTGCTGAGTTTGTAAAAAAACAGTAAGTAGAGGAGTGAGAGGAAGGGTGCAGGACTCGCCGGGGGGGAAAAGGTGCCAGAACTAAAATAGCCCTGGTACCGGGTGGCTTTTGGGCTGCTCCAGAGCCGAGTGAGGCTGTCAGCTGCTGCTGAGGAGCAGGTTGAGGCTCCAGGAGCTGTTTGGTGCTCCTGGGTCTTGTGGGGGGCGGATCCATGAGTTCTGGTGCTAACCCAAAAGTGTTCGAGGTAGGAGCACCTTGGGAGCAGCAGGGCCTGGCCCACTGAAGAAGAGAGGCTGGCAGCTGCAGGCTGATTTCTCCAGTAGCCGTAGCACTCATTAGTGCTCCGTGCCAGCCGCGCAGGGAGGAGCAGGAGTGAGCCAGTATAGCGCATGCATGGAAAGCTGCACATGCATGATTGAGAGCAGAGCTGGCCCTGAGATCAGAGGGAATGCATGCAGAGTGTGTGTCATTGTTTTGGTGAGCCTGGGAGTGCAGTGGCAGTATCAGGAAGGCAGAGAGCTACTGGTAGTGGCTGGGTATTACAGGGGGCCCTGGCAAGGTAAGCTGGAGGCTCTGGAAGGGGGCTGCAGAGTCACAACCATAGGTGTAGACCGGGGGGCGAGGGGGGGCAATGCCCCCCCAAACGACGACAACTGGAATGGCGACTTTTACCCGAAGTCGCAGCGACGAACGGGCAGGCAGCGCTGCGGTAGTAAAAGCAACAAGGAGGCAGGTTCGACTCCGTCCGTCACTTCCCTGCCCTCTGCGTCCCGCCTTCCTGTGATGTCATTTCCTTTCGGGTGGGACACTGAGAGGGCAGGGAAGTGACGGACGGAGTCGAACCTGCCTCCTTGATGCTTTTACTACAGCAGCGCTGCCTGCCCGTTCGTCGTTGCGGGAGCTGCTTATGGTGTTGCTGGGCTGTGAGCTGATCGGGGTATGGCTTGTGGTCAGGAGGCTGGCGGGGCGCTGTCGCCTAGAGGACTGCTTCAGTAAGTGTGATGCGAGCGGATCCCTGGTGTAAGTAGATTCTCGCATGTTAGTGAGCGGAGGAGGCAGGTGAATAATGGAGGATACCGGAGTTTTTGGTGGCTAGAGAAAAAAAAACAAAAGAAGGCCTTCCTATATAGGAGGGAGTAGCAGAATGCCAGGTATATTAGATCTTTCTTGCTGTGTTTTTACTCTTTCCTCCATATTAGCATATTCATTTGCATATATATATATATATATGCAAATGAATATGCTAATATGCTCCGCCCCATCCTTTGCCCCCCCCAAATGAAACAGTCAAACTACGCCACAACTCATGGCAGATTGTAGCTTAGCGGGGGGGGGGGGGGGGGTGTAACATGAAAAGAACCTATGGGGCTGCACAGAAACTTGTTTGGCAGTATTTGGTTGGGCACAAACTGAGGCACAGACTAGCAGCATTTTCTGAGGTGTTGCTGATCACAGTGGAGACATGCATGCAGAAGAGAAGCAAGCATGGAATTTTGCATAGGCTGCATTTGGCCAGCAGCCACGTGCATGAGGGAAACAAGCAGCAGTTTTTTTGTTTGTTTTTTTTAAATCATTTATTTATAATTTTTTTCATTTTACAAGGATCACTTGCAAAACAGTAAAACAGAGATGATTGTACATTAAAACAATATTAGAAGAAGAAAATCTCAACAAGATAAATGGATTTTATACAATCTTTCTCTTTCTTAGACCACAAAATAAATAGGGAGAGTGAAACAAGACAAGGAGATCAATTTAAACAACAGCAAAGAAAATGTGGTATTAACCCGATTATCCCCAGTTATTATTTATCTAAATCATTATTCCACATTGATCATCTGGTTGGTTTCTTCAAGACCATAACGGTGCATAGTCCATCAATTTCATTGGAAACATACTTATTGTCCAATATTAGTGAAAGTAATACACCTGATTTCATTTTTTTTTCCCCTTTTAAAACCAGAAATTGTTTAACAATACAAACCCTTGAATCTCCAATCCAATTCCCGCTGATTAAAGTAATCCCAGTTTCACAGGCTTCACTCCTTTTGAATTAATATATTAAGAGGAATCATTTCAGAGGAAAAAAAACATTAGGAGTCATACCCGGAACTCTGGGAAAACAACAATCTCGATATTAATCATCTGTAACAATATTCATTTTGTTCAAATTTTTCTGGTCTTTTATCATTTTCAAATCTTAACCATTTCCTACTTCAGTAGAACTTCATTTGCTGTATATTCTCAAAGGATTTGATTAGATTATCCATGTGGCTCATTAACAAGACTATATCTAAAGCAAAGTCATTCTCTACCACCGTCAGGTCCTGGAGCACCCTCCAGATGACATTCAATGCAACCTCCACGGGAGCCAAAAACTCCAAGCTGATAACTCTTAAGGGTTTAGGAGTAGCACCGCCGACACGGGTTCAGCTGTAAACAACTTCCGTTTCAGCATACACTCCTGACTCACTCCTCCACTCCTTTGGGCATGGTGGTTAAATGATTTTTGAGCGATGAAGTTGTTTCCAGGTCCAAGAGCATCGACGCTCCTTCGTCGGCGCTAATCAAAGGACTCATCAACCCAGTCATCTATGGGCAGCTCGTCACACAGCGGTCCCACACTTGCTGCACAGGGGACAAAACGCTGGTCATCGGCGGCTGACCCCCCCATTGTCCCCTTCCTCTGTTAAGGCAACTGCAATGCAGAGAGGAAATTTCAAGTGAACAAAAACTGAACTTCAGAGGACAGCTGGGCCGTTGAGTGTACGAGCTTCAGGTCACCATCTTTCCCCTCTCCCTAATTTGGGACACTCTTTGTCTGGTTTCTCCTCAGAGGCCTGTCTGATATGGGTAACCCTTCAGCATAGCCCTCTGAGTCATTGAAACACGGAAGCCCCTCCACCACTTACAAGGTGGTGTCCCTTCGGAGGGGACAAGCAGCAGTTTTAAAAATGCTAAAAGTGTGAGAATAAATGTGTATGTATGATTGGAGATATGGGAAACATTTTTATGTGTTTACATTTGAATCTGGCATGAGGGTGCCTGAGCAACCGTGTGGCTGCTGTGACATTGTTGTTTACAGTGTGTGCTTTGGAGTCAGTTGCAGACCCATGCTGGTGAGTGAGTGGGCTTTAGAAAGAGTTCTTTTGGGTTAGAATTGATTAGCAGTAGCTGAAATTTGACGGAGTTTGCCTGAGCTTTGTTGGAGAAAGCTGCTTGTGTAAGAAATATCTGTTTTAAAGCACGTTTTCCTGATACTCTAAAAATGGGACAAGCTGAAAGAAGCATGGAGAAGCCCTTGTTGAGGAAGCAGTGGTCAGGAAAAAGTTCTCCTGCTTAGATTTACCACCAAAGCTTGTTTGAAATAGGCTTTGAATGTTTTAAAGGCAAATTGGGAGCTTTGAGTGGAGAAGCCTGTTGAAATAGGTTCCTGCTTTAGGAACAGGATTCAGCTTTACTTATGCTGGCTATAGTTGTTTACCAGCTTAGGAGAATTTTCTCTGGATTTCACTAATTTTCCTGAATTCCTCCTGTAAAGGTGTTTTCAAGTCTCTGGCTGCTAGGCAGTGTTGCACTGCTTTGAGGAAGCCTGCCTGTTTGTGTTAGCTGCCAAGCACCGCTTTAAAGAAGTAGAACCCAAGGCAGTGTAAAATTGAGCCAAGGTTCTGGATTTTAAAAGCTGCGCTGGAGAGGCTTGTCTGGTGCTGGCAGGGACTGGTGGCAGCCATTGATTGAGACTTGATTTGCTTTGATGACTGTACTGGCAACAACTGCCATTAAGGAGGTTGGGATTCTAGCCAGAGACTCTTATGTTTTATTTTCTTTGGGCTAGCTGAGAGAAGAGGACATTTCTCTGGGTAAGTGAACATTATTTTGCTCTGTGCTTTGGTGATTGAAAGATTGGGGTTTAAAAGAGGAATTGTAGGTGTATTGATAAAGACAGTTTGAATTTTAAAAAGCAAACTTTATTAAATAGTCTCCATAGTATTTTTTATTTATTTATTGCATTTGTATCCCACATTTTCCCACCTATTTGCAGGCTCAATGTGGCTTACAGAGTTTGTTATGACATAGTCCTTCCATGATATCAGATACACTTAGTATTGTATAGAGATTAAGTAAGAGAAGAGAAAAGGAAGGTGTTAGGCAGGATAGTATGGAAGGTGGACTATAATAATTAGAGAATTGGTGAGGTAGTTTGTGAGGTTATGGGTTCTCTTTGTAGGCCTTGTTGAAGAGATGTGTCGTCAAAGATTTGCGGAAGTTGGTTATTTCATCAGTAGCTTTCAGGGCTGTAGGTAATGCATTCCACAGCTGCCTGCTCATGTAAGAGAAGGTGGTGGCGTGTATCAGCTTGTATTTTAGTCCTTTACAGCTGGGAAAGTGCAGGTTGAGAAATTTGCAGGATGATCTTATGGCGTTCCTGGGGGGCAAGTCCACGAGGTTTAGCATGTAGATCGGGGCGTCTGCATGAATGATTTTGTGTACAATCGTGCAGATCTTGAACGCAATGCGTTCCTTGAGTGGGAGCCAGTGAAGTTTCTCTCTTAGAGGTTTTGCACTTTCGTATTTGTTTTTTCCAAATATGAGTCTGGCGGCAGTATTCTGGGCTGTTTGGAGTTTTTTTATAGTCTGTTCTTTGCAGCCAGCGTACAGTGCGTTGCAGTAGTCCAGATGACTTATTACCATTGACTGTACTAGGGTACGGAATATGTATCTCGGGAAGTATAAAACCCTTTTCCCCATAGTTTTAAAAACTTGAACTTTCTGCCACAGCCTACAGCATTAACAGCCTCTAGAAGGCACAGCAGGGCCTAGTTCAGTCTTCATACCCACCCACCCCTAGCACATCTCTTCATTTATACTCTTAACTTATAGTCAGTTATTCTAATTAGGATAACAAGAGGGTAGTTTTCATTGCAGAGTTTTAATTTAATTTAATTACTTTCTGAGAAGCAAACACTAAATAAATCACACAATATACTATATAATCTTAAGGTTCTGTATATTAATCTAATATCCCTACTACCTTAGCAAGTTTTAATTAAACAACTCAATAATACTAACATGCAGACAGCAGTCCAGCAGCAAGAGGGGTGCTATCCAGTCTTTTGCATTGAGTGTCACATGTTTGATTATCTTCCTGTTGGTGAGAGGTTATACGTATATGCTTGATGCAAAGAGCTCCTAGATCTCAGATAAAGAGTTGTTCTCTTGAGGCTAGAGTAGCAGACTTGGAGAAGCTGAGGGAGACTGAGAGGTACATAGAGGAGGCCTACAGGGACATTGTAGAGACGTCACACCCCCGGTCTGGCAGCTCCTGTGCTACCTTGGAGGAGAGAGGTCTCCTAAAAGGAGAACATCACCCTGGTGAAGTAATCCTGTAGCCAAGACCTGCCCAACGAGGGATGCAATATCCTCTTGCACTGTGGATGTGTCTCCAGGAGCTTCTCCCTAGGAGGGAAGGGTTAGGACAGCTTTTGTAGTTGGTAATTCAATCATTAGGCATGAAGGTAGCTGGGTGGCTGGTGGACGTGAAGATCACCTGGTCAGTTGCCTTTCTGGTGCAAAGGTGGTGGACCTCACTCATCACCTAGATAGGATTTTAGATAATGCTGGGGAGAAACCAGCTGTCTTGGTATGTGTGTGTACCAATGGCATAGGAAAATGTGGGAAGGAGGTTCTGGAAGCCAAATTTAGGTTCTTAAGTAGATAGCTGAAATTCAGATTCTTCAGGGTAGCATTTTCAGAAATGCTGCCCGTTCCACACGCAGGACCCAAGAGGCAGGCAGAGCTCCAAAGTCTCAACGTGTGGTGCAAGGAAGAGGGATTTAGATTTGTTAGAAACTGGGTAACATTCTGGGAAACAGGGAGCCTGTTCTAAAAGGATGGACTCCACCTTAATCAGGAAGGAACCAGGCTGCTGGTGCTAACATTTACAGTTTATTACATATGCTTTACTGCTAGGCTTTACACAAAGAAAGATCACAGTAGTTTACAATAATAAAACCAAAACCATTAAAATCAAATCAGAAAAGAACTACAAGAGCAGATAGAAAAGTCACAATCAAACAAGACAACCTAAAATACACCTAAATAGATACCCAGAGCCTCATCCAAGTCAAGTCTCTATGCAAGCAAAATGCTAAGATAAAGTAATGAGCCTTAAGCAAACACTTAAATTACTGTAAGGATTTCTCAGCTCGAAGGAAGCCCATTCCACAAAGATGGCGCCAAATGAAAATAAGCTCCCTTTCTTGTTGCCATTAAATGAGTTCAGCTACTGGTGGAACAGTCAACAATAACCTATCTTGAGAGCGCAATGTCCTATGTGGCGCTTATGTCTGGATCAATCCAGCAAGAGTTAGGGGGACCCTTTCATAATACACTCTGATCAGGAACTGGTTGACGGACAGATGCCAGAGGGTGGTGGTTAATGGAATTCGCTCGGATGAGGGAAATGTGAGTAGTGGAGTGCCTCAGGGATTGGTGCTGGGGTCTATTCTGTTCAATATATTTGTGAGTGACATTGCCGAAGGATTAGAAGGTAAAGTTTGCCTTTTTGCGGATGATACTAAGATTTGTAACAGAGTGGACACCCGGGAGGGAGTGGAAAACATGAAAAAGGATCTGCAGAAGCTAGAAGAATGGACTAAGGTTTGGCAATTAAAATTCAATGCGAAGAAATGCAAAGTGATGCACTTAGGGAGTAGAAATCCACGGGAGACGTATGTGTTAGGTGGTGAGAGTCTGATATGTACAGACAGGGAGAGGAATCTTGGGGTGACAGTATCTTGAGGATCTGAAGGTGACAAGGTGGTGGCCGTAGCTAGAAGGTTGCTAGGCTGTATAGAGAGAGGTGTGACCAGCAGAGGAAAGGAGGTGTTGATGCCCCTGTATAAGTCTTTGGTGAGGCCCCACCTGGAGTATTGTGTTCAGTTTTGGAGGCCGTATCTTGCTAAGGATGTAAAAAGAATTGAAGCGGTGCAAAGAAAAGCTACAAAAATGGTATGGGATTTGCGTTACAAGACGTATGAGGAGAGACTTGCTGACCTGAACATGTATACCCTGGAGGAAAGGAGAAACAGGGGTGATATGATACAGACGTTCAAATATTTGAAAGGTATTAATCTGCAAATGAACCTTTTCCATAGATCGGAAGGCGGTAGAACTAGAGGACATGAAATGAGATTGAAGGGGGGCAGACTCAAGAAAAATGTCAGGAAGTATTTTTTCACGGAGAGAGTGGTGGATACTTGGAATGCCCTCCCATGGGAGGTGGTGGAGATGAAAAAGTTAACGGAGTTCAAAAATGGGATAAACATAAAGGAATCCTGTTCAGAAGGAATGGATCCTCAGAAGCTTAGCGGAGATTGGGTGGCAGAGCCGGTGGTGGGAGGCGGGGCTAGTGCTGGGCAGACTTCTACGGTCTGTGCCCTGGAAATGGCAGATGCAAATCAAGGTCAGGCATACACATAAAGTAGCACATGTGAGTTTATCTTGTTGGGCAGACTGGATGGACCATACAGGTCTTTCTCTGCCGTCATCTACTATGTTACAATGTTTACAAATCCTAAACTGCACTGGTAACCAATGGTAATGCAAATATAATGGTGTGTGACATATTCAAATCAACAAGCTCTTCCCAACAACCATATGGCCGTATTTTGTAGAGTTTGTAACTTTTTCAAGTTTATGCAAGTAACCCTTGCCAATATTGCATTAGCATAATCAACATGAGTCATAAACCGCATGGAACAAAATTAAAAAAACTTCTTCCATTCCACATAACTCCTAATGGCCCTCAACTTGTGCAGCATATCATACCCATGACCAGGGGCGTAGCCAGACCTCGCAGTGTGAGGGGGCCAGAGCCCAAGGTGGGGGGGGGGCACATTTTGGTCCACTGCCACCCCCTCCACCTTGCCGCTCCCCCAATTGCTAACTGCAAGCTGCAGCAAATACCTTGGCTGGCGGGGGTCCCCAACCCGCACCAGCTGAAGCCTTCTCCAGCGCCTCCTCACATCCTGCACGCTCCTTTTAGTGAAACTGAGCGTGCTAGACATGAGGGGAAGAGAGAGCAGGGCAGGCAACTTGGTGGCGCTAGAGATCGGAGCTGGACAAGACTTCAGCTGGTGGGGGTTGGGGACCCCCACCAGCAAAACCAAGGGCCCAGAGGAAATTTGGGGGGCCCAGGCCCCCGTGGCCCAACATACAGTGGTGGAAATAAGTATTTGATCCCTTGCTGATTTTGTAAGTTTGCCCACTGACAAAGACATGAGCAGCCCATAATTGAAGGGTAGGTTATTGGTAACAGTGAGAGATAGCACATCACAAATTAAATCCGGAAAATCACATTGTGGAAAGTATATGAATTTATTTGCATTCTGCAGAGGGAAATAAGTATTTGATCCCCCACCAACCAGTAAGAGATCTGGCCCCTACAGACCAGGTAGATGCTCCAAATCAACTCGTTACCTGCATGACAGACAGCTGTCGGCAATGGTCACCTGTATGAAAGACACCTGTCCACAGACTCAGTGAATCAGTCAGACTCTAACCTCTACAAAATGGCCAAGAGCAAGGAGCTGTCTAAGGATGTCAGGGACAAGATCATACACCTGCACAAGGCTGGAATGGGCTACAAAACCATCAGTAAGACGCTGGGCGAGAAGGAGACAACTGTTGGTGCCATAGTAAGAAAATGGAAGAAGTACAAAATGACTGTCAATCGACAAAGATCTGGGGCTCCACGCAAAATCTCACCTCGTGGGGTATCCTTGATCATGAGGAAGGTTAGAAATCAGCCTACAACTACAAGGGGGACCTTGTCAATGATCTCAAGGCAGCTGGGACCACTGTCACCACGAAAACCATTGGTAACACATTACGACATAACGGATTGCAATCCTGCAGTGCCCGCAAGGTCCCCCTGCTCCGGAAGGCACATGTGACGGCCCGTCTGAAGTTTGCCAGTGAACACCTGGATGATGCCGAGAGTGATTGGGAGAAGGTGCTGTGGTCAGATGAGACAAAAATTGAGCTCTTTGGCATGAACTCAACTCGCCGTGTTTGGAGGAAGAGAAATGCTGCCTATGACCCAAAGAACACCATCCCCACTGTCAAGCATGGAGGTGGAAATGTTATGTTTTGGGGGTGTTTCTCTGCTAAGGGCACAGGACTACTTCACCGCATCAATGGGAGAATGGATGGGGCCATGTACCGTACAATTCTGAGTGACAACCTCCTTCCCTCCGCCAGGGCCTTAAAAATGGGTCGTGGCTGGGTCTTCCAGCACGACAATGACCCAAAACATACAGCCAAGGCAACAAAGGAGTGGCTCAGGAAGAAGCACATTAGGGTCATGGAGTGGCCTAGCCAGTCACCAGACCTTAATCCCATTGAAAACTTATGGAGGGAGCTGAAGCTGCGAGTTGCCAAGCGACAGCCCAGAACTCTTAATGATTTAGAGATGATCTGCAAAGAGGAGTGGACCAAAATTCCTCCTGACATGTGTGCAAACCTCATCATCAACTACAGAAGACGTCTGACCGCTGTGCTTGCCAACAAGGGTTTTGCCACCAAGTATTAGGTCTTGTTTGCCAGAGGGATTAAATACTTATTTCCCTCTGCAGAATGCAAATAAATTCATATACTTTCCACAATGTGATTTTCCGGATTTAATTTGTGATGTGCTATCTCTCACTGTTACCAATAACCTACCCTTCAATTATGGGCTGCTCATGTCTTTGTCAGTGGGCAAACTTACAAAATCAGCAAGGGATCAAATACTTATTTCCACCACTGTAGCTACACCACTGCCCATGACGAACTACCATATTAATTTGAGTATTGTCTTGGCTAATGGTGACAGTCTCTTTTCTTTATTTTTGGATAGTTAAATAAGTAATGAACATAAAGAATCAGTTTCATGCCTTGTATCTATTTGTTAGGATCAGGGAAAAGTAGAAAGAACAAATGGAACACTAAAGGTAAGGTTGCTAGGCTACATGAAATTGGATTAAATTGGGTTTAGAGCCTGCCATCAGCTGGTCTGAGCATAATAAGTACATCTAGTTAAAGTGTTCTTTTTCCAAGACTGCAGCAGGAGGAAGGGAAAAGAGAGGAGGATTCAGTCCTTTGTCTGAAATGTGTAATGGCACAAACATCAGCCTTTAACTTGCTGGATACCCTGTATTATTGTTTCAAGTGAAGTTTTTACGTGTGTAAGAGATGAATGGTACAGTTGGAGTTGTTTTTTTCAATGTTGCTTTTCTACGAATAAATAACAGAAGATTGCTACACTGACTGACAAGAGAGCTCATTTGAGAGTCTATAGGATGCTGGCACTTCTCCACAGTGTCATGGCCGCCTTAAAACCTCTAGCCTTATGCAAGGGGTAAGTGACATGGAAGGGGTGGAGTCTGGACGGTATGACCCAGGAAGTATAAAAGGCCAGGTCAGAGCTAAGTTAAAGGGGCGCAGAGGAAAACAGCAGTGGAAGCAGAGAAACTGCAACCACTGTGTTCAGGTAGGCCAAGCTCAGTTTGGAACCTTGAAGAGTTTGTGTCTTGACCTCGCAGGTTGCAGACCAGCCTTGTGTGCCTGTTTGAAACTGTGTTGGTAATTCTGGATCCAGGGACCAAGCCAGAGACTAGTAAGAATTGCTGCTGAGGAAAAGACATTTATGTATGTTGTGGCCCTGCAGGAGCGAGCAGGCCACCCAAAGGCGCTGTTGTGCTTACAGAATTAGCTTTGGATATTGTTTTCTCCCCTCCTGTGAAGTAAACAAGAGCTCTTCCTGGACACTCTGGTGTAATAATAAAATGTGTGGGAAGAGGACAGAACAGATAACTGGTGGCTACTAAGCTTTCAAGGTACTTTCCAGTGGCTGCCTATCAGTATTTATGTACTGAGGCAAGGAATGTGCCAATAAAATAGTTTAGATGATGATCAGGCATAATGTCTTCTTTCTATTCTTGTATTATGTGTCCACCATGGTGGCCATTAGATTATCTGTGGCATTCTCGGCCGCTGCCTGTGACTTTGAGGTTTATTTTCGACCGGCACACTGTGTTTGACAGAGATAGTTGCAGCAGCGTATTGCACACGGTATGGTGTTTGTTTGCCTCCCATTTATTTTCCGGATGGTTTTGAAGTTAGGATATTTTATTATTCTTTGACTATTCGTGTTATCTTACCTTCGCTTGCACTGCCCTTATATTCCGGTTGATACTGTCATGTGATTTTATAGAGTTCATAGGTTTTAGATATTTTCTTATTATAACAGTCCTCTTTTATTGTTTTATTTATTAATTTTTATTTTTTCATATTCTTTTTTATTTGTAGCACTTTGCATTGTGACATTGGCTTATTCACGCATATTTCTATTTTTTATTGCACCGCCTTTTCCTTTTGGCACCAAACGTGCAATGTCAGCTTTTGCACCATCTAGTTTTGCCGTCGGTGCTCTACGTATTTCATCCGTTGCTTTTATTCAGGCTTCATGTCATGGTGTATCAGAGTCTAATATTGTGATTTATCTTTTATTTATATTTTGGTTGTGTTTTGTGCTCGTTTTTAAAGGTATGTTTCATCATTTACTTTTTTCCTATCCATGTTGTCTAACTAGGATGTGAATGACCTATGTGACAACACAGTGCGTTATCATTATATAAGTGAATGTCCAATTCTACATTTTTTCCAAATCCTTTTTTTCATGTACATATTATTAATATAGCGTATCTGTTTTGTTTAAAAAGTATAGTTCACACGTTAAACACTAAATGTCTAACGGTTTGTGCCATACATAAATGTTAGGATGCTTTCACCCCCTTTTTTGCAGTTCCCCATCTTGTGTGTCTTTTTTTCATAATTACCATGATTTGCCTTTTGCCTGTTTTTTCTTTATTTTTTATTCTTTTTGTATTATATATACATATTGAATCTTATCATTTTTATTTTTTGTTTTTTTTTCATTTTCTATTTATTTTTGGTTTTTATCATTATTATCATTTTCATTATTTTTTAATATGTTGTAGATTCACCTACACTTCGTTATGAGCTTTTTTGAAGTCCTTATCTAGATTATTCAGGTGCCATATGTGACTAAATTAGTTGGGTACTTCTCAAATGTTCTCAATGCATGTAGAGTGTATATGTGGCATTTTGCTTTCTGCATGTGGTTATTTATATGTGATATCCACTCATGTGTGGCATCTTGGTTTCTGTATCCTATATTTTATATGTGACATCCTTTTTTACATCCATAATATATGCGACCATATCCTTTTTATGTTGATTTTATGGACATGATGGATTTATTTATTTATACATTTGTTCTAGATATCTCTGTTACTACTACTACTACTACTACTACTACTTAACATTTCTAGAGCGCTACTAGGGTTATGCAGCGCTGTACAAAATACACAAAGAAGGACGGTCCCTGCTCAAAGGCGCTTACAATCTCTGTTAACTTATAGTTGACTATAAGTCATCTGCTTCATAAGCTAATTATTTATACATTTGTTCTAGATATCTCTGAGTCATCTGCTTTACAAGTTATTTTGCATCAAAGACCAATAGGTACATTCCTTGCAATATACATTTAATATTGTATTTTTATGTAGATTATATCATCTCGGTACAATGTTCTCATGTTTCAAATATGTATCTGTTTTATATATATGGTTTTATGAGATGAATGTACACTTTTTTATTTTTATTCTTATGTTTATTTTATAGACCCCTGACGCAGGCCTTTACGGCCGAAACACGTTTCTTGTCAGGTTGTTTTTATTGATTTGAATAAAGACCTTGTTTAGGAAGACATCAACTGTGAGAGGACTTTTTTGGATCCACTGTTTGTGCATTTGAGGCTATAGTACCTGCAAGAAAGATGAAGTCAGGTTAGCAGGAAGTCACATCAGGGGAAAACCTAGAGACGCAATAAACCCTTAAATAATTACAGCAGGGACTGTGCTCTAACTTGTGCCTAGCAAAGAACAAACAGAGCTTACATAAGTACATAAGTATTGCCATACTGGGAAAGACCAAAGGTCCATCAAGCCCAGCATCCTGTTTCCAACAGTGGCCAATCCAGGTCATAAATACCTGGCAAGATCCCAAAAAAGTACAAGACATTTTATACTGCTTATCCCAGAAATAGTGGATTTTCCCGAAGTCCATTTAATAATGGTCTATGGGCTTTTCCTTTAGGAAGCCGTCCAAACCTTTTTTAAACTCCACTAAGCCAACCGCCTTTACCACATTCTCTGGCAACGAATTCCAGAGTTTAACTACATGTTGAGTGAAGAAAAAGTTTCTCTGATTCGTTTTAAATTTACTACATTGTAGCTTCATCGCATGCCCCCTAGTCCTAGTATGTTTGGAAAGCGTAAACAGACGCTTCACATCTACCTGTTCAACTCCACTCATTATTTTATAGACCTCTATCATTTCTCCAAGCTGAAGAGCCCTAGCCGCTTTAGCCTTCCTCATAGGGAAGTCGTCCCATCCCCTTTATCATTTTCATCGCCCTTCTCTGCACCTTTTCTAATTCCACTATATCTTTTTTGAGATGCGGCAACCAGAATTGAACACAATATTCGAGGTGCGGTCGCACCATGGAGCAATACAAAGGCATTATAACATCCTCATTTTTTTCCATTCTTTTCCTAATAATACCTAACATTCTATTTGCTTTCTTAGCCACAGCAGCACACTGAGCAGAAGGTTTCAACATATCATCAACAACGACACCCTTTCTTGGTCTGTGACTCCTAACGTGGAACCTTGCATGACGTAGCTATAATTTGGGTTCCTCTTTCCCACATGCATCACTTTGCACTTGCTCACATTAAACGTCATCTGCCATTTAGACACCCAGTCTTCTAAGGTCCTCTTGTAACTTTTCACAATCCTCCCGTGATTTAACAACTTTGAATAACTTTGTGTCATCAGCAAATTTAATTACCTCACTAGTTACTCCCATCTCTAGCTCATTTATAAATATGTTAAAAAGCAGCGGTCCCAGCACAGACCCTTGGGGAACCCCACTAACTACCCTTCTCCATTGAGAATACTGACCATTTAACCCTACTCTCTGTTTTCTATCTTTTATCCAGTTTTTAATCCACAATAGAACACTACCTCCTATCCCATGACTCTCCAATTTCCTCTGGAGTCTTTCATGAGGTACTTTGTCAAACGCTTTCTGAAAATCCAGGTACACGATATCAACTGGCTCACCTTTATCCACATGTTTGTACCCCTTCAAAGAAATGTAGTAGATTGGTGAGGCAAGATTTCCGTTCACTAAATCCATGTTGACTTTGTCTCATTAATCCATGCTTTTGAATATGCTCTGTAATTTTGTTCTTAATAATAGTCTATCATTTTGCTCGGCACCGACATCAGACTCACCAGTCTATAATTTCCTGGATCTCCTCTGGAACCTTTTTTAAAAATCGGCGTTACAATGGCCACCCTCCAATCTTCCGGTACCACACTCGATTTTAAGGATAAATTACATATCTCTAACAATAGCTCTGCAAGCTCATTTTTCAGTTCTATCAGTACTCTGGGATGAATACCATCCGGTCCAGGAGATTTGCTACTCTTCAGTTTGTAGAACTGCCCCATTACATCCTCCAGGTTTACAGAGAATTCATTAAGTTTCTCCAACTCGTCAGCTTCGAATACCATTTCCGGCACCAGTATCCCACCCAAATCTTCCTCGGTGAAGACCGAAGCAAAGAATTCATTTAATCTCTCCGCTATGGCTTTGTCTTCCCTGATCGCCCCTTTTACTCCTCAATCATCTAGCAGTCCAACCAATTCTTTTGCTGGCTTCCTGCTTTTAATATACCTAAAACAAATTTTACTATGTGTTTTTGCCTCCAACGCAATCTTTTTTTTTTAAGTCCCTTTTAGCCTTCCTTATCAGCGCTTTGCATTTGACTTGACATTCCTTATGCTGTTTCTTATTATTTTCAGTCGGTTCCTTCTTCCATTTTCTGAAGGATTTTCTTTTAGCTCTAATAGCTTCCTTCACCTCACTTTTTAACCACACTGGCTGTTGTTTGGTCTTCCAACTTCCTTTTTTAATATGTGGAATATATTTGGCCTGGGCTTCCTCATACCTGGCTCCTCTTAAGCAAACAGAGGTGCAAATCAAGAATTAGAATGGTATCGTATCTGAAAAAATCAGTTATTTGCACTATGGGTGAATGGAATGATAAAGCACATTCTAAAGATACTTTCCAGACCCTTTGAAAAACACTATCATTTGCCCATTGTTATAAAAGTCATCTCTTGACCTGTGAAAAATGAAGCATTGTAGACCACTTTTGCATCTATTGTTTGTTTGTAGGTAAGATTATAGAGAAAGTGTCTCAGCACAGCTGTTAGATTTCACAGTAGAAAATGAACATATATCAGTCAAGTTTTACATAACATTGAAGGGCTGATGTAGAAAGCCATGGCAAGCCTAGTCATGGGATTCTGTGCATGAATTAAAGGCAGAGCAATGCAAAGAGGAGTTGAGTGTGGGTGCTAACTCATGTAGAAGATAGGGCCACAGATTATTCTGTGGCAGGCAGAGAAGGGAGCAGTGGCTTTTGCTACATGGACAATGTAAGAAATTTTTCACCAGGTCCAGGGCAGTGTAGAAGTGCTACTGGAGTGGATTTAGTGATAGATTTTAAAATTTAACTGCCAGTTTTGTCTACTTCTGCAGCCACAAGTGCCTGCAAGTTTAAAAGACTGACGGGAAGCTGTTACAAACAGAAATCTTAGATCTGCTAACCTCTCATTTTAATGCCCTGATAGGTCAACAGACACTAACCGGTGTTTTGAATCAAGCCCAAATTATAGTATTATCCAAACTAGGGAAGGACTTGACAACTCCAAAATCCTATACACCCATCTCCCTCCTTTGCTGCGAGACCAAGTTCTTAGCGAAAGTGCTAGAGAATCACCTGGCTGGAGTTTTATTTGGGCTGGTGGTGGGGTTTGTCCATGGCTGTCACTCCTCCAAGAACATCAGGCTTATATACTAGCCTCCCTGAAAGTGGTTCACTGCCAAGCGACACCCTCTTTGCTCATGAGTTTCAACGAGGAGAAGGCATTCAATAAGGTGTCCTAGAAATGTATGTATGGTGTTATTGAGGGCTACATTTTTAGGGGGAGGATCCTCAATGCAATTCAGGCCCTATATCACTCTCCGAGGGCCTTTGTGATGGCGAATGGGGTTCACAATGAGTTCTTCCCAATTAGGTGGGGGACCCGCCAGGGTTGTCCTCTGTCTCCCTTACACTCTGTGTTAAAGTTAGACACCCCCCCTTCTTATTATGGAGATAGAGGTCAACCCAGAAATTCAGGGGGTACATTTGGGACCTCATGAATTTAAGGTCGCTGCGTTTGCAGATGACCTCTTGGTGCTTTTGGCGAACCTGATGAGCTCCCTCTGGACCCTTTTGGAATCAATGGATGAATTTGGTGATTTCTTGGGCTTTAAGTTAAACAAACACAAATCGGAGGCTCTGCCCACAGATGCCTCCCTGATTGCTGCCTGAGGGGACAGGTTTCCTCTCCGGTGGCTACAGATCACTTTTTGTTTTAATCTCGGAATCCAACTTTCGCCAGATCCCCAGCAATTTTATCTCAACAATATACCAGAGCTTCTAAACTTTATCAGGCGTAGGTTGGAGAGCTGGAGGGCCCTGCCCCTATCGATTAGCGGAAGAATTAATCAAGATTATTATCTTCTCTAAGTGACTTTAAGTAGATATTGCCTATTCTTTTTCTCTGTAAAGATCTTAAGGTGCTCAATAGATTGTTAATCAAATTTAGCTGGGGGAACAAAAAATTTAAATTGCAAGTGAGTAAATTATATGGTCCCTGGAGAATTGGGGGGGGGGGGGCTGGGTCTCCCTGATCGTAAATGGTACACACAGGCATGCCTTTTATGCCACTTAAGAGACTGGTTCCTCCAGATATCCACTTTCACCCCCTTGGTCATGGAACAGGCTCTGGCTGAGCCCTTCCATTTGTTCTATATGCTACATGCCCACCCCCAGGCAGTTTCTGAACACATAGGACACAGTGTTTTAATATATCAATCTAACAAGGCTTGGAGAAGACTCATGCAACCTTTGGGATACTGACCTTCTTCCGATTGTGGGTAATATGACCTTTCAACCGGGTATGGACAATATGATCTTCCAGAGATGGAGTCAGTCAGGCTACCACTTTCTTTATCAAATTTTCCAGGAAGATGGTACCCTATGACCCAGGGCAGATTTTCTGAGGGGGGGGGGGCGAGGGAGCATGGAACACAATCGTTGGCATATAAACAGCTGGAACATTATATGGCCTCCTTATGAGCAGACAATTTTACTAGAGGGGTATTTGGGAACCTTATGGAGTTTTTCCAGGTGGAGACCATAGAACACCAGTACATCTCTATGCTACATAAGCAAATTTAAGCCCTTTTACCCTCAAAGAATTACTTAGAGACACGTAGGTGCTGGAATCATGATTTGGGCATAATTGCTCAGGAAACTTTCAGAATGTGGTACTCTAATTAAAGGTGAGCAATTGTTACTGATTAAAGCTTGTATTCTAACAAAATATTTTTTGATAGGATCCATATATATATATAGTCTCTAAGTCCCCAAGGACAAAGCCTAATTTTAAATTTGCTATAAAGCTATTTAGATGAGTGTTCATCTGTGATACCATTGTTGTAGAGTATTGAACTTATATCAAGGACAGTTAGGGAGAAAGGGTAATTTTGGGTTTGGGAGAAGGGGGATTCAAGTTAGAGGAGGGTACTGATTTGATATAATTCAAAACCTGTTTTATATGTTTCCTTTGTTATATTCTTTACACTTAATAAAAATTGTTTGAACATAAAATAATAGCATGACCCAGTGCATATGTGTTTAAGCAAGAACACTTGCTTACACCATCCACAGAGCTGGTATAAACCTCACACCTAGAATCGGAAGAGACACACATAAATGAGTCATTCCCATGCTCCACCCAGATGCTGCTCATGTGAATGCCCATCTATAAAATTCACACTATTGAAGATATTAACATATTTAGAGAACAGTATGGCTGGAATTTTGGAAGTTATGTGTGCATTTGCCATCTAAATTAGGTTATATAGGCTATATTTATGTATTTATTTATATATAAATGTTAGTACCTTTTATATAGAATTACTTCCCTGTGCTTTGATTGCTATTTTAAACTGTGATGTTGATGGAATGTTATACGAATTTTGTAAATTGCCACAAGCGCTAAGGATGATCTGATTAATGAATTTAATAAAATAAAATAGGAAGACTGTTGGAGGAAGAAAAAATTGATGTTTAAGTTAGATTACATTGTCCTTGTACTAATAAGGAACTTGCCTCTAAAGTGCAGTTGCAATCTGTGGACACATTGTTTCCTTAGAAATTCAGTTCAGATTTCTTTGAAAAGGAAAAACTCATTTCAGCGTTTAATTTTTTTTTTAATGTTGATTCTGCACATCTTTCAATCTGGTTTCAGGCCAGACCATGGCAACAAGATAGTTTAGTGGCTCTGATCTTCATTTACAACCAGATAAAGGTAATGGCTCTTTCTTCCTTCTTTTTGGGGAAATAATTTCGGATTTAGCTCATGCCTTGTAGTTGGTTGTAGTTTGAGGTGAGTTAAATTCAGGTACAGTAAGTATTTTCTTGTCCCCAGAGAACTTACAAGCTAGCCCTCCCCCCCCCCCCCTGTTTACTAAACCACCTAGCAGCTGCAATGCTAGTGCATCTTAGTAAACAGAGGGGTAAGATTTAAGCTCTTTGAGCAGGGACTGTCTTTCTTCTATGTTTGTACAGTGCTGCGTACGCTTTGTAGCGCTATAGAAATGCTATATAGTAGTAGTAGTAGTAGGGTAAGTTTGTACTAAGGCAAAGTAGGGTTAAGAGACTTGACCAAGATCACAAAGAGCCACAGTGGAATTTAAACCTGGCGTCCTCTACCTGCCACTTGTCTGTGATACAGATCCCACAATTTTGATCAGCAAGTTGTCTGATGTAGTTATTGGTGAGACTGTTCTCTCCCTCTTCATGGCTTCTGTTGTACAGAGTTCCCCAAGGTTCCATCCTTTCACCAATACTATTTATTACCTTTGGGGAAGATTAGCAGGGCTGGATTTTCAGCTGACATAGCACCTGTATTAATTTCAGCACCTCCACCAGCGTTTAAAATAATAAGTATACTCAGCACCGCTATCATTATAGATAGTGGTACTGAACAGACAGGTAGTGCCATCAGAATGTCAACACGATCACTTTAAGAGGCTCATTTAGGGTCATGGATTTGAAATGCTGCCTTTCTTTACTTTAGTCAGAAACTGAGTGCCAGATATTCAGAGGGGTTTATACCTTTATTAGCATTCAGGAAATCTATACACACCTTGTTCATAAATTTTCACTGGCACTGTACATAACAGTAATATTATAAAAGATGTACACTCAAATGGTGGCAGTAAAATGTATACATTTATTCTAAAAAGATACCAGCAAAAATATCCCAAAGCTACTATATTTCATTTGAAGAACTGGACCATCAGATAGCAAACACGGTAGCCTTTGATTTTATTTATTTACGGTTCACTTCTACCCCACATTTTCCCATATTCTCAAACAGTACCAGAATACGTCCCAATCTTTATAGGTCCAGTTATGCTTAAATGTTATGTTCAAATAGTTAGTTTAAATTCATTCAACCATTTAATGTTCATTTCCACTTCTTTTTTCACTCAAAGAATAGTTAAGCTCTAGAACTCACTGCTGGAGGATGTGGTAGCAGCAGTTATCGTATCTGGGTTTAAAAAAAAGGTTTGGACAAGTTCCTGGAGGAATATGAAATGGACATGGAGGAAACCACTGCTTACCCTGGGATTGGTAGCATGGAATGTTGCTACTAATTGGGTTTCTGCCAGGTACTTGTGACCTGGATTGATCACTGTTGGAAGCAGGAATACTGGGCTAGATGGTCCATTGGTCTGACCCAGCATGGCTATTCCTGATTTCTTACACTTTAAGTTCATGCTGACCTCCTTCCAATCTGCTCTTTTACGTGCCAAACAGGATTATTATATCCAACTGACCAACTCTCTTGGCTCTAATCCTCGACTTCTCTTCACCACATTGAACTCTCTCCTCAAGGTGCCCCCTCCCCCAACTCCCCCTTCATTATCTCCTCAGACCCTTGCTGAATTCTTTCACAACAAGGTTCAAAAGATAAACCTTGCTTTCTCTACCTCACCACCTCTCCCTCCACTAGTCCATTCCCCTCTCTCTCCTTCCCCTCATTCCCTTTCCTCCTTTCCTGAAGTTACTATTAAGGAAACTACACTTCTCCTTTCTTCCTCAAAATGTACCACCTGTTCCTCTGATCCCATTCCCACCACCCACCTTCTTAATGCCATCTCTCCTGCTCTTATTCCTTTTATCTGTCACATTCTCAACCTCTCACTTTCCACTGCGACTGTCCCTGCTGCCTTTAAACATGCTGTGGTCACACCTCTCCTTAAGAAGCCTTCACTCGACCCTACTTGTCCCTCTAATTACCGACCCATCTCCCTCCTTCCTTTTCTCTCCAAATTACTTGAGCGTGCTGTTCACCGCCGCTGCCTGAGTTTCTCTCCTCACATGCTATTCTTGACCCACTACAATCTGGTTTTCGCCCTCTCCACTCAACCGAAACTGCGCTTACTAAAGTCTCCAATGACCTATTACTGGCTAAATCCAGAGGTCAATATTCCATCCTCATTCTTCTTGATCTTTCCGCTGCTTTTGACACTGTCGATCACAGCATACTTCTCGATACCCCATCCTCACTTGGATTCCAGGGCTCTGTCCTTTCCTGGTTCTCTTCCTACCTCTCCCTCCGCACCTTTAGTGTTCACTCTGGTGAATCCTCTTCTACTTCTATCCCTCTGCCTGTCGGCGTACCTCAGGGTTCTGTTCTTGGTCCCCTCCTCTTTTCTATCTACACTTCTTCCCTTGGTTCATTAATCTCATCCCATGGCTTTTCCTACCATCTCTATGCTGATGACTCCCAAATCTACCTTTCTACCCCTGATATCTCACCTTGCATCCAAACCAAAGTTTCAGCGTGCTTGTCTGACATTGCTGTCTGGATGTCTCAACGCCACCTGAAATTAAATATGACCAAAACCGAGCTTCTCATTTCCCCCCCCCCCCCCCCCCAAACCCACCTCCTCGCTCCCCCCATTTTCTATTTCTGTTGATGGCTCTCTCATTCTCCCTGTCTCCTCAGCTCGAAACCTTGGGATCATCTTTGACTCTTCTCTCTCCTTCTCTGCTCATATCCAGCAGATTGCCAAGACCTGTCGTTTCTTTCTTTACAACATCCATAAAATCCACCCCTTTCTTTCCGAGCACTCTACCAAAACCCTCATCCACACCCTTGTCACCTCTCGTTTAGACTACTGCAATCTGCTTCTTGCTGGCCTCCCACTTAGTCACCTCTCCCCTCTCCAGTCGGTTCAAAACTCTGCTGCCCATCTCGTCTTCCGCCAGGGTCGCTTTACTCATACTACCCCTCTCCTCAAGACCCTTCACTGGCTCCCTATCTGTTTTCGCATCCTGTTCAAACTTCTTCTACTAACCTATAAATGTACTCACTCTGCTGCTCCCCAGTATCTCTCCACACTCCTCCTTCCCTACACCCCTTCCCGTGCACTCCGCTCCATGGATAAATCCTTCCTATCTGTTCCCTTCTCCACTACTGCCAACTCCAGACTTTGCGCCTTCTGTCTCGCTGCACCCTAGGCCTGGAATAAACTTTCTGAGCCCCTACGTCTTGCCCCATCCTTGGCCACCTTTAAATCTAGACTGAAAGCCCACCTCTTTAACATTGCTTTTGACGCGTAACCACTTGTAACCACTCGCCTCCACCTACCCTCCTCTCTTCCTTCCCGTTCACATTAATTGATTTGATTTGCTTACTTTATTTATTTTTTGTCTATTAGATTGTAAGCTCTTTGAGCAGGGACTGTCTTTCTTCTATGTTTGTGCAGCGCTGCGTACGCCTTGTAGCGCTATAGAAATGCTAAATAGTAGTAGTAGTAGTAGTAGTATATATCAATCTTCTTAAAATTTTTCTACAAATATCATTTATACAAGCAAGGAGCACTTAGCTTTGGCATAGCAGGCAACCTCCCTGAACACGATCATGTTTTGCCAGCAACCAATCGCTGACCTGCAAAGGGTAAATCAAAAAAGCAGCTAGGGATTCACTAATTCAACTGAAGGCCCTGAGGGGAGCTCAGGAGATGGAGTCCCATCTCTGTTGTCATACCAGCAACCAGTCTCTAACCCAGTAAACAAAACAAGAAAAAAGTTAAATAAAGTTTTTAAAAAAGCATGTGCTGAGGGAAGGTGATTTATTGAATACCCTGAAGGTTCTGAGCACATGCCACTTGCAGTATCCAAAGGAATAGCTCAGTTTCAAGTATTGTGGCTTGTCCTACTGTTGTCACAAGAGACCAGTTTAGTATCCAAGTATTTTTCAACCTTCTCTGGAGATGGGAAGGTTAATGGCTTCACAGCATGCAAGAGCTTGAGTCGCGCTGGATACAATAAGTCATAGCGGAAATTGTGGTCCTTAAGCTGACGTTTAACTTCCATAAAGCCCTGACACTTCTTCTAAAGTGATAAAAGTCCTCAAATATTAAAACATTTTACTATTTTATGCTTCCTCACTGCCTTCGATATTTTTCACTTGTCGCTGAAATTGTGACGTCTCAAGATCACGGAGCAGGGCGTGAAAATTTGGTGCACCCTGTTTATCTTCAGCCTCTTACCTTTAATCTCAAGATCCATCAGGTCAAACATCCATTTTGCAACAAGGTCAATGGCATTAGCACTCTCTGCTTTCTCTGGGAGCCCAACGATCCTCAGATTGTTATGCCGGGACCAGTTTTCTTTGTTCTCTTGTCCCTCTTCTAAAGTCTTGCACCTTCTCTCCAACTGAGCAATTTTACTGCCATAGATGATAAATGCATTCTCTAGGCCACTAACATGTGACTCCACACCATCCAATCTCTCTTTCTGCTTTCAGAGCGAGAAGACCAGCTCAGTCACTTTATCAATAACTTTTCCCAGCTTTGCATCAATACTTTTAATAAGCTTGTCAGAAAATCTATTCAGTACTTGCTGGATTGAGCCTGCTCTCAGTTTTCTGCTGTCCATTGCTTCCTCTCCTCCTGAAAGAGGATCCTCCAATGGGCTCCTCGCAACCTGCTCACAATTACTACGAGCATCTCCTATCATTTTAGTCTTTTATGTATTTTCAGTCCATAATTTAGGAATCGATTTCTTTGCTAGAGCATTAGATTTTGCAGATAACAATAAAATTTGAGGTACCGCTGAATAAAATAACAAATTTGGAAGGGGTCACCCAGACTGCCTATACCCCACTGCTACCTGTGCTAGCACATCACATGACTTTCTCAATCTGGATTTTGAGATGTTAATCTCTGTCTCTTGGGTCAGAGCATATATATTGGTATTATGTGGCTTGGCTGTGTATAATGGACTGTTTTGTATGTGAAGGGTAGAAGCCAGAGTTGTGGAGGTAGCTGCATTTGTATATAGCCATTATTGATGGAAACTGTGGTGTCTATAAAGTTACCTTTTTCTGTGGAGTAGTCAATTTTGAATCTGATTGTGGAGGAGTGGCCTAGTGGTTAGAGTGCTGGACTTTGGTCCTGGGGAACTGGGTTTGATTCCCACTGCAGACACAGGCAGCTCCTTGTGACTCTGGGCAAGTCACTTAACCCTCCATTGCCCTAGGTACAAATAAGTACCTGTATATAATATGTAAGCTGCATTGAGCCTGCCAGGAGTGGAAAAGTGCAGGGTACAAATGTAATTAAAATAAAATTGAAGAAAAGGATGCATTAAAAGAATTGTACAATTATTGAGAGTCTCATTTTGCTCAGTCCAAATCATAAACATGCCATCAATATACCAGTAGTAATATATTTTAGGGGTTTAGTCAGATATGTATTCAAAAATATTCTCTTCTAGTTCTGCCATAAAGGAGGTACCATCCTGGTACCAATAGCAATGTCCATGTTTCACAGATATAATTACTGAAGCGTTGTGAGGGGGTGTATGTTCCATCACAAGGCAGGGTGAACCTCCAACATCAAAGAAGTAACAGCACTACATTGTACAAAAAAATAATTTGGTCTAGTCCCCACTAACAGTTAGGATGAACATCTGGAACCCTGCTTGTGTGGTTGTAGCTAGACAGGGAAGGCTACATGGGAGGTGGTGGAGGAGGACTAACCCGTCCAGAAGTTGTTAGTTAATTCCCTGAGTGTTGAGAGTAATAGAGCACTCAGAAATTGAATTGCAACCTAATTAGCATATGATTTCCATAGGTGAACAAACTGAGAGGGGCCAGGGTAGGAGTAGTTGTGCCTACCGGACTGCTCTGAGTCCAGAGGTGGGTGGAACTTCTGAGGGTCTTGGCCTTACCCTGAGCAAAGAGTAGGGCCTTAATCAGCACCTGACAGCAGGGGAGCACAGGAGATTAGAGATTGATCTCTGTGTTGGATTATTGGTGTAGATGGACCTTTTGCTGAAGATTACTGTGGACTAGCCTGTCGGCTGGCTTATCGGACCTTTTGCTGAGGATTATCATGGACTAACCTTTTAGCTGGATTATTGGTGGTAGGCGGGCTGTGGAGGATACTCAACCTATACCTTCGGGTAGGCAGTGGAAGATTTTTGGATACTTGGTCTACATCTTCGGGTAGGTGGCGGAAAGTTGCAGGATAATTGGCCTACACCTTCGGGTAGGTGACGGAAGGTTGCAGGATACTCAGCCTACACTTTTGGGTAGGCGATGGAAGGTTGCAGGATACTCAGCCTACACTTTTGGGTAGGCGATGGAAGGTTGCAGGATACTCGGCCTACACCTTTGGGTAGGCAGTGGAAGGCTGTTGGATACTCAGCCTATACCTTCGGCTAGGCAGTGGTATCACAAGTGTAAATAGTTGTGAATTAGAATTCATTTGTACTTTATTTATTTATTTATTTATTTGTTTATTTCACGTTTGCATCCCACATTTTCCCAACTCATTTGGTTTCAATGTGGCTTACAATAAGATCAGAGGAAAAAATTCTGAAAGTTAAAGTAGAAAGCCTAGGACACTAAAGGAGAAGTGTGAATTGTGAGTTACAATGAAGATAGTAGGACATATGGTCACTAACAGATGTATATTGGCTCAAGACTATTGCAATGTGTAAGGGAAGCTATAAATTATTTGCTGTCAACGTGAAAAGATTTCCTGAAAAAGAAGGCTTTCAGCTGTTTTCGAAATTGAATATAGTTGCTTATAAATCATAATTCTTTTGGTAGAGAGTTCCAGTTCTTTGTACTTAGAAAGGAGAAATCAAATTAGTATTCTGATTTTTATCTTATTCCTAGGCATGTAGGGAAGTGGAGGACATGGTTGTTATGTGCTCTGCTGACGGCATACATCGATTAGATTGGACATGTATTCTAGAGCAAGGCCATAAGTAATTCTTTGGACCAATGTACTTATCTTAAAAAGGATTGTAGCTCTAATTGGGAGCCAGTTAAGTTTTTGAATTAGTGGATTGGCACTTTTGTAACATGACTTCCTGTAAATCAGTCTTGTGGCCGTGTCGTGGGCTGTTTTTGATCGAGTTAGTAGTTGTTCTCTGCAGCCAGCATAAACTCCATTACAGTAATCGATGTCTGCTAGGACCATTGATTGGACTAATAGTTGGAAGATCACGCTAGGGAAGTAATCGTTTGAGCTTCCTCATTGTTTGGAACATTTTTGATGTGGTGGATGAGATTTGTTAATTAAATGAGTGTGCAGTCTAGGGCAATTCCTAGTAGTTTCAGATTTCAGTTATTGGGTAAATGGCTCCATCTATTTTTATGTTTACAAAGATGTCTTTGCAGTGAAAGGACGTTAACACCAGGAATTGTTTTTTTTTTCTGTGTTAAGCTTGAGTTTGAATGAGGTTGCCCATGTTTCTAAGATGTGTAGACCAGATTTAATTTTGTCTGCGATGTCCTCTAGTTTGGTGTCGAATGGGATGTAAATTGACATTATTATTATTTTATTATTTGCTACATTTGTATCCCACATTTTCCCACCTATTTGCAGGCTCAATGTGGCTTACATAGTACCGTAGGCATTCGCCAAGAACGGTAGGGGAACAAATACAATGTGATACTGTGGTCGGTGTATAGGAAAGGCTTGAAGCCATTTTTTTGCTAATATATGTGCAAGTGGTATCATTATAATGTTGAACAGGGTAGGTAAGATTGGTGATCCTTAGGGAACATCACATACTGCTTTTCAAACGGGAGAAAATTTTTCTTCACCCAACGTGTAATTAAACTCTGGAATTCGTTGCCGGAGAAAGTGGTGAAGGCGGTTAGCTTAGCAGAGTTTATAAAGGGGTTGGACGGTTTCCTAAAGGACAAGTCCATAAACCGCTACTAAACGAACTTGGAGAAATCCGGGATTCCAGGAATGGCATGTGTGGAGTGTTTGTACGTTTGGGAAGCTTGCCAGGTGCCCTTGGCCTGGATTGGCCGCTGTCGTGGACGGGATGCTGGGCTCGATGGACCCTTGGTCTTTTCCCAGTGTGGCATTGCTTATGTACTTATGATAGGGTAGTACCCATCTTTACGTGATAGGTTCTGGATGTCAGAAATCTGTCAAACCATCGAAGTACTTCTCCGATTCCGATTTTATCCAACAGCTTTAGTAGAAACAAGTAGTTAACCATGTCAAATGCGCTTGACATGTCAAACTATAAGAGAAGGATTTTCTTGCCTTTGCTGATCTCGTTTCTGAGGTTTGCTATAAGGGTGACTAGCACTGTTTCAGGGCTAAAGTTGGGGTGGATGCCTGATTGGGATTTGTGCAGTATGTTGTATTTATTTAAGACGGTTAACTTAGCGGACTTCAAAAAAAGGTTGGACGGCTTCCTGGAGGATATAGAATGTTATTGAATGGACGAGGGAATAATACACTATTTCTAGGATGGGCGGGACAAATTGCTTGTTCTTTTGACCGCTGTTGGTGACAGGGTGCTGGGCTCGATGGACCTTTGGTCTGTCCCAGCATGGCGATGCTCATGTACTTATGTAAGTATTCCATTAGTTGAGTGGTGACTAGTCCTTCCATGAGCTTCATTATGAGAAGAATGGAGGCTACTGGTCTGTTGTAATAGCTTCTGGTGTGTATTGGTGGTCCAGGGTAGATGTTTTTAGGAATTTATCACATGCAACTAAGCCATCTGCATGGGAATGTTGCTGTATAGTGATTCTACATCCATTGTGACCAGAAGGGCACCAGGTGGTAGCTGCTTGACGTTTTTTAATTTGTTTAGAAAGTCTGTGTGTCTTGTTTGTCTTGTGCACCACGGGTTTAAAAATCTCCTCTATGAGTCCAGATATTTTCTCTGTGATTGTGTCAATACCAGATACAATCAGTCTGCCAGGGTTTCCAGGTTTATAGATTTTAGGTAGCATGTAGAATGATGGATGGTTTGATATGAGTTTCTTTAGATGTGGCTGTACTTGCTTTGGAAGTGCCTTGATAAAAGTTTTCAACTGTTTTGTATAATTAATATAATTTAGTATGTGCTTTTATAGCCCGTGCTTTCAGCCAAAGACTGTATAGAACGGAGTACAATAAGTGAAATAAATAAACATAAATATAAATTACAACACATAACAAGGCAACCTTTTCCATACCCTTTCACAACCCCAAAGACCCATAATATTGCCCAAAAACCCAAGTTTTCAATCTGCAACAAAACTGTGTGTAATCCAACAAATGTTTCACCTCTGCAGGGAGTTGGTTCCACAAAATTGGCACATCATACAAGAAACATTGTGACCAGGTCCGTAACAATCGAAATTCCTTAGAAGAGGGAGTCTTTCCTGCGTGGGTTCCTCAGTCAGTTCCCTATAGTATGTATTGACTGAGAGCTGTCTGTGTCCTATCTATGTTTGTGTGTCTATAATCTCTAAAAAGCCTCCTTTGTCTGCAGGTTTGATGATAATGTTTTGGTTATTTTTTTTAGTTTTTTTTATGGCTGCTCATTCTACTGGAGAGAGGTTGTATAGAATTTTCTTTGTTTGCTGGAAAGCTGTGATTTCACACTATGTCTGAAACTCTCTATGTACTTGTTTAAATTATTGTTTTATCTATCTTATGGGTGAAATATGTGTTCTATTATTTAAAATTGTATTTCAGTCTGTTGGGGGGGTCTCTCTTTTGTGGAAATGCTTTCAGGCAGAGTTTCCTAAAAAAACAATTATTCAAGATCTGAGAATAGTTGGATTTCATCTTGTTTACTCAAAGAACAAAATGAAAGTTCTTTAGACAGTTCTGAGATTTCATGCTGTGTTAATTGGTAGTTAGAGAGGTTTATTATCCCTGTTAGATTTGCACTTCCATCAGTGTGGTCTGTGGGAATTTGCCTGCAGGGGATCTGCTGTATTTTATGATTTCCTGGTTTGTCTGAATTCTTGATTTTAATATTCCTGGGATGGATTGGAAAATGGGTCCAGCATGTTTGTCTTCTTCATCAGGTGTTGCGCTGGTGATGACCTGAGATGAGATGCAATTCTCTCTGTGATTGTAGAGGACTGAAGTCAGCTTTCTTTGCTTCTCTGGATATCAATGTATTGTTTTCTCACTTGAATTTCATACAATTCTTTCTTCAGTTGGCTCCTTCAAAAGGTAGGGATTTTGTCTCTGTATGTTCTTTATGAGTTCTTCTCTCCGTTGTTAGCATTTTCTTTTTTGTAGAGGTGACATACAAGTTCATTTTCAATATCTGACTAGTATGTTTGCAGTGTTTTTTCTGCATAGCCAAAGGATTTTTGATCTTGAGTCCAGAGATGCGAAGGCGGTAGAATGAGAGGACATGAAATGAGATTGAAGGGGGCAGACTCAAAAAAAATGTCAGGGAGTATTTTTTCACGGAGAGAGTAGTGGATGCTTGGAATGCCCTCCCGCGGGAGGTGGTGGAAAGGAAAACGGTAACGGAATTCAATCGTGTGGGATAAACATAAAGGAATCCTGTTCAGAAGGAATGGATCCTCAGGAGCTTAGTCGAGATCGGGTGGCAGAGCCGGTGGTGGGAGGCAGGGCTGGTGGTTGGGAGGCGGGGATAATGCTGGGCAGACTTATACGGTCTGTGCCAGAGCCGGTGGTGGGAGGCAGGGATAGTGCTGGGCAGACTTATACGGTCTGCGCCAGAGCTGGTGGTGGGAGACGGGACTGGTGGTTGGAAGGCGGGGATAATGCTGGGCAGACTTATACGGTCTGTGATAGAGCCGGTGGTGGGAGGCAGGGATAGTGCTGGGCAGACTTATATGGCCTGTGCCAGAGCCGGTGGTGGGAGACGGGACTGGTGGTTGGGAGGCGAGGATAATGCTGGGCAGACTTATACGGTCTGTGCCAGAGCCGGTGGTGGGAGGCGGGGCTTGTGGTTGGGAGGCGGGGATAGTGCTGGACAGACTTATATGGTATACACAAAAAGTAGCACATATGAGTTATCTTGTTGGGCAGACTGGATGGACCGTGCAGGTCTTTTACTGCCGTCATCTACTATATTACTTTGTTACTATGTTACTATGTCCTTTTTCCTTAGGAAAAATGCTTAGTCAACAAATATTACTTTCAGTGTCCACTATGTGGCATTATTCCCTCATAAGCTGCAAGGAGCTCTGCTGTTTGATATTACTTTCACTTTGGAGAGCTAGAAAACCTTTCAGCAAGATATTTGGAAATATTTGCAGAAGGGTTTTGTGAGGGATTTTTTTTTTTTACAGGTTCTCAAGTGAAGAATATAGAGGGAATCTAGCTGCTTAGTTTAAGGGTGACTTTCAGAATTATACCCACAGTATTAATACATAGAAGTGAAACTCAGCAGTGTAATTCCTAGCAATCCTTCCCCGGTACTTCCAGTTTCAGTCTGAATCAGACAATTGTTGGCTTCAGAGGACGAAGAGGAGAGCAGCATGGTATAGTAGCTGTCAGGTACGTGCTTTATATGAAATGCTTTGTACAGACTCTGACAGTCTTGAGTGGGTTGCACATTTGGAATCTCTTCCAGGCTATCATGACATTGATTCTTCTCTGACTATGCATCCCTAACAGCACTCGAGAACTGTTAAAGCAAAAGAGCTGAGAAGTCCTAAACTCCCCTGAAATAGATTATAGAAAAGGAAGGTCAAAAAGAGTGAGTGTGGTAAATCTGAGGGGTGGGCGATATGTGGAGTACAGTGGGAAAAAGCAGAGAAAAATGTACCACTTCTCTATTCAGGGGATATATATATATATATATATATATATATATATATACAGTGGGGGAAATAAGTATTTGATCCCTTGCTGATTTTGTAAGTTTGCCCACTGACAAAGACATGAGCAGCCCATAATTGAAGGGTAGGTTATTGGTAACAGTGAGAGATAGCACATCACAAATTAAATCCGGAAAATCACATTGTGGAAAGTATATGAATTTATTTGCATTCTGCAGAGGGAAATAAGTATTTAATCCCTCTGGCAAACAAGACCTAATACTTGGTGGCAAAACCCTTGTTGGCAAGCACAGCGGTCAGACGTCTTCTGTAGTTGATGATGAGGTTTGCACACATGTCAGGAGGAATTTTGGTCCACTCCTCTTTGCAGATCATCTCTAAATCATTAAGAGTTCTGGGCTGTCGCTTGGCAACTCGCAGCTTCAGCTCCCTCCATAAGTTTTCAATGGGATTAAGGTCTGGTGACTGGCTAGGCCACTCCATGACCCTAATGTGCTTCTTCCTGAGCCACTCCTTTGTTGCCTTGGCTGTATGTTTTGGGTCATTGTCGTGCTGGAAGACCCAGCCACGACCCATTTTTAAGGCCCTGGCGGAGGGAAGGAGGTTGTCACTCAGAATTGTACGGTACATGGCCCCATCCATTCTCCCATTGATGCGGTGAAGTAGTCCTGTGCCCTTAGCAGAGAAACACCCCCAAAACATAACATTTCCACCTCCATGCTTGACAGTGGGGACGGTGTTCTTTGGGTCATAGGCAGCATTTCTCTTCCTCCAAACACGGCGAGTTGAGTTCATGCCAAAGAGCTCAATGTTTGTCTCATCTGACCACAGCACCTTCTCCCAATCACTCTCGGCATCATCCAGGTGTTCACTGGCAAACTTCAGACGGGCCGTCACATGTGCCTTCCGGAGCAGGGGGACCTTGTGGGCACTGCAGGATTGCAATCCGTTATGTCGTAATGTGTTACCAATGGTTTTCGTGGTGACAGTGGTCCCAGCTGCCTTGAGATCATTGACAAGTTCCCCCCTTGTAGTTGTGGGCTGATTTCTAACCTTCCTCATGATCAAGGATACCCCACGAGGTGAGATTTTGCGTGGAGCCCCAGATCTTTGTCGATTGACAGTCATTTTGTACTTCTTCTATTTTCTTACTATGGCACCAACAGTTGTCTCCTTCTCGCCCAGCGTCTTACTGATGGTTTTGTAGCCCATTCCAGCCTTGTGCAGGTGTATGATCTTGTCCCTGACATCCTTAGACAGCTCCTTGCTCTTGGCCATTTTGTAGAGGTTAGAGTCTGACTGATTCACTGAGTCTGTGGACAGGTGTCTTTCATACAGGTGACCATTGCCGACAGCTGTCTGTCATGCAGGTAACGAGTTGATTTGGAGCATCTACCTGGTCTGTAGGGGCCAGATCTCTTACTGGTTGGTGGGGGATCAAATACTTATTTCCCTCTGCAGAATGCAAATAAATTCATATACTTTCCACAATGTGATTTTCCGGATTTAATTTGTGATGTGCTATCTCTCACTGTTACCAATAACCTACCCTTCAATTATGGGCTGCTCATGTCTTTGTCAGTGGGCAAACTTACAAAATCAGCAAGGGATCAAATACTTATTTCCCCCACTGTATATATATATATATATATATATATATATATATATATATTGCACTATGTAACAGGAAAATGTATATATTCCTCCGTATTGAAGAAATTATTTAGCAGTCAGGGAGAACAGGTTTCTGCTGTGACATACAGTTTGATCTGCTCCGAGAATGTTCTGCTAATGTTTGCATGGTCTTTAACAAAGTGTTCCCAGCAGGCAACGTTAGGATTATCGCAGTAATGTATTTTAATAGCTGTTTTTAAAAGAAATGATTAACTATATCCCTTGCTAGTTCCAAGTATGGTACTGTGTTACTCAGGTATCTTTTGACGTGTAGCACTGGGTATAGGTTCTTGGTATCTTCTGTCATATGTGGCACTGCTCATGGGCTACAGGTGTTTCTTGGCACAGGGTGCAGTTACTTGTTCTACCTGTCATGCATGGATGTGGGCCCTTGGTTTCTTTTCTCATGTGTGACACTAGCGCTTAAAGACAGGAGCACACTCAATAAGAAGCAGAGCTGTAAAAGCAATTATTACAAATTATAATGAGGGAGGGAGAGGGAAACACTGGGAGCAAATGAGAATCGTAGGAAAGAGAAAACCAAAGGAGAAGAGATGTAGAGGGGCATAATCGAACAGAAACGCCTATCTCCATGGGCGTTTATCTCCGAGAACGGGTCCGTGAAGGGGCGGACCCAACCGTATTTTCGAAACAAATAGACGTCCATGTTTTATTCGCCAAGTTGTGAGCTGGGCGTTTTTGCTTTTCAGCGATAATGGACAATGAAATCGCCCAGCTCAAAAACGAATAAATCCAAGGCATTTGTTCGTGGGAGGGGCCAGGAGTCGTAGTGCACTGGTCCCCCTAACATGCCAGGACACCAACCAGGCACCCTAGGGGGCACTTTTACAAAAACAAAACAAAAGGTAAAAGAGCTCCCAGGTGCATAGCACCCTTCCATTGTGTGTAGAGCCCCCCAAATCCCCCTCAAAACCCACTGCCCACAAGTCTACACCATTACTATACTGTAGCCCTAAGGGGTGAAGGGGGGCACCTACATGTGGGTACAGTGGGTTCGGGGGGGGTTGGACGACTAAGCATTAAGCAGCACAATTGTAACAGGTAGGGGGGGGATGGGCCTGGGTCCACCTGCCTGAAGTCCACTGCACCCCCTAACAACTGCTCCAGGGACCTGCATACTGCTGCCAGGGAGGTGGGTACGACATTTGAGGGTGAAAATAAAAAGTTGTGAAACATCATTTTTTGTGGTGGGAGGGGGTTTATGACCACTGGGGGAGTCAAGGGAGGTCATCCCCGATTCCCTCCAGTGGTCATCTGGTCATTTAGGGCACTTTTTGGGGCCTTATTCGTGGAAAAACAGGGTCCAGGAAAAGTGCCCTAAATTCTAGCTAAAAACGCATACCATTATCTGTGAAATGCGCCCATCTCTGTTCGGCAGAGAACCACGCCCCAGTTCCGCCTTCGCCACACCTCTGACACGCCCCCATCAACTTTGTCCGCATCCGCGACGGAGTGCAGTTGAAAACGTCCAAAATCGGCTTTCGATTATACCGCTTTATTCGTTTTTGTGAGATAAACGTCCATCTCCCGATTTAGGTCGGAACTTGGGCGTTTTTCTCGTTCGATTATAAGCTGGAAAGCGAGGGGAGGGGACCCCAAATCCTATCCATGCAGAGACCCACTAGATCCAAACCGAGATATCACTCAGTGATATCAAGCGAATTCCCACCCACCAATTCCCCCCCCCCGCCGCGAGACAATTCTCCCCCCCCAGGGACAATTACCACTGAAGAGGGACAATTACCACCAAGGACTTGCCCCCCCCCCCCCCCCCCCCGTCATTTCCCACCCTCCCTAGCCTTCTTTTTTACTGACCATAGTTTCTGTCTTGTATCGAGTCCATAAGTTCTGGCAGTGCTTTTTGTTTTTTTATATAATCAATACAATCCAGATTAAATCTTCTTTAGATCTTTTAGGTCTTCAGTATAATAGAGTCCTTTTTTTAAAAAAGCTCCTAATATAGATACTTCAAAATCATAGCATATATTTATCCCAGAACCTCAGTGATGTTAATCGCTATCCATTTAGGTTACAGCGATTTCAATAACATCAAGTTCTTCACTGGTTCTTTTTCTAATTTCTTAATTTATATATATGAATGTAACTTTAGCATTACTTATCTTTTTAATTATTCATACTTGTCGGACCCAGGGGATCATCTGCCCATGCACGTTTCGCCCATAATGGGCTGTCTCAAGGACATTCCCCTGCAATATAAATCGAGATAAATTAGCAATCACCCCGGACTTCAGAATTAAACCTACATCCAGAGAATAGTTAAACCAAACTCACCCCGTGTTTCTTATAGCGTCAGCTCAGCAAAAGTTATCAGCAAAGATGGCGCCGGCTTTTTTTAAAAAGCCATTAAATAAACGCTACAGCATGACGTTCATAAGCCCCGCCCCCCAAGGCGTTCCACCAGCAGCAAAGGACCAATCCTATAATGCTACTGGTGGGAAACCGGGTGCCATTCAAATCAGAGATGTCCACTCAATTTCAGCATTCAACCCCTTCGGTGTAACTGTTTGAAGCATAAATATATTAAATTGCTCTCTATAGTTCAGCAATTTCTTAATTGACCCACCCTCCTCCCGATCATCTAAACATTCAACAATCCTCCATCTTATATCCTCCCATGTATGATGTTTCTGAAGCCAATGATCTACCAGTGGAGCTTGCAGATTTTGAGTTTGAATTCTTGATTTATGCTCATTAAGGCATATTTTAATGGATCTTGAACTCCTACCAATATATATGGCATCTGGAACAAGGTGAGAGGAGCATACGGATTTTGAATTCTGTTTTTGTATAAGGTGGCTGCTGCTTCATCTAAGGCTGAAAGGTTTCGCCTCACCCTATGCCTGGAACAACCTTCCTGAGCCCTTACGTCAAGCCCCCTCCCTGCCCATCTTCAAGTCTCTGCTTAAAGCCCACCTCTTCAATGCTGCCTTCGGCACCTAACTCTTACCTTCAGGATATCCAGACTGCCCCAATTTGACTGCCCCTATCGAATTGACTACTCACTTGTCCTTTAGATTGTAAGCTCTTTGAGCAGGGCCTGTCCTTTTATGTTAAATTGTACAGCGCTGCGTAACCCTAGTAGCGCTTTAGAAATGTTAAGCAGTAAGTAGTAATAGTAGCATACCAGGTTTGGTAATTGAGTTTGGAGCTGTAGTGTTTGCATTGCTTAGCAGTACTCCTGATATTATGGACTCTAAGATGTATTGTGGCTATGTGTGTGGGTGTGTCAGTGTGTGTGTATATTTGTGTGTATGTCTTTGTATATGTTTTTATACAATAAAAAGGGCTTTCATACAGGGCCACCGAGGGGGGGAGCATGGGGGGCAAAATTCCTCGGACCTGGCCTCCAAGGGGGGCCCGCTGCCAGAGTCTCTCTCATTCTGTGTCCTGCTCCTGACGGGCCCCGAGTGTTTGCCCGACAGGAGCAGGAGAGAGAAAACTCCGGCGCTGGGCCCCCCTCCAGCGCTGCTCTTCGCTCCGCCTCTACCGCTGTGCCGAGCGGCTGCCTTCCCCCTCAGGCGCATGCTCAGTTTTGAAACCGAACATGTGCGATGAGAGAAAAAAGCAGCCACAGGGGCGGGGCAGGCATGGAGTGAAGAGCAGCGCTGGATTCTTCCGCTGGCAGGGCCTCGGAATCCCCACCAGCCCCAAGGTATCTCAGTTGTGGCAGCAGCAATCCTGGGGGAGGGAGGGGGCAACTGCGGCAATGATCTAGGGGGGTGGCGGTAGCGGCCCTGCTTTCACAAAATAGTGTGACCACATATGTACATAAAAGTATGTGCGTGGAAAGTGTGTGCCTATTTTTATGCGCTCTGTATATGAGCATTCCTGGGGGTATTGTCTGAACAGAGTGGAGGCAGAGTTGCCCATATACAATTCTGGAGACCACACGTTCAAAGGATATGAGCCTGATGAAGTTAGTCTAGAGGGTAGCTACTAAAGTGGGCAATTGGCTTTGCCATAAACCATATGGAAACAGACTTAAAGATCAAATCATGTAAACCCTGGAGAATAGAAGGAAAAGGGAAGGTAGTATAAAGACTGATAACACCTCCAGGGTGTGAATGCTTAGGAGGCAGGTCTCCCTTAAGGAGACTGTAGAACGAGGGATCATGATAGGAAGGTGAAAAGGTATATACTTTGGAGGTGGAGGAGATGAGGGCAGTATTAGAATTTGAGAAAATAGGGGACGAGCACAAAGGAGTTCTGATGTCCCGTTTTTGTTTACTGGGTCTGTAGGAAGGAGTACTGATCCTGCCCATATCACAAATCTAGTTTCACAAATGATTCACGCTGCCAGACTTACTACAGCACTTACTTGGATGGAATCCACTAATGTCAATCACTGCAAGAAACATTTACCTGTCATTGCTTCAGCAGAGAGAAATCCCTGTACCTTAAAGAGAGATGTTTGATAAAATGTGGGTTTGAGTCAGTTTCTTCAAGTGCAGGATCAGAAAGCTGGATCAGAGAAGATGTTAGGTACATTGCACTTAAATTTCTGCCAGACCTTGGACACAATTTCACTAAAATGTGTCTCATAAACAGAGCGACCTTGAGTAGGGCAGAGGAAAGGATCGCAAAGGAGAGTGTAGTGTGTGAATGCTGGGTGGGTCATACGGTCTTTGTCGTCCCTCATCTTTTTTATGTTTTTCTTTTATCCCTTTTCTCATGCTGTGACTCATGAGTGCAAATGTGCAGCTCTTCATGTTGCTGTTGCTGTAATCTGTACTGGGACGTGTATTCTCTCTGGTGCTTGATTAAATACTAAAAGAAAAGTTCAAATTGTGTAACCTCTGATTACATCTCAGGAGGTCTCAGTGAGGTCTTGTGACACTGTGATCTGCCATTTCCCATCTATGATTAACTGGAAATGAGCTGTGTGTGAGGAGAAAAAAAAAATCTATTGCCACCAAGTCTTCAATTAAACTAATTCTGGATGTTTTCCTGTTGAAAACTGCACACAGGGGCTTTCTAAAAAATGACAGCGGAAGTCTTTTGACTTCCCAAAGCATTTTTTTGATTTTCTTTAGAAGCTGAAGCCATTCTTTTAACTTCTAGAAAACAAGACACGCATCCAAATTTGGATATTATGCCGTAGCAGGATAAGTATGTGGGAAGCTGTTTTGGACAGGAGTATTTTATACACATTTCAGAAGGGATTTCTCGGAGGATGCAGCTCTGGATAAAGAGGGAAGCAAGCAATCAGTCACAAACATTTATACAACAATGGTGCCAGAAAAATTGGAGAAGTTAGTCTGAAATGACCCTAAAGTTAGAGAATGACACAGGGACAAACTTCAATACTGTTAATGATATTAATCAAACTGTTTTGATTAATATCATTAACAGTATTGAAGTTTTCCTCCCCCTGTTCAGTATCCTCCTTCCCCTTTCTCCCCCCAGTGAAGAATTTCTTTAATACCTCATTCAACAATATTTCTGACCCATTCTTTTAGCCAGAGTCTCTGGCTAAAAGAATGGGTCAGAAATATTGTACAGTTGTACAGAATATTGTTTCTTTTTATACTTTAATAAAATGACTTAAATATAAAATCCTAACTATTCAAGGCTTCTGCGGATGGGATTATACAGAGCTTCCGGGCATGGGGCAGGGACGGAGTGGGGATGGGGACAGAGTTTGTCCCCGTGTCATTCTCTAACTTTAGGGTCATTTCAGACTAACTTCTCCAATTTTTCTGGCACCATTGTTCTATAAATGTTTGTGACTGACTGCTTGCTTCCCTCTTTAGCCAGAGCTGCATCCTCTGGGAAATCCCTTCTGAAATGTGTATAAAATACTCCTGTCCAAAACAGCTTCCCACATTCTTATCCTGCTACGGCATCATATCCAAATTTGGATGCACTTTTTGTTTTCTAGAAGTTAAAAGAATGGCTTCAGCTTCTAAAGAAAATCAAAAAAATATTTTGGGAACATAAAACATGGAAATTTAATATGAATTCATATTACATTTTCATGTTTTATAGACAAAGCAACTTTAAAAGTATTAAATAGCATGATGTTTCATAATAAAATGAGTTCAGAAAGAGAGGGGAATAGGTGGTGAATAAAAGCTCTATGTTAAGTTGTAGATTTAATGGGATTTTTTTTATTCCATGTGATATATTTGTAATGTTCATAACGAAAACAAAGAAATCCTTCATGAAAGTGATGCAGAAAATAGATTTCTACTTTAGTATCAATTACCATAATTTTACAGCTTGACTTCTACAACCAACATTATTTACCCTTCTACAGAGGGTGCTATTACCCACATGCCATGCCCTAAATGGTAGTCAGCAAGAATCTCACAAACGTTCTCCCTCACAGCTAAGCCTGTTATGCTCACCCAAACTCTGCTTCCGTTCTTCTAAGGCATCTTCTGTTGCAAACAGAGTACTCTTGACTTTTGGAAAGAGAAAAAAAGAGCCTATGTTCTGTGCCTTCTCCTTCCTTTGTTCTTCCCTCCCTTACCTTCCTCTCCATCGCAACGCAAGGAGATTCCCCATAGGCCAGCTCTGGGGCCTTCCCTCCTCTGCTGACTCAAGCCTTCTGATGTAACCATAATATACTGTTAAGACTCCTAGACTACTTCGGGATTGGTGGAAACATACTCAGCTGGATCAAGGGCTTCCTAACCACCAGAACATACCAAGTGAAATCTAACTCAAACATATCACTACCGTGGAAAGCAGATTGCGGAGTACCTCAAGGATCACCACCATCACCGATCCTCTTCAACTTAATGATGACCCCGCTAGCAAAGTCCCTATCCACCCAAGGCTTCAACCCATTCATCTATGCAGACGACATTACAATATACATTCCTTTCAAACATGACCTGACAGAAATCAGCAACGAAATCAATCACAGCATGAACACCATGACCTCTTGGGTAAATGCGTTCCAACTAAAACTCAACACAGAAAAAACACATTGCCTCATCCTCTCATACCTACATAACACGAACAAACCCACAAATTTAAATACACCAGATCACACCCTCCCTATATCAGATAGCCTGAAAATCCTCGGGGTTGCATTGGACCGTAACCTTACACTCGAGAGCCAAGTGAACTCTACAACCAAGAAAATGTTCCACTCAATGTGGAAACTCAAACGCATGAAACCATTCTTCCCGAGGGAAATATTTCGCAACGCTCATAAAGAAACTTTAGACCACTCAAAACACAGCAGCCAGACTCATATTTGGCAAAACACAATTCGAAAGCGCCAAACCCCTCTGAGAAAAATTGCACTGGCTCCCAATCAAAGAACGTATTGCTTTCAAGATCTGCACCCTGGTCCACAAAATTATTTACGGTGAAGCCCCAAGATAAATGACCGACCTCATAGACTTACCAACCAGAAACACAGTCGCATCAACATGGACATTCCTAAATCTCCACTACCCAAGCTGTAAAGGACTCAAATACAAATCACCCCATGCATCCAGCTTCTCCTACATAAGCATACAACTGTGGAATGCATTACCAAAAACTGTGAAAACAACGTATGACCACCTCAACTTCCGGAAGCTACTAATGACCAACCTGTTCAATAAGGCATACCCTACCAACCCAACTTAAGTGCCTGAACCCTGCAACACAACGTAACTAAAGCTCATAATGAACACTACATCATTTTCCTTCTCTGATTCACAATCCAGCTTATTTTCGAAGGAGATCGCCGGCCATCTTCCGACACAAATCGGGAGATGGCCGGCGATCTCCTGAACCCAGCCAAATCAGTATAATGGAAAGCCGATTTTGGCCGGCGCCAACTGTTTTCTGTCGCAGAGCCGGCCAAACTTCAAGGGGGCGTGTTGGTAGGGTACCGAAGGCAGGACGGGGACGTGGTATGAGATGACCGGCTTTGCCTGATAATGAAAAAAAGAAAGCCTTTCAGGACCAAGCTTCAAAAAGGTGCCCCAACTGACCAAATGACCACCGGAGGGAATCGGGGATGACCTCCCCTTACTCCCCCAGTGGTCACCAACCCCCTCCTACCAAAAAAATATATATATATATATTTTTTCCCAGCCTCTATGCCAGCCTGAAATGTCATGCCCAGCTCCCTGGCAGCAGTATGCAGGTCCATAGAGCAGTTTTTTGTGGGTGCAGTGCACTTCAAGCAGGTGGACCCAGGCCCATCCACCCCCCTACCTGTTACACTTGGGGTGGTAAATGGGAGCCCTCCAACCCCCCCCCCCAAAACCCACTGTATCCAAATGTAGGTGCCCCCCTTCACCCATAAGGGCTATGGTAGTGGTGTAGAGTTGTGGGGGACCAGTGCACTATAAATGCTGGCCCTTCCCATGACCAAATGCCTTGGATTTGGCCGGGTTTGAGATGGCCGGCATCGGTTTCCATTATCGGCGAAAACCGATGCTGGCCATCTCAAACCCGGCCATCTCTGACATTTGGCCGGCCCGAACCATATCGAAACGAAAGATGTCCGGCCATCTTTTTCGATAATATGGTTCGGGACTGCTCTTTGCTGCGCCGGCCAAATAGATGGCTGGCGATCTATTTGGCCGGCGCCGTTCGATTATGCCCCTCTATATGTGTTTAACATATGAACCTCATTCGACTGTAACATCACTTTGTACTTGTTTCTCTACCGGAGTTGGCAAACGCCTTCACGGTACTATGTAAGCCACATTGAGCCTGCAAATAGGTGGGAAAATGTGGGATACAAATGCAACAAATAAATAAATATATGCAGATGATATACTAGTACTACTTAACATTTCTAGAGCGCTACTAGGGTTACGCAGCGCTGTACAGTTTAACAAAAAGGACAGTCCCTGCTCAAAAGAGCTTACAATCTAATGGGTGAAATGTCAAGTGTCAAGTGGGGGCAGTCTAGATTTCCTGAATAGAGGTATGGTGGTTAGGTGCCGAAGGCAACATTGAAGAGGTGGGCTTTGAGCAAGGCTTTGAAGATGGGCAGGGAGGGGGCCTGGCATATGGGCTCAGGGAATTTATTCCAGGCATGGGGTGAGGCGAGGCAGAAAGGGCGGAGCCTGGAGTTGGTGGTGGTGGTGAAGGGTACTGAAAGGAGGGATTTGTCTTGAGAGCGGAGGCGGTTATTCTCTCTTTATCACTGGAAGATATTACAGATCTCTTGGGGGTAAACCTTTCCTTGCCAATTGTTTAAAATTGGGCTGGTACCCAGTGGCGTTCCTAGGGGGGCTGACACCTGGGGCGGATCGCCGATGCGCCCCGCCCCCCGGGTGCAGCGCCCCCCCCCCCCCCCCCCCCCCCACCCCCGGAACAGTGTGACGCCCCCCTCCCCGGCGAAAGAACCCCCGATCCCCCGGCGAAAGAACCCCCCCCCCGGGTGCACGCCGCTGGGGGGGGGTGCCGTGCACCTGCTGGCTCTTCGTTTTCATGCTCCCTCTGCTCCGGAACAGGAAGTAACCTGTTCTGGGGCAAAGGGAGCATGAAAACAAAGAGCCGACAGGCGCGCGGCACCCCCCCCAGCGGTGTGCACCCGGGGCGGAGCACCCCCACCGCCCCCCCCCCCCGGTACGCCACTGCTGGTACCCACAAATTGAAACTTAATAAAGATAAAACAAAATTTATGTGGATAGGATCAGCTAGGCAAATAATGACTAACGCTAAGGGGGTCTTTAACTAAGGTGCACTAGCATTTTTAAGTTGTGCTAAAAATCAGCTGGTGCTAAACACTGTGACGCCCGTAGGAATATAATGAGTGTCTCAGCATTTAGCACCAGCTGATTTTTAGCACAACTTAAAAATGCTAGCGCACCTTAGTAAAAGAGCTCCTAAGTTAGTTATTGATAATATAAGTTATAGCCTTGAGACATCAGTTCAAATATTGGGAATTCAAGTGGACAGTATGTTTACTATGAAAAATCATGTTAACTTACTAATCAGAAATTCTTTTTTGACACCGCGTAAATTAAGACATATTAGAAAGTGATTTGAGTCTTTCATCTTTCGTCTTTTAGTACAAATATTGATTTTATCAAGGCTAGATTATTGTGATGTATCCTATTTGAGCTGCACTGTATCTCTTGTTACAAACAGTGCAAAACGCTGCGGTGCGTTTGATTTATGCAATATCAAAACTTGAAAGTGTGGCCCCTTTATATTGTGAACTTCACTGGTTACCAATCGTAGCTTGTATAAAGTTCAAACTGGTCACATTGATTCATAAGGTTTTATATTGAGAGGCTCCACAATATTTACTGCCATATATCTGCCTTGCCCATAGTTCAAAGGCTTATTCTTTAAGTAAATTGTATATATTACAGTTTCCTAGCGATAGAAATATAAAATCTTCTAAACAATTAACATCATCTGCAGCCTATCAAGCATCTTTAATTTGGAATGCTCTCCCTCAAGCAATAAGATCGATTAAGTACTATTTGATATTTAGAAAAGTATTAAAAACGTATTTACTTAGAAAGTTTGTACCAGATAAATATGATTGACCATATGATTGAAGTTATGTTTTTATCTTGTAAATCTGTTATTGTCATTATGGATCTTAATTTTCTAGGGTTGCCTAAGGTGATCCACTATAAACCAAATAGGTATTTGTGGAATACAAATGTTTTGCTGTTACATAATGTAAAGTTAATGACTACAGTAGACAAGGGCACATACTATATATTAAAACACATGGTAATGAAGGTATTCTTCTGCAATGCACAGAAGTAAATAGGCAATTTTAATGCATGCACAGCGCGAGAAAATTACTGCCAGGTTCGGGGCAGTGTAGAAGGGTTGGTTGACAGAATTGAATGCCAGTCTTTGAAATCTAAACACCTCATTTTGCCTTTTTCTGCAACCTGGTCAGTTCCTGCAACTTTAACACACAATCGTACCATTTTACAATTGTACAAGAACCCTATTACCCCAACCCATAACCTGACCATTGAGGTAATGCAGATCTACCGGTCCTAAAGGAATCAGGGTCTAACCGATAACCAAATGCTTACTCAAAGTAAAAGGCTTTCATCAGAGTTTTAAATTTGGAAAGCAATAATTCTGATCAGAGATAAGGGGGCAGTCTATTCCAGAATGAGGGGGATAAAAAGCAATAGGCTGACCTCCGGGTCGATTCATAGTGAGCATTCCTGGGGGATGGAAGAACTAACTGGTGAGAATTAAGAGATCGAAGTGCTCACGTGAGGGTGTAGAGAATGGTGGCAGAAGAAAGATATGTGTCTTGTTGTAAGTAATATTTTTATGAGCGCTTAGGGCCCGATTCTATACAGTGGTGGAAATAAGTATTTGATCCCTTGCTGATTTTGTAAGTTTGCCCACTGACAAAGACATGAGCAGCCCATAATTGAAGGGTAGGTTATTGGTAACAGTGAGAGATAGCACATCACAAATTAAATCCGGAAAATCACATTGTGGAAAGTATATGAATTTATTTGCATTCTGCAGAGGGAAATAAGTATTTGATCCCCCACCAACCAGTAAGAGATCTGGCCCCTACAGACCAGGTAGATGCTCCAAATCAACTCGTTACCTGCATGACAGACAGCTGTCGGCAATGGTCACCTGTATGAAAGACACCTGTCTACAGACTCAGTGAATCAGTCAGACTCTAACCTCTACAAAATGGCCAAGAGCAAGGAGCTGTCTAAGGATGTCAGGGACAAGATCATACACCTGCACAAGGCTGGAATGGGCTACAAAACCATCAGTAAGACGCTGGGCGAGAAGGAGACAACTGTTGGTGCCATAGTAAGAAAATGGAAGAAGTACAAAATGACTGTCAATCGACAAAGATCTGGGGCTCCACGCAAAATCTCACCTCGTGGGGTATCCTTGATCATGAGGAAGGTTAGAAATCAGCCTACAACTACAAGGGGGGAACTTGTCAATGATCTCAAGGCAGCTGGGACCACTGTCACCACGAAAACCATTGGTAACACATTACGACATAACGGATTGCAATCCTGCAGTGCCCGCAAGGTCCCCCTGCTCCGGAAGGCACATGTGACAGCCCGTCTGAAGTTTGCCAGTGAACACCTGGATGATGCCGAGAGTGATTGGGAGAAGGTGCTGTGGTCAGATGAGACAAAAATTGAGCTCTTTGGCATGAACTCAACTCGCCGTGTTTGGAGGAAGAGAAATGCTGCCTATGACCCAAAGAACACCGTCCCCACTGTCAAGCATGGAGGTGGAAATGTTATGTTTTGGGGGTGTTTCTCTGCTAAGGGCACAGGACTACTTCACCGCATCAATGGGAGAATGGATGGGGCCATGTACCGTACAATTCTGAGTGACAACCTCCTTCCCTCCGCCAGGGCCTTAAAAATGGGTCGTGGCTGGGTCTTCCAGCACGACAATGACCCAAAACATACAGCCAAGGCAACAAAGGAGTGGCTCAGGAAGAAGCACATTAGGGTCATGGAGTGGCCTAGCCAGTCACCAGACCTTAATCCCATTGAAAACTTATGGAGGGAGCTGAAGCTGCGAGTTGCCAAGCGACAGCCCAGAACTCTTAATGATTTAGAGATGATCTGCAAAGAGGAGTGGACCAAAATTCCTCCTGACATGTGTGCAAACCTCATCATCAACTACAGAAGACGTCTGACCGCTGTGCTTGCCAACAAGGGTTTTGCCACCAAGTATTAGGTCTTGTTTGCCAGAGGGATTAAATACTTATTTCCCTCTGCAGAATGCAAATAAATTCATATACTTTCCACAATGTGATTTTCCGGATTTAATTTGTGATGTGCTATCTCTCACTGTTACCAATAACCTACCCTTCAATTATGGGCTGCTCATGTCTTTGTCAGTGGGCAAACTTACAAAATCAGCAAGGGATCAAATACTTATTTCCACCACTGTATATGGCACCTAAAATTAACGCGCGTTAGGCAATCACGCCTATGCGGATTCTAAATACCGTGCATAAATCTATGCATGGTATTTAGATTATACTTCTAAATACCACGCATAGATTTAATACACATAGGCTTAGTTCATGTGACTGAATCTACACGTGTCCATTTACGCCAACAAAAAGCTGGTGTAAATGCGCGCACTGGCCCATATTTTGTAACAATGTGCATCGATTTTGGAATGCCCATAAAATACCCATTTTTATTCCCCCCTAACCACACCTCTTTTTGCCTGCACATGTTAGAATTTAGACGCAGTACATTACAGAATACGCTTAGAGATGTATGTGCGTAAATTTACAATTTTTGCCAATTGGTGCTCCTTATTGCTTATTAAGAGCTGTTAACGCTTAACAGCTTGTTAAAACAATTAATCTACGGTCTGTGCCCTGAAGAGCACAGGTACAAATCAAAGTAGGGTATACACAAAAAGTAGCACATATGAGTTATCTTGTTGGGCAGACTGGATGGACCGTGCAGGTCTTTTTCTGCCGTCATCTACTATGTTACTATCCAGCTTATAATCAAAAGAGAAAAACGCCTATATTGCGACCCAAATCGGGAGATAGACGTTTATCTCACAAAAACGAATAAAGCGGTATAATCGAAAGCCGAATTTGGACGTTTTCAACTGCACTCCGTCGCGGATGCGGACAAAGTTGATGGGGGCGTGTCGAAGGCGTGGTGAAGGCGGAACTGGGGCGTGGTTATCGGCCGATCAGAGATGGGCGCCTTTCGCCAATAATGGAAAAAAATATGCGTTTTTAGCGAGAATTTAGGGCACTTTTCCTGGACCCTGTTTTTCCACGAATAGGGCCCCAAAAAGTGCCCTAAATGATCAGATGACCACTGGAGGGAGTCGGGGATGACCTCCCCTGACTCCCCCCAGTGGTCACAAACCCCCTCCCACCACAAAAATATGCCGTTTCACAACTTTTTATGTTCACCCTCAAATGTCATACCCACCTCCCTGGCAGCAGTATGCAGGTCACTGGAGCAGTTATTAGGGGATGCAGTGGACGTCAGGCAGGTAGACCCAGGCCCATCCCCCCCCCTCCTGTTACACTTGTGCTGGTAAATGGGAGCCCTCCACACCGCCCACCAAACCCACTGTACCCACATGTAGGTGCCCCCCTTCACCCCTTAGGGCTATAGTAATGGTGTAGACTTGTGGGTGGTGGGTTTTGAGGGGGATTTGGGGGGCTCAACACCCAAGGGAAGGGTGCTATGCACCTGGGAGCTCTTTTACCTTTTTTTATGTTTTTGTAAAAGTGCCCCCTAAGGTGCCCGGTTGGTGTCCTGGCATGTGAGGGGGACCAGTGCACTACGACTCCTGGCCCCTCCCACGAACAAATGCCTTGGATTTATTCGCTTTTGAGCTGGGCGCTTTCATTTTCCATTATCGCTGAAAAACAAAAACGCCCAGCTCACAAATTGTCGAATAAAACATGGACATCTATTTTTTCCCAAAATACGGTTCGGTCCGCCCCTTCACGGACCCGTTCTCGGAGATAAACGCCCATGGAGATAGACGTTTTCATTCGATTATGCCCCTCTAAGCCTCCCCAGCCCAGCTGTGAACTTCCCCGTGGCCACGCCTATCTCTAAATGCAGCCTGAGACAAGACTCGACGAAATCTTCTGTTGAGTAGCGCAGCAGCAGCCAGGAACGAGACCTGCCGTCGCTACTCTCCACCCACAGCCAGCATAACATAAGAAAAAAAAGAAGCGCGGGGCCGCAGCAGCCTTCAGACATGCGCTGTCAGCTCTGCTGGTCTCTGCCCCATGACGTCAATTTCCCGTTCCGGGGTCAGAGGACCGGCAGAACCGACAGCGCATGTCTGAAGGCTGCTGCGGCCCCGCGCTTCTTTTTCTTCTTCTGTCAGTGCTGCTGTTAAGAGGCCCGGGCTGGAGGGAGAGAAAAGAACATGGCCACTGGCTGGAAACGGTAGGAGGAGAGAGAGGGAGAGCAGGGGAGAGCCAGAGAGCGATAGGGAGAGAAAGAGGGGACATGGAAAAGAGCAGGGGAGAGCCAGGGACATGGAAAAAAGCAGGGGAGAGCCAGAAAGAGATGGGGAGAGAAAGAGGGGCCATGGAAAAGAGCAGGGGAGAGCCAGGGACATGGAAAAAAGCAGGGGAGAGCCAGAAAGAGATGGGGAGAGAAAGAGGGGCCATGGAAAAGAGCAGGGGAGAGCCAGGGACAAATCATCAGAAAGGGTTTTAGAGCCTAAATCATGACACTACCTCGTGAAGGATCTGCATAAAAGGAGCTCATTGTGAACACTTTCCACCCTAAAAGGGTGTTTTGTGGCTCTACATGAGAATTGTGATATTATGATCCCTTGTTTCATATTGTTGACGGTATGGGTGGTATATTGGTTTATTAGGGTCTGCCCAGTGTTATGGTACAGTAAGGTTTATGAGTGTGTTTTTGCACAAATTTGTGCATAGTGTTTTGCAGTTGAGCAATTGTGGTTAGTACATGCTTTGAGCAACCACTTTATTCTTTGACATATGATACATATTTAATATCTAAATTTAATAAAAGGTATTAATTGTGACTTATTTTTTACTTATTTTTTTTCTATGTTGTCAGACAATTATGGATGTAAGCCCCACCCCTAACCCCGCCCCCTTTAGCCTCCTAAACAGTTGGGCCACCGACCGCCTATGCCTCCATTTACACCAATGAAAATGTGGCATAGATTCTGGTGCATAGATTTAAGTGCAGAGGACCATATTCTAAAACAGCGTGTGTAAGTTTTGAAACCCCCACAAAATGCCCGTAACCATGCACCTTTTTTACCTGCATGCATTAAAACGTAGGCACAGTGCGTTACAGAATACCCTTAGGGAGTTGTGCACATAAATTCTAATTATTGCCAATTAGTGCTCATTATTGCTTGTTAAATGCTGCTAAGAATGCTGATTGGCTTGTCATGCACGCACTACGCCAAGTTCCTAACCCCCTTTAGTAGACATACCCCATGTGTTTAATAAAAAACTTTATACTACACAAAACCAACAGCCTGTTGCAAAAATTACAACATTGAACTGCCTTGTTTGCCAGCATTGAAAGTACCACATGGAAATCAGAATAGCACATGCAAAATTGTGCACTACAGTACATGAGCCGGTGTTTGTGATTGAAACGGCAAAACAGAAACACCCTGGGATGCAAAGAATAAGCATGCAAATCATAAAAAGGAAAGAGAAAAGTGTTTACAGTTTTGCATGATATTTATTTATTAGGGGGATTTTTATAAGTACTTTGGAAATGTTCTGGGACAGTCTGATCTGAAACTTAGAAGACATAATACAAGCAAAATACCTTATGCAATATCTTACAAAACATTCTGAGGCCATAGTGTCAGGCACATGTTTTCAGCAAATGACTTTTTGTAAATGGAGGAAAGTAGTAAAACAAAGAAGTGATCAGCCCAGTGCTAAGAAGACTTGGGCACTACCTTCAGAAAAATGTTACAAATCAACCTCGATATTTTTGTGACTTTCCAGCCTTGCCTTCAAACATCCTACAGCTGATTTACTGGTGGAGACATTTCATTTCCTGGTTTTTCTGATTGTTGCACAAGTTCTTCCTGCTTTCTGGAAGTATGATATGAAGTGCTGCTTAGTCCGCCAACTCCCATAACTTAGGTTCAAAGCAGATAAAATGAAAGAAAAAACATTAATTAAAGACATGATTTCTGGAACAAAAAGATCTTCAAATTTTTTCAAAAAAGACAGATCAGTGGACATAGTCCTAAGTTCAATAGGCAGAGAACACTAATACGAGCTGCCTGATAAGGAAAAGATGCCTGCAAAGACTTTTTTTATATTTAACCCCTGAATCACAGAAAATAAAGAAAGCGGAAATCTTCAGCTCGAGAAGAGGTAGGAGACAGAGGAAAGGAGAATAAGCTAATCAAATATTCTGGACATGTACCTTCAAACATTTTTAAAACCCAGCAAGCCAACTTAAAAGAAATATGAGCATTCATATAGGCAACCAATGCAACTTAACCAAGCAGGGAGTAGCATGATCAAACCTGTTTTCTCCCAACATAGTAACATAGTAAGTGACAGCAGATAAAGACCTGAATGGTCCATCCAGTCTGCCCAACAGTCACAAGCACTATCTTTGCTGCCATATTTTGTAAAACTTGTCATCTAGAGATTAGTTTTAAAAAAACCCAATAAAGACCATTGCAGTAATCCAAATAGGACAGAATCATTGACTGGACCAAGATAGAGAAATTTTTTTCAGTAAAAAGCAAACGAATGTTTCTAAATTGACGCAGTTTTAAAAAAAAGAGTCTTAACTACGGCATTAATCTGGGATCTCAAAGATAAGGAGGTATCCAAATAGACACCAAGTATCTTACAAATGTTGTCCTCGTTCAACATTAAACCAGCGGACATGAAGCTACACCTTCAGGTGGCTGAAGCTTATTTCTGCTTAGAATTACAGGGCCAGATTTTAAGGTTCTGGGAAATGGAACCAGCACTGCTGGAGGGCCTTCACCTCGGACATCATTTCCTTCTACAGTCTCCGTTACACTCCAACCTGTACCAGAAATCAAATTCCTTCCCTACAGGGCCGGTCTTAGCAATTGTGGAGCCCTGTGCAGACCAGTTTGGTGGGGTCCCCCAGCCCCTTGCCTAGCCCCACCCCTTGCTCAACTCTGCCCCATCCTCAATCCCACCCCTGCCTAGCCCTGCCTCTGATGACTCACTTCTACCCTCTGTACTCACCATCCTCTTCTCACTCATCTTTCCCGAGGACCCTGATGGTCTCTCCCACATGGTTCCACCATGCCAATCATCTTCTCTCCTTCTTCTTTCCTACAGTCTTCTACCCCAACATTTCCTCTCTCTCATTCTCCACCCACACTTGCAGCCCATCTCCCTGTCCTGCCCACCCTTCTCTCTCCTCCACCCCTATAGTCCAGCATTTCCATGTCTCCCTCTCCTTCCCCTCCACATCTATGGTCCAACACTCCCTGTCCCCTCCACCCCTATGATCTAACAATTCCCTCTCCCCTCTCCACCCCTAAAGTCAAACAATTCTCTCTTCCCTCTCCCTTCCCCTCCACCCCAAATTGGGGTCCATCAACTCCCTGTCTCCTCCCCCCATCCTTCTCCCTTATGATCCAGCACTTGATTGTCCCCCCTCCCTTTCCCTCCACCCTTATGGTCCAGCACTTCTTATCTCATATCTCCCCTTCCCCCTTATAGCCCAGTACTTCTGTGTTCCCCCAGCACCTCTCCCTTTCATCCCCTTCAATCCAGCACCTGCCCCCCCCCCCCCCTTCCAGGTTCCCTGTCCCCAGGCTTCCCTTGCTTTATTGTACAGTACACCTAAGTCCCTCATCTCACCAAGCATAATGATCCAGCACAAGTTACAGGGTAAAACCTTTAGTCAGAAAAGAGTAAGAGACATTAAACCTAATACAGGAAACAGAGATAAAAGTATCTCAGTTTATGATATAATCCTTATCAAACTGTGCAGTTTGATTCCTTTATATCCGGGCTAGAAGCAACTGAATAATTAATCCAACTAGGAAGGACAAGTGTCCTCAAAAGCTCATGCCTCAATAAATTGGTTAGTCAATAAGGTGCCACCGGCCTCTGTTTTGCTTCACCTGACTAATACGGTTACCCCTTTTAAAGTATAATTCCACAGTTAACTATTATGCAATATACACTTCAAGTTTCTCACAGAAACAAGCCAGCAAAATCAAAGCCCTTCAAATAGTCAAAGGCTGTTAAGTCACAGTCTAAGTGATTTGGCTAAAAAAAAGAAAGCAGCCTTTGAACCTTGATTTCTCACATGGGTGCACACTTCAACTTAGTTAACTGTCTCTATTCCAGGTTTTCCAATGCTGTTTGCTAGTCAAGAGAGTTTAAACAACTTGGAATCTCTGCAGTACAGTTTCAGTTAGCAGAATAAATCAAACTTATATGTGAATTCCTGGGATTCTCTCCCTGTCTTTTGGATTTCAAAAGCTACCACTAGCAAATCTTCAATGCAGCTCCTTGTAACTCCAGGTAGAACGGGCCTCAGTTGATAGGTGCCTTTTCCCTGCTAACAGCAAGATAACTGGGACCATCTTTGGCCTTTGGACCCTTCTACTAAAGTGCATGCATCTCCCGGCAAAGGATATATTGAGGTGGTCAGAGCAGAGTGAACGGAACCATTTTCTATGACTGTCTTTGTCAGCAGTCTGGAGAAAGAAGGAGTCTTTGGCTGGATAAGGCAGTGTACCATGTCTCACAAAGCAGTGAAGAAGTGAAAGACAAAGTGGCAAGGAGCCCCTGATCCTGGAAAAGAAGGAGAGGATACAGAAGATGTTTATGTTTATTGGTTTGCTTAATATACCACCACATCTAAATAAAAGTTTGCAGGGGTTAACAAAATGAGTAAATAATAATCCAAATAAAATAGAAAAAGGAATGCCAAACGTAAATAGGACAGACTCAATCAACCAGGAACACCTCGCAACAACAAAACTGAATCATTGTCTCTGCACAGGGAAACTAAGCATCTGCCGTTAGCTCACTGGAAGCGAGAAGCCAAAAGCCAGAGTTTAAAAAGTTGGTTTTAAGAAGGAACTTAAAATGCAATAATCAGAGTTCCGAGAGAAGAATGGGAGAGGTCATTCCATAATTTAGGAGCCAAAAAGTAAAAAGCTGAGTGATGAGTATCTTAATAATATGGGCCTGCTTAGGGGAAGAAGAACTAGACGGTGGGAGTCAAGGAAGCGAAGACTGCAGGTGGGAGTGAGGAGAGGTAGGGTGGAAAGCCAGAGTGTAGGGCTTTGTGCGTGATGGAAATAATTTTTAAACTATGAACAAAGTTTCATAGGGAGCCAGTGGAGAGAGGACAAGAGCAGAGTAACGGAATCGAATCTGCGGGCTTTGCAAAGGAAGCAGACAGCAGTATTTTGGAGGGTCTGTAATTGTCAAAGTTGGGAGGAGGGAGACCAGCATAACCACAGTGCAGTACTCCAAATGTGATATGACAAACACATAAATTAAGGTATGGATCTGTGACAAGGAGAGCCTGGAGCTGCCACGGTACTGCACCTGTGATCACATCTGAGTTTACACTCCAATTCTATGGGGTATTCAGGAGAAGGAGTTAGAAAGGAGGGGTTCTAAACCGAAAAGAGATTGTCCAAGTGTCTTAGTGACTGTAAGTGTTTAATAATTTCCTACTCTGCCATTACTTGATTTTTGATGACTACTCCCTAAGACTTTCAGAAAATCCTTGACTCCTCACAATATTGGACCTGGACTAAGTTATTGGAAAGGGGAAAGTATGAAGAGAATGGATTTTGGTGTCAACAGCCTCCTAGCTTTAAGAATCCCAAACTGGAACCATGAACAAATTTCCAGAGTTAAACATGCAAACAAGTGTTACCTCCCAGAAGTTGTACCCCAGTCTGCCATACAACCAGAGACAGCAATTGTAAGGGCCTCAGCCCGATAAGAGTTACAAATGTGGTAACCATCCAAAGAAGGGCCAGGACTGGCATCTAAAGGATCCAGACTTTTATTTTGTTTTGTTTTTGAACAGAGATAATGTAGTTTTTAACTGTGCTGACTTGATACTATGGAGTTCACCCAGACCTCAGTGGGACAAATCAGAAGAGGTTCAAGTACACGAGGAGATATTAGGGAGTTGAATCACAGCATTTTTAAGAAAGTTTGTGTCGCGTTCTCGAGGACCTTGGCATACTGTCAGGCTTCTTCCCCGGGAGCACTGGGTTTGTGAGTCCTTGGATCACTACCGTGGAGCGGCGGTGGCAGGCAAGGTCACCTTCAAGGTAGAGACGAGGCAAGACTGGACTGGAACCCCGTACTGGAGTTCTGCACAGGAATACACAGGACTGGAACGCACTGAACGGGTGCGCACTGGACTGGAACCCACTGGACTGGTACACACTGGAGTGGAGCCCACTAGATTGGAACACACTGGAGCAGAGCCCACTGGACTGGAACCCACGGGAGCGGAACCCGCTGGACAGGAACACGCTGGATCTAGGCTTCACCTACACTTAGCCACCGTTCCCCGAGGGTTGAGCCCGAGGGTTCGGGCGGCCGGCAGGGCTTACAGGAAGACCAGAACTGGAACTAGCAGGCAGGGACAACAGGAGTCAGGATACAGAAGTGCCCCCAGGCACCTAGGCGAAAGCAAGGCAGACAGGCAGGGAATGTCCGGGTTCCGGCAATAGTCAGGTCTGACCGCAGGCAGAGAATATCCGGGTCCAGGCAGTAGTCAGGTCAGACAGTACTGGCAACAGACAGGACTAGGGCTGAAGCTCCAGAAGCAAAAGAAAACACACACGGGAAAACCAGAAAGCTAAACACAAGAAGACTAGTAAAGCTGTACAAGCTAACAGGAAAGCTATGCCCAAGCTAACCAGTCACAAGCTAGAAACTCACACTAAGCAAAACACAGGAAAACTAGGAAAGCTGTACACAAGCTAACAAGCGAAGCTGTGCCCAAGGTAACTAGTTATACACTAGGAACTCACACTGAGCAAACACAGGAGAACTAGTAAAGCTGTACACAGGCTAAAAAGCAAAGCTGTGCCCAAGCTAACTAGTCATACGCTAGGAACTCACACTGAACTGGACAATGTAGCAGTGCACAGAGCACTCTAACATACCAGGGACCTTAGACAATGCAAAAGCAAAGGCTGCAGTCTCTAAGTGCTTAATAAAGCCCTTCAACACCAGAGGCGCAGCTGCAGCAGTCTCTAAGTAACTACGGAGGCTGTTCAGGCACAAACCACAGAGCAGGCAGAAAGCACAGTGAAACACAGAGAGGCTTCCCACATCCAAGTGTAATGTAGTGAAGCAATTAGAGTCATGCTGGAAGCAGCCAGCACAGAGAGAGAGAGAGAGAGAGCTAACCCAGGCAACACCCACAGGTGCAGTATAGTGAAGCAATTAATGTCATGCTGCTGGATGCAGCCAGCACAGAGAGCCAGAGCTAGCTCAGAAAGGACAGACAGAAGAAACAGGAGCCAGCTAGGAAGCTGACCCCCAGGAACAAGGTAAGTCTGAGGGTGGTCATGGCCACAGACGTGACAGTTTGGCAAATGTTGTAGCCTTACGTTTAAGAAATCACTCATATCACATTTGGTGAATTCAAAACTGGGCATTGTTTTCCACTGTGGGCTCAGGACATCATACCTAAATGGACATGTGCACATCTGTATAAGGAGTTCACACTGAAGAAAATTAATTCAGAGACATATGTCAAGGCCCACCGAATTAGAAATGGACCATGGCATGGACGACTGGCACCATTGCAAGGAGGACCCAAACGTGTGAGGGAGACAAGAGTGAGTGGTCCATGAAAGACCTATCAGACAGTGTGAGACACATTGCCAGACAATCAAATACCAATATTCTAGCAGGTAATGGTAGGGAAATAAATACATCCAGAACTATGTCTCACCAACTGCAGCTCAGACTCGTTTTATCCCTCGAGAGAGGAATCCCCATGGTAAGAGCCAGTGTCACAGATGGTACCATGAGGAAAATCCTCTGCCAGTGATTCTAAATTGTTGCTACTACAGTATAAGGAATCCTTTTTGAATCAGATGAATCATTAGACTTCCAACAGGAAGCTGAACACTTGCCTGCAGTAAGGCAATGGGGTAAGTTGAGAAACAGATAATATGTGTCAATAGATGCTGCTCCAGTCATCTAGTGGCATGCGGGATGAGTACTGGGGAGGGACTCTTTCTTTCTCCCCCTTAAAAATCTTCATCAGTTCCTAGGAGGGAGCCAGCACCATTGTGCCACCCCTGAGCAAAGCTCCCAAGACAGTGGGGCCCACTCAAACCAAGGAGAGGCCTCCAGTCCAGCAACCCCATGACCCACCCAGGGATACAGGATCAGCAGCAAGAAGTGAACCAAGTGAGGTTCACAGGGTCTCCTGACTGCTAGTGGTGGAGAATCCCAACTTCCCTTGAATCCTACCCACCATTTGTGAGAAAAAGAGAGCAACACCCCTATGAGCTGCAGACAAGGGAAACCCACATAGCAATGGATTTATGAGGAGCTTAAAGGGGTCCAGGTCATCTGGTCCCTCCAAAGTCACTCCCTCAGCTTCACAACTGTTCTGGTTAGACTGAGTCAAGGCCTGGGAAATCAGCAACACAACCCCATCCCTTGGCTGGTCTATCTCCAGAGTGGAACAGAGAAAGAAGATGAGGTTCATGGAAAGGGCCCCTAAAACACCCAAGCTGCTTTGGGACTCATGAACTGAATCAGGGAATTCAAAGCAGTTCTCCAAAAACAGTACAAATGAACGATTTATCCAACGTCAAGTGTGGAAATCTCTATATCAGTCTTGCTATCATAAATGTAGTGGAACTGAAGAGGGATGCCTGGACAACCAAATAAAGCCAGATTCCACCTGTAATATGTTCGGACCAAATAAAGTCATGGTGAAGGTTCTATTCAAAGACTGGCAAATAGAAATGTAACTCCAGAATGAGCTTGTTGTAGATGTCAGATCCCAAGTGGTATAGGAGGTAATTCTGTAACAGTGCATCTATTTATAGGCACATATTCCATAAAGGAAATGAGATGCCTACTTTCCTTCATATAGGGGGTATGCAATGAAGCTACTAAGTAGTGAATTTAAAACAAGCCAGAGGAAAATATTTCTTCACTCAACATGTAATCAAACTCTGGAATTTGTTTCCAGAGAATGTGGTCAAAGCAGCTAGCTTAGCAGGGTTTAAAAAAGGTTTGGATAATTTCCTAAAACAAAAGTCCACAAACCATTATTAAGGTGAACTTGGGAAAATTCACTGCTTATTTATGGGATAATTCAATTTAACAGACCACTATCTTATGTGTGGGGACTTCTCGAACATTATCATCTATTCCCTGTCCGAAACATCTAATTGTCTCATATATATAATATTCATTATTTCTTTAATTCACTTCAATCGCATAACTTTCTCTAATGAGCAATTCTCTGTCAATGTAACCACCACTTTTAAAAAGATTTTTTACTTCGAGGATCATCAGATAATCCTGCTGCTCTCACCATACGAGCAGTCTTCGATTTTTAGTGTCCACCAAGGGAAATGGTTGAGGCACAAATCGTCATAGATCAACCCACATCACTATTTTTTTATTACTGTACTATTTTGTTTTTTTTGTTCTTTCATTTTTTTTCATTTTCTAAATTAAATTGAAGAAATCATAGCAGCACTTTGCTTTTACATCGGCAGCATTTTAACCAACAGGAGAACCTCTGCCAGGTTCTCCTGTTGCCGATCTGACAAGGGAGGGAGAGTAGCTCTGGAGGTCCTACACAAAAAAAGTTCTTTCTTATTTATTTATTACAGAAGTTTGTTGTACTGCCTTAGTTAAGAACATCTATGTGGTCTTTAAAAACAAATGTAAAAGAATGGAAATAAATACGGAAAGACACCAGCAAAAACACAAACAGAAGGGTAAGAAATCCAAGCCAGTAAAAAGAGGAGGAGACACACAAAAAAATAACATCAATGCATCAAATTTACACACCTCAATAAGCCACAGGGTCCTTTTATTAAACTACGGTACAAAGGTGCCTGTGCTAGCGTCAGCTTGTGTTTTTGATGCGCGCTGAGGCCTTCTTTTACCACAGCAGGAAAAAGCTGTCCATTTTTTTGGAAAAAAGAAATGGCTGTGTGTTAAGTGAGCCACTTGACGCACGGCCATTTTGTTGGGAAACCCTTACCACCACTCATTGAGATGGCGGTAAGGGCTCCTGCGCTAACCGGCAGGATTACTGCAGGTTACATTCTAGTGCTACAAAGCTAGGATATATTTTTGTAGTGCTAGACATGGCGCACGCTTGGGATGGGAACTACTGCTGGGCTCCTGTGGTAGTTCCGGATTGGCACATGGTAAGCCCGTGGTGGGATTACCTCTGCTTAGTAAAAGGGCCCCCAAATCTTTAGTCCTCAAATCTTTAGTCCTCACTGAAAAAATAACCTAAACAGCCATTGCCAGAGGATGTGGTCAAGGTAACTAATATAACAAGGTTTAAAAGAGATTTAGACAAGTTCCTGGTGGGAAAGTTCATTAAAAAAATTATTATACACGTAAGCTTGGGAGGGCTAACGCTTATTCCTAAAATGAGCTATGAGAAACTGATCTACCAAGAATGGAATGTAGGGCATGATGGACCTTCATCTGACTCAGCATGACTTATCTTTTTACATTCTTATGTTTTCCCGCTTTCCTCATCCTAAGTGGTCTAGTCATTAATTAATGTATCTGTATGTTAATGACTGCATGAAACCACATGCCAGATGAACTGATCGCTCTTCTGCTAAAACTGAGAGCACTTGAATGTTTATATTATGCAAATGGGAGACGTGAGCTAATATGCTCATTTCCCCCTTATTTTGCAGCCAAAATCCCACAAAACTTCCCATGACTGCACAAACGTTTGCTCCAGCTGATGAGGTGATGCAGAGGGGTTAGTATATAAGAGAAATATCAAAAAAATAAAATTTTTCTCTACTGACCAGTTCTTAAGAATAGGAAATATAAGCAATACTATTAGAGGGTTTTAGGGTAGCAAAGAACCCCATAATCTTAAATATTCACAAGGTGATCTTTTTCCATGATGATTATATAATTGAGCAAATCTACCATAAGGTACATAGAAGAAGGTGACGTCTCTTCCCCTTTGTTTGTGTGTATCTCTGTCTTTGCTGGTAAGCTTCCTTGGGGGGGGGGGGGAGTTTCTCTATTCTCGCCTCGAAAAGAAAGTTGAAAATGAGCACAAGATCAAAACTCATGTGCAATAACATCAGTTGACTTTCATATGACCAATTTAATCATTTTTCAGTGAATTCTCATGTGCCTACAATGAGGTACGTACTTTTCCTGTTAAAATTGCCCTACCTTGCTTTTCCTTTTACTTGTTTGCAACGAAGAGTAATATACCATTCACCTTAATTTCCATGCAGAATTTTAATTTTATGATTTGTTGCTTTCCATTCACATTATTTCGATAACCTAGTTAGTCCGGTTTGTTGAACATTATCCCCCAGATTCTATATATGGCGCTCAAAGTTGTGTGCGCAATGTTAGTAATGAGCCAATTAGCACTATTAATTGGGTGCTAACAATTATTTGTGCTAATTAGCAACAATTTGAATTTATGTGTGCATCTTGCTAGGCGCTATTCTATAAAGACGCGCGTGTAAATCTTTTAGCGCACTACTGAAGAGGGGCATGGCTATGGAAGGGGCATGGGCAGAACAGGGACATTCACTAAGGTGCCCTTTTGCTAAGCCACGGTAAAAAGTGGCGTGCACTAGTGTGTCATACAAAAACTTCTTGGTATCCAGTCAGAATTCAGTAACTATTCTTCCAGCAAATATATATCAAAATCTTTTTACTTAGTTTTCCATTGACTGTTGATATATTTTTCATAGACTAATTAGTATCGGCCTGCTTATCCAACATTGCTGCCTGGATGTCCAACCGCCACCTGAAACTGAACATGGCCAAGACCGAGCTTATCGTCTTTCCACCAAAACCCACTTCTCCTCTTCCTCCACTCTCTATCTCAGTTGACAACACCCTCATCCTCCCCGTCTCATCTGCCCGCAACCTCGGAGTCATCTTTGACTCTTCCCTCTCCTTCTCTGCGCATATCCAGCAGATAGCCAAGACCAGTTGCTTCTTTCTCTTTAACATCAGCAAAATTCGCCCTTTCCTCTCTGAGCATACCACCCGAACTCTCGTCCACTCTCTCATTACCTCTCACCTTGACTACTGCAACCTACTACTCACTGGCCTCCCACTTAACCATCTATCCCCCCTTCAATCCGTTCAGAACTCTGCTGCACGTCTTATATTCTGCCTGGACCGATATGCTCATATCACCCCTCTCCTCAAGTCACTTCACTGGCTCCCGATCAGGTACCGCATACAGTTCAAGCTTCTCCTTCTAACCTACAAATGCACTCAGTCCACAGCCGCTCATTACCTCTCTACCCTCATCTCCCCTTACGTTCCCACCCGAAACCTCCGCTCACAGGACAAATCCTTCCTCTCAGTACCCTTCTCCACCACCGCCACCTCCAGGCTGCGCCTTTTCTGCCTCGCCTCACCCTATGCTTGGAATAAACTTCCTGAGCCCATTCGCCAAGCCCCCTCCCTGCCCATCTTCAAATCTTTGCTCAAAGCCCACCTCTTCAATGTCGCCTTCGGCACCTAACCTTTATGCCTCTATTCAGGAAATCTAGACTGGCCCAATTTGACTGCCCCATTTGACTGACTGTACATTTGTCCTTTAGATTGTAAGCTCCTTGAGCAGGGACTGTCCTTCTCTGTTAAAATGTACAGCGCTGCGTAACCCTAGTAGCGCTCTAGAAATGTTAAGTAGTAGTAGTAGTAGTGACCTCAGTGATGTTCACCACCAACCACCCAACATCGCCAAATAAAACCCGTTGGGTGGTTGGCAGTGAACATCACTGAGGTCACTAATTAGTCTATGAAAAATATATCAACAGTCAATGGGAAACTAAGTAAAAAGATTTTGATATATATTTGCTGGAAGAATAGTTACTGAATTCTGACTGGATACCAAGAAGTTTTTGTATGATATATTGGTTTGGTTCTAGTTTAAATAATTTAAATCTAGCCAATAGTCGAGTACTGCACTAGTGTGGGCATTGTGAAATTAGTGCATGCAGGGCCTTTTTTTTTACTGTGGTGGGTAAAAAGGCCCATTTTTAATGCGACAATAAATGGCTGTGCGCAAATATTAAAAGTAGCATGCGGTTATGTACTGCCCGATCCCTTACCACCACCTATTTACTTGGCATTAAGGCTCACGTGCTACTCATGCGGTAATCAGGCAGCACGTGGCAATTTGGCCGCACTGCCAATTACCGCCAGAAATGCCCCCTGTGGTAGAAAATTATTTTCTACCGCGGGAAACAACATGCTCCAACTTCGAAAATACCGCTGGGTGCCTGCACTACCCCGCTGGTAGTGTTGATTTGGCACATGCTACCCACACATTAGCCCTACTGCAGCTTAGTAAAAGGGCCCCTAAAGGTGCATGCAGTATTATAGAATTCAAGGGATCTGAACCTAATTTATGTGCGAGGATTTACACGAGACTTCAGTTGGTCTAAACCCTTGCACACAAGAGTTGGGCACGGATCCTGGCACTGCGTGCTATTCTATAAACAGTTCCCAACTTGAAGCATCGCTTATAGAGTAGCGCTTAGTGCTCAGTTTTTTTTGGCGCCGTTTACTGAATCTAGTCGTATAGGGTTATTTTTATATGGTATTTTCTACATGTAGAAAAGGGCACTTATAAAATTGCACAGCTGAATACGTGTGTATAAGTTTGCACACTGACAAGGTGGCATGTACTTATATGTGCACCATTCATGGGCATTTCTCGGGGAAGAACACAGGTGGAATTGTAAAATCAAACATATAAATTGCGAGTGACCGTACTCACCCGCAAATGCGCAGTAGAGACTTTCCCTCTCTGTCCCGCCCCTGCGTCAATACGTGATGACAGGGGCGGGACAGAGAAGGAAACTTAGTGAAGGGGAGGGAGGGAACCGCCGAGGTCGCTACCGCTCCCCCCCCAACCGGAGTCACCGCCGCCGACCCCCTCCACCCGACCTGGGCCCTCTCTTCGCAATTCAACTTACAGCGCTGAAAACGCAGCAGGCAGATCAGCTGAGCTGCCGTTGGCCTTCCTTCCCTGCCTCTGTCCCGCCCTCGCCGACGTTACGTCACAAGAGGGCGGGACACAGGCAGAGAAGGAAGGCCAACAGCAGTTTAGCCGATCTGCCTGCTGCGGTTTCGGCGCTGTAAGTTGAATCGCGAAGAGAGGGCCGGGCCGGTGACTCCGGGGGGGGAGGGGCGGCGGCGACCTGGCGAGGAGGGTAGCTGGAAATCTCACCCGTTTTAACGGGCATAACGGCTAGTATGTGCATATTTTATGAAATGCACAAGTATATACATAGGGCCCAATATTCAGCCCACATAAGTGCTGTGATCGGTGCTAGCCCCCAATATTCAATTCCCAACCATTTTCAGTAACTGGCGTTGAATACCCAGGGGGTTTTTTTGGGGCCAGCTCAAACTTAACCAGGTAATTGAATATTCAGTGCTGGCCAGTTAAGTTTATTGTGGCCAAAGATAGCACTGTTATATAGGCGGTCCAATTTGGTCGCTAAACTTAGCCGGCCAGCGCTTGAATATTCGCAGATAGCCAGCTGTTATGCATTAATTGTGAATATTCAGCGGAGATAACTGGCTATGTCCCACTGAATATTACTGGTTAGCCAGCTAAATACTATTTAACAGGCAAGGAGGCATTTGCTGGCCAGTTAAATAGGCTGAATATCGGCCGGATAGAGTACTCGTAGTCACTTCAGCCATCTTTGTAGCAAGAATATATTTGTGTTGAAATATTTGTGTGCTACTTGTGGTCATTGTAGAAGCCTATTATATAATTGGCATGGGGCCGGATTCAGTAAACTGCGCTCAAAAATTAGCACCGGAAAAAAATAAATGTTTAACACTATTCTGTAAAGGTCAGTCTGGGCTAAGCGCCCTCTGCAGAATAGCGCATTGCGCCAATTGCTGTGTTTGGGCACCAGGACTTACACTGGCTGAAACCAGGTATAATTCCTGGTGCCCAATTTAGGCGTACATTCCCCATATTCTATAACAGTGCGCTCATTTTGAATGCCTCTGACCCACCCATGCCTCTCCATGGCCATGCCCCCCTTTGGACTGTGCGCTATGGGATTTAGGCACCCAGAGTTATAGAATAGTGCACAGCCAGATACATGCACAAATCCTAATTGGTGCCAATTAACATCAGTAATTGATTGTTACTGCTCTGTTATTGCCGTTAATTGACGTATTAACCAATTAAGTTGCATGCATGTATCAGGATTGCGCCCAAATTTAGGCATTTATAAAATCTGTGGGATGGAGGGGCTTTACACAATAGAGATAAATCTGCTTTTTTGGTCTTTGCTGATAAGCAGTGGCATAGCTATGGGTGGGCACAGTCCCATCCATTCTTGGCTCAAACCCATCCAAGACAATTCAGCAGTGACCGCCTTGCTCCCCTCTCTCCCTCATCCAGATCCGGCGTTTGCCTCCATTCATCTACTTATGGACTGGCAGCTACCTCCCCCCCTTTCTAAACCTCTCCCTTTCTGGTATACCTCATCAACTTCACAGGTGGGGGCGATGTGCATCTGCTGCCTGTGTTTACCCTACAGGCTTCCCTCTGCTGCATCCCTCCAGAGAGAAACAGGAAGCAATGTCAGTAAGGGTGGGACGCTTCAGAGGGAAGTCTGTGGAGCAGGCATAGGGTGTGGATGCATGTCGCTGCCTGCCACCGTCTGTGAAGCAGTGGTGTAGCTACAGGGGATCACGGGGGCCTGGGCCCCAAAATTGGCTCTGGGGCCCCTGGTTTGGCTGGTGGAGGTCCCCAACCCCTGCCAAATGAAGCATTTGTCTCGTGCTGGTCTCACCACATTGCTTACCCTGCTGTTCTCAGTTGTGCCATGCAAGCTTATTTTAGTGAAACTGAGCATGTGTTCGCGCCGCTCAATTTCATTAAAACAAGCATGCACAGCGCGACTCAGAACAGAGCAGGGCAGGCAATGAGAGACCAGCACAGGACAAAACACTTCAGCTGGTGGGGTTTTTTTTTTTTTGTTACATTTTGTACCCCGCGCTTTCCCACTCATGGCAGGCTCTATGCGGCGGGCAATGGAGGGTTAAGTGACTTGCCCAGAGTCACAAGGAGCTGCCTGTGACGGGAATTGAACTCAGTTCCTCAATTCCCCAGGACTAAAGTCCACCACCCTAACCACTAGGCCACTCCTCCAGCCAGCCAAGGTACCATCATGTGGTGGCAGGGGGCAGTGATGGCGGGAGGGGCAGTGGCAGCGGGGAGGCAGGTCAAAATGTGCCCCCCCCCCCCGTCATGGTCTGGCTACATCCCTGCCATGAAGTAGCTGAGGTACATCAGGGGGTGTGGCTGTGGCAGCGGAAGCAAATGCCAGATCTGGGGGCAAAGGAGAGTGAGCAAGATGCAGGATAAGGGGGTGGGGGTAGTTTGGAAAGGCCGGGGCTCATAAGTGCCCAGTTATAAAATGACCCTCTTAGAGGGCAATCTTCAAATTGCTCTTCCCCTTTGCAGGGAAAACTACCCACATTGTTTCACCTACTTTTTCCTGTACTAAAAAGGCACATTTCTGGGAGCAGAGGAAGGCACGGCTGGCTAGCTCTGTGCAGGTGGGTTCAGCCACTGAGTTTTCCTTTGAAAATGAGCTTGCAGTCCTATGAACTGCAAATACTCTTTGCTCAAAATGTCCCTTGTTACTCCCTATTCTAGTAGGGTAGACCCATGGCAGGAAGGTGCTAAAGATTTTTGGCTGTCTTTGCCATGCAGTCCAGCTCTAGAAATCACTCATTAGTTGCATCATAGTTCATTTTGGTTTCAGAGTCTTCATTCTGAGTCATTCATACACATTTTCTTTTTGAGCTAATTGTATTAAATATTTTGTCATTTAAGAGAAATCATGCTTCTGAAAAAAATAAGAGAAGAAACATATCAGACACACGTGTTTATTGTATAGAGGAAATGCTGCAGGAATTATATCCATCCCGAGGTTACGTCCAACATATGAAAAGACAGAACAAAAAAGGGAAAGGATTATCCCCTGAAGAGGAGGAAAAATCCAGGGAATCCAAAATAGTAGGATGATAAGAGCTAGCAGTCAGCATGTGAGAACTATGCATATTTATTTATTTATTTATTTATTTATTGCATTTGTATCCCATATTATCCCACCTCTTTGCAGGCTCAATGTGGCTTACAATATATCATGGGTACTGGAAATAGAAGTGAATATACATTAGGTTTACAGAGGGTTTGTGTTACATGGTGGTGAAATACATGATGGTGTTAAAACAAAAGACATTATAAGACAGTTCTAGAAGTTTTAAAGATTATACAGTTACACATGTTGATCTTTGTGATATATCTTGTCGAAGAGATAGGTTTTTAATAGTTTGCGGAAATTGGTCAGTTCATAGACCGTTTTCAAGTTGCGTGGCAGCGCATTCCAGAGCTGCGTGCTCGTAAAGGAAAAGGTAGATGCATGCATTGATTTGTATTTCAAACCCTTACACTTGGGAGGATGAAGAATGAGGGGTGTACGGGAAGATATTTTTGCGTTTCTAGGTGGTAGTTCTATTAGATCTGACATGTAGGCTGGGGCGTTATCAGATATACCTAAAATAGTAGAATCGGACATTCAGTCAAATTCTTCTATTCTTCTGCTCTCACATACAGGAAAAAATTGACCAAGTTCCCAAAATATATATAGAAAGTGCTGCGATTTGACTCTAACAGGGGATCCAGCAAGTCAAAACGAACTCTTACAGAAATAACCTCCTTCTTCAAATTCACAATTGTTTTCCCTTTTCATGTGCGCAGTACATGAAACATTTGGGTATAGGCAGACTCAAACTCCAAAAAACAGGCTTCTGTTTTTTTGTTTTTTTTTTCTCAAGGTTACTCTCCATACTCAGTCCCTATCAGATATCCATACCAAAGAAAGAGCAAAGGCAGTGCAACTCTTTGGAATAATAATTTAGTGTGCCTTTATCTTCTTTACCCATAATGATGGTTTTTCAGGAGATCATACATCTTCCCCCAATGGCCGGGCAATTACTTAGTAATAAGCAATAAGGTTTCATGGTGAAATGCCATCCACCTGTGGAAAATTCACTGAATTAAAATACAGCATGTGTTTCCATTGCAACTTAAGATACAGCACCTAGAAATACTATCCCAGATGTATTCATGTACAACATGTATTCTCTGTATCTCAACTGTCTTGCTAATTATCTTGATTTCCAGTTTAATGATCCTAATTGTTCAAGTTTTTTTGTCATGAATGCAGTTTAACCTATTACCTTTAGCTCTTATCATAGGACGAACTTTCCTCTTGTAACCTAACCTAATTTGTCCCTTTACCCCAACTATGTATTTCTCCTATCCAGAACTGGTAATCACCACTTACGGAATTATGTAAGCCACATTGAGCCTGCAAATAGGTGAGAAAATGTGGGATACAAATGTTATAAATAAATAAATAAATAAATAAGCAGTTTTCTTATAGACACAAAGTAGGATTAGTCTCTTAGGGGCCCTTTCAAGAAGGTGCAGTAGGCCTAATGTGGGACTACCGTACGCTAAAAGAGCATGACCTTGGGATGTGCTGAGACATCCCATGCTAGTTTTCCGCTTAGTGTGCGCTAATCCCACACTGGAAAATATTTTTTATTTTCCAGCATGGGAGGCGTGCCCATGCAAGGCCGCCAAGAGACACAGCCAAGCCTGAGACAGAACTGGACCGCAGTGTGCCGCCCCACTTCCACTCATGCTGCCACTCTCTCCCGCCTACCCTCCCCCTTACCTTTCTGTCTGTGCCTCCAAAGGGGGGGGGGGCGGGCCCAGCGCTGGAAAGCCTCTTCCTGCCTGCCTGTTCCCACAGTCTGTCCTCTCCTGCTCCTGCCCATGCTGGGAGTCGAGACCCAGATGGTTGCGTTAATGCAGTCATCCGGGTCCGGGGTGGCATGCAGGAGCAGGAGAGGACAGACCTGGAAGCAGGCAGGAAGAAGCTTGGCGGCGCTGGGCCCAGGGAATTTTTCCCCTCCTGGTCCCATCTCTCGGTGGCCCTGTGCCCATGGGCGGAAAGAAGTCATGCTTGCACAAATCAGGTGGCACGGGCACATTACCACGCACTACCTAATTAGTACAGGAATAGCGCAGAAGCATTTAATACCTCCTAAATAGGTGGTGGTAAGGGTTCCCGCGGTAATGGCCATGACAAAAAAACAATATGGCAAGGCGGCCATTTCAGCACCATGCTATAAGTGGCCACAACACGTGAAAAACCCACATGCTGACAACAGCGCAGCCACTTTTTAGCATGGCTTGGTAAAAAGGAGTCCTTAGTACAGGGATTGGCAGTTCTCAGCATGCCTGCCACTCTGTGGCACTGAAACACCAGATGACATACTGGTTCCCAACCAGAATAGATGCTGCATCCCAAGGATTTTTTAAAGTTCTCACAGTGTTCTGGGTTGGCACAGAGAGCTGCACATTTTTCTTAAAGCTTATGGTTCCAAAATCTACACTAGCTGGGTACCTGCATGCAGGATGGAGGGAGGCAGGATTCCTCGCTGCACCATTCAGAGGGGCCCAATGACGATGGTGGCTTTTTGGCATTCTACCAACAAGCTTTGATGATGCCCATATGGGAAGATCTGAATTGCTGTTTAAGCTCAGCTCTGCTCCTCAGGGTGGCTGGTACTTTAGAGACAGTGTTCACAGCCCCTAGGGTAGCGAAACAGAGAAACAAAGCATCAGCCATCACACAACAGTGGTACTTAGGGGTAATTTCATAGCAGGGCACCCATGTGAAATATCTACAAACGTAAGGAGTGTGTATGAACAACTTGAAGAGAGTGTGTATGAACAACTTGAAAATCTAAAGGTGGACAAAGCCATGGGACCGGACGGGATCCATCCCAGGATAATGAGGGAGCTTAGAGAGGTTCTGGTGGGTCCTCTTAAAGATTTGTTTAATAAATCCTTGGAGACGGGAGAGGTTCCGTGGGATTGGAGAACAGCGGATGTGATCCCTCTTCACAAAAGTGGTGATATGGAAGAAGCTGGAAACTACAGGCCGGTAAGCCTCACTTCGGTTACTGGAAAAGTAATGGAAGGGATGCTGAAGGAAAGGATAGTGAATTTCCTGGAAGCCAATAAGTTGCAAGATCCGAGACAACATGGGTTTACCAAAGGGAAATCGTGCCAAACGAATCTCATTGAATTCTTTGATTGGGTGACAGGAGAATTGAATCAGGGACGAGCTATGGATGTAATCTACTTAGATTTCAGCAAAGCTTTTGACACGGTTCCCCACAGGAGGCTCTTGAGTAAACTTGACAGGCTGAAGATAGGACCCAGCGTGTTGAACTGGATTAGGAACTGGTTGACGGACAGATGCCAGAGGGTGGTGGTTAATGGAATTCGCTCGGATGAGGGAAAGGTGAGTAGTGGAGTGCCTCAGGGATCGGTGCTGGGGCCGATTCTGTACAATATATTTGTGAGTGACATTGCCGAAGGGTTAGAAGGTAAAGTTTGCATTTTTGCAGATGATACTAAGATTTGTAACAGAGTGGACACCCGGGAGGGAGTGGAAAACATGAAAAAGGATCTGCAGAAGCTAGAAGAATGGTCTAAGTTTTGGCAATTAAAATTCAATGCGAAGAAATGCAAAGTGATGCAGTTACGGACTAGAAATCCACGGGAGACATATGTGTTAGGCAGTGAGAGTCTGATATGTACGGACGGGGAGAGGGATCTTGGGGTGATAGTATCTGAGGATCTGAAGGCAACGAAACAGTGTGACAAGGCGGTGGCCGTAGCTAGAAGGTTGCTAGGCTGTATAGAGAGAGGTGTGACCAGCAGAAGAAAGGAGGTGTTGATGCCCCTGTAAGTTGTTGGTGAGGCTCCACCTGGAGTATTGTGTTCAGTTTTAGAGGCCGTATCTTGCTAAGGATGTAAAAAGAATTGAAGCTCTGCAAAGAAAAGCTACGAGAATAGTATGGGATTTGCGTTACATGACATATGAGGAGAGACTTGCTGACCTGAACATGTATACCCTGGAGGAAAGGAAAAACAGGGGTGATATGATACAGACGTTCAAATATTTGAAAGGTATTAATCCGCAAACAAACCTTCTCCGTAGATGGGAAGGCGGTAGAACTAGAGGACATGAAATGAGATTGAAGGGGGGCAGACTGAAGAAAAATGTCAGGATGTATTTTTTCACGGGAAGAATGGTGGATATTTAGAATGCCCTCCCGCGGGAGGTAGTGGAGATGAAAACGGTAATGGAATTCAAAAATGTGTGGGATAAACATAAAGGAATCCTGTTTAGAAGGAATGGATCCTCAGAAGCTTAGCAGAGATTGGGTGGCAGAGCGGGGCTAGTGCTGGGCAGACTTCTATGGTCTGTGCCCTGAAAATGGCAGTTGCAAATCAAGGTCATGTATACACATAAAGTAGCACATATGAGTTTATCTTGTGGGCAGACTGGTTGGACCGTACAGGTCTTTTTCTGCCGTCATCTACTATGTTACTCACGTGTCTATTTTAGAATGGCCTTTAAAAAATAAGCTTGGAAAATGACTCCCAATAGTGCACAAATGATACCACTCTGAAGAAGGTGTAGATGTGTGAAAGCAAGTACACATTTTATAAAACACGGGTGTAAAATCACAGCTCCGCCCTAGATCTGCCCAAATGACACCCCCAGGTATATCTATATACATATTGCATAGAAGTAGACACAGTATTGTGTTGCACTCCTTTTACCTGTATGTGCCCTCACATCATTTGATAACAGTATTTTGCTTTCTAAAATTAGTCCCTAACCCCCTAATTCTATAAAAGTTGCCAAACTTGGATGTGCCTAATTTCACACGCAATTTAATCGAATAATGAGCCAATTACTGCCAATATTTGGCTTTTTAACCAGCAATTATTAGCACTAATTAGATTTAATTAGCATGTACATGCGTAAATTTAGGCACGGGATCGGCGCCTAAAATTTACATGCGATCTAAAAAAGGGGGCACAGAAATGGGAGGGTCATGGGCGTAATGGGGGCATTCCTAAAACTAACAGAATACATTTAACAAATCTAGAATACATTTGCACCACGTTTCAGTGAGTACAAATAGCTACACCTAAAGTTAGGCACGATTCCCAGGCATAAGCCCTATTCTATAAACTGCATCTAACTTTAAGCGTGGCTAATAGAATAGCGTTTTTTGGGGGGGCGCTGATTTTTTTTGGCACCATAAGTACATAAGTATTGCCATACTGGGAAAGACCAAAGGTCCATCAAGCCCAGCATCCTGTTTCCAACAGTGGCCAATCCAGGTTACAAATACCTGGCAAGATCCCAAAAAAGTACAAAACATTTTATATTGCTTATCCCAGAAATAGTGGATTTACCCCAAGTCCATTTAATAATGGTCTATGGACTTTTCCTTTAGGAAGTGGTCCAAACCTTTTTAAAACTCCGCTAAGCTAACCGCTTTTACCACATTCTCTGGCAACAAATTCCAGAGTTTAATTACACGTTGAGTGAAGAAACATTTTCTCCGATTCGTTTTAAATTTACTACATTGTAGCTTCATCGCATGCCCCCTAGTCCTAGTATTTTAGGAAAGCGTAAACAGACGCATCACATCTACCTGTTCAACTCCACTCATTATTTTATAGACCTCCTTCATATCTCCCCTCAGCCGCCTTTTCTCCAAGGTGAAGAGCCCTAGCTGCTTTAGCCTTTCCTCATAGGGAAGTTGTCCCATCCCCTTTATCATTTTCGTCGCCCTTCTCTGCACCTTTTCTAATTCCACTATATCTTTTTTGAGATGCGGTGACCAGAATTGAACACAATATTCAAGGTGCGGTCGCACCATGGAGCGATACAAAGGCATTATAACATCCTCATTTTTGTTTTCCATTCCTTTCCTAATAATACCTAACATTCTATTTACTTTCTTAGCCGCAGCATCACACTGAGCAGAAGGTTTCAACGCAGCATCAGCGATGACACCTAGATCCCTTTCTTGGTCCGTGACTCCTAACGTGGAACCTTGCATGACGTAGCAATAATTAGGGTTCCTCTTTCCCACATGCATCACTTTGCACTTGCTCACATTAAATGTCATCTGCCATTTAAACACCCAGTCTCCCAGTCTCATAAGGTCCTCTTGTAATTTTTCACAATCCCCCCGCGATTTAACGACTTTGAATAACTTTGTGTCGTCAGCAAATTTAATTACCTCACTAGTTACTCCCATCTCTAGGGGCAAGATGCACAAAGTCCTCGTTAGAGCCGTTCCGTACTGAATTCCATAACGAATCGGTACGGAATGGTTATACACAAAAGAAAGGGAATGCAAATGAGCTGCTCGTTGCAGCTCACTTGCATTCACTAACCCTTCGTTAAAACCGTCGGTAATCGGCCCGTAAAGCATGCGCAGAGCAGCCAAGCGTTATGCTAGCTGCTCTGCGCATGCCACAAATGTGAAAAACAAACAAACACGTCCTTTATGGACGGCCTTGCCCCCCCCCCCCCCCCCCCCCCCCCGCCTGAGGTCGCCGCTGCTCCCCACTCCCCCCTGCATTAAAAAATCAAAACTTTAGGCAGCCCCGGCCCCCCTCCCTTCCTCGCTTCCTCTTGTTCTCCTCAGCTCCACCTCCCGCCATCCTCCGCCCCCATGCCCCGCCCCCGCCGCCCCCCTGAGGTCATCGCCGCCACCCCCCCCTGTCTTACCGGGCCCTCACAGCACCTCTCACCTCTGTGTGAAGTCGCTGCACAGCACGGGGAAGAACAGCTGATCGCATCGCATCTTCGGACGTCCCTCCATTCCTCCTGGTCCCGCCCTCGTCTGACATAAGTAACCTACGTAGGCTTCCTGCTTTTAATATACCTAAGAAAATTTTACTATGTGTTTTTGCCTCCAACACAATCTTTTTTTCGAAGTCCCTCTTAGCCTTCCTTATCAGCACTTTGCATTTGACTTGACATTCCTTATACTGTTTCTTATTATTTTCAGTCGGTTCCTTCTTCCATTTTCTGAAGGATTTTCTTTTAGCTCTAATAGCTTCCTTCACCTCACTTTTTAACCACGTCGGCTGTCATTTGGTCTTCCGTCCTCCTTTTTTTAATACCCTGAATATATTTGACCTGGGCTTTCAGGATGGTGTTTTTGAACAGCATCCACACCTGATGTAAATTTCTGACCCTCACAGCCGCTCCTCTAAGTTTTTTTTTCACCTCATTTTATCATATATAGAATCTAGCACTAAGTATCCAGATTCAGGCTAGATGCACACTAGGCTCTAGAGAAAACCATGATCTTGGATCCTATGCCTATCTCTGTAGCTGTAATGGCTGGGCTAGACATAAGGACATAAGATGAGCCATACTGGGTCAGACCAATGGTCCATCTAGCCCAGTATCCTGCTTCCAACAGTGGCTAATCCAGGTCACAAGTATCTGGCAGAAACCCAATTAGTAGCAACATCCCATGCTACCAATCCCAGGGCAAGCAGTGGCTTCTCCTATGTCCATCTCAATAACAGACTATGGACTTTTCCTACAGGAACTTGTCCAAACCTTTTTTAAACCCAGATACACTAACCGCTGTTACCACATCCTCCGGCAGTGAGTTCCAGAGCCTAACTATTCTTTGAGCCTGAAAATGGGTGTCTGAACTTAATTATTTGGTACAAGTGATATATTGCCTATTTTCAGAACAGATCTAGGCGATGACCTATGGCACCATTGCCCAATAGAAGCTGGGTCGATAAAATGAAAGAATATTCTTGCTAATGTATTCATTTTAGTGTTTAAAGGTTTTTAAATAAATGAAGCAATATGAAAACAGAATTCAGCAGGTACCAGTTGGAAAATGTGAGATTTAGATGCAGCTTGGTCAGAAGAAATCCTTCTGGTTTGAAGGCAACTTTATATCCCACAACACCTGTTATTTGTAGTGCTGATGGTGCAGTCCTGATATCAGTGGCGTAGCTAAGGGTGGGCCTGGGTGGGCACAGGCCCACCCATTCTTGCCTCAGGCCCACCCAGTCAGCAGCCTATGAGGCCCCCAAAACTCTTCAGTGGCAGCACCTCACTACGCTCTCTCCCTCTTCACTTGTGGCCTGGCATCTGCCCGTCTCTCTACCCCCATCCCAGTCAACCTCAGAGCTACTGCTGGCAGCATCCTGCGCCGGCCCTGCAGGCTTCTCTCTATCATGTCCTGCCCTCAATGATGTCACTTCTTGTTTTTGGGGTGGGAATGTGGTAGAGAGAAGCCTGCAGGGCTGGCGCACGATGCCTATAGGAATTGCGATGGACAATGGCTCTGAGGTAGGACCGGGGGAGGGGGTTCAGAGAGAAACGGGCAGATATTGGGTCATTTAAAAAAAACCCCACTATATTGTATGTATATACAGGGGTAGCATTGGGGGTGAGAAGGGCCCACCCAGGTTAACTCTGTTCCCACTCAAAATGGCAGGTCTGCCTACGTCCCTGCCTGATGTTGCTCTGGAGTGGGAGTGCCTGACTGAGGAAATGAAGGAATAACATTGTAGCAGCTGACATAACATTGGAGCTCTGTAAAGTTGTGGTGTCAACAGCACCAGGTTAGGGGCAATTTATGATCTGATTCACTTTCAGTTCCACTCCTTCAGCTGAGGCTGAGGTGGCTGACAGTGTATGAATTTGAATCTGTGCTTGCGTTTCAGGTCCTGGTGACAAAATGTTCACATTCCAAGTCCTGCTTCTGCTGGAAAGCATAGTTCACCTGGTGATAGGTAAGATGATATCTTTACATGTTAATTAAGGTTCCTGTTAACTTTCAGTAGCTGAAATAGGCGACTGAATCAAAAGGAGGAAGCAATCAATCAGGGCCTTGATTGCTGTTTCTTTAACTCACTATTCTTTCTAAGAAATGGAATGCTGGAAAAAAAATTATGTAAAAGAATTGATGTCCATCTGCAAAAAAGGGATGGAAATATATTTTGTATGCAGGAAGATGTGACTACCTCAGAAGAGCTTAAAAACCAGAACATTAGTATTTTCAGGTAGCTCCAAAACAAATTCCCATTGCTCTCTATGAGAAACAGTAGAGATATCTAAAGAAGTTTCCAAGTTATTCACCTCTTGAGAGGACTTTTCCAAATTTTTCCGAGGAGTCAAATAATATATTTTAGCCACAGGTAGAACAAGTTCAGCTGTAATTTTCAAATGTTCAGTTAGATATCTCTTAAACATTCTTGGTGTCACAACAGCAAATTTTGAAAAATTAATCAGTCTTAATTAGAACTCTACACAGTATTTTCCAAATTTTCAATTTTATATAAAAGCAGACAAATCCTTAAGCATAGCAGACTCCGTAGCTGGAATACATTGAATCTTAACATTCTGTTTTTGCAGCACAGATTGAACCTTGGAAATATATTTTAATGAATAGAGACTCTACAAGGTGCCCTGTTTTGGCACTGCAAGTGCCTTCCTCAGGAGTCTGAATGTTATGTATGGAAAAGTTGGCAAACAAAGCGTACTACATAGAGTCATTGGTAAGTAAAGTGCTGGTCCAGTTTTTACAGTTTGTTATACTGATTGTTACATTTGTACCCCGCGCTTTCCCACTCATGGCAGGCTCAATGCGGCTTACATGGGGCAATGGACGGTTAAGTGACTTGCCCAGAGTATACCCCAAAGGTCTTTTTTAAGACCAGCACTTCACTTACCAGTGACTATGTAGCAGAGGTGTAGCCAGACAACAGATTTTGGGTGGATCTAGGCAAGAATTGGGTGGGCACCAAGTGTTCTTCCCCCCCCCCCCCCCCCCCCCCCCCCAAAAAAATAAATTTATCTCAGCTGGTGGGAAAACGCTTCTTTCTACCTTGGCAGCAGGCTTGCACTGAAAACTGAGAATGCGCATGTGCCGGTGTCATGGAGAGTAGCGTTTTCGTTACCATTGTTACAAGAAATTCTACCCACTTCTCCAGCAATTAATATGTTGGAAGAAATGAGTTATTTTGGGGAAAATAGCTCGAGAGCAACTTGCTGTATTTATAAGTTTTAGGATATTAATTTCTCCACCAATCACCAAAGGTGATAATTGCAATAAATTAAATAGATTAAGTATATATAGCTTCAATATACTCAGAACACAAAGAGACCGTATTTTTAGATTCAAAAAAGATTGATTTAATATACAATTTCACACGAGAGGTAGGTTTTTAAGAGGAATCTTTACAGGTAATCTGTGCATAAAATAGAACAAAGTAGCAGCTAGATCAACTTACAAGTCCTTGTTACAAGCATGCTGTGGTCCAGCTGATTGATGAGCACATGTTTCAGGAGCAAGGCATCAGCAGATCCCAAGAGAGCAGCAGGTTCCAAGAGGAGGAGGCAGGTTTCCAAGAGGAGCAGGTTCCAAGAGAGGCAGGTTCCAAGAGAAGCAGGTTTCAAGAGCAGCAGGTTTCAAGAGAGCGAGCTGGGCTGTTTCCAGGCCTTTTATAATGTTAGCAGAGAAGCATGGTGTGTGCATGTCTTGGATATTTTGCAAGGCATTATGGTTAATGTAGTCTCATGTCTGCACACGACCCCTGAGTTGGTCCCATGTCTTATGACATCACGAGACTTACAGTCTGGAGTTTGCTGGCAAATGTCTTTTGATGTCCTGTTCAGTCTCTGGGGCAGATACACATTACAAGTCCTTCCTTTCTGCACATGTCTGGAAGCTGATGGGAGGGGCAGGTATACCTTTGACAAGCAAATGTCCTGTTTATGCTTCCTCTGAGTATTCAGGTGTCCACCTTAGTCCATCTTTTGTTAGGTGGGAGGGCAGAGGAAGCTCTTTTGTGTTTGTTAAGTGTTTGTAGTTAACTTATTCCTGCTCTCAGAAGCTCCCAGAAAAAAGGAATGGAGAGAGAGAGGCTTGAAATAAAACTATTCTCTCTGCTGCTGTGTCAAATATATATTTTTAAAAGATACACAAATATATTGCTGTATATATATCCAGCAAATATGCTACATATTTCAGTAATAAACTGATACCGTTACACCATCAGGGGAAAATCTTCAGCTGGCGGAGCTTGGGATTCCCACCAGTTACCACTAAACATGTGCTACTGTTGGGTGGGCCCACCCAAGCCCACCTGTGGCTACGCCACTGCTATGTAAAATGCCTTGTTTGCCAACTTTTCCTTAGAGTCGCTATTCATTAAAATATATTTCCAACTTTGAACGTCTCCGGTTTGTTCATTGAAGAGCCTGGTTCCATTCCCACTCCTTTTTTGCTTCTGAGATTTATCCGTGGGACATTGCTGTTCTTTATCCACTCCGGTGGATTTATTCAAATCTTACTGCAATACGGGAGGCAGACTAACCACCCATGGTCCATCCCTGTTGACAGGTTCTTACTCTTCCACTCATACTATACCTCCAAACACCAGCAACCATGCTTTCTGGATTGGACGCAATGGATTCCTCTGGCATGAAAGGCCTTTCCCTTTCTATCACAGTCAAACTGACCAAAAGCACTAAACCAACGTAAGCAAGGGATCCTGATCCAACTTCATCTTCAGGCAAAGGTGCAGAAATTTGTGTTTTCAGGCTAAGGGCCCTGTTTACTAAGGCACGTTAGCATTTTTAACATGCCTACAATTAGCGCGCGCGCTAACCATGTAGGCACCTATAGGGATATTGTAGGCCCATACATGGTTAACGTGTGTAAATGGTTAATGCATGTTAAAATCATTAATGCGCCTATAGTGCAGCTTAGTAAACAGGGCCCTAAGTGAGGTGTCAGTGCCAAGGTCTGACGTTGGGTCTAGAGAAAGGCATGAGGACAGGAACACATGGTAAGTCATGATAAATCCACAGTAACAGAAAAATTACCATGGAAGCAAAACGTTTTACTGCCCTATGGAAATAGTAAAAGCTCTTCCACAGTAAAAAAAAAAAGCATGATTAATTCTGATTACCCCTCCTGCTGGTCCAACACCTCGCTCCTTTCTCTTTGCTCCCACCCCTGTCCTGCAGGCCCATCATTTCTGTGTCTTCCTCCCTCCACCTCCTGCCGCGATGCCTCTACTTTACATTACTGAGCTGCCCTACAGTGATTCCCACTGTTCTGCTCTGGGCTTTCCCTCTGCTGGGTCTCACCATTTGATGCAACTTCCTGCTTTGCGAAGGTGGAACCTGGCAGAGGGTAGGCCCCGGAGCAGGCCTGTGGGAATTGCTGTCAGGTGGCTCAATAATATAAGGCTGAAGCACCATGGCAGGAGAGAGAGGAAAAAGACAACAGGCTGGACCTGTGGGTGGAGGGTGCTGGAGGAAAGAGTGCTGGACACAGAGGAGGGGGGAAGACTAGGAAAAGTAGAGAGGTACTGGATCCACTGGGCAGGGACTGGGGCTGGAGGTAAGGAAGAGAAGTATTGGATGGGGGGGCTGGAGGGGGGATAGAGGCCGCTGTTTTGTCCCTACAGCTGGACCCATGGGGAGTGGAGGCTGGAGAGAAGGGTAAGTGGTGCTGAACCCACAGAAGGGGGCTGGAGGGAAGTAAGAGAGATAATGGACCTGTGAGGGAGCTGGAGAGAAGGGAGAGAGGTACTGGATCTCTGAGGGGGCAGGGGGGCTGTAGAGAAGGGAGAGAAATGCTGGACCTACAGGGGGAGAGGGAAAAGAAGGGAAGGGAAAGAGATGCCAAACCAAGGAGATGAAGGAAGAGAGAGTCAAATACTGAACATACAGTGAATGGAGAAAGGGAGGGCAGGTAAGCCAGATGCTAGAGGGGGGACTCGGGGGAGGAAAGAAAGAGGGAGAGCTGGAGGGGGTGGCGTTAGAGAGGAAAGAGACATAATAATGTGGGGGAGAAGAGAGGGAAGAAGCTGGACACAGGGAGATATACAGAAACAGAGGGGAGATGATGGGCATGGAGGAGAGCATATGGACAGGGACACAAAGGGAAGGTGCTGCAAGGGGATGGTATAGGGTCACAGAGGGGCAATGCCGGACATGGGAGGGGATATATGCACAGAGAGGAAAGATGCTAGACATGGGGGTGGGGGAATAGGAACACAGAAGGGAGATGCTGGACTTGGGGGGACACAGAGGAGTGATGCTGGATACAGGGGGAGAGGATAGGGATATAAAGTAGTGATGATGGATGCAACGATATGAACACAGGGGAGATGCTTTGCTTCATACATTCCTGAGTGACTATTGGCTTTTTCCTAGGTTCTAGTTTAAAAGCTGCTCTATCTTCTTTATAAATTTGGTATTAGCAGCCTGTTTCTACTATAGCTAAGCCCATTCAGTTGTGTAACTGAAACTCCAACTTTGCTAGACAAATTCAACTCAACAGTTGCCATACAGTGCCTTCTGTGAAGTATTCTCTAGACAATATTTACAGGTTCTTTAAGTGTAGTTTAAATACACAGTTTCTTCCATAATTATTCTAACAGATTCTCCTCTCATGTTTGTTTGCTCTCTCTTTCTCACATTGAAATTCCTCTGTAGTTTTTGAAGGACACTTCTTTCCACAACCCACTACTATCTTAGCTCCTCATGAGTTCCACCTTTCCAGGTTAGCTCCAACCTTGTACCACTGGGCTCCTCACTGTATTTGGTAGCAGGACTTATTCATGAGGGAAACACTCCTAGTCTCTCTTGTTCCCCTGGATCCCTTGGGTCCAGGGTAGCACCAACCCCTCCCCCCCCCCCCCCTTTCACTGGGAGTTCTTTCTGTGCCCTGGCACTTGTGCAGGTTAATCCCTGTTTTTCCTTTGCCCTTTGACTGCTCTAGTTCTAAGAGGCCCACCCTTTCAGGACCTGAAGTTCTCCATCCTTCTTGGGAGGCAGAAAACAGGAGTAAAAGGACACTTCCCCTCCAAAGTTTGGGCCTTAAATAACCTAAAGAACCCACCTAATTCCTCTCCTGGGCACATCCCAGGTAGGTTCCCAGCTAGAACAATCTTAGGTGTCCTCCTGTCCTTAGCAAAATATAAAACTATAAGAAATGCATATTCCTAAAGCTAGCATATTATAATCAATACAAAATAAAATACTAGTTTATACCTTTGCTGGATCTGACCATTTTATTTTTCTGACTGGGTTGTACCTCCTCTCTTATCTTCAGACTGTGTCTCATTAGGGCCTAAGCCATGGTAAATGTTGAGTCCCCTTTCACAATTTTGGTAATGGCCTTATCAAGTTCTTATTGCAGCACTGGAAGATATATCAAAGGGTCTTTGAGCAGTAGAATTATGATTTTAAGGAATGACTTGCTGCAGAACAAATGGCTTAAGCTGCCATCTTGAAAGCCCTCCAGGCCATCACCCCCTTCCCTCTCCTTCCTCCCTTTACCTTTAGACTAGATGCAAGTCTCAGACATCAGGCACAAGTCCAAGTTCTTCTAGTTCTGGAACTTTGCCCTCTTAGACTCAGCTCTCAGAAGTTTCTTTTCATTCCTCCAATTCTCTCTGTTTTCTCTCCTGAGGCTTCCTCTGACCACCTACTCCTGACACACAGTGGCTTAGCCAGACAAAGACAACTAAACCTTTGTGGTACAATGATTTAACCAGTCAAAGAAACAAATGTTGTTGTGGGCCGCATTATTCATATGATCACAAATCCGTCCCCTAAAGGCAGGGACTTCTGCTGCTCTTACCTCATTCCTCCCAGACCTGGAAAGTTCCCCATTATATACCTTAGGCACTAAAATATCACAGTAGAAGGCACAACAAAAGCAACCCCACCAAAAGGATTGTTAGAAGGGGGGAAGGGATGGGAGGGGGCCTATAAGCGTGATTTACTGCCACCCCATCCTGTTATTACTACCAGATGCATGTAGTTCAGTGCTCCCAAATAGGGAGGACATTTTGGATATTGCCTACAGGCGTCAGTCCTCCTCACCTGGAAATGATCTGTCTGCTGCTCATTTCCTAATTCAAAAATAAACCAAAACTAAAACAAAGTACAAAATGGGGGAGGGGAGGGGAGGGGTAACAATGCACTTTCAAGTGTCAATATTTCTGCAGAAAAAAAAGAGCAGACCCAGATGAGATACACTCTGTACTGTGGAATCTGCTGATGCAGTTGGATGTATTTCTTCTAATAATAGTGCTGCTCAGAAAGTCCCTTTTTATGGTGACAGCTAAAGTATTTTGCCTCTTTATGAAAGTCATTAACTCAGCTGTTTTATCAGTACAACATAAGCATTTGATGCCAAAAACAAAGGGCCAGATTTACAGCTGGCCTGTAGTTTGATTAAGTTAAATGCCAGTGTTTATCTTAATCTGTAAATTCAATGGCCTCTATCCATCTGTTTAGTTTAGGAGTGTTATTTAGCTGCTAATGGACAATTTGTGATGCTACATCCGACCCACAATTATACAAAACAAATATTATCGGGCCATTGAGTGATTTAAATGGAGCAGCATTTTAGAAAGGACATACAAACAGGAATTGAGACATCCAGATTGGGATATCTCAGGTTCTACCAGTAATTTCGTACAGGATCCACCAGTGAAGAACCTGTTCTAAAATACATTGAGGAATGGCCATTTTTGTGCCGGGTACATGCAGTGGGAGCATCCATTTTAGAATATAAGCATATAAAATATTAGATAAAATATTTATATGCCAGCACATAGACATGTATGCTCTGAAAAAGCACAACCCCCCCCCCCCCCCCCCCAAAAGGTAAAGGAACCCCTACGCACAGAGCAACCAAATGCAAAAGTAGGGGTGGACCAAGAAGACTTGCAGCTGGATGGGTAGTGTATTAATCTTTATTTGCACCACTCATGTATTAGACCCAACACAGGGCCGTCATTTGAACGTACACACCTGTCTGCCTCAGGGGTCACTCGCTTAACACACGATGAATTGATAATGAGTCAGTGCAAAATAGAAAAAGCAACATACACATGTATGTGAAGGAACATAAAAATTTTAGAAACATAAACATTTATTTTTCCTGAAGCTGTCACACAGCCTGGTATCTCTTATCAATTTCACTTAGGTGGGGGGGTGGGAGTGCGGTATCAACCACTGGGGAATAAGAGGGCAACCTTCCCTAATCCCTCCAGTGGAACGCTGCTCAATTCGAGCACTTTCCTGAAATCTAGACCTCCCGGGGTAGCAGCTGTAAATCCCAATGTTGATCTTTTGGGACACAGACATACATTTCCCTTCTGAAATGGGAGCGTACACGTTTATTTGTTAGGCCTACCCTAGTGCTACCCCAAAACATACCCAGATCACACCCCCTTTCTGATATGTACATTTTAGATGCAATATATCCCAACTTTGTAAACTCAGTATTTAGACGTTTATCCACTATAAACATTTAAATACTGGGTTGTACAAGGCATACCACAAAGACCAACAAATGTGAACCTCTCCACATATATCCAGAATAGACTTATTATATCTGCTTGTTAGACTACTATCATGTCTTATCATAATCATGTCACCCAAGATCCATCTGTAATACTAAATATCTATCTTATCATGTATTTCCACTATTCATGATGTATTGTCTTATTCAACGAGACCTATAAAAAGAATCCTTCATAAAAGACTTACCATCAAATCTGTATTAGAACTAATCAACACTGAATTCCTTAATTTGGCTACTTTAATTTCACTGTTATTATTTAACGCTATACTTTATCCTACATTTTACATATCTGATATGTATTAATTATTTCTTTACTTCCAATTTTCTTGATATCTTATGTACCTTAATTGTAATAACACTCTGTTCTTCTCATTCCGTTAATGGCAATTGTCATTGCGGCATAATGTAAGCCACATTGAGCCTGCAAAGAGGTGGGAAAATGTGGGATAAAAATGCAATAAATAAATAAATAAATAAATAAATCATGAAGTAGCCCTTCTAAAATGAGCACCATAATTTCTAAAAATCTACAGATATGGGAGTTGCATTGGCCGTTCCTCTTGGCTATTTAGAGTCCTACTGCTTTCTAATGTGATGAGTGAGCAGTCACAGTATTCCATCCAGCATGTTGCAAACAGAATAAAGGGCATCCAGGTTATCCAACTGGATTGTGTGGCACTGATAATCTGTGTATTTTCATGTAGTGTTTTTGGCAATGTCAAAAGCATGGCTTGTTTTCAAATAGTGCAATGCTGTAATGCAAACATAATACTCTGATGGTAATGAGTTTTCTCATTATGTAGGCATAACTGTATTTATCACAGGCCATGAAAAACATAGGACTCCTAAAATGGAGTAAAGGGAGGTGATTAGAGGACTCTTTTGAAATCATTTAGAAGTAATTTCATGAACATTTTATGCATGTAAAAACTTGCTTTAAGCACCCATAAGGGTCTTTATAAAATTCCCCACATATTATACATGTAAAAGTATACCTGGTTACAGAGAAGCACATATAAGGGAAAGGGAATGGGATCTGATATACCGCCTTTCTGTGATTACAGTCAAAGTGGTTTACATATTATACACAGATACTTATTTTATACCTGGGGCAATGGAAGGTTAAGGGGGTCTTTTGCAAAGGCGTGCTAGTGTTTTTAGCACATGCTAAACGCAAGAGACACCCATAGGCAGGGGTGTGCTGGTAAATTTTTAACAACAGGCTCTTTCTCCGGACGTAGCCAGCTCTGCAGTTGGAAGGGCTAGGGGTGGGCGGGGGGGGGGGGGGTGGGAGCAACACTTGCCTCTCTCTCCTCTCTCCCTTCTTGCGGGCACGCTAGGCATACCTTTGCTGGCAGCCACTAAATGGACTGCCACCACTCCCAACATCTTGCTCTGAGCAGCATGCTGGAACTTCTCTCACATGCTCGAGAAGTCCCAGCCTGCTGCCCAGAGCTGGAAACAAGGAGCGGGGAGCAGCAGTAGTCTATTTACTTGGCTGACAGGGCTCAGCATCCCCACCAGCAAAGTTAAAGATAATTCAGCAGGGGGCCCAAGCCCACATTTTGGGAGCCAGTTGTTAAAGTAGCCATGGAGGGCCCTACTTTAACAACCGGCTCCCAAAATTCTTAAAAACTTAACAACTGGCTCTTGCGAGCCTGTGAGAGCGTGCTCCAGCACACCACTGCCCATAGGACTATATGGGCATTTCTTATGTTTAGCACATGCATATTTAATGCGTGAGCTAAAAACACTAGCATGTTTTTGTAAAAGGGGCCCTAAGCATAGGAGCCAACTTTTCAAAATGATTGGGGGTGCTGAATTTTTTTTTTTTTTTTACAGGTGGTGCATTCCCCTGCCCCCCTCCCCACTCCCCTATCCCTCCCTCTGAGTTCCAAGCCTCCCTCCCTGCCTCCGAGTTCCAGCCCCCCCTCTCACTCTCCCAGTTCCAGGCCAGGCCCCCTCTCCTCCCCCTCCGAGTTCCAGGCCTGCCTCCCTCCCTGCCTCTGAGTTTCAGGCTCCCCCCTCACCCTCCCACCCAATTCCAGGCCCCCCTTCTCACCCTCCTAGTTCCAGATCCCCCTCCCCCCCAGTTCCAGGCCCCCTCCCCCTCCCTCCCAGTTCCAGGGTGGCCCCCCCCATCTCCCTCCCTCCTTCCGAATTTAAAAGTCACTCATCTTACCCCCTGGTTGGAGGAGTTACATCTGCAGCAGCAGCAGCCCAGGAAAAAGCGTGCAGGCAGGAGACTCAGAGCTGTTCCGTCTGCTCTCTCTCAGCTCTGGTCCCGCCCTTGCGTAAATAGGAAATGAGGGCAGGACCAGAGCTCAGAGAGACCAAACGGAATAGCTCTGAGTCTCCTGCCTGCACGCTTTTCCTGGGCTGCTGCTGCAGATGTAACTCCTCCGACGAGGAGGTAAGATGAGTTACTTTTAAATTTCGGAGGGAAGGGGGACGCCCTGCAGGGAACTTCCGATGGGTGACTATTGGGGGTGCTCGAGCACCCACAGCACCCACGGAGTCGGCTCCTATGACCCTAAGTGACTTGTCGAGGGTCACAAGGAGGTGCTGTGGGAATCAAACACAGTTCCCTTGTTTCAAAGTCCACTGCACTAACCATTAGGCTACTCCTAATCAATGTAGGTGTGTTCTACGGTGGAATTTGGGAAGAGTGCAGGTAGAATTGCAATTTACATAGTAACATAGTAAATGACGGCAGATAAAGACCTGTTCAGTCCATCCAGTCTGCCCAACAAGATAAACTCATTTACATGATATATGATACTTTATATGTATACCCGAGTTTGATTTGTCCTTGCCTTTCTCAGGGCACAGACCATAGAAGTCTACCCAGCACTGTTCTTGTACTAAGTTCTGAAGCTAACATCGAAGCCCCTTAAAATTTACACTCCAGTCCATCCCTATCTATTCAGTCACAATCAGGGCATAGACCATAGAAGTCTGCCCAGCTCCCATTTTGTTTTCCAATTACCAGCATTGCCTCCCAATCTCCGCTAAGATTCCGTGGAACCATTCCTTCTAAACAGGATTCCTTTGTGTTTATCCCACGCATGTTTGAATTCCATTACCGTTTTCATCTCCACCATCTCCCACGGGAGGGCATGCCACATATCCACCACCCTCACTTTCTAAAATATGTACATATTTTATGCACTATTCCACCTGTCCCTAAGAGGAAATGTCCACTGCTCCAGTCTAACTGCGATTATGGCTGCTTTTCCTCAGCATTTTACATAGGTGCCTAAGTGTCCTTCTAAAATAGACTAGAAATCAGGGCCAGAACTAGGGGGTAGCAAATGGGTTGGCTGCCCCAGGTGTTAGTCATCGAGGGATGTCTTTTCCCTAACTCCTCCTTCCTGCCTTCCCTCAGTTCTCTACCCTCCCTATCCTCCCAGAATGAACAGGCTGTCATGTGTTACCCGTACTCAATCCTCTTCCAACCATGCATCTCTGCGGGCTGGCAGCAGAAGACATGTTTAATCTGACCTGCTGTCTTTTGTTGCAGTTTTCATCCTGAACATTGAGGTGGCGGTAAGGGCTCCTGCACTAGCCTGGTGGTAACTGGGTAGTATTCAGCACTACCCGATTAGTGCCTACAGAAATATTTTTTGAATATTTCCACTAGCACCAGAAATTCTGCGTGCTGGGGTGGAACTACCGCTGGCACCCGCGCTGTGCCAATGATAGTTCCAGATTGGTGTGCTGTGAGCCCATGTTGGGCTTACTAAGTTGGGGGAAGGAAGGAACTGGGGTGGGAATAGAGCAAAAGAGGGGGACAGGATCAAGTTAGAAGGTAAGAATTAAGTCAAGAGAGAGGATCTGTACTATTTTGTGCCATGCTTCCCACTCTTCTCCCCAACAGTAAATGCACACTTAATTTACTGTAAGTTTTATGTCAAGCTGTACCTGCTGTACACGCCTTGGATAGATTTCTTCATAAAACCAGTTCATAAAAATTCCAATCAATGCATAAATAAAGTTCTTGCTGCAGCAGACACTGCATACCACTGCAGTACACTGTGGCAATTCAGGGTGCTGTCAAATTGAGATGTCGGCATTGTACTGTATTTTCAGTAACTTGTGAAACAAAGCATCAAAATTGTATTAAGGTACTGAGGAACTTTAATCAAAGGGGAAAGATTTATGGAAACTTCTCTCTTGGCAAAGATCGCAGCCAACTAAGGATGTACATTTGTTTGAAACAATACAGAAAACATTTGCCATCTCGTTTCATATCATATTTACATGGAAATTACCGGGGGAAAAATATTGTGGATTTTTTTCAGTTCACATTATGTAGGGAAGATGGAATCTGTGGAGTTGCAAGTTCAACAGGTTATCAATAGAAATCAAACAAAATAAAACATGGAAAAGAAAATAAGATGATACCTTTTTTATTGGACATAACTTAATACATTTCTTGATTAGCTTTCGAAGGTTGCCCTTCTTTGTCAGATCGGAAATAAGCAAATGTGCTAGCTGACAGTGTATATAAGTGAAAACATTCAAGCATTACTATGACAGTCTGACAGGGTGGGAGGATGGGGGTGGGTAGGAGGTATGCATGGGGACATCAAAGCACATCATTGATATTCTAACAGGATGGGTGTGGATAGGTGAGGGGTGGGGTGATCAACAGAGACATACAGCTTTATGGTTTATAATGGGCTAGGAACCCCAGATCCTTGTTAAATCCTTTCTGTTGGGTGTTAAAATATTCAATCATTCTGACTTCAAAGGTCTTACGTTCTTGTATGGTTTTAAAGTTACCTTTCAGGATTCTCACTGTGAAGTCACTGGTACAGTGTCCTGGTCCTGTAAAATGCTGACTTTTTCACTTATATACACTGTCAGCTAGCACATTTGCTTATTTCCGATCTGACAAAGAAGGGCAACCTTCGAAAGCTAATCAAGAAATGTATTAAGTTATATCCAATAAAAAAGGTATCATCTTATTTTCTTTTCCATGTTTTCTTTTGTTTGATTTCTATTGATAACCTTAAGAGTGGACTAACATGGCTACCACACTCCTCTACTTAAGTTCAACAGGTGAAATCAACAGTCTATTGTTGTACAAGATAAAATGGCTTTGTATCGGAAAATTGAGAACTTTGAAAATTATACAAAAAGCTTGAACTTGAGCTTATTAAACTTTCCAAAGGTTTTGACATCTACAGATATTTATACATTTCTGAAGGATATTTTTGGATATGTGGAGACTGCTTAACTCCCTTGAGTACAATATATTTGATTCCACGTTCAGTTAAGAAGCGTACTAGCTCTTTAGAGAAACCTAATCAAGGAGATATTTCCTGTGCCAGTTTAAATTTAACTAACATTCTGGAAACTTCAGCAGAGGAGGTAATTTCTCCAGCTACTTTTTTGGTTTAGTTTATATTTCAACGGGATAAGGAAGCACTTTTGTGTCATTTCTTTAGATTAAAGGACTGTAACTTTATGGGGGGGGGAAGTATCTATTTTTCCTGATGTTTCTCATTGGACTGAAACTCAACGGAAGAACCTTTTGATTTATCGTTCCAAGGTTCTGCCAATCGGTGCAGTATTTCAATTATGTTGTCCTTGTAAATGTATAATTTCCTTGAATAATGTGAAATATGTTTTATTTGAGCCCTTTGGGCTGTGTCCATTTGACCTTCAGAGGGTTATATATCAACCAAAACAGGATTAAGAGATTTAAGGTATAGGTCTCACATTTTCTTTCTTTGGACCCCTTTACTATCACAAGTACATATTGTGGCACAGTATGCTACTTACAATGTCAACACAATGCACATTAAAACAACTCAATAGACAGCATAGGGTGTAAGTCGAGGTGGAGCATATATATGCACATAAATATCAAAATTTCACCTAAGCACTATCCCTCAGATAATAATATAATAATAATCATAGAATTTTGTTATCCGCTTGTACCTATTCAGTTCTAAGCAGGTTACAATATAAAAGAGAATTACATAATTTGACAAAAGCATACATAAAATAGATTGATTATCATTGCATTAATTAAAATATCCTAACCAGCCCCTGAGCTGGATGAGTCACATTTCTAAAATAAGGTTGTTTTAATCCTTCTCCTAAAATTCATGTAATTGAGCGCTGATCCCAGATCTGTGCGCAAACTAGTTAATGAGGTGTTAATGGGTACTAATTAGGAGACTTTACACACAGATCTGCCCATGCACTATTCTAGAACAATGGGTCACAGAATTGTCTCGTGTGCAACTCAAAAGGTGATGTGGCCAGGGGAGGGACATGGATGGGTCTGGGGCATTCCCAAAATTTAGAGACTGCTATAGAATAGGGTCTTTTATGTGTCCAAGTGCCAGTATTTATACCAGGTTTCAGCAGGCATCAGTTCTTGTGCCTAATTGCCAATGCACATACATACTCGATTATACTAATCCTATATAACAATTTGTACCGTCAATGTTCCAAGCCTGGCTGGGTTCGTAACATCCTGATGTCAGCAAGCCTCCAGCGTTCCATTCACTCTCGCTGTCCCGCCCTCGTGTAAAGACAAAATTACGTCAGAGGGTGGAACAGTGAGAGGGAAGGGAACGCTAGAGGCGAGATGACGTCAGGATGTTACAAACGCAAGCAAGTGAAGGCAACGGAACGCTAGAGGGCAGGACGGAATCGCGGGACATTGAGGTGAGGGGAGAGCATGGCAGAGGAGAATCGATGGACATGAATGGGATGGGAGGAGAGGAGAGAATCGCGGGACATGGATGGGAGGGCAGGGCAGAGGAGAATCACTAGGGAGGGCAGAATCATGGGACACGGATGGGAGGGCAGGGCTCAGGACAATCACAGGACATGGAGGGGAGGACAGAATCATGGGACATCAAGGGGAGGGCAGGACAGAGGAGAATCGATGGACATGGATGGGATGGGAGAAGAGGAGAATTGTGGGCCACGGATGGGAGGGCAGGGCACAGGACAATCGCTGGACATGGAGGGGAGGACAGAATCGCAGGACATCAAGGGGAAGGCAGGGCAGAGGAGAATCGATGGACATGGATGGGATGGGAGGAGAGGAGAGAATTGTGGTACACGGATGGGAGGGCAGGGAAGAGGAGAATCGCTGGACATGGAGGGGAGGTCAGAATCGCAGGACACAGAGGGGAGGGGAGGGAAGAATCGCTGGACAGGGAGGGTAGGGCAAGGAAGAGAGGAAAAATCGCTTAGACGAGAGCCTTCCTAGGGCCCGTTTCATTTTTGACAAAACGGGCTTGGTTCCACTAGTGTTGTATAAAGGAAAGTAGACACATTGTTCTAGAACCATCTCCTTTGTAGTCTGCCTGTGTTTGCATGTTTACTTTAAGCACATACTTATGAAAGGGTTGGACCACGTCAGTATAATGTTGTATTTCCCATTTATAGCTTTATTCACGATACAGGTCCCCAGATCTGTCTATGTCGTGCAGTATGACAGTACGGTGAACATGACCTGCACATTTCCCGTGGCTGGCGGCTTAAGGATGAAAGACTTAAAGGTCTATTGGCATCAAATATCTTCCTCACAAATGGTGGAGAAAGAAATATATGCAGTGGACAGTGGGAAGGAGAACCTCACCCTGCAAGACGTCAGCTATAGAGGAAGAGCAACGCTGCTGAAGGACGAACTGTACAAGGGACAAGCTGTGCTCGAGATCAGCAATGTGAAGCTCACAGACGCAGGAACCTATCGCTGCCTTATCATCTATGGAGGAGCAGACTACAAACAAGTCTCTCTGCAAGTGCAAGGTGAGATGCCTCAAAAAAAGTACAAATATTTCATTCTGCACCAAAAGCTGAAAATTCATTTAAATCTAGGCACCTAAAATTTAGGAACATAGGCTCAGCTTTTCTTCAGACTTGATCCTTTTGTCTCTGCCTATCATTCGGCCTCCATGAGCTACATTTATATGGCAGCAGAAAAGGAAGGTACTGATAGCCCAGGAGAAGTACAGAGTTTTAAAGGAAAGCCAACAGAATATATGAGTAGAGCTGACAATACCTCTAGGTGGCTTTTGCATATTGTAAAAGTATTACTTTTAAAACAGATAGGAGGAAATACTTTTTCACTCAACGAATAGTTAAGCTCTGGAACTCTTTGCCGGAGGATGTGGTGACAGTGGTTAGCGTATCTGGGTTTAAAAAAGGTTTGGACAAGTTCCTGGAGGAAAAGTCCATAGTCTGCTATTTAGACATGGGGAAGCAACTGCTTGGCCTGGGTTTTGCCCTGGGTTTTGTAGCATGGAATGTTGCCACGATTTGGGTTTTTGCCAGGTACTTGTGACCTGGCTTGGCCACTGTTCAAAACAGGATACTGGGCTAGATGGACCATTGGTCTGACCCAGTATGGCTACTCTTATGTTCTTATGTACTTTTATTTTCTGAGGAAAAGCCATTAGCAATTCCCATCGTTACGCGTTCATTAAAGGTATCCCCTACCCTAACTGCATTATGGCTTGTTAACAATTTGTCTGAGCACTGAGCAGTGATAGAATGAGAAAGTTCAGTGTGGGAGCATAAAAATAGTGGGGATAATAAAGAACGTTTGTATGCTCTCATATTTACAGCGTCCTTCACAAAGATAACTACTTGGACAGAGAGAACTCCATTTTCTGCAACAGACGTGTCTCTGAGCTGCCAGTCTGAAGGGTTCCCCCTTCCAGAGGTATTCTGGCTGAGCAATGGCTTGAACAGCAACTTGTCTCCTTCCACATCCCACACAATGACTGCAGATGGACTGTACAATGTAACCAGCACTCTCCAGATCAAGCCCAGCTCCAGTCAAAACTACAGCTGCGTGTTCTGGAATAGAGAACTCGAGGAGAGGACTATGAAACTCTTCCATTTAGGTAACAGCTGACCCATGACTTCACTTTCACTTCTTCACGTGGCACTCGAGGAAGAGGGCGCTGAGGGGCTGATGCAGAAAGGCTCACAATAGAGTGTGTTGTTTCTACCATTATGCAAAAGGCTCATTGCATGCAGATTTCATGTGGCAAACCTGCAGCAAGAGTGGTGGGAGTATGCTGGACGCAAGCACACGAGGTTTTGTGGTAAGCTCGGCTTCTTGTATGCATCTTCAAACTCAAAGCAAAAGTGTCGGCACACATCAGCACTTGTTTTTCTGCGCCTAAATATGAGCCTTGCAAAAATTGTTTGCACATGAAAATTATGAGAGGCTCATATTTAGGAGTAGAAGAACAGATACCGATGATGTGCTTTCACTTTATCCTCTGGGAAAAATTTTTGCATTGTACACACATAAAAAGTGGGCAGTGTACCCTACGTTGCACTGAGTAATTAGCTCATTAGCATACATTTTTAGGCAACTTGTGCTGTGTCTTCCCACGTGAGCTAACACCCACACACAATTCCTTTGTTCATCGATCAGCGTGTACAACCCATGTTCAGCCTGCGGTTGCTTTCTGCATCAGCCTCTGAGTGACCATTAGGAAAAATGCCTTACCATTGCATGTCACAGTATTGATTTGCTCTGAATGAAATTCAGCAACTACAGCTTTTATGGCTGGGGTTGTGGGGAGCTAAGCGGTTTGAATCTTTATGGTGTTCCAGTGAAAAAACACAGGCACCTCCAGATAATCAGTGTTTGTGTGTGTGTACATGTGTGCGCACACATTTCGTCTCTTATACTTTAGAGTTAATTTTATAAGGGGGTACCAACTTGTCTTTTAAAATACTCCACATAAGTGGCAGGTGTGGACATTTTACACCAGCCTTGTACAGGTGTAAATATCCATGCCAACATTTTTCAAGTACTCAAATAAATTATAGTGTTTTTTTACAATTATGTGCATAAACCCTCCCATGTGCACATCCACGACTGATAGAAGACTGCAAGCGGCTTGACCACTTAACACCCTTACAGCAAAAACTACTGGTTACCAGCAGAGACGTAGTTAGGTGGGTCGCCAGGGGAGCAACCGCTCCCCCAAATGGACTTCTGATAATGCCAACACCTATTTTTCATGCAATCTGTCACGTGAAAAATATGCACCGGCACTGTTGGAAATCCACTCTCCATTCCCCCTGACACCTCAACCTGGCTACGCTTCTGATTACCAGTACCTTACAGGGCTAAATTTACAACTCTTATGATTTTCAAGGTCCTTTGATTTTCAAGGTCCTGAGACAAAATGGGTCAGAGTACTTAAAGAATAAGTTAGCTCTTGACATACCTTTGAGAAGGTCTTCTCAAGAAGCATCACTATCTGTACCCTCATCAGAAAAAATTGTTCAATGTGATACCTAGAGGTCTATAAAATAATGAGTGGAGTGGAACGGGTAGACGTGAAGCGTCTGTTTACGCTTTCCAAAAATACTAGGACTAGGGGGCATGCGATGAAGCTACAAAGTAGTAAATTTACAATGAATCTGAGAAAAATTTTCTTCACTCAACGTGTAATTCAACTCTGGAATTCGTTGCCAGAAAATGTGGTAAAGGCGGTTAGCTTAGCAGAGTTTAAAAAAGGGTTGGACAGCTTCCTAAAGGAAAAGTCCATATACCGTTATTAAATTGGACTTGAGGAAAATCCACTATTTCTGGGATAAGCAGCATAAAATGTTTTGTACTTTTTTGGGGATCTTGCCAGGTATTTGCGACCTGCATTGGCCACTGATGGAAAAAGGATGCTGGACTTGATGGACCTTTGGTCTGTCCCAGTATGGCAATACTTATGTACTTATGACCTTCTCAGAAGTAACCTCCATACCCTGGAACTTAGTCTAACTCAATGCTACCTTTGCTTGGTAGCCACTCAGCCCCTGGGCTAGCTTACTGCACACCTTGTCCCTTAGACCTGATCCTCATATCTTACTCTACTGTACATATAATTTACCTCCAGTTTGGCCACCCATCTATTTATCCTATTACTTTGAACTATCCATCTTGTCCCATCTATATATCTTGGCTATATATTAAGAATTGTAAGAACAGCATTAGCATCATATCTATGTTATTTTAATGTTGTAATTAGTTTCTATTTTAGTATTTCACTGGTATTCTGCATATATCATGAGCATTATGCATATATCATGTTTTTCCATGCTGTCTACTATGGTATCATTTGCATTCTGCTGACGATTATCATATTTCTGTTATATGATTGTTCTAATGTGCTGTTAAATGTATGTATTTCTGATATTGTTTCATGGTAGACCTATTACAAGGTTTCAATTTGCTATCTCCAAGTTTGTTTCTTTGATTGTATTTTTGTTTATATTTGGTCATTTGTCCTATTATTATGCTCTTAACAAAATTGTAAGTTTTATAGTAAATGTACGTACTATACACCACCTTGGGTGAATCTCTTCATAAAAGTGGTTAGTAAATCCCAATAAATAAATACATACATTTATTTTTTATTAAGATTTATTTACCACCTTTTTGAAGGATTCACTAAAGGCAGTGTACAGTAAGAATAAATCAAACATAAGCAATAGTCAATTACAGTAGTAAAAGTAGTCAAATAACAATACGAAGTATAGCATACTATACTACTTACAATGTCAACACAGTGCATAATAAAACATTTTAATAGACTGCATAGGGTATAAGCAAAGATGGAACATATAGATAGGTAAGAGAGTAAGAGGAATTAGAAAATAAGGGGACATATTTAAAGAAAGTTGCATATGAGGTCAGAGAGGTGATTAAATATTTTCTCAGCTAGGGTAGGAGTGGATGTGTGTGTGTGTGTGTGTGTGTGTGTGTGTGTGTGTGTGTGTGTGTGTGTGTGTGTGTGTGTGTGTGTGTGTGTGTGTGTGTGTGTGTGTGTGTGTGTGTGTGTGTGTGTGTGTGTGTGTGTGTGTGTGTGTGTGTGTGTGTGTGTGTGTGTGTGTGTGTGTGTGTGTGTGTGTGTGTGTGTGTGTGTGTGTGTGTGTGTGTGTGTGTGTGTGTGTGTGTGTGTGTGTGTGTGTGTGTGTGTGTGTGTGTGTGTGTGTGTGTGTGTGTGTGTGTATATGTGTGTGTGTGTGTGTTACTAACAAGTTAGTTACTTCTTCCATTAAAGGCCTAGTTGAAGAGCCAAGCTTTCACCTGCTTCCTGAAGTACAGGTAGTCTTGTGTTAAGCGGAGCCTTTCAAGAAGTGCATTCCAGAGTGTGGGGGCTACTCTGCAGAAGGCTCACTTGTGGGTATCACATCGTGTGATGTCTTTTGGAGAGGGTGTGGTTAGGGATACTCCTTGGGAGGACCTTAGTGTCCTTGGAGGTGTGTAGAGGGTGATCCTATACTTCAAGTACTGAGGGACATTTCCTTTAAGGGCCTTGAAGATCAGGCACACTTTTAAATTTAGCCCTGTATTATACTGGTAGCCAGTGAAGTTTTTACAAAAATGGTGTGATGCAACCTTCTATTAGTCTTGCTGCAGCATTCTGAATCAACTGGAGCTGCTGCAGGCCCTTTGTAGACAGACCAGCGTAGAGTGCATAAATAAATGTAAAAGACTATGTGTGTAAAAAGGCCTTTACATACAAGGCCTTTACATACAAAAAAATTCCTTTATCAAATTAAATCCTAAAAGGACAGTAAGGTGCATGACTGCTGTTCTCCCTGGAACAATTAACAGCCCACTTCCAATCCTGAGATTGTGGCAGACTGATAAAACCTAGAGCTATTCTCTAGTACAGTTCAGTACACAGAGGAAGGTCGATCTTGAGAATCCCTGTGCTGGAGTTTGATTTGTCGTCTGTTAAGAGGCATTTGTCAAACTCTCACACCTTCTTCTTGGTGGCTCAGGTAATGATACATTTCCTTTCTAGTTTTTGTAGTTATAATTTTGCTCCCTATGGCCTCCAACCTCCCAAATCCCAAGGTAACTCTTCAGAGTTCTTTTCATTAAAGGTGTCTCTTTTTGTCATTTATTTATTTAGGGCCCTTTTACTAAAGGGAATTAAGCCCTTAGGGGTCCTTTTACCAAGCTGCGATAAAAAGGGCCCTGCGCTAGCGACCGGGGCCCTTTTTGCCGCATGCTGCGGCCCTTTTCACTGCAACGGGTAAAAGACCAAGAAAATGGCATGGTCATGCGGTAAAATTTAACATACTGTGTGGCCATGCAGGGAGAGCAGTTAGCACCACCCATTGAGGTGGCGTTAAGAGCTTCTGCGCTAACCTGGCAGTAACTGAGTAGTACGTGGCGCTGCCCGATTACCACTGGGATGGCCCTGTGCTGTGTGCACCGTGGCTGGAACTACCACCAGCACCCGTGTTCGGCTGGCAGTAGTTCCAGATTAGCATGCAGTAAATCCGTGTTAGGTTTACCGCTGCTCTGTAAAAGGGTCCCTTAATGCGCGGTTACTGTGCTTAAGAGGCTACCACAGAAACAGGTTAAAGAGTTTTTAGGTATATTAAGGATGGCATTCAGCCCACGGGAGGCAGCCTACATAAGTGCCGCAGTCAGTGTTGACCCCGGATATTCAGTGCTAGGCAATTTTCCAGTGACTGGCATTAAATATGCGGGGGGAGGGGAGGAGGGGGGTTGTTTGGCCAGCTCAAACTTAACTGGCTATGTCAATATTCAGTTCTGGCTGGTTAAGTTTATAGCGGACAAAGATAGGACTGCTAGGGGTCCTTTTACTAAGGTGCGCCAAAGAATGGCCTGCGGTAGTGTAGGCGAGTGTTTTGGCTGCGTGCAGATCCATTTTTCAGCGCACCTGTAAAAATGTCTTTTTTAAATTTTGACCAAAAATGGATGTGCGGCAAAATGAAAATTGACGCGTGTCCATTTTGGCTCTGAGACCTTACCGCCAGGCATTCACTTAGCGGTAAGGTCTCACGCGTTAACCGGGACGGTAATGGTCTATGCGCGTAAATGAATGGTAGAAATAAAATAATGAGACAAACATTACAAAGCTAGATCAAGGATCTTGAAAACCAACGTGGGAGAAATAATTTGGAATATCAGAGGGTGCAGAATGTGGCTGGTTAAGCAACAGATTTCGAAACCAAAGCTGGCAGGAAGTGCATCACTAAATCTACTTCAGGTGAAAGTTTGGCTCTTCTTCCAAGCTTTTAATGGAAATAGCAACTAATTAGCTAGTCATTCACACACAAAGACTGAGGGCTCCTTTTACAAAGGCGCAGCAAGTCTACCGCAGGCTTGCCACGTGGGTATCCAGCACTGCTGCTGAGCTACCGCAGGAGCCTGATGGTAGTGCCGCCACCCCCACCACGCGCCATTTCCAGCATGTCAAAATTATTTTAATTTTTTTTCAGAGTTTCCAAGTTTCTTTATTATGTACTAGCCCACTCTAAGAAGGCCGTCAGGGCAGTTTACAATCTAAAAAGGAAGAGACAGTGAGAAAGGGAAAACAGAAAATCAAGGATGATGACTTGACACAAAAAGGAAAGTGAGGGGAGAACTACAATCCAGTTGAACCTGGAGATAGAAGAAATGCCAAGAGGGTAAGGAGACCCTGGCAAAAGAATTAAGAGAAAACAGAGGAAAGCAGAAACTAGAGACTGGGACCAACACAAGTAGAAAAATATTGACCAGACCACAAAGACAGAAACAAAAAAGAATTTATATTCTGATTATGTAACATAATAACATAGTAAGTGATGGCAGATAAAGAGCTGAACGGTCCATCCAGTCTGCCCACCTGTCACACTCATTATCAGTTAATGATTAAATCAACGAGTGTGATATAAAATACTTGATCATGGTGTTTCTTTGGTGTTCCTGGGACATAAATCATAGAAGTCTGTCCAGCCCTGTCCTTATGTTCTAACTACTGGAGTTGCTGTTAAAGCCCACTCCAGTCTATCTGTCTTGTCATTTGCCGGGCACAGACCATAAAAGTCTGCCCAGCACTGTCCTCAGGTTCCAGCCACTGAAGTTGCTGTCAAAGCCCTTTCCAGCCCATCCTAAACTGTATTGCCATATACGGGACACAGACCATACAAATCTGCCCAGCATCGGCCATAGTTCATCACAGCCAGAGTCGCCATCTAAGCGTCACTTGACACAACCACACACATGCAGCCATTTAAGTTTAGGTTTCTTATACCATCCATTTTCTAATTAGAGATCCTCTGTTTTTATCCCACTCCATTTTGAATTCTGTCACTGTTTTTGTTTCTACCACCTCCCTCGGGGAGGAAGGTAATAGATAAGAATGTCAGTTTTTTGGAATGTACTTTTGCCAAAGCTGGTGTTAGGCATGGCTTGGGCCCACAAAAAAACCCTCACTGATTGGCCTTTGGTCTCATTCTTTGAGATAGGCTACCCTTGGCGTCTCTGCAATAGCTACCTTCCACCGATGCAACAGTTCTAGCTGTGCCCTCCTCGTGTAGGGTAATTTATGTGCACACTTGATGACATCACATTGTAGCGATGCCATCAGCCAGATATGGCAATGTGACCTCTTCAACATGCACATGTGATAAGGTCATATTGCTGCATCAGAACATTAATGTCACTACAATATGACATCATCAAGTATGCATATAACTTACCCCACATGAGGTGGACACCACTGAAACTTGCATTAGCAGTAAAGTAGGTATGATCTGGGCTGCCTAATATCTCTTTATCCATGGTCACCAGGGCAGAAGGCATATGTACTGTAACATTGTCTGTACCTTCTCTCCCTCTGCCACTCAGAAGAAAGAGCTAGCTAGCCAGAAAAAGCTACTAAACCTCACTCCATAGGGAAATGCAGGGAGAGGAGAGTGGGGGTGGGAAGGGAAGAGAAGGAAAAAGCTGGAGTGGAGGCGGGGCCAGGGAGGAGGTCCAGTGTACCTGCTTGCCTAGGGCCCACTGAAGGGTTAATCCTGCCCTGAATGCATTGTTTTAGTCAGGAAAAGTACAGTCCCAACAGAAAAAGGAGGTACAAGTATGTGAAGGTACCTTTTCTGTAAACAATTTTCAAAGTGGAAGTAACAAATGCATAATCTGTTCATAAAAAGTACCGGCAGACTGTGCAACAATACGGGAATTGTGCAGATTGCCCTTTCAATATAGATATGATTTTAAATGAAATGCTGCTTACACATAGCTGAAACCTTAAAATCAGCTGGCTGATAGAAGTTCTGAAATTGCATGGCAGCTGAGTAATGTGGATTTATGGTCATATGAAATGAAAACACAGTAGTAGTGAGTGAAATGTAAAGTCCTGTAACCTCAGATGTTCATTCTGTGCTCTCCACACATTGCCCCACCTTTTCCCACAGTATATTGCTTTGTTTTAAATATTCCTGGTAACCCAGGGGGGAACAATTTTTAAAAGGGAAATTTTTCAGTATACAGCACCTCACTGGCAGGTGTCAGCTGTTGAGATTATCTGCATCTGCCTGGCACTCTGTCTCTCTCTTCACTCACAGGTGGGGCTGTCTGTCTCTGCTTCTCTCAGGAAAGGCTGTTTCTTGCCCTCTCTCTGAGTGGGCACCCTGACTGACTGATCCTCCCTTTCTAATGATAAATTCTTTTTGGCAGGCTGGATGAGCTAGCTGGCTGGCTTTGTCTCTAAAGATGAAGAGAGCAAAGTAACTCAAACATTATACAAAGATTCTCTTCTGTCTTAAATAAATGTTAGTTAGGGATACCATACAAACAAGGACAACATCCACTCTGACCACCCTCCCCCACCACCCTGGTGCTGTGAACACCAGGAAACAACAAAGCAGAAAAGGGAAAATGAGCTTAAAAAAATAAAAGGAATGGACTAAAATACTGTTCTGAATATCAGGCACTGAGACAAGGACAGATGGAAAAGGATACCAGGACCTCAGAAATAAAAACTCTGAAGAGTCAAAGTACCTTAAAAAGGAGCTCCAAATTTCCTGGAATTTCTGCAGACACTAATCTCCAGTCAATTTTTTCCATGGCAACTATTGCCCAGATCTTTTAAAAATACTACAATTTAGAAGAAGAGAACACCCTTTTCTATTATTTAGATAATTTACTTCTAGCTGCTAAGAATAAGCAGATAAAATTTTTAGGCTGCACCCAACTCATGGGTGGGCCTGCCCTGGACTGGCCTGGGACCCATCCAATTTTGCCTCAGGCACACTCAAGCAAAAAGATGCACCAATCCTGTAGATAGCGGTGATCCCCAAGCCCCGCTAGGTGAAAAACACTGGAACCACCCCAAATCAAGTAAAGCAGGGCAGTAGCAGGTTGAGCTGCCAGCAAAGTTTGAGCATACTCAGTTCATGTGCATGCTCACGATACCGGCATCAGTGGGTAGTACCGCTCTGCTTTATCGGACTCAGGGTGAATCTAAATTTCTTCAGCTGGCAGGGCTTGGGGATCTCCACCAGCTAAGGTATTTTTAATTTTTTTGGAGGAGAGGGAAGAAGAAAGGGGATGCAGAGGAAATGGAGTGCTGTGCCCACCCATATTAAACGTTGGCCTCCCCTAAAAATTTGGTTCTGGATACCCATCTGGCACCCATTGAGAGTCGATTCCTAAAATTAAGCCCAAAAGTGTATGAGTCCCTATGTTAACTTTAAGTCTAAATGCTTTGAAAATACACCTCTAAATGGACCTCCTTCCAAAACATCTGGATTTTAGGCAGGGCAGGATTAAAGCACATTCAAACTAAGGCATGTGCCTAGGGCCCAAATATTTAAGAAAGGCCCTCTCAGAGTTGCTATTCAGTGTCTTCCAAGATAGATTTCTGTTCTGATAAGTCAGCTGCTGGCAGAAAGAACCCATAGAGAGCAGGTGCAGATGGGAGTACAGCCATAGAAGCCCTGCCTATTTGCTGCCCTGGGGTAATATTGTAAAATCATATAGGTGCATATGTTGCCTTTGTAAAATATCTATCAAAAATACTCCCATATATAACATATGTGGAAGAAGTAACTACGGTAACTTATTAGTCTCACTCACACACACAAGGAGTGACTTGGGCTGCACACACTCCTACCCTAGCTGAGATAATATTTGACCATCTCTCTGACCCCATATGCAACTTTTTTAAATCAGCCACTTTATTTTCTAACTCTCTCTACTCGCTTACCTATCTATCTATATGTTACATCTTTGCTTTACCCTTCACTATCAATTAAAATGTTCTATTACATATTGTGTTGACATTGTAAGTAGTATACTGTGCCATACTTTGTATTGTTATTTGAATATTTTTATTGCTGTAATTGCCTATAGCTCATGTTTGATCAATTCATACTGTACACCGCCTCGAGTAAATTCCTTCAAAAAGGCGGTAAATAAAAAAACCTAATAAATAAATATGACTTAATAATAGAACCTCTCTCATAGGACTTCACATATAGTGATTATATACTTCATCCTGCAGATAATACACTGTAAGATGCAGACTTGTTCAGTTCTCAAAGTTTAATCATTGGTCCAATGTTCATTTCAAATAAATGTTATTTCATTATCACTTTCAGCAACTGTACATTTCATTAAAAATCATTCCAACTCATAATTTCTAAAATGATTTTCTCCTCCTGCTTCAGGGAAAAACCATTTTAATTTGACAGATCCACATAGTCCAGCTAGTTAACTGTGATTTCTTCACTGCAATCTTTACTCAAGTTCCAGTTTTCCTCATATATAAGTACATAAGTATTGCCATACTGGGTCAGACCAAAGGTCCATCAAGCCCAGCATCCTGTTTCCAACAGTGGCCAATCCAGGTCACAAGTACCTGGCAAGATCCCAGAACAGTACATTTGATGCTGCTTATTCTAGAAATAAGCAGTGGATTTTCCTTAGGTCCATTTTAATAATGGTCTATGGACTTTTCCATTAGGAAGCCAGCCAAACCTTTTTTAAACCCCGCTAAGCTAATCACTTTTACTACAGTCTCTGGCCATGAATTCCAGAATGTAATTATACACTGAGTGAAGAAATATTTTCTTCGATTTGTTTTAAATTTACTACTTTGTAACTTCATTGTGTGTCCCCTAGTCCTAGTATTTTTGGAAAAAGTAAACAAGTGATTCACATCTACCTGTTCCACTCCTCCTACCATTACCTCATACTGATCAGGAGGTGGAAATGCGGGGTAAACACAGGTCACAGCACAATACTTTAGTACAGCCACTAGAGGCCTTTACCATCCAAGCTAGGCAGAGCCTTAGGGGTCTTTACAAGTACATGTACTTAAATGGATTTTCAACCACTTGAAATGGCATAGGTTAAACCCAATTGTGCATAGTTAGAAAAAGAAACGACCAAGTGAAGGCATTCCAAATGTTTACAAAAGGCTTGCTGAATTCAAAGTCTTTTATAAAATACTAATATGGCCATGTGGTGATACATTTACTGTGTGGCAAGTTCAGCAGGAACACTCATTTTACAAAAGGACACAAAAAACAAAACAAAACAAAACAGCATCAATCAGAGTACTGAATGTGTAGGTGGTGATGCTTACAGGCACAAGCAACAATTTTGCATCTCTATGCTATCTCATACAGTTAAATGCTGCATTTTACAAAACTGATCATCCAGGGGAACCAATTAAAGAAGAAAACTCCAAAAATCTGTTTTCCCGTTTTGAGGTGGTTTTCAATACCAGAGACAAAAGCACTGTTGCCTCCCCTATCATTCCTCCCAAACTCTAGATCTGAACCAGCGTTTAGCTGTCTTGCATGCCTTGAAGCATAGGCTTCACATGATCAGACCTTTGCATGCCTCCCAATATATGTGCCACTGCATTTTCAAGTGTCTGCAACTGTTTCATGGAGCGTTGACATAGCCTACATTGCCATAATCCAAACACAAAGGCAACAGTGCATGAAGCACTGTAGCCTCATCAAAATAGTCTCGAATGGTACAAAGGTGATAAACAACAAAGAAAACTTTTCATCACTACACAGGAAACCTGGTGTGTAAAAGATAGTTGAAAATCAATGATTACCCCTAGGTACTTGAAAGAATCAAAAACTGGCACTGAATGGCCAAATAGGACAGGAGTTATTGTGAGTCTGAACATATGGCCAGAACACAGTAAGTCAAACAAGAAAAGAGCGGGTTTATATGAGTGGGAACACAGTAAGTTACACACAATAACATAGCAAATGATGGAAGGTAAAGACCCACATGGTCCATCCAGTCTGTCCAACAAGGTGGCCAGAGTCGTGCTGTGCCCATTTTTGTCACCTTCCTGTGAACCACCTCAAGTCTTATTATGTCCTTGGCCTCCAAAACTGGACACAGTACTCCAAGTGGGGCCTCACCAACAACTTGTTACAGTGGCATCAATATCTCCTTTCTTCTGCTGGTTATGCCTCTATGCAGCCTAGCATTCTTCGGGCAACATCCACTACCTTGTCACATTGTAAGTGGGGGGAGGGAGGAGGCAGAGAAAAAATTTGGTACCCACCCGCTTTGAGCTCAGACCCACCCAAAATTGGCTGTCTGGCTACACCACTGTGTGTTCCTCTTCTTGTGTTCTTTTGTATTTTATGAATGCCACCTCTTTTTCCTTTATTTTGTCAGCGACTTATTTGGTGAACCATATCGGGTTCTTGTTTACTCTCCTTATATAAAGATCTGTTGCTGATTTTATAGATCCTCTACCATTCCTATGTCCTTCCATCCCATCAGCTCTTCCTTCAGGTACTCCCCAATTTTAACAAAGTAAGCAAGCAGGATTTTGAGTTTTGTGTGTCCGCATTCTGCTATAGCTCTTACATCAAACCATATAGTGTGACGATCACTATTGACAAGGTGAGCACCCACCATGACGTTGGACACACTATCTTCATTTATGAGCACAAGATCTAGTGTCACCCCTCTCCTCATGGGTTCCATCACCATTTGTCTCAACAGTGCACTTTGAAAAGCATCCACAATCTTTCTACTTCTTTCTGATTCCACAGATGGGACCTTCCAATCTTTATCCAAGAAGTTGAAATTCCTCAGCATCAGCACCTCCCCCTTCATTCCCAACTTTTGGACATCTATGACCAATCTTTGTCCAACACACCTTAGTTTTATCTACATTAAGGATCAATGTTAGTCATTGTGAAATCACAGTGAGGCAAGCTACAGAGAAGTATGATCAGATCTGTCCATAAAACTCACCAACAGATTGTCATCTGCGTAGGCAAATACACTCATGCCAAATCCCTGAACAGTGAAGAGATCGGAATTGATACTACTAGGGCCAAGAGCCCTCACATGTAGAGCATAAGAACATAAGAAAAGCTATACTGGGTCAGGCCAATGGTCCATCTAGCCCAGTATCCTGCTTCCAACAGCGACAATACAGATCGCAAGTACCTGGCAGAAACCCAAATAGTAGCAACATTCCGTGCTACCAATCTCAGGGCAAGCAGTGGCCCATGTCTATCTCAATAGCAGACTATGGAATTTTCCTCCAGGGATTTGTCAAAACCTTTTTTAAGCCCAGATATGCTAACTGCTGTTACCACATCGTCTGGCAATAAGTTCCAGAGCTTAACTATTCGTTGAGTGAAAAAATATTTCCTCTTATTTATTTTTAAAGTATTTCCTTGTAACTTCATTGAGTGTCCCTTAGTCTTTGTACTTTCTGAAAGAATAAAAAAATCAGTTCACCTTTACTCGTTCTACAACACTTGGGATTTTGTAGACCTCAATAATATCTCCCCTCAGCCTTCTCTTCTCCAAGCTGAAGAGCCCTTTCCTCATATGAGAGGCGTTCCATTCCCTTTATCATTTTGGCTGCTCTTCTTTGAACCTTTTCTAATTATTTTATATCTTTTTTGAGATACAGCAACCAGAATTGAACACAATACTCAAGGTGAGATTGCACCATAGAGCGATACAGAGGTATTATAGTATTCTTGGTCTTATTTGCCATCCCTTTCCTAATAATTCCTAGCATCCTGTTTTCTTTTTTGGCTGCTGCACACTGAGCAGAAAATTTCAGCACATTGTCTACAATGACACGTAGATCTTTTTCTTGGGTGCTGACTCCCAAGGTGGATCGTAGCATCAGGTAACTATGATTTGGATTACTCTCCTCAATGTGCATCACTTTGCATTTATCCACATTAAATTTCATCTACCATTTGTATGCCCAGTCTTCCAGTTTCCTAAGGTCTCCCTGGAATTTTTCACAGTCTACATGTATTTTAACAACTTTGAATAGTTTTGCGTCATCTACAAACTTAGTCACCTCACTTATCGTTCTGATTTCCAGATCATTTATAAATATGTTAAATAGCACTGGTCCTAGTCCAGATCCCTCCTTGCAGCACTTTACTATTCACCCTCCTCCATTGAGAAAAATGGACATTTAATCCTACCCTCTGTTTTCTGTCCTATAACCAATTCCTAATCCACAACAGAACATTGCCTCCTATCCCATGACTCTTTCATTTTCTCAGGAATCTCTCATGAGGAACTTTGTCAAAAGCTGTCTGAAAATCAAGATAAACTACATCAGCCAGCTCACCTTTATCCACATGTTTATTCACGCCTTCAAAGGAATGAAGCAAATTGGTGAGGCAAGACTTTCCTTGGCTGAATCTATGCTGACTCTGTCCTTTAAACCATGTTTAGCTATGTGTTCCATTATTTTATTCTTTATAATAGCTTCCACTATTTTGCCCAGCACTGGCATCAGGCTTACCAGTCTGTAATTTCCTAGATCACCCCTGGAACCCTTTTTAAAAATCGGCGTTACATTGGCTACCCTCCAATCTTCAGGTACTATGAATGATTTTTTTTTTTTTTGAAAAATCATCTTTATTCAGTTTATAATAAAAAGAAGCATACATCAGTAAAGAAATAAAACAAAATATATATCCAAAAAGCAGTACCCCAACCCACCCACACCCACCCTGTACTAAGAGCTATAGTATTCACATAAAATAGAAAAAGACTGAAACATCCTATTACAAAGTCACACAGAAAGTGGTACCCATACTCAAGCGATCAACACTATAATATGGATGATTTTAACATGCCCCGCTGGGTTACGTATGCCTGCATGGTCACTTTGACACACACACATGCACGCAAATGCCGGTTGACTCATCTCTCCCCGTGCGTGTGTGACCACTCATGCACATGTGAACCAGTGGAGCTTCATGGGGCCTTTTCTCTATCTGTAGTAGCAGCAAAACCTCCTGACGGTGCACCTCTACTCCAGCTCAGCCCCGATTTGAAAGATTTACCCACATAATTCACTTTGAAAACAGATGAACAAACATTGCTTTCTTGTCCTTGACTATTATATTCACTGCGTTTTATTCTAGCAAAAAAGGTGCAGGTATTCAAATGCTAGGCCACTTTTCAGGGGTGGGGTGATCACTGAGGGACCCATCCCACAATTGCCAGGCCCCCTGCAACCAGTCACAGAATGTATGACAAGGCAGAATTGGTGTGTAGAGCCTGAGCTCTTTCATTAAAACTTTGGGTCCATAGGTCAATTTTAGCAGACAATGGAAAAGGTGCTGGTACTCAGTGCCCCCAAGTATCCCCTCAAAAAAAGCCCTGAATATATTTGTCCAGCCAAAATGCAAGATATTACATTTATAACACCCCCCCCCCTCTCTCCTAGTACATTGTTTTTCTTTTATTTCAAGCCCAAATAAAATGATTTTTTTATATATCCATGTAGAATCAAAATTAGTATTTAAAATTATATTTGTAAGCCTAAAATCTTTTGGTGTCCCCCGGAGCTTTCTCATGTCCACTTTGCAACCCTTTACAGGAAAACGTTTGGAGACCATTGACCTACGAAAAAGAGAAAGAGGTCAACGCCAAGCTATAAAACCATAAACAGACATATCATATATACATAGGCGTAGTTTGACTGTTTCATTTGGGGGGGCAAAAAAATGGGCGGAGCATATTAGCATATAATTTGCATATATACATATGCAAATGAATATGCTAATATGAAGGAAGGAAATGAAATTTACAGGCAAAATATCACAGATGCACATTTCAAAAAGCTGACACATTTCAATTAATAAATTATGAATAAAATAAACTTTTATTTACCTTTGTTGTCTGATCATGTAGTTTTTCTATTCGCTTTGATCCCAGTGTCTTCTGTTTTATGCAGTGTCTTCTTTCCAGTAGGCTTCCCTCTGCTCCCCACCCCTCCCAGTCCCAACCATCTCTTGCTCCTTCCCTCTGCTGTGCCTGACCTCTCCAAATCCCATCCATCTCCTGGTCCATCCCACTGCTCCCCACCCCTCGCAGTCCCATCCATCTCTTGCTCCTTCCCTCTGCTCCCCACCCCTCCCAGTCCCAACCATCTCTTGCTCCTTCCCGCTGCTCCCCACCCCTCCCAGTCCCATCCATCTCCTGCTCCTTCCCTCTGCTCACCTCCTTTCCCAGTCCAATCCAATTCCTGGTCCTTCCCTCTGCTCCCCACCCACCCCTCCCAGTCCCATCCATCTCCTGCTCCTTCCCTCTGCTCACCTCCTTTCCCAGTCCAATCCAATTCCTGGTCCTTCCCTCTGCTCCCCACCCACCCCTCCCAGTCCCATCCATCTCTTGCTCCTTCCCTCTGCTTCCCACCCCTCCCAGTCCCATCCATCTCCTGCTCCTTCCCACTGCTTCCCACCCTCCCAGTCCCATCCATCTCCTGCTCCTTCCCACTGCTTCCCACCCTCCCAGTCCCATCCATCTCCTGCTCCTTCCCACTGCTTCCCACCCTCCCAGTCCCATCCATCTCCTGCTCCTTCCCACTGCTTCCCACCCTCCCAGTCCCATTCAATTTCCCTCTGCTGCCCCCCCCCCCCCCGCGAGGTCCAGGATCGTGACTCCGTTTACCCCCTCTCTTCCTCCCTCCCCCCGGTGCAGGCAGCAGTCTTCTTCAACCTTTCTGTGCTCCTGGCAGCGGTAGCGACGTATACACGCTGCCTTCGGTCTGCCCCGGAAGCCTTCTCTTCAAGTTCCTGTTCCCACCTATGCGGGAACAGGAACTTGAAGAGAAGGCTTCGGGGCAGAGCTGAAGGCAGCGTGTACGTCGCTACCGCTGCCAGGAACAAGAAAGGCTTAGAGAAGATTGGTGCTGCCTGCGCCGGAGGGTAGGAAGAGAGGGGGTAGATAGACACGCTCGTCTCCGTCCGCTTCACTGCTTCCCTGCCCTCTCTGTCTGCGTCCCGCCTTCCTCTGATGTCATTTCCTTTCGGGCGGGACGCAGACAGAGAGGGCAGGGAAGCAGCGAAGCGGACGGAGACGAGCGCGTGCCTGCTTGTTTTTTTTTTTTTTTCATTCTAGCGCCAGTCCACGTCCTCGTCGTTTGGGGGGGCATTGCCCCCCCCCCCCCCCCCCCCAGTCTACGCCTATGCATATATATTATATATATATATATATATATATATATATATATATATATATACATATATACACTCACACATAAAGAGCAGAGGGCACACTAGTTTTAAGGCTAAAAATGAGGAATCAGAAAATAATGGAAATGATTTAAACATTTTGAAATATATCTCCCTGATATTTAGCCGGTGGCAGGCAGCGCTTTTGCTGTTCGTCACCGGCGTTAAACCCAGATATTCAGTGCCAGGCCATTTCTGGTAACCAGCATTGAATATATGGGAGGGGTTTTAACCACTAAAACTCTAACCGGCTATGCTGATGTTCAGTGCTAACTGGTTATCTTTTTAGCAGTTAAGGATAGGACAGATATTTATGCTGTCCTATTTGACCGCAAAACGTATCTGGTTAAGCGCTGAGGGGGAGATTCTATATATGGCCCCTGGAAAATTTGCACAGAAATAATTTTCGCCTAAGAGTATAAGATTTAGGCATGGTATATAGAATTCACTTAGTTGCGGAATGCTAGCTGTGATATATAGAATCCAGCAGTGAATATTGGCGCCTAACTGGATAAATTGCATGATATAGCAAATTGGACATAACATAATTAAGTGGCACTAAATTGGCAAATAATTGGTGATAAACACCAATAATTTCTTTTTCTCTTTTCTCTCTTTTGGATTGAATGAGTTTCTGTCCTATTGTATTTTTGGAGTTCCTTTCTTTTTATGTCTTACCCTGTGAACCGCTTAGCCCTGCCTCATCAGATAAAGCGGTATAGTAAATTATAAATAAATAAATTGCGTGTGTAACAGACTTATGCCCCTAGTCCATAAAGAGTGCTCCTAACTTTTCTCATGTGTTAATGCAAGGGGGGCATTAAAGGGATGGCATTTCATATACCATCTTTCTGTGGTTACAGTCAAAGCAGTTTACAGATTAAGTACAGGTACTAATTTGTGCCTGGGGTAATGGAGGGTTAGGTGACTTGCCCAGAGTCACAGGGAGCTGCAGTGAAAATTGAACACAATTCTGCAGGTTCTCAGACCACTACACTAACCGTTAGGCTACTCCTCCATAGGAGGGGGATGGGCATGTCAAGGCTTGCTGACTATTCTTGTGTGTACTTTAAAAAAAAATTTTTTTTAATGTATTTGGCTCACACCTTTTTTCAGAAGTAGCTTAAGGTGAGTTACATTCAGGTACACTGGATATTTCCCTGTCCCTGGAGGGTTCACAGTCTAAGTTAGTACCTTAGGCAAGGGAAGGTTAAGTGACTTGCCCAAGAACACAAGGATCAGCAGTGGGATTTGAACTGGGCACCTCTGGATGTCAATACTAGTGCTCTAACCACTAGGCTACTCCTCCAATTTAGAGAATAATTGCATTTACACACCCAACTGCCGCATTTATATAGCGCGCCTAGCGCTCCACATCAAAATTCAAGCGTATTCTGTAACAACGTGCATAACTTAATTGGATTAACAAGCCAATCAGCGTTATTAACATAATTTAACAAGCAATAATGAGCACTAATTGGCAATAATTATAATTTATGCACACAACTCACTAAGCGTAATCTGCGATGCACTGCACCTAAATTTTAATGTGAGCATGCAAAAGGGGTTATGGTTATGGGCAGGGAAATGGGCATTTCATGGGCATTCTGAAAGTTACATGTATTATAGAATATGGCCCTCTGCACCTAAATCTATGCACCGGGATTTACACCACATTTTCGTTGGTGTAAATGCAGGCACATAGTTTTAGGCGCTAGGTAGGATATCAACTAAGCGTATTCTATATACTGCGCCTAAATCTAGGCGCTGCTTATAGAATACGCTTAGGCAGAAATGTTTTCTGCCTGGATTTTCTAGGCGCCATATATAGAATCTGGCCCTTGGCGCATAACTGCTGACTTGCGCTAGTATTCTATAACGGATTTGGTGCGCAGCTTTGCCATTATAAAATGTTCTCTTAGCGCCCAGTTTTTTAGCGTCTAACTTTGAGTGACCTATTTAGAATTTATTCCTGTTTGTGCATATGAAGTTAATTGTTCTCTGCATTACTATTACTGTAACAGCCCTTAACATTACCATGTGCAATATATTTATTTTTTCCAGCTGATGAGGAGCCTTCAGATTTGCAACGATCTGTTCTGCTATTCATTGTTCCAATATGCCTAATCGCCATCATTTCTTCTTCTGCTGTGGTCTTCTTTTTAAAGAGGAAATCATTGTGTGCCTGCTCCAAAAAGAGTAAGTATCCACTGTTACTATAGTGCTAACAGATGTATGTAGTTCTTTACAGACACGTACTTCCATATTCTATATAGCACGCCTAGAGATCCGCACCATAATCCAAGGTGATTCTATAACAAAACGCGTAACTTAACAAGCTAATGAGTGCTGATAACAGCACATAACAAGCAATAACGAGCAGTAATTGGTGATAATTACAATTTATGCGCATAACTCTCTAAGCATATTCTGTAATGAAGTGCACTGAACTTCTTACGCATGCAGGCAAAAAGGGATGCTGTTATGGGCGCGGAAATGGGCATTCTGACATTTAAGCACATAGTTATAGAATATGGCCCAGTGCTCCTAAATCTACGCACCAGGATTTACGCCATGTTTTCATTGTTGTAAATGGGCACATGTAGTTTTAGGCGCTGAGATATCAACTAAGCATATTCTGTATACTGTGCCTAAATCTAGGTGCCGCTTATAGAACATGCTTAGTTGGCACTGATTTTCGTGTTGATTTTTTTAGGCACCATATATAGAATCTCCCCCATGTGGGAGGGGCGCTTGATGTGGTATACTTGGATTTCAGCAAAGCCTTTGACACGGTTCTGCACAGGCAACTGATAAATAAATTGAGTGCCCTCGGTGCGGGACCTAGAGTAACTGATTGGGTAAAAAATTGGTTGAATGGTAGGAGACAGAGGGTGGTGGTAAATGGAGCTTGCTCTGAAGAAAAGGATGTCGTCAGTGGAGTACTGCAGGGATCGGTCCTAGGGCCGGCTCTTTTTAATGTCTTTGTGAGCGATATTGCGGAAGGGCTGTCTGGTAAGGTTTGTCTCTTTGCGGATGATACTAAACTCTGCAACAGGGTGGACACCCTGGAGGATGTGAATGACATGAGGAAGGACCTAGCGAAGCTAGAGGAATGGATTGATACTTGGCAACTAAGGTTTAATCCCAAAAAATGCAGGGTCATGCACTTGGGTCGCAAAAATCCGAGGGAACGGTACAGTATAGGGGGTGTAGTGCTTCAGTATGCGAAGGAAGAGCGGGACGGGAGTGATTGTGTTGGACGACCTTAAAGCTTTCAAACAGGTAGAAAAAGTGACGGCCAAAGCCAGAAGGATGCTTGGGTGCATAAAGAGAGGCATGACCAGCAGGAAAAAGGAGGTGATAGTGCTGTTGTATAAGTCTCTGGTGAGGCCTCATTTGGAGTACTGCGTGCAGTTCTGGAGACCGCACCTATGGAAAGATATAAACAGGATGGAGTTGGTCCAGAGGGCGGCTATGAAATTAGTAAGCGGTCTTGAATGCAAAAATTATAGGGACAGGCTTATGAACCTCAACATGTATACACTGGAAGAGAGGAGGGAGAGAGGAGACATGATAGAAATGTTTAAATATCTCAAGGACATTTATGTACAGGAAGAGAGCCTTTTTCAAATGAAGGAGAGCTCTGGAATGAGGGGGCATACGACAAAGTTAAGAGGGAATAGGCTTAGGAGTAACCTAAAGAAGTATTATTTCACAGAAAAGGTGGTGGAGGCGTGGAATGGCCTCCCGGTGGAGGTGGTGGAGTCGAGGACTGTTCCAGAATTTAAAAAGGCATGGGATAAGTATGTGGGATCACTTAGGAACAGGAAGAATTAGGGGTTACAGAGGATGGGCAGACTGGATGGGTCATATGGCCTTTATCTGCCGTCATGTTTCTATGTTTCTAATACAGTGCTTGAAGTTAGAAACTAGGATGATGCACACCAAGGACTAGATTCAATATATGACACCTGAAAGTTCCACGTGGAAAAAAAAAAGTACGCCTAGGCGTATTCTGTAAAGTAAGCCTATAATTTATAGAATAGGCTTAAATTTCCACACAGTATATAGAATATGCCGAGCAACTTTCCACATGACCAAATTTAGTCGTGGCCATTTACACCAAGTTTTACTTGACGAAAATCCCGACACCTAAATTAGGCGCAGAGCAAGTGTATTCTATAATCACACGCATAGATTTTAGAAACACCCACGCCCCGCCCATGGCTATGCCCCCTTTTCAACTCTGCGACTTAGAATTTAAGTGCACCATGTTACAAAATATGCTTACTGAGTTGTGCGCGTAATTCTTAATTAATGCAAATTAGTTCTGATAATTGCTTGCTAACATCCAATTAACAGCACTGATTAGCTGGTTTACCAATTAAGTTATAGAATATACTTTGATTTCTGCATGGAAATTAAGGCGCCATATATAGAATCCTAGGGTAAGCGTGGATTCTGTAATAGCAGTTGTGCCAACTGGTTAGACAAGACTCGACACTGTCGGGTTTCGGTAAAAGTGCCTGCGTCAGGAGTCAGTAATCTGATTGTGTGTAACAGTGAGCCTCTACACACAAGTATCAGTGTAATTAGAACAACTGTGTTCTACTGTTGATATTAGAATGCTGTTTCCTCTGAGAAGCATCCGACGATCAGGAGTACAACAGTAGCAAAGCTTTGATGTTTTAAGACATTGACAGCTGTATGGAATGTCTCCCATTTTCTGTTGTTTTATGAATAAATTACAGTGTTATCTCGATTCTTTGGACACTTTGGCCCCCTTTTTGATCCTCACTTTTTTCTCCTTTGTGCATTTACCTGTGAGGATTCTGTTCTGTACCTTTTTTGGTTGTTTTTGCCCATATTTAAGCCGCCCTTCATTTTACACACAGTAGCAGTTACATGTGCCCATATAGAATACTGCTTAGATGTGTAACTCAAATTTCGCCGTGTAATGCATTTGTGTCTTCCAGCTTGAATAAAGGGGCTCCTCAGGTGAGAGCCAGAACTGCAAAACCATTTTCTTAGCCAATAGTATTGAGTTTTGTTTACATTTTTGTTTTGGCTTAGATAAATTTTGCTCTATGAGAATTTGAACAAATATAGACTGGCTGACCTATAGGCAACTGTGGGAAAGATTTCAGTGTAGAAACCCACAGGACACATGAAGGTAAGTATTTGTTTGGGTCATGGCTCACATGGAGTGGAGGAGTAGCCTAATGGTCATTGTGTCACTCTGAGAACCTAGGGAACTGGGTTCAATTTTCACTTCAGCTCCTTTTGACTCTGGGCAAGCCACTTAGGGGTCCTGACTTACTCTATTAATTACACATTTATGGGCAGATGATCAAAAGCCCTGCGCTATTCTAAACAGCGTCCTAAAAATAGCACTGGAACAGGGCAGGTTACCACACTTATGATCAGAGATAATTGCGTGCAAATTTAAGCACGCAATTCTCTCTGATCGTAGGGTAGAAGTGCAGGAGGATTGTGCCTGAGTATGCGCTCAGGTACAATCCTCCTGCACTTGACAATCCTCCTGCACTTGTTTGACAGATCTGGGCTGTAAAAAGCCCAGACCAGTCAAACACAGGGGCTGGAGGTCCATGGGGCCACCAGATCCAATCTACTCCTGCCCCGAGGCAAGTGAAACGGGGGCTGGAGCTCCGGCGGACCTCCAGTCCCCCTGACACAAGTTTGGGGGGCTGGAGATCTGGGGGGTCTCCAGCCCCCTCTAACCCACCCAGCATCCCTCAGATGTCCTTGGTAGCCCAGTGGGCCGTGGGTCAATCCCCCCCCAAACCTGGTGGTCTAGCAGCCCTTCCCCACCCCTACTTTCAGTTGGAGGAGGGAGGTGGCCTTATATGGTGTGAAGCCCAACCCAGCACATCCTAGGATGCACTGGGCAGGGCTGGTCGCCATCATTTTCCAGGCGGCGCCGTTGGAAGAGGAGGGAGGCTACCTTCCTCCTCCAACTGAAGGTAGGGGGGTAGGGAAGGACCACTAGACCATCACGTGGGGGGGATTGACCCGTAGCCCACTGGGCCACCAGGGACATTTGAGGGATGCTGGGGGGGTTAAGGGGGACTGGAGACCCACCGGATCGCCAGCCCCCCTGAAGCTGTGTCGGGAGGTCAGGGGGATCAGAGGTCCGCTGGACCTCCAGCCCCCTGTCGCTAGGGGGGGTTGGGTCGGGGGTCCTGTGGGGGGGCTGCTGCATTGGAGTGAATGTGGGCCTGCTAGCATTGTTGCCATTTAACTTCAATTATTGATTGTTAACACCTTGTTAATTAATTAATTTGCTTGTGCATATGTGTAACTTCTGGTGACCTATAAAGAATCCAGGGTCCAAGGGCAATTCTAAAAATTGGTGCCCAACGTTAGATGCCAAATATGTGCATAGATTATAGAATACAAACACTTATGAGTGGCATTGGTGCCAATAATAGTCATTTATGTGTATAAATGCTAGGTGCTGTTCTATACTACTACTTAACATTTCTAGAGCGCTACAAAGTATGTGCCAAAATCACTTACCCGAGGATTCTATATAGTGCGACTTAAGTTGTGTGTGTGAATCCAGTCGTATTCTGGATTTGCGCACACAACTTAATTAGTTAACAGCCCCATGAGCGCCAATAATTTCCACTTAACAAGCAATTATTGACACTAATCAGCATTAATTGGAATTTACATGCCGAACTAAGTGTATTGTATAATATGATACACGTAAATTCTAAGTCACATAGGTGAAAAGGGGGCGTGGAATGGGTGGCTCAAGGGCATTTTGAAAATCTATACACGTGGTTATAAAATACACCCGATCCGCTCTTAATTTAGGTGCTGTCATTTACACCAAGTTTTACTTGGTGTAAATGGCCGCTACTAAATTTGTCGTGAGGACGGACACTCGATGTATTCTATAAACCGTGCAGAAATTTAGGCATATTTCGTTTCAGCACCAATTTTTTAGTCATCATATATAGAGTCTAGTCCTTAGCATGTGACAGCGAGATGAGTCTACACAGTGAGTTTTTGTCTAGCGAAAAAGGTGCCGGTAATCAAATGCCAGGCCACCCTTCAGGGGTGGGGCGATCACTGAGGGACCCACCACACAATAGCCAGCCCCCCTGCAACCAGTCGCAAAATCTATGATAAGGCAGAATTGGTGTAGAGACTGAGCTCTTTCATTAAAACTTGGGGACCATGGGTCAATTTTAGCAGACAATGGAAAAGGTGCCAGTGCTCAGTACCCCCAAGTACCCCCTCAAACAAAAGCCCTGGGTCTACATGTGGGCGGAGTAAGGGCATCACCAAGCTCCATGCACAACTTATAAAATACTATCAGTTGTGCACATTGCATGTTACAAGTAGGCTTGCCAACTTAAACCTGCCATTAACATGACATAAATTTGCGTGCCTAGCTTTCAGTACACCAAAGGATCTTTGTGCTAGTATTTTATAACAGTTTAGGCATGCTCTGAGGCCATTATACAGTGGTCATTAAGCACACCTCATTGTGGCATCTACATGTTGGCGCCAAGTTATAGAATTGTGCCTTTAGACTGGTAACTGATCCTGCGTATCTGCACAATTAGATGTACTTCATTGTTATTGCCTGCTTTTTAAAATGTAAAGTGTCTTCACGGGCTATTGACTCAAAGGGCATGCTAGAAAATATTGTTTAAATACAGATAAATAGTAGACACGTGGGAATTTAATCTTATTCTGATATATTTGGATAACTCTGCCATTGGGCCCCACTGTTTAGCCTGATAGAAAGTCATCTATGCCCTGTGGGGACAACAATCTCTGAATATCGTCGTCTGACATAATCCACACACTGAAGTAGACAGAAATACATAATTGTGAGCTGCATACAGAAGAGACACAATTTATAAAACAAGCTTTCTTTTGTTTCCTCTCCCTCTTGTAAACTTCTCTCCCTCTCCCATTTCCTCCTTTTCTCTTAAGTTCCAGGCATTTACTCTTTGTACTGAGTGATTCTCAGTCTAGTCCTCAGGACACACCCAGTCAGACATATTCCCAGGCAGCGGCATACCTACCTTATATGGCACCCGTGGTGGAGCACCGGGCAGCGCACCCCCCCCCCCCACCCTCCACCAAGCAAGGGGGTGCGTGGCACAGGCGCGCTGTCGGCTCTGCCAGTCCCCTGCCCCCTCAGACGTCAATTTCCTGTTCCGGGGCAGAGGAACAGCAGAGCCGATAGCACACGCCTTCGAGCGCATCCCTTCGAGCGTCTGCTCCACACACTCCCACCGCTCTGCCCTAGGTATGCTAGAGTTCCCAGGTACAATAATATGCATGAGATAGATTTGCATGCAATGGAGGCAGTGCACATCTGTCTCATGCATGTTCATTTCAGATATCCTGAAAACCTGACAGTCTCAGTTCATTTTGAGTGTTGGGTTGAGAACCACTGTGATTGCAGTGCATATAAACTGTTTTATTGAACTACAGACATTTCCAAAAGGATGGATGCTCAACCTTCTTCTCTGCATATCTAAAATTTGAAATTGATCTTAAGATTGCCCTGTTTTTCAAATCTCACCTTTAAAAGAATGCCTACCACTTCATAGTAGTAGCGTGGTAACATAGTAGATGATGGCAGAAAAATACCTAGATGGTCCATCCTGTTTGCCCAACAAGAGAAACTCATATTTGCTACTTCATGTGTATACCTTACCTTGATTTGTATCTCCCATTTTCAGGGCACAGACCATAGAAGTCTGCCCAGCACTAGCCCTGCCTCCCACCACCGGCTCTGCCACCCAATCTCCGCTAAGCTTCTGAGGATCCATTCCTTCTGAACAGGATTCCTTTACGTTTATCCCACTCATGTTTGAATTCCGTTACCATTTTCATCTCTACCACCTCCCGTGGGAGGGCATTCCAAGTATCTACCACTCTCTCTGTGAAAAAATACTTCCTGACATTTTTCTTGAGTCTGCCCCCCCCCCCCCCCCTCCCCTTCAATCTCATTTCATGTCCTCTAGTTCTACCACCTTCCCATCTACGGAAAAGGTTTGTTTGCGGATTAATACCTTTCAGATATTTGAATGTCTGTATCATATCACCCGTTTCTCCTTTCCTCCAGGGTATACATGTTCAGGTCAGCAAGTCTCTCCTCATACATCTTGTAACACAAATCCCATACTATTCTTGTAGCTTTTCTTTGCACCGCTTCAATTCTTTTTACATCCATAGCAAGATACGGCCTCCAAAACTGAACACAATACTCCAGGTGGGGTCTCACCAACAACTTATACAGGGGCATTAAAACCTCTTTTCTTCTGCTGGTCACACCTCTCTCTATACAGCCTAGCAACCTTCTAGCTACGGCCACTGCCTTGTCACACTGTTTCGTCGCCTTCAGATCCTCAGATACTATCACCCCAAGATCCCTCTCCTCGTCCGTACATATCAGATTCTTACCGCCTAACACATACATCTCCCATGGATTTCTACTCCCTAAGTGCATCACTTTGCATTTCTTCACATTGAATTTTAATTGCCAAACCTTAGACCATTCTTCTAGCTTCTGCAGATCCTTTTTCATGTTTTCCACTCCCTCCCGGGGTGTCCACTCTGTTACAAATCTTAGTATCATCCGCAAAAAGGCAAACTTTACCTTCTAATCCTTCGGCAATGTCACTTACAAATATATTGAACAGAATCGGCTCCAGCACCGATCCCTGAGGCACTCCACTACTCACCTTTCCCTCCTCTGAGAAATTCCATTAACCACTATCCTCTGGCGTCTGTCCATCAACCAGTTCCTAATCCAGTTCAGCACGCCGGGTCCTATCTTCCGCATGTCAAGTTTATTCAAGAGCCTCCTGTGGGGAACCGTGTCAAAAGCTTTGCTGAAATCTAAGTAGATTATTAGGCGTATTTTCAAAGCACTTAGCCTTCCAAAGTTCCATAGAAACCTATGGAACTTTGGAAGGCTAAGTGCTTTGAAAATATGCCTCCAAGTCTATAGCACGTCCCTGATTCAATTCTCCGGTCACCCAGTCAAAGAATTCATTGAGATTCGTTTGGCACAAAACCATGTTGTCTCGGATCTTGCAACTTATTGTCTTCCAGGAAATTCACTATCCTTTCCTTCAGCATCGCTTCCATTACTTTTCCAATAACCGAAGTGAGGCTTATCAGCCTGTAGTTTCCAGGTTCTTCCCTATCACCACTTTTATGAAGAGGGACTACATCCGCCGTTTTCCAATCCCACAGAACATCTCCCGGCTCCAAGGATTTATTAAACAAATCTTTAAGAGGACCCGCCAGAATCTCTCTGAGCTCCCTCAATATCCTAGGGTGGATCCCTTCCGGTCCCAGGCCTTTGTCCACCTTTAGATTTTCAAGTTGTTCATACGCACTCTCTTCAGTGAACAGTGCTCTATCCACTCCATTCTCATTCGTGCTTTTGCCAGTCAATCGCGGTCCTTCTCCAGGATTTTCTTCTGTGAAAACAGAACAAAAGTATCTATTTAGCAAATTTGCTTTTTCTTCATCATTATCTACATAGTGGTTCACAGCATCTTTCAGTCTCACAATTCCCTTTTTAGTCTTCCTCCTTTCACTAATATACCTGAAGAAATTGTTGTCACCCCTCCTTACCTTTCTAGCCATTTGTTCTTCTGCTTGCGCTTTCGCCAGACGTATCTCTCTCTTGGCTTCTTTCAGTTTCATTCGGTATTCCTCTCCGTGTTCCTCTTCTTGAGTTTTTTTGTATTTCAGGAACGCCAACTCTTTAGCCTTTATTTTCTCAGCCACTTGCTTGGAGAACCATATCGGTTTCCTTTTTCTCTTGCTTTTATTTACTCTCCTTGCAGTTTCCTTTTTCTCTTGCTTTTATTTACTCTCCTTGCATAAAGGTTTGTGGCCATATTTATAGCTTCTTTCAGCCTGGACCACTGTCCTACCACATCTCGTTCGCCCTCCCAGCCCATCAGCTCCTTCCTCAGGTATTCCCCCATTTTACTAAAGTCAGCATGCTTGAAATCCAGGACTTTGAGTTTTGAGTGGCCGCCCTCCACTTCAGCTGTCATATCAAACCGAACTGTTTGATGGTCACTGCTGCCCAGGTGGGCACCCACTCGGATATTTGACACACTATCCCCATTTGTGAGCACCAGATCCAGCGTCACTCCCTCCCTCGTGGGTTCTGTCACCATTTGTCTGAGCAGAGCACTTTGAAAAGCATCCACGATCTCTCTATTTCTTTCCGATTCCGCAGATGGAACCTTCCAATCTACATCCAGCAGATTGAAATCTCCCAGCAACAGCACCTCTCTCTTCTTTCCCAACTTTTGAATATCTGCGATCAGATAAAAAAGCATGTTTCTGTGGGTTTTTTTTTCTTTTTTAGAGATGAATCAGGAAACTGTCACTGATGCTGTTTCAACAAAACACGAAGAAAGCTGTAAGTAAACATGTTACAATATTGTTTTCTAATTGCTCCATAGTTTTTGGCAGAACTTCCAGTTGAAAGCTAGAGTCATCTGCCAAGCTGTAGATAAAAAAATCCAAAAGGAAATCACTGTTGCTATTACCATTACCAGAAGGCTTTAGGACAGGCTGATTTAATCCTGGTTTTAAATTCCTGTCTGATATATAGATAGGGAATTGTGATCCTCCTTTTCTTAGGAAAGCTTCTTGACCTTACAAGTCAGTGCATGCCAAGAGAAAAGGCAGAACTGATTTAGCCCTGTCCCTGATAACCTGAAGCCGTTGGGTAACCCAAGCATATTTACTTAATACTGGTCAACTTTCAGATAGCATCTGATTTAGAAAACAACAAAAAATGCATAAAATATTGGGACTGTAGTGTGCAAAAGCTGATAGAGGACATGACCTCATTGCTTAAAATATAAACTTTTGTGAAGTAAAGGATTCTGACTTTGCAAAACCCTGTGTGTTCTTTTGATTTTGTAGCAAAGGTAAAAGGCATTATGTGGAGTGTGCATGCCCTGTTTATGAATGCTACAGTTTTGGGGGGGTGGTTTTAGTAGTTTTTATATACCACTTAGACCTAAGCGGTTTACAGTTTCATTTTACAGGTACTAGGTCTGTTCCTAGTGGGCTCACATTCTAAGTAGTATATTGTACCACTGTTGTACCTGGGGCAATGGAGGGTTAAGTAGGGTTACCATGTGGCTCCAGAAAAAGGAGGAAAGATTAAGCCAGTCTGGGTTTTACTTCCACTGCTTTCAATGGAAGCAAAACCCGGACTGGATCAATGTGTCCTCCTTTTTCTGGAGCCATATGGTAACCCTAGGTTTAAGTGACTTTCCCAGGGTCACACAGAGCTGCAGAGGGAATTGAACCTGGTTCCCCAGGATCTCAACCCACTGCCAACCATCAGGCAGCAGTGGGAACTGAACCCAGTTCCCCAGGTCAGCAACCCACTGCAGTGACCATTAGGCCACTCCTCTGTTCTGTGATAGATGCACTTCAAATGGGCTGACTCAAAAAGCTGGTGTAGAGACAGCTAAGGTTCTCCTGTTGAGCTGTGCTGGAACCAGAGTAAAGGAGTTCTGACCATTTTCTAACCCCAGGGTTTCTAAAACAGGGACTGTGTTTCCCTTCTTAATTGACAGGGTTGGAGGATACATCCCTTGGCGGGGAAAATCTTGCTGGTATAAATACCCAGCCCAAAGGGAGGGGATGCTTCCATGTCTTTGGTTCCACATCCTTAGTGGTTCCACATCCTCGGGCACCTCTCAACAAGGGGATCAGGATTTTGGCTCAGTCTCTTAACCCCAGTGCAAGAGGATAGAATTTAGCTATTAACCTCCTAGCTGCCTATGCTTACCTAGTGAGAGAAAGGTCACCGACTAGCACAGTCTCTGACTCCCAAGTACTGAGAGTGGGAACCAACCACAGAGCCTGAAAAGCTGCTGGAGTGCTTCAGGTTGTCACCACAACAGGGAATCGGTCCATTGCTGCCACCTCCTACAGAAAGAAGTAAGGGATAAAGGAAATTTGATGCTAACACAATCCAGTTTCAGAAGGAGAAAGCTAGGACTAGGGAGAATTCCAGATGATCAGCCATTATAATCGCCTTGAGTGAATTCCTTCAAAAAGGCGGTAAATCAATCCAAATAAATAAATAAAGCCTCTAATACCAGACACCCCTCTGGGTAAAAAGCCAGAGTAATTACAAATAGAAAGGAGAATATAAAAGACTGTATCTTTTGATATTTATCTTATTTACCCCTGTCTGATGAATGCAACTCATTTAAATAGTCCCAGTTATCTGATCTCCAAGTTCAAGTAAACGCTTCACAGTTTAGAACTAATATTCATAACAATCCATTTACTTCTACCTCCTAGTATCATCCATTATCCTTTCCTTTTAATGTTTTTGGTCTCATGCATTACACCAATGGTCTCTAATTGTTCTCATACCTCACACTAACATTATCAGCTTTTGTTTCACCTAGAATGGAAACTGCACTGAACCCTGGAAAGGGGATATTAGCAGTACACAAGAATTGATTTGATTTGATGTGTTGAATGTTTAATGACTGGGAGAGATGTGCTGAGTGTGTGGCCCTGTCTCTCAAAACCTAAGTCCTAATTTACTTGTAGTGGTATTCCCTGATGCTCAGCCACCTAGGGTTACATTTGCAATGAAAGCTGTGGACATGGTAATATGTAGCACTGTAGTATAAATCCGTTGCCAGAGAATTTCTGGTAATGTAACTTAGATACTAGCATTTTCCTTGCAGTTAGATGAATATTGTGAACAAATAAGTGAAATATCTGCATACTTTGTAGAGCACTTTTACATGAAACAGTGTTAAACGAGGGAGGTATGTTCTGAATGCAATAATGTGGCAGGGCTTTTGCTGAGCTTTACTAAGATGTGCTGAAAAATGGCTTGCGGTAGTGTAGGTGCGGGTTTTGGGCACGCGCCAATCCATTTTTCATGGCGCCTGTAAAAAAGGCCTTTTTTTATTTTTGTCAAAAAATGGATGTGCGGCAAAATGAAAATTGTCATGCGTCTATTTTGGGTCTGAGACCTTACTGCCAGCCATTGACCTAGCAGTAAAGTCTCACACGGTAGCCAGGCGGTAATGACCTACGCGCACCAGAAAATAAAATATTTTTCAAAAATGAAATTACTACAAGGGCCACGTGGTAGCCATGCGGTAACTCGATTTTGGAACGTGTTGGGCTCGTGTAGACGCTTATGCGGCTTAGTAAAAGGGCCCCCAAGTTGTTTCTACAGATTACATTTTGGTGGGTCAGATTACTGAGTTTGGTAAATAACATCAGGGTTAGTATGTTTATTCTTGTGAAGAGTACCCTGGAATTTTTCATGTCTACAGAATAGTGGGGAGTTTGGTTTAATATTTCACCTGGAAGACATTGCTCTTAACAGCATCTTCGGGCTTAGGTTTGGTATTGGCAGGTAGGAGGACTGCCCCCCAGTGATTCATTTGCACTATTTCCATCAGCTCACGGGGATCCTTGGGGGTCTGCTGTCCATCCAGGTACTGGTTAGGTTCAGCCCTGCTTGACTTCTGAAATCTTACAGAATACAGCTGAATGAGGCTGCCGCATGGTGAACTCAATGCTGTTTAATTAGAACATAAGAACATAGCCATACTGGGTCAGACCAGTGGTCCATCTAGCCCAGTACCCTTTCTCCAAACAGTGGCCAAACCAGGTCACAAGTACCAGGCAGAAAAAGAAATCGTGGCAACATTCCATGCTACAAATCCCAGGGCAAGCAGTTGCTTTCCCCATGTCTCTCTCAATAGCAGACTATGGACTTTTCCTCCAGGAACTTGTCCAAACCTTTTTTAAACCCAGGTATACTAACCGCTGTGACCACATCCTCTGGCAAAGAGTTCCGAGCTTGATTGTAGAGGAGGAAGCCTAGGCAGATTTTCTTTGTTTACTGCAAGAGGATTACTTTCACAGCCATTCTTAATACAGAATCTGTGTTCAGAATTTTTATGTGGCGCATTAGAAGTAAAGGTAACATAAAGGTTGTGGGCAGTAACCCATTTAGCAGACTAACTAAGGGGGTATTTTACATAGGTGCACTGGCATTTTTAGGGATACATGGGCATCTTTAGCATTTAGTGCGCGCCTATTTTTAATGCAAGCTAAGAACGCCAGCGTGCCTAGGTAAAAGACCTCCTAAATGCAGTGGTGACCTGCTGTCAAGAGCTGTCAATGTAGAGATCCACTAAAGGACAATAATTTCAGAGGACTGATAGGGACAAGGCTTTTTTTTGCTTTTGGTTTCACTTCTGCTTTTGCAGTGGATCAGAATGTATTTACAGTTTTCTGTAAGTCACATGACAGTTGCTTAGGTTTGTCAGCATCATTTACTTCTGAGCAATTTACTGTTTGCACAATGACTGACTTTAACCTCAACAAATCCTGTGGGGGGTTTTTTTTTTCATAACAGATGAGTAGTAATCTCAGAATGACCAGGCTAGAGGAATGAGTGTGGCAAATTTTCAGCAGCAAAGTATCCACAAGTAACCAGAAAAATTTAATGCAACTTGGTAAAAGCCTTTAAAGCAGAAAAAAAGTGAAAGGCATTATTTAGCCCATATCTTGGCTAAGGTGAAGGAAGCTGATTACAGTTCATTGCTGTTCCACAGAGTCTTTTTATAAAGTAAGTCTAACTTTGTGTATCTGCTTCTATTTCAGTACAACTTAAATGATATTTATTTATTGGGATTTATTAAGCACTTTTATGAAGAGATTCACCCAAGGCAGTGTAGTAATCTTTTCTTTTTCTCACTTTTATACCCATGAGTATGTGTCCCACCACTTCTTCTACTCTCTGCCCCTTCCCCTCATGGCTCAGAGAACCCTGGCCAACCCAATGGTTGAGAAGGGTCTCTTCTGAAGTCCATTCTCTGTATTGGAAGGGATAGTATAGTTCTCAGAACATAGGACTGAGAAACAGGGAAGCCATGTCTCAAATCCTGCTTCTCCTACTGACACACTTTTGTAACCTTGGACAGGTCACTTAACCCTCCATTGCCTCAAATAGATATATGGGGTAATTTATTTATTTGTTGCATTTGTATCCCACATTTTCCCACCTATTTGCAGGCTCAATGTGGCTTACAATTTCCGTCATGGCTTTTGCCATTCCAGAGAAAAAGATACAATTAGTATTACATGGAAGACATGGATGACATAATAAAATTAAACAGTCAGGTAAAAATAGAAAACTTTCAATTAGTATTACATAGGGAACATGGTGACACAATGAGATTAAACAATCAGGTAAGAAAGAGAAAACATTCAGAATAGCAAGTAAGTGGTAATGCGTTACAGTACTTATTATGGATCATTGTGGTATGCCTTATTAAAGAGATGAGTCTTCAGTGATTTACGAAAGTTTATTAGGTTGTAAACTGTTTTCAGGTCAAATGGCAGTGCTTTCCACAGCTGCGAACTCATGTATGGGAAGCTGTACGCATGTATTAATCTGTATTTTAGTCCTTTACAACTGGTGAAGTGAATATTTAGGAATGTGCTTATCTTTTAGCATTCCTGGGTGGCAGGTCAATAAGGTCTAACATGTAGGCCGGGGCATCTCCGTGAATGATTTTATGAACCAGAGTTCATATTTTGAACGTAATACGTTCTTTAAGAGGAAGCCAGTGTAACTTTTCTCTTAGGGGTTTGGCACTTTCATATTTTGTTTTTCCAAATATAAGTCTGGCTGCAGTGTTTTGGGCTGTTTGAAGTTTCTTGATGATTTGTTCTTTACAGCCAGCAAAAAGTGCATTGCTGTAGTCTAAATGACTTAGTACCATTGATTGTACCAGGTTGCGAAAGATTCCCCTTGGGAAGAAAGGTTTTATTCTTTTGAGTTTCCACATTGAATGGAACATCTTCCTTGTTGTATTCTTCACATGGTTTTCAAGTGTGAGATTTCGATCAATGGTAATTCCAAGAATTTTCAGGGTGTCTGAAACGGGAAGAGTAAAGTTTGGTGTAGATATAATGGTGAATTTATTTGCATTATATTGTGATGTAAGTATAAGACGTGGATGGGCATAATTGAACAAAAACGTCTATCTCCTTGGGCGTTTATCTCCGAGAACGGGTCCATGAAGGGGCGGACCGAACCGTATTTTCGAAAAAAATAGACGTCCATGTTTTATTCGACAATTTGTGAGCTGGGCGTTTTTGTTTTTCAGTGATAATGGAAAATGAAAGCGCCCAGCTCAAAAACGAATAAATCCAAGGCATTTGTTCGTGGGAGGGGCCAGGAGTCGTAGTGCACTGGTCCCCCTCACATGCCAGGACACCAACCGGGCACCCTAGGGGGCACTTTTACAAAAACAAAAAAAAAGGTAAAAGAGCTCCCAGGTGCATAGCACCCTTCCCTTGGGTGTTGAGCCCCCCAAATCCCCCTCAAAACCCACCACCCACAAGTCTACACCATTACTATAGCCCTAAGGGGTGAAGGGGGGCTCCTACATGTGGGTACAGTGGGTTTGGGGGGCGGTTTGGAGGGCTCCCATTTACCAGCACAAGTGTAACAGGTGGGGGGGGGGATGGGCCTGGGTCCACCTGCCTGAAGTCCACTGCACCCCCTAATAACTGCTCCAGTGACCTGCATACTGCTGTCAGGGAGGTGGGTATGACATTTGAGGGTGAAAATAAAAAGTTGTGAAACGGCATATTTTGTGGTGGGAGGGGGTTTGTGACCACTGGGGGAGTCAGGGGAGGTCATCCCCGATTCCCTCCAGTGGTCATCTGGTCATTTAGGGCACTTTTTGGGGCCTTATTCGTGGAAAAACAGGGTCCAGGAAAAGTGCCCTAAATTCTCGCTAAAAACGCATATTTTTCTTCCATTATCGGTGAAAGGCGCCCATCTCTGATCGCCCGATAACCACTCCCCAGTTCTGCCTTCACCATGCCTTCGACACGCCCCCATCAACTTTGTCCGCATCCGCGACGGAGTGCAGTTGAAAACGTCCAAATTCGGCTTTCGATTATACCGCTTTATTCGTTTTTGTGAGATAAACATCTATCTCCCGATTTGGGTCGCAATATAGGCGTTTTTCTTTTTCAGTTATAAGCTGGATAGTGTGTTTTCTGCAATAAGTTTTAATTGAAATGCATCCGCCCATGAATGCATGATTTGGAAGCTGTGGTTGATGTCATTGGTGATTTCTTTTAAATCATGTTTAAACGGGATATAGATCATGACGTCATCTGCGTATATGTATGGATTAAGGCCCTGATTGGATAACGATTTGGCCAGGGGTGTCATCATTAGGTTGAAAAGGATCGGCGAGAGTGGAGATCCTTGGGGGAATCCGCATTCAGGTATCCAAGAAGCTGACATATTCGAATTAGTTTCACTTGATATGTTCTTGTAGTTAGGAAGCCTCTAAACCAATTAAGAACGTTACCTCCGACTCCAAAGTATTCTAGGATATATAATAATATTTTATGGCTTACCATGTCGAATGCACTGGACATGTCAAACTGTAGGAGAAGTATATTGTTGCCTGTAGCGATTTATTTATAAGAGTAATTAGTACTGTTTCGGTGCTGTGGTTAGACCAGAATCCTGATTGAGAGTCATGAAGAATTGAGAATTTATTTAAGTATTCGGTAAGTTGCTTGGTAACCATACCTTCCATTAGTTTGGTTACCAAAGGGATAGATGCTACTGGGCGATAGTTGGTTAAGTCACTTGTATTTTTCGTTGAGTCCTTAGGTAAAGGGGTGAGTAGAATATTTCCTTTATCCTTTGGAAAGAGTCCATTTTGTAGCATATAATTCAGATGCATTGTGAGGTCTAATATAAATTGTTGAGGTGCAGATTTTATAAGGTTGTTTGGGCATGTGTCTAGTTTGCAGTAGGACTTGGCGAACCTGTTAATCGCTTGGAAGATGGTATCATCCAAGAGTGTGTCAAAGTTAGTCTAGGTTCAGTCAGCTGGGTGTTCACCAGAGCTTGGGTCTAGACAATTAAGGAACTTTACATAATCGATGGTAAGTCGTAACTTTACAATTTTCTCTTTGAAGTATTTCACAAGATTGTCTGCTGATGGTATGTCTACGTTGCTTGAAGTAACCGGTGTAGTATCTAGTAGTTTGCTCACAAGTTAAAAAATTCCATTAATGCAAATTCCATTATATGCAAATCTCTTTCATGCATATTTATTTTATTATTTATTTATTGCATTTGTATCCCACATTTTCTCACCTCTTTGCAGGCTCAATGTGGCTTACAATACATCATGAATAGTGGAAGCATATAGGAAAAGATACATTTAGCATTATAGAAGGATTTTGGGTAACATGATAATGATAGAACATAATAGTATTTTAACAAGTAAACATGATCATGATAAAACATTTTAGTATTTTACATGCAAAAAATTGTAAGACAGTTCTGGATATTTGTATTGGGTTCATATTTGTTGGTCTTTGTGGTATGCCTTGCTAAAGAGATGGGTCTTTAGTAGTTTGTGGAAGTTAGTTCATAGAGCGTTTTTAAGTTGCGCGGTAGTGCGTTCCAGAATTGTGTGCTCAGGTAGGAAAAGGTTGACACATGCGTTAGTTTGTATTTTAGACCTTTACAGTTGGGGAAGTGAAGATTAAGGAATGTGCGGGATGATTTTTTGGCATTTCTGGGTAGTAGGTCTATCAGGTCTGACATGTAGGCTGGAGTGACTTCGTAGATGATTTTGTGAACTAGGGTACATATTTTGAACGTGATGTGTTCTTTGAGTGGGAGCCAGTGTAGCGGATATCCTGAAAACCTGACTGGCAAGGGGTACTCCAGGATAGGACTTGGGAAACACTGGCCTAGATGACCAGTCCAGCCAGTCTGACAGGAGTAGAATCTAAGCTTGGATCCATGACGTGAGCAATGGGGTCTGCTCCTTCTATCTGTACTGTATGTACATTTTTTTTAACTTTAATTTTGTATTCAATTTCAGTGGAATACATTTAAGATGACAGTAATACAAAATGCTCATTCCAAATCCATATTATCCCCTGCCCCCCTTTCCCTCCCCCCTCCCACTCACCCACATACAAAGTAAACAGAAAGCAATCCTGAAAGGCCCAACTTACATAGTACACAACAGTGGCAGTATGAAAATAAACTGTGCTGTTGTTTAACCCAGTAAGTTCCATTGCACTGCAGTTGCTCTTCATGATAAACAATAGTCTATTCTTCTAAAAGTCAGAGACATGGTCAGAGCTGCACAACGCTCCACACCTTAGTGTATTCATATCCATGTCCACGAATTTCCAAAGTTAGCTTGCCCTATAGTTGGAGTTCTCTTACAATTCCTTGCCATAGAGCCAATGAGGGGTCTAATTCATCTTTCTAAAATCTGGCAATTCCCATTCTCACAGCCAGTATGAGCAGGTGAGACACCCCCTGGGTGGTCCTGCATTGATGAACCAATTTGATAACAACCCTAATAAGCATGCTTGTTTATTCAAAATCCAATCCTCACCAGTCAAAGCTCATATTTTGTTCCATACCCCTCGCCAATACTTGTGAATTTTTGGGCAATCCCACCTTTCTGTCCGGGATAATAGAGAACCATGGGGCATCAGAGTTTGAAACCTGCCCCCTCCAATCTTTCTCTAAGAGGAGTAAAATAGCTCGTAGACCAGTGGCGTAGCCATAGGTGGGCCCAGGTGGGCAGGGGCCCAGCCAGTTTCACTTCAGGTCCACTCAGTGGCAGCACACATCATTAGTGTAGCTGGCGGGAATCCCCAGGCCCCACCAGCTGAAGAGTCTTCTCTACAGTTTCCTCCCTTGTCAGTCTCATCCCCAGAGCAGTCAGCAGCACATCTCCAGCCGCAAACGCCAGCAGTCACCCCTCCTGCACATGCTCAGTTCAATTGGAACTGCCGCTCATTCGTCCTTGGAGGATACTAGTTGAACTGTGCATGCATGGGAGGGAGGCAGTGCTGGTGTCGGCGGCTGCAAATGGGCTGCTGTTAGCTGTGAGGATGGGACAGCTTGGGATTCTTCAACTGGCGGGGCCCGGGAATCCCCGTCAGCCAAGGTTTTTATTTTTAATCCTGCAGGGGCGGGCGAGGAAGCATAGCAGACAGAGAGGAAATGCAAGTCATGCCCACCTGGTTCACCCCCTGACCCACCCAATAACTGAGGTCTGGCTACGCTACTGCCATAGACCATGGATTGTAGTCCTTAAGTGCACTGAAAGAGTGAGTCCTACCTGCCATCTGATAAACCCTTTTCACCTGGTCTCATGTATCCCACAAAGGTTGAAGGATCATCATCCACAGTGTTTTTATTCTTCTCCACCATGTTAAGGTAAGAGTTTGCCACCAGTCTAAGGCTTGGATTTGTTTAGTAAGTTTGTCATAATCAGGGCTTTTTTTGAGGGGGTACTGAGTACCGGGACCTTTTCCACTGTCTGCTAAACTTGACCCATGGTTCTCGTATTTTAATGAAAGAGCTCAGGTTCTACATACAAATTCTGCTTTGTCATAGATTCTATGACTGGTTGCAGGGGTCCTGGCTATTGTAGGGTGGGTCCCTCAATGATCACTCCACCCCTGAAGGGTGGCCTGGCATTTGAGTACCGGCACCTTTTTTGCTAGACAAAATGCACTGGTCATAATTAAGAAAGAACAAGTCTTTGGTGTTATTAGATATGGTGATACCTAAGTATCTGAACCCCCTATTCGTTACTCTAAAGAGAAAAGTAGGAAAATCTGTCATCTTGTCAATATTAACTTTAAAACAATCCTCAACCATTATAGTGAATACAAAAATTCTTGAAAAATTCTATTCAGGAGGAAAGACCTCAGAAAATCATTCATTAGTATTAACTTCCGCTCCCAGTTAAAACAATAATCATTGGTCAAAAAACTCTTTTCAGTGAATTATGTGTCCAAAAATGATATTTTATATATAAATGTATACAAATAATATAACTCACATGGGGTCCTTTTACTAAAATGCGCAGAAAATGGGCTGCGCTAGTGTAGGTGTGTGTTTTGGTCATGTGCAGATCTATTCTTCAGTGCACTTTCAAAAAGGTCTTTTTAAAATTTTTGCTGAAAATAAAAATTGACGCACGTCCATTTTGAGTCTGAGACCTTACCACAATCCATTGACTTAGCGATAAAGTCTCACATGGTAACCGTGCGGTAATCGTCTACTTGTGTACAATGACAATTACCGCCCGGCGTGCATAGCAGACGCGTGTAAAAAACAAATTACTGCCCAGGCCACACGGTAGCCAGGCATTAATTCCAAATTGATGCACGTATGCACCTACGCGGCTTAGTAAAAGGGCCCCTCAATTTCCAATGTATTCCCAATAATTCACTCAGGACTTATCTTTTTTGTTATCTTTTTTGTAGTTCATAAGCAGGGTCAAAAAACGATAGCAAGCAGTGCTGTAAGTTTCCACAGACACAGGTACAAGAGCGGAACAGTGCAGTTCCCAACGGGGACCCATTTCAGGCTTCTTCTGGAGACCTCACTGCACGAATATCTGCAAATGAATATCAAATCAATGTAGGAAAAATAAATTTAAAATTTCAAGAGCTTTGTCTGAGTGAAGAACATAATTAAGTGCTATCTGATTGCGAATGTTCTACAGGAAAAGGAGAAGAGTGGGAACAGAATCAGGCTCTTCAAAAACAGACCAAAGATGCTCAAATGCGAATGTTCTACAAACATCAAAGATGTCTTCAAAGAAAGAGCCAATCACACTACAGTGACATCATATAGTACTCAACACTTTTAAAGGAATGCTGCCCATTGCAGCACCCTATTGAGTCCAAAAGGCTCATACGACTTCAAGCGAAAAATCCAACATAGTTCTAGTTGAAGTAGTTGCTTGTCAGTATCCCCGCCACAGATCATGGGGCACACTCATCATTTACCCAACATAGAAAAGATCCAAAATCATGCTGAAACTGCCTGCAATGAGAAACCAAAGGCGCCCCCAATTTGTTCTGAATGATACAAGATTTATGTTCACTCAAGTGAATTGAGAGCTTACGCACAGTTTTTCCCACATATAATCTGTTGCAGGGACATTTAATGCATACACAACACGGTCAGTTTTACAATCAGTGTTAGATCTTAGTTTATATATTTTACCATCCACAAGATTTGTGAAATCAACACAGTACGTTATGTCGCAATTAAGACAACTCCCACATTTCACATGAAACAGACAAAGGAGTCCGATGCACTGGAGATTTACAAATAAGTAAAACAGTTGGACTCAGCATTTCTTTTAGATTTTGACATCTGGAATTTGTAATTAGAAAATACAGGGTGTGACTTCATGATGTCCCAATTCTTATGAATTATATTAGCCATCCCCCTCCCATCTTATAACATAGGACAAAAATCTCACAAGGATCCTCCTGTTTGGAAAAATGTTTAAAAGCCAACAGCAGATCCCGGTTATTACATTTTGGCTCTGGTATAAGGTTTCTTCAGGACCCGTTTAGGGTAACCCTGTTGAAACAAATCAACAGCCAAGTTCTTAGCCTGGTATTTATAATGATAAATACTACTGCAAATTCTATGGTACCTCAAAAACTGAGAGTACGGTAGACTTTTTTTCAAAGTCCGGGGATGACCCTGCTTATGAACTACAAAAAAGATCAATGCTGAGTGAATTATTGGGAATAATGTGAGTTATATTATTTTGTCACATTTATATATAAAATATCAATTTTGGACACTAAATTCACTGAAAGGGGGTTTTTAACCAATGATTATTGTTTTAACTGTGAGCAGAAGTGAATACTGATGAAATGATTGACGATACTGGTCGTGTTGCTGCCACAGTTTTCTGAGGTCTTTTCCTCCTGAATAGAATTTTTCAAGAATTTTTGTATTCACTATAATGGTTGAGGATTGTTTTACCTGTATATTATGTTGAGTAAATTAGATCCTTTTTTGTCACTTTAACCTGCAATATTAACTTTAAAGCCAGATAGCTGGCCAAATTGTGATAATTCAGACAACATACAAGGTAATTACTTCGGCTGAATAGACCTAAAAATAAGAGCGTCATCCGCGTACAATAGAATTTTATGATGTCTTCCCTGAACTTCTATAGGGGCTATAAGAACCAAGGATCTAATTCTAGTTGCCAGAGGTTCTATTGTAAATAAGAATGGGGACATAGGACAACCTTGCCTAATCCATCTAGTGCGTGGGAATTCCTATGATCTATAACCATTAACCAGGATAGCACTTTTTGGTTCTGCATAAAGGGATTTCATCCACATACTAAAGTTCCCTCTCTGTTCCATTTGGTTCATAACTTCAAATAAGCATGGCCATTCCACCCTATCAAACACTTTTCCTGCATCAATAGCTGCACAGAGGGCTTTTTCACATCTTTTAGCAATAATATTAATTAAATCAGTGGCCCATCTAACATTATCTCCTAGTTGCCTTCTTTGAACAAACCCAGTTTGATCACTATGAATCAATGTGTGGAGAATTCTATCCAATCTGTTGCTAGGATCTTTGCAAAAATTTTCATATCATTATTTAACAGTACTATTAGTCTATAGATAGCACATGACGATGGATCTTTTCCCGGAATCAGGAGGATAACCATATTTGCCTTATACATAGATTTGGGAAGTGGGGCATCTTGTAATACATCATTAAAAGGTTAGCAAGAACCCCTGATACTTCATGATTCATTACTCTATAGTAATCTGTTGGAAACCCATCTTCTCATGCGGCTTAACCTGACAGAAGACCCTGGTTCATTTGAACTACTTCTTACTCTAAATATGGGGGAATTCAAGGTAACACGAACTTTCTCACCTATCTTGGGGAGACTCAATTCTTTCAGATAGGTCTGAATTTCTTCTCTGGGACAAGTAAGTTCCAAGGTGTATAATTGTTCATAAAAACACCTACACTCTTAAGCCATTCGTCTTCATGAGAAGTTTTACCCTCCCCCATTTTAGAGATGATTCTGTTAAGCCACTTACGAGTTTGTTGCCTTTTCAGCTGCCATGCTAATAATTTCCCCAATATATTACCATCTTCTAAATAATTTCCTTTGGTCCTCTGCATCCGATATTCTATCTGACTAATATCTAGTTTGGAATCTGGTGTTTAAGGGTTTTTATTTGTTTCAGAAGCAGTAGTAAAGGGTGTCTCTCATGCAACATTTGAAGAAATGCTAAACTTTCAACAAGGGCCTGCCTTTTTTGCATTCACGTTCTCCGAGCTCTGGAGGCTAGTTGACTTATTAATATACCTCTCATGTATGCCTTCCCTGCATCCCATATTCCACCCAAGGAAACTTCCCCTGTATCATTCAATGTCAGATATTCTCTTCATTTTTCTATCATAACCTTTTGAGTAGCAGGGTTATTCAATGGTCGAACATTAGCCATTCTACAATGTTGTTTTACCCTTCCCCTTCCTTACCCCCACCTCTCCTGTAAACATAGCACGATCAAAGATATTAATCAGATGAATACATAAGTTAGACCACAGGCCCACAGATTTCTTATCTACAAAGAAGAAATTGATCCTAGAATAACAGATGTGTCTGCCTGAGTAATATGTGAATTGCTTCTCTAGCAGATTGTGAACTCTCCAAGCACTCTCCAAGGCATATATTTGAAGGTATCTTTTTAAATGATTCCCCTACCTAATCTCATCCCCACCCTTTCTTTTTGATCTGTCTAATTTCCCAAGAGTCAAATTCATATCCCTCCCTAATAATGTACTTATTTATTTATTAAGATTTATTTACCGCCTTTTTGAAGGAATTCACTCAAGACGGTGTACAGTAAGAATAGATCAAACATAAGCAATAGACAATTACAGCAGTAAAAATATTCAAATAACAATACAAAGTATGGCATAGTATACTACTTACAATGTCAACACAATACGTAATAGAACATTTTAATTGACAGTGTAGAATATAAGCAAAGATGGAACATATCGATAGGTAAGAGAGAAAGAGGAGTTAGAAAGTAAGGTGACTAATTTAAAGAAAGGTGCACATGAGGTCAGAGAGATGGTTAAATATTATCTCAACAGACAGAAGACAGAAACCTATTGAGTATCTTAACCAGTGATACCTTAAAAAACCTAATGTGAATGGTGGTGAGCAATATAGCTAGCTGTATATTTGCTCAGAACTGGGTGCTTGAGTTACACACCACTATCCGCATCATAGCACCGCATGCCCTCCCTCCCTACCTGAATAGTACTAATGATCAAATCTAATACCTAAAAAAAGTACCGGTACTTAGCTTGGGAGTGCTGGGTGCCGTCCGTGTAGAGTGCGCTGCAACTATATGCTTCAACTCAATTCATGATTCAATTTTTCTTTTTTTGCTGGTGTAAAAGTGCAGAGTGATAATAAATCATAGTGAGTGTTTCCACATTTCCTCTTTTCATGCTTTCAACATGTGTTCACACGTTTCGCCTTCTGGCGTCCTCAGGAGAACGGAATCTACAATATAAAATCCATAACAATCATAGATGAATCGCTCCTTATTATTGAATCTCAACCTGTAAGCCCTAAATCAATAAACATCTCAGTTATATCTTACTTAGCGTAGAGCCCGCCGAATGAAAAAGTCAGCAGTCCCGACTCAGATCGACTGAAACGCCGGTGCATGCGCAGTAGTCCTTATATGATTGATTGTCTAATTATGGCTTCGTTGTGTTGCTGAGTTCAGTTACTTAAGTTGGATCAGTAGTGTATGCCTTTTCGAACAGATCGGTCTTTAGTGATTTCCGGAAATTGAGGTGATCCTGCGTTGTCTTTATGGCTTTGGGTAATATTGTGTGCAACCCAATTTGTGAAATAGTAACAACAGAAATGCCACACCAAATCTAGCATCACTTTCAGCCAATCACCCTGTTTTTATTCCAATTTCTGGCACTTGTAGCCTATAAACAATATGCTACAAAACAGAATACTTTGAATTTTTGCCTACATTTGTGTAACGTTTCTAAGAAACAACACCTAGGAGCAGGGGTGGTGAATGCTGGGGAAAAGATGCAGCGTGTGTAAAAATGGATTTGGGTAATTTCTTTACAATAAAGATGTGATTCTTTAAAACATTGCAAGGATGAGGTGAATTGCATGACTGAGTTTGGGTGAAGCCATTAAGTGAAACTAAAAAAAAAAAAAAATGCACACACACAAAAAAACCCACACATTATTCCCAAGAGAGAACTCATATGATTAATGTGTCTGGTTGGTCAGTACTGCACTTAGAAAACATCCCCTTTTTCCCCATCAGTGCATGTGACAGCCATACATCTGTACCTGTTTAAAAAAGGAGATGCTTTAAAATAAGCCATTGAATCCAGCAAAATGTTTTTCAGCTGTGTTAATATTTCCTCCCTCTGAGTCATGACATGGTAGATTTCTGAAAGAGAAAAATGATGAAGCTCTGCTTTACTATGCTCCTCACTGCTCTCTAATCTAGAGGGGCTAGTGGCATTTAAGATTACTGTGTGCTCTTGTCCCACATACCTGTGAGAAGGATTGGAGGGAAAATGCAATTACTACTAGGGATATACCCAGTCAGATTCCTGGAATTTCTTTCAGAAGAAGGCAAAAAACACAGAATGTTTTGATCTTGGATTTTATATTGCAGAAACAACTTTGGTTTTATGATTAGGTTTTGAATTTGTTGGGGGGTAATATTCAGCTTATGGTAGGAAGCAGCCTGTAAGCCACTCACAGCTGCGGGCTGAACTAACTCTGGATGGCTCTTAGTATTGAATATCCAGGTATGTGCACTGACCCAGAAGTTAACTGGGCACAAAACTCAGCTCATAAAGGGGCCCTTTTACTAAACAGCAGTAAGCCCACTGCAGGCTTACCGTGCGCCAATCCAGAACTACCACTAGGCTACTGCAGGAGCCTGGTGGTAGTTCCCACCCTTAGTGTACGCCATTTCCGGTGCTACGAAAATATCTCCTAGTTTTTTCAGTGCCAGAACTTAACCGGCGGTAATCAGGCAGCATCACGTGCTACCCGGTTACTGCCGAGTTAGAGCTGGAGCCTTTACCCCCATCTCAGTGGGTGACGGTAAGGGCTTCCCACTGAAATGGCCATGTGGTAAGTGGTTCACTTTCCTCACAGCCATTTCTTTTTCCCAAAATTGGACAGCCTTTTACCCGCTGCAGTAAAAGGGGGCCTCAGCACACGTAAAAAAACACGCACTGATGCTAGCACAGGCCCCCTTTAACGCCACATTAGTACAAAGACCTCAAAGTTAGGGTAGCCTTTTTGCTGTCCTAACTTTATTTGCTCACTTAGCCATAACATAGCATAAACAGTATATCTAATAATCTGCTATTATCCTTGTAGTTCTATGCGGATAACATATAAAGATTCTGATCATCCCAGGAAATACAGATTTCAAACAATTGAGTTAAATCCAATACAATTGGCATTAAGCAATAAAACCAGGGGACAAAAACCCACCTCAATTAATCCTTAGATAAAACAAATGTTTGTAATAGATAAGTTTTAATCAAACTTCTACAATGTCCATAGTCTGGAGCAGAAAATAAAAAAGTTCAAAACCTCTTCATCCAATTTTGCTGCTTGAAAAGCAAATGAATTCTCCAACAGCTTAGGGGGGCCCTTTTACTAAGGCACGTAAGCGCCTACATGGGTCCAATGCACGTCAGTTTGGAACTACCGCTCAGCTACCGCGAGCCCTGGGCGATAATTCCATTTTTTACCTACGTCCGATATACGTGGCAGAAAATATATTTTTTTATTTTCTACCACATGGTGCTAACCAGGCGGCAATCAGCAGGGTACATGCGATGAAACTACAGTGTAGTAAATTTAAAACAAATCGGAGAAAATGTTTCTTCATCCAACGCGTAATTAAACTCTGGAATTCATTGCCGGAGAACGTGGTGAAGGCGGTTAGCTTAGCAGAGTTTAAAAAGGGGTTGAACGGTTTCCTAAAGGACAAGTCCATAAACCACTACTAAATGGACTTGGGAAAAATCCACAATGCCAGGAATAACATGTATAGAATGTTTGTACGTTTGGGACGCTTGCATGTGCCCTTGGCCTGGATTGGCCGCTGTCGTGGACAGGATGCTGGGCGCGATGGACCCTTGGTCTTTTCCCAGTGTGACATTATTTATGTACTTATGATTACCACCTGGTTAACGCATGAGACCTTACCGCTAAGTCAACTGGTGGTGGTAAGGTCTCAGGCACAAAATTTTTATTTTTCTGCACGTCCATTTTCGGCCCCCCCAAAAAAGGCCTTTTTTGTAGGTGTGCTGAAAAATGGACCTGCACCCATCCAATACGCATGTCTACACCAGTGCAGGCCACATTTTGGTGCACCTTAGTGAAAGGACCCCTAAGTTTCTTTTTGCCCTTTAATGATGGGTAGGCAAACAAATTAATAGCTCTTGTAGCTCTCAATGAAATTGAGAATTCAAAGTGATTCATGAAATATAATGGCACAAGTCTAAAAACAACCTTATATATTAAACAAAAAAATGAATAATATTCTAGCATGTATAGGAAGCCAGTGGAGCTTCATATACATGGCAAACAGACTGTTCAATTTCTTCAGAGAGAAAATCAAACACAAGTCCATATTTTGTATAATTTGGAAGTTTTTTTGTACCTGCATAGTGCAGCCCAGATAAATAATATTACATTAATCTAATAAACTCAGTATTAATGACTGAACAATTAAGCAAAAGTGTTCTTGATCAACATACTTTCTAATGTGACAAAGATTATGCATCAGAAAGAAAGAACATCGAGACAATATTAACCTGAATTTGAAAAGTGAACTGGGAGTCCAGGTGTATGCCCAAAATTCTTACAAGTTTCAAGTTTTATTTAGATTTACTAATCCGCCAGTCAGGAATACCATCTAGGCAGCTTACAATATAATCAATGTCAGAGTCAGAAAATCTATAAACTATTTGATTTACTGGACTGGTTAAGTTGTGACTCCATCCAAACTTTGGCCCATCTGCCCCTAATTTAGGGGCTCTTTTACTAAGCTGCATAAGCGCCTACGCGCACCCAATGCACAGCAATTCCAAGTTACCGCTCAGCTACTGCATGGCCCGTTCGGTAATTTCATTTTTTATGCACGCCCATACATGTGCCAGAAAATATTTTTATTTTCTGGCATGTGGGCGATAATTGCTATTTTATGTGCATAAACCATTTGTCATGGAATATGGGATGGTGACCCCTTGGGCTGCAGCCAGGCTGCAGCAGACAAGTTCTCTGGGGAGGCAAAGAGCAGAGTCGAACCAGGCACTGAATACAAACAAGATACCAGACATGGCAAATAGACAGAGCACACTCAAGACAAGGTGGCTAAAGCTAAAACCAGAAACATAACTTAACAAAAGCAGGAACCAAGGAAGGACACTCATATGGGCCGCAAGGTCGAACTGGAACCCACTCATACCAGAGGGAAGGGGAAAGAAACAGAACGGAATCTCTTGAGCAAGTACTACTCAAGCAGTGCACACACAATGCACTAAACAGAGCCACAAGCAAGGGATCAAAAGACCCTACACACAGCAACAAAGAAACTGAAGGGGAAAGGACAACCTTACTTAGATTCACATAGTAGAAACCACAAATAAAAGATAAGAAAACCACACAGGGAGGCAGCACAGGGCTATGCTTAGAACCACAGCTATAAACGAATAGTCCTAACCAAGTCACACAGAAATCACACAGAGATGTAGCTCAGGGCTAAGCTAGTAGTCCCAGCTAAAGGAAAGAGCTGTCCACTCGTGCCACACAGAGAGGCAGCTCAAGTCTGAGCTAGTAGTGACAGCTAAACAGAAGAACCACCCACTCAAACACAAACAGAACCAAACAGAGAGGAAGTCAGGGCTGTGCTAGTAGACACAGCTAAATGAAAGAACAGCCCACTCGTGCCACACAGAGAGACCACTCAAGGCTGTGCTAGTAGTCACAGTTAAACGAAAGAGCAACCCACTCAAACACAAACAGAAGCCAAACAGAGAGGATGCTCAGGGCTTAGCTAGTAGACACAGCTAAACGAAAGAACATCCCATTCATGCCACACAGAGAGACCACTCAAGGTTGCGCTAGTAGTCACAGCTAAACGAAAGAGCAACCCACTCAAACACAAACAGAAACCTCACAAAGAGGACTCAAACAGAAATCACACTTGGAAAACTCAAAACAAGGTCACACAAAGGAACACTCACGGCTATACCACACAGCACTCAAGGATAAGGGAAGCCATTCATGAAGGAACACTCTAAGCTGTACCCTCAGGGAAGAGGGAAACCACTCAAAGAAATATTCAAGGGTGTGCCACCAGGCACTCAAGTAAAAAGGGAAGCCACTCATAGGAATACACAAGGCTGGCCACACAGCACTCAAGGGTAAAGGGAAGCCACTCACAAGAATACACAAGGTTGTGCCACACAGCACTAAAGGGGAAAGAGAAGTCACTCATAAGAATGCACAAGGCAGTGCCACACAGCGCTCAAGGATAAAGGGAAGCCACTCATAGGAATACACAAGGCAGTGCCACAGCGTCAAATAACAGACACTAGAGACAAAGGGAAAAGCAAGCAAAAAGGGAAAGCTGCCTTTACATACACAAATCAGATAAGGAGCAATGCTCACAAAAGCCAGCAAGCAAACACAGTAGACAAAGAGTTTAAGCAGGCTAAAGGGAAGGGCTGCTTCTAATACACAAGTCAGAAAGAAGCAGGGCTTACAAGAGCAAAATAACAAACACCGCAGTCAAAGGTTTAAAGCAAACAAAAGGTAAAACAAACAATGTTCTTACCAGAGCTCAGCTAGCACCCACAGCCGGGTAGGGAAAGGAAAGGCAGGCAGAGACAGAGCAGACAGAGCACACATAGCTGCACAGAAGGAAAGTAATCAAGGAAAGCAGCTGGCAACAACCGGCTCTCTGAACAGTGAAAGGTAAAAAGGGAAACCACACAGGAAAACAGATCAGGCTATGCTGGAGAGCCTAGTTAACAAGGAAATAATCCATTCAGGTTCAAACCAGAACCACACACACAGAAAAACAGAACAGGGCTTTGCTTGGGAGCAAAAATGACAGGCAAATAATCCATACTGATTCAAACCAAAACCACACAGGACTCAAGGCTGTGCCCAGAGGCACAACTAACAAGACCACCAGTTTGCTCAGAATCAAACAACGGTACAACAAGAAAAGGGAAAAATAGACCTGTTGCAAAGGCCACACAGGAAAGCTCCCTGGGTCCTTATAAAGGAGTAGGCTGATGATGTCACAAGTAGGAAATAAAGCAGAAGCAGGGAGACCAAAGCGAGGCTTGGCTTCAGAGACACCAAAGCGAGGCTTGGCTAACAGGAAGAACAGAAACAGCAAAAAACACAGACTGGAGAGGTCACAGAGCTAGATACAGAGAAACAGTTGGTCTGGACATAAGGGCACGGCCACAACCACGACACCATTACCGCCCGGTTACCGCATGAGACCTTACTGCTAGGTCAGTGACTGGCAGTATGGTCTCAGACCTAATATGGACATGCAGCAATTTTCATTTTGCCGCATGTCCATTTCCTGCAAAAAATTTAAAAAGGCATTTTTTTACAGGTGCGCTGAAAAATGATTCTGCGCGTGCCCAAAACACGCATCTACACTACCGCAGGCCATTTTTCAGCACACCTTAGTAAAAGGGCCCCTTGGTTAGGGAATGGTCGGTTAGTGGAGATATTCAGCAGCCCTACCCAGTTAAGTGCCACTGAATATCAGTGGCCAGCCAGCTCAGCGGGGTTTAACCAGGCAAGAGCCTCTCCTGCCTTGGTTAAACCCCTTATAATATCAGTCCCATGTGTTTTAAGTTCCAGGATAGGAAATAGGCTGCAGACTTCCTGAATTTCTGCCTGGGTTGTATATATGCCTAGAATGATGTCACTGAGGATGCAGTTTACTTGTGGGGAATGCAGAGAGATGCAGGATCATGTCCAAAGACTCACTGTGGAGCCTCATTTACATAAAGCAATAGTAGCTGTAAAGTAGGGCTGAATAGTGGAGCCATGTGCAAAAAACAGTCACTTAGTGGTAGGGCTGGCCCTGATTATACCTACTGCAAAAAGAGAGGAATTAGCCAGCCACAATGTCCAAGGAGACCAAAGTTTATTTTTCAAACAAGAATTGCTGACACACTAACCCAACATAGGCCATATTTTGACATGCACCATCTTTGTCAGGGGTTCTTAATAAAAATAAATTTTAAAAACATATGAACATTATGCATAAAGAAAGAAGTTATATAAAAATATACAAAATATGCAAAAATATTCAAAATAACAGAAAGTCAGAAAACTGATGCTAAAAGAAGAGACAACCAATCTGGAACTACCGCCGGACTACCTCACGAAGACGGTGCATGTCGAAACATGGCCCTTGTTGGGTTGGTGTGCAAGCAATTCTTGTTTGAAGAATAAACTTTGGTCTCCTTGGACACTGTGGCTGGCTTATTCCTCTGTTTTTGCAGTAGGTATAGTCAGGGCCAGCCCTACCACTAAGTGACTGTTTGTTTTTTGCACATGGCCCCACTATTCAGCCCTACTTTATTGATTTATGTAAATGAGGCTCCACAATGAGTCTTTGCTCATGGCCCTTTTTGCAGTTTGTGTGGTTTGTGGAATTTTGAGTCCTTTGGTATTTGCTCCTGACTATACCTACTCTGTGTCTGCCTGGAATAATGTCATTTTGGGTATACTTTATCAACTCTGTATTATGACTGGAATAATTTCTTTGGAACTGCACTGTACCTGTCTGCTGGAAATAGTGTCAGTGGGGGTACCACAATTATTCTGTCTGGTAGCATGTCTTACTGATGAATTTATAGCCATTCCAAAAACTCATCTGTAACACATCAATATTAAATCAATAGGCATATAAGGGCATTTTACAGGTAATTAGCTTTACCAAATTGTCAGTGCACCCATACTTCTGATGACAAAGGCAGCAAATCCTTAATTTTCCTTTTCACTGGGCTTATACCAGAAATGATTTAAAAGATATGGAGAAACCTTTAGAGTAGAAAGATCATAGTAGGCCTCCTTGTCTGTCTCAGAATAAATGTTCTTTTTTCCTCCTTCACCTTGAACTCTTATTGGGTGTAGAAACAGGCGAACACATATCACCACTTGTTGTGACAAGCGTTGACAAAATCTACTGGTGGAGTTGGAATCCGAGTGTAATCCTCCATGGTACAAATAATGGGAAGACTGGAATAAAGATCAGTGGTCATAGTATAGGACTGAATATTGGCCTTCCCAAAATCTTCAGAAACAGAGTTACACAAATGAGGCCACTTCGCTGGTCTAAAGATCACCTTCCTCCCATGCATCCACATGCTCAGTAAAGCTTGAGGCATGCAGGATCCTTGGGGCAGACTTTGCACTCCAGCAGCAAATACTTCACAGACCTGTGGCTTGCGCCTGGCAGCAGGTTATGATGGGGCATCTGTTACAGCCTTGCCCTTGCCTTTCCAGAGTTGGCGGGATAACTCTGGAATGAGTCATACCCTGCTGGCCTCTTCAGGGTCTTTTAACTGCTAACTGCTTCACCACTCCCTGTCTGCAGAAAGTACACACAGGGTTGAAACATGTCTTCTGTAACACACAAACTGCCTCCATGGCTTTCAGCGATTTCTCTTCTTTCAGTATGCTTGACTATTCGAACGCGTATTCAGTGTAAAATTATTAGTTTGATCTATAAATCTTTATATGGTTTAAACTCTGAGGATGTCGGGGAACTGTTGGTAATATCCTCCCAGGATCATAATCTCTGTTTCTCTAGAACTTTATGTTTGGGTTATTATCCCTCAGTTAAAAACTTGTGCTATAAGTCTATTCATGGAAGTCTATTTTCAGTCCAAGGAGTGAGGCTTTGGAGTTCGTTGTCTATAGATATTAAACAAGTGCTATCATATTTTCATTTCCAAAAAATTAAAAAACTTATTTGTATGAGTATTAACTGTTCTTTTGGATGTTCGGTTCTTAAGCTTTTATATGAAGCAAGATATGTATCTGGCATACTAACAGACTCATTTTCGAAAGAGAAGGACGCCCATCTTTCAACACAAATCGGAAGATGGACGTCCTCACAGGGTCATCCAAATCGGTATAATTGAAAGCTGATTTTGGACGTCTCCAACTGCTTTCCATCGCAGGGATAGCCAAAGTTCAAGGGTGCATATCAGAGGCGTAGCGAAGGCAGGACTTGGGCATGCCTAACACATGGACGTCCTCGACCCATAATGGAAAAAAAAGGGCGTCCCTGATGAGCACTTGGACGACTTTACCTGGTCCTGTTTTTCTTACGACCAAGGCACAAAAAGGTGGCCGAAATGACCAGATGTCCACCGGAGAGAATCGGGGATGACCTCCCCTTACTCCCCCAGTGGTCACTAACCCCTCCCACCCTCAAAAAACATCTTTAAAAATATGTCATGCCAGCCTCTATGCCAGCCTCAGATGTCATACTCAGCTCCATCACAGCAGTATGCAGGTCCCTGGAGCAGTTTTAGTGGGTGCAGTGCACTTCAGGCAGGCAGATCCAGGCCCATCCCCCTCCCTACCTGTTACGTTTGTGGAGGAAACAGCGAGCCCTCCAAAACCCACCAGAAACCCACTGTACCCACATCTAGGTGCCCCCCTTCACCTGTAAGGGATATGGTAGTGGTGTACAGTTGTGGGTAGTAGGTTTTAAAGGGGGGGGGGTTGGGGGGCTCAGCACACAAGGTAAGGCAGCTATGTTCCTGGGAGCATTTTATGAAGTCCACTGCAGTGCCCCCTAGGGTGCCCGGTTGGTGTCCTGGCATGTGAGGGGGACCAGTGCAGTAGAAATGCTGGCTCCTCCCATGACCAAAGGGCTTGCATTTGGTCGTTTCTAAGATGGGCGTCCTTGGTTTCCATTATCGCAGAAAATCAGAAACAACCAAGTCTAGGGACGACCATCTCTAAGGACGACCTAAATTTCAAGATTTGGGCGTCCCCGACCGTATTATCGAAACGAAAGATGGACATCCATCTTGTTTCAATAATACGGGTTTCCCTGCCCCTCCATCGGGATGTTTTGCAAGGACGTCCTCAACAAAACTTGGGCGTCCCTTTCGATTATGCCCCTTCACATAAATGGTTTTAGCAATTTATAATCCTGTTTCTGTATGAACAATTTCTTCAATATGTACACCACAGTGAATTCCTTTATGTAATATTGAGCGGTATATAAGATACAGATAGTATAGTATAGTATAGTATAGTTGTGACATTTATGGACTTCTCAGACAACATAGGTCTTTGGGCCTCCATGGTATGAGCTCAATATAGATCCTCACTACTGCCTCTTCTTCACAGATCACATTTTATTCCATTAAACTGTTTTCTTATGACTTATTTATATGTAAAAAAAAATGTTTAATTTTTTTTTTAAACAAGACATCTTAAAATCGGGACCAACATGCACCATGTTTCACTAATCACTGCTTCAGGGCATGGCCCACTATAAACAGAAATAACAAATATTTCTTCTTTAATCACGATATCAAAATATATCATATAGAGCTGTACCAAACAGCATATTTTACTATTCGGCTGAATACAAATAATGGACATTGAGCTTTAACATAACAAATAATAAAAGAAGCAATGTGAAATAATTAATAATTAATGTGTATTAATTTGCAGGCTGGCAGTTTGCCTCCCTCTACACAGCAACTTGACTCCTGTGACCACCCGCTGCCTTCAATCCCCTGCAACCCTGCACTAGTGTACAATTACAGTCCATCTGTTCCTCCAAACCTGGTGTGCTGGAACCCCCTGACTCTCCTTCCTCTAAGCACTCCATTAACTCTGCTTCTCTGGCAGTTTGTTGGTTTGATCTCTCCCCTTCCTCCCAGGTGGGAGGAATCTTGTACTGATTTTTAACCCAAGGAAATTGAGCTTTTTCATCACTGCTCCCCCTTCTGGCCCTTGTCTGCCATAGCAGCTGCTCTTTCCAGTCTTTACCTCTCTCCCTTCCATGTGGAGTCCCTAACAGGTTTTTGATCCTACCACCCTGATTCCTTCTCTCAGGGTCTTGTGGGGAATGTAGGCTTGACCCATACCTTATCCTAATCTGCCTAGACTCCCCAGCCTCCTTTCACAAGTTAGGCCTGTCTGGCCTAAGGAAATCACCTGTACTTCACTATTGGTCTAGCTGACTATCCAGAGAGGATTCTCCCTTGCAGGCTTTGAACCACCCCTGGCTCCCTCTACACACTTCCTGTGCAAGGAGATTGTTCTTCTCCTTCCTTTTTATCCTCAAGGGCATTATAATTATTTCCCTCCAAAATTTAGTCAGGGAATTACCATCAAAGTTTAATAAACAAAAGGGCACATCCTACATAACACACACATTATTACTCAACATGAATAGAAGCAGGGCTCCAGAAACTTTCTCATTATACACATACGAGAAATTTTGCACTGCAGAACTATGCTATAAATATTGTCCAAATTCTGTGGCAACTAATTCCCTCTCCTCTCCTCTGTTTATTGTTTTATCCTTCATGTCCTTGGTGTGGTTTGGTTTGGTTTTTTAATTCTTTTGTTGCTAATGAATATCAAGCTCTTTTCACAATCCTTTATTTCTTTTGTTGTTGTTGTTTTGCATGTATATCAAAATGTATTTTAGTTTTTAGTATATTTGGGAGATAATTTTAGAAGGCTTGTTCACTATTGCTACAGTGGTGAAGAGAGCATCTCAAGTTCATTGCGCAGATGAAGAAACTGACTGGTATTAGACATCAGCAATTTTATACAGATGCTGAGGAACGGTCCTTGGGTCAATATTGGTTGGGAGGGGGAGGGAGAAAAGATGGATGGGAGGGAGAGGGGGATGGGTGATAGGGAGGGAAGAGGGGGCTAGGTAGGGCCTTTAGAATAGTTTGAGCCAATGTATCAGATGGTTATAAGAATGTTGTATTTGTTACTGAAATTTCAATACATCAAAAAAAAATTTTAATGGCTGTTCATGCTATATATGCATGTTTATTTCCCGACATCCTTATATGTATTATACAAAACACTCTGCGTTCAGCAAGCTTTTTGTAAAATACTTGGGGAAATTATGTACATCCCAATTTAGGCACCCTTTAGAGCAGGGGCTCTCAACCCAGTCCACGGGATACACCTAGCCAGTTGGCTTTTTGGGATACCCACAATGAAAATGCATGAGATAGATTTGAATACAATGGAGGTAGGGCATGCAAATCTATCTCATGGGAACAGCTTTTTAACCTTCCTAAAAGAACCTGCGCTATGGAAACCTGTACACACACTTAACTGAGCTGTGGAATGCAGTTTTCAGTTAGGCCAGTGCACCCAGGGAAATGGCTTTGAAAATCACCTATAATCATAATAGGGAAAGAGAAATGATATACTGCCTTTCTGAGGTTTTTGCAACTACATTCAAAGTGGTTTACATATATACGGGTACTTATTTTGTACCAGGGGCAATGGAGGGTTAAGTGACTTGCCCGGAGTCATAAGGAGCTGCAGTGGGAATTGAACTCAGTTCCCCAGGATCAAAGTCCACTGCACTAACCACTAGACTACTCCTCCCTAGAAAAGAAAGTTAGTAATCCATACACAAGAACATAAAAATAGCCGTACTGGGTCAGACCAGTGGTCCATCTAACCCAGTATCCTGCTTCCAACAGTATTTATTTATTTATTTATTTATTTATTTATTTATTTATTTATTTATTGGGATTTATTAATGGCCTTTATGAAGAGATTCACCCAAGGTGGTGTAGAACAAATACAGTTTAACATAAAACTTACAATTTTGTTAACAGCATAGCAACAGTAGCACCAGAATTCAAATACCAGAGATATAATGCAATGTTAGCATAATACTAATGATACATAGTAACATAGAGTAACATAGTAGATGACGGCAGAAAAAGACCTGCACGGTCCATCCAGTCTGCCCAACAAGATAAACTCATATGTGCTACTTTTTGTGTATACCTTACCTTGATTTGTACCTGTCCTTTTCAGGGCACAGACCGTATAAGTCTGCCCCGCACTATCCCCGCCTCCCAACCACCAGCCCCGCCTCCCACCACCGGTTCAGGCACAGACCGTATAAGTCTGCCCAGCACTATCCCCGCCCCCCAACCACCTGCCCCGCCTCCCACCACCGTTTCTGGCACAGACCGTATAAGTCTGCCCAGCACCATCCCCACCTCCCAACCACCAGTCCCGCCTCCCACCACCGGCTCTGGCACAGACCGTATAAGTCTGCCCAGCACCATCCCCGCCTCCCGCCACCGGCTCTGCCACCCAATCTCGGCTAAGCTCCTTAGGATCCATTCCTTCTGAACAGGATTCCTTTATGTTTATCCCACGCATGCTTGAATTCCATTACCGTTTTCATTTCCACCACCTAATAAGCATGCATTAGAACATTCAACTAACATAGATATGATACTAAAGATTTTACCATATACCTGAGGGATCGAGAGCAGATATATGATGGGAACAAGATGCGTGGTACAGAGTCAGTTGGGATAATTTGATGGTTAGCTAAACTCAAGGAAAGTGTTTTGTATAGTTAAGCAAGAGAGAAGGAAATGATCTGAGTTAAAGTGTGGCCAATCCAGGTCACAAGTACCTGGCAAAAACCCAAATAGTATCAATATTTCATGCTACCAATCCCAGGGCAAGCAGTGACTTCCCCCATGTCTGTCTCAATAGCAGACTGTGGACTTTTCCTCCAGGAACTTGTCCAAACCTTTTTTAAACCCAGATATGCTAACCGCTGTTACCACATCCTCTGGAAACGAGTTCCAGAGCACAACTATTTGTTGAGTGAAATATTTACTCTTATTTGTTTTAAAAGTATTTCCAAGTAATTTAACTGAGTGTCACCTCATCTCAAACTAACCGAATAATTTAGTGAGAATGGTATCCATAAACATATACTTGTAGGTGTCTTAAATAATCACATAAGTCGTCACTATTCATTCAATCTCATCTAATAGACATAGGAAGGGAAAGGCCTTAGTACTAATTGGAACACAATTAGCACCAGTCAGACTTTGTGCTTGAAAATGACCATCCACATTTCTGCTTCATTTTAATTGGTCCATGTTTCACTGACAACTTTGCTCTTTGAAAAAAAAAGTATTATTTTCTATAAGAATTTAATATAATTTCTCTAGAATTTTCATGTTTAACTTTCTTCGTGCCCTTTTACTAAAGTTTAGCACAAGCTTAGCATGCACTAACGGACATTAGTGCTAAGTGCTAAGAAGCCAATTATATCCTATGGGCTTCTTAGCATTTAATGTGCGTTAAATCTACTAACCTATAAATGTACTCACTCTGCTGCTCCCCAGTATCTCTCCACACTCGTCCTTCCCTACACCCCTTCCCGTGCACTCCGTTCCATGGATAAATCCCTTCTCCACTACTGCCAACTCCAGACTTCGCCCCTTCTGTCTCGCTGCACCCTACGCCTGGAATAGACTTCCTGAGCCCCTACGTCTTGCCCCATCCTTGACCATCTTTAAATCTAGATTGAAAGCCCACCTCTTTAACATTGCTTTTGACTCGTAACCACTTGTGTCCACTCGCCTCCACCTACCCTCCTCTCCTCTTTCCTCTACACATTAATTGATTTGTTTGCTTTATTTTTTGTCTACTAGATTGTAAGCTCTTTGAGCAGGGACTGTCTTTCTTCTATGTTTGTGCAGTGCTGCATACGCTTTGTAGCGCTATAGAAATGCTAAATAGTAGTAGTAGTAGTAGTAATTCTGTTAGTACACTCTAAGCTTTAGTAAAAGAGCCCCTTCATTTTCTATTTTTTTTCTATAGGGGCCCTTTCATTAAGCAGTGGTAAAAAGTGACCTGCGCTAATGTGGGCATATGAAATTGGCGCACGCTGGTCCATTTTTTATCAAGGCCGGGAGAAAAACCTTTTCTAATAGGACAGTAAATGGCCATGCGCTAAAATGAAAAGTAGTGCATGCCTATTTACTGTCTGACCCCTTAACGCCACCTATTTACTTGGCAGTAAGGACTAACGCGCTACTCCTGTGGTAATCAGGCAGCGCATGGCAATAAATTTTAAAGTCCACACTCTGATTCATAAGATCATATATGGAGAATCCCCTAACTACATGAATAGCCTCATCGACCTCCCAACCAGAAATAGATCATCGTCTTCTCATACTTACCTCAATTTACACCTTCCCAATTGCAAAGGTATTAAATACAAGACCTCCTATGCATCCAGTTTCTCCTTTTTGGGCAGCCAGCTTTGGAACGTTCTGCCAAGATCCATCCGAACAATCAAGGACCATCTACCATTCAAAAAAATGTTGAAGACCCATCTCTTCAAGAAAGCTTATCCTAATGACCCAACTTAACTTTTTAAGCCCACCCACATGATTCCTGCCCTGACGCTTATTATACCTTTGACCATGTCTCACAATCTCCTTATGCTCATTCCTCAATCTCTTCCTCTCCATCCTTCCTTCTCCTTACCCCTCCAAATCTCCTCTCCTTTTGCTCATCCTATCTTTGTTTACCTCTCCATGCTCAATTTACATATCCTCAAAACCCCACTACTACTATGTTTACTACAACTTGTAACATTCTCCTTCAAGACCTTGTAATTCTATTTACTATGTAAGCCGCATTTAACCTGCTATGTGTGGGAAAGCGCGGGGTACAAATGTAATTAATAATAATAATAATAATGTGGCCGCACTGCCAATTACTGCCAGAAACACCCCCTGTAGTAGAAAATAGAAAATTGTTTTCTACCACGGGAAACAGCGCACGCCAACTTCAAACCACCACAGAGCGCCTGCATTACCCCGGCGGTAGGGTTGATTTGGCTCGGGCTACCTGTGCATTAGCCCTATCGCATCTTAGTAAAAGGGCCTCATAGAGTGTAATTTTACTGTGGACTTGTAAATATATACAAAAACACATCATGAAGTCCAAAGTGATGGGCACAAACCACTGGCAAAGGTTATTTTCTACATAAACTGATAGTGGCAAAAATGTTATATCTGAAATATTTAAGCTCTTCTTAACCGACTTAAAGTTCTTCTGGAATGCAGCCCCGTGTTTTACAATCTGAGTTCTGTTTTGGTGTGCTCTAAAGAACACAGACAGGTTGTATTAACCAGCATTAAGGGGATAATGCAGGATTTGAGCCACTTTATGAGCATTAAAAGGCAAAATCCTATGTTATGTGCCCTTAATACATATTACTTTAACACATCGCATGCTACATAATAATGAGATACAAAGAGGGGCATAATCAAACGGGGCACCCAAGTTTTCCTGAGGACGTCCTCACAGGACTCCCGTGAAGGGGCGGGGAAACCCGTATTATCGAAACAAGATGGGCATCCATCTTTCGTTTCGATAATACGGTCGGGGACGCCCAAATTTCAACATTTAGGTCATCCTTAGAGATTGTTGTCCCTGATTTTTGGTGATAATGGAAACCGAGGACGCCCATCTCAGAAACGACCAAATGCAAGCCCTTTGGTCATGGGAGGAGCCAGCATTCGTAGTGCACTGGTCCCCCTCACATGCCAGGACACCAACCAGGCACCCTAGGGGGCACTGCAGAAAAAGCTCCCAGGTGCATAGCCCCCAACCCCCCCCCCCCAAAAAAAAAACCACTCTCCACAACTGTACACCACTACCATAGCCCTTAGGGATGAAGGGGGGCACCTAGATGTGGGTACAGTGGGTTTGTGGTAGGTTTTGGAGGGCTCACATTTACCACCACAAGTGTAACAAGTAGGGGGGGGATGGGCCTGGGTCCGCCTGTCTGACGTGCACTGCAGTACCCACTAAAACTGCTCCAGGGACCTGCATACTGCCGTCATAGAGCTGGGTATGATATTTGAGGCTGGCATAGAGGCTGGAAAAAAATATTTTAAAAATTTTTTTAGGGTGGGAGGGGGTTAGTGACCACTAGGGGAGTAAGGGGAGGTCATCCCCAATTCTCTCCGGTGGTCATCTGGTCATTTAGGGCACATTTTTGTGGCTTGCTTGTAAACAAAAAAGGGCCAAGTAAAGTTGCCCAAGTGCTCGTCAGGGACGCCCTTCTTTTTTCCATTATCGGCCAAGGACGTCCATGTGTTAAGCACGCTGCAGTCCCGCCTTCGTTATGCTTCCAACATGCCCCCATGAACTTTGGTCATCCCTGCAACGGAAATCAGTTGAGGACGCCCAAAATCGGCTTTCGATTATGCCAATTTGGGCGACCCTGGGAGAAGGCCGCCCATCTCCCGATTTGTGTCGAAAGATGGGCGCCCTTCGCTTTCGAAAATAAGCCTGAAAGAATGCTAATGTATGCAAAGCATCTCCTTATTATACAAATTGAATAACTAGCTTGGATTGAACTCTGCAAGCTGCATTATTCATGGAAAAATAATGCCAGCTGTGAGCTATTTTTCCTCCCTGGAAGCATCTTAAAAGGGGCAATGATAGAGGAAATACAGCGTGGACCCCCCTCCCCTAGTAAAGACCCCATGATGCTCCTGAAGACAGCCCCTGAACTTCTCCACAAAGACCCCCACACCCCTAATATAGACCCCAACCCCCATAGAAGATACCCCTGGATCTCCCAACCCCACTAAAACTCCCCAGGACCTACCAGGGTTTTCCGTGGTTTGTAGTGGGTGAGGCTCTATTGGGATCCAGGTTCAAAATAGCCCCAGTTGAGACTTAGTGGTAGACTCACAGTAATGCCACTAGGGGTCAAGCTGCAAGAAAAGAGTGCAGCTTGAACCTGAGTGATAGTACCATGAGACCACTAATAGGGGTGAATCAGCATCATTTTGAACCCAGTGCTCAACAGGACAGGAATGGCTGGATATTGCTTCTGTCCACCCAGGAGACAAAAGGGAAACACCTGATAGGTCCCATGGGAGTCTTCGGAGGGGGGGTACAGGGTCTCTTCTGAGGGATTGCAGGATCTAGAGGTATTTTCAGGGGGCTACTGTTCCCTGGATGACTGTTCCCATGGGATGGGAATTATGTTCTGAAGGTCCAGGAAGTGTCTTCAGGGAATGGTGGGGTCTTAGCTGGTGGGGGGGGGGGGGGGGGGGTGGGTAGCACTTCTTTGACCACCATTCCAATTAAGATGCACCCAGGGAGGAAAAATAATGCGGCTTGAGAGATTGATTCCAAGTTGCATTATTCATGTACCACAGGAGTTACTAACCTGCAATACTGAGTTACCACAGGTAAGTGACTCCCACAATAAATTAAGTTGCGGTAAAATACAATATTTTACCAAAACTTAGAAACTTAATTGGGCAGAATCTAGAAACACATGCTGAAGAAATAGCATAGGCTATGTACACTGCTCCAAAGCACAGGGTTTTTATCAAGTAGGTGGCAGATTTTGAGAGGTCTCCTCATTCCTCCATATTATTCATCAATCACCTATCAAAATGTTTTTAAATGCTTTCTGTTTTATATATTTAATCTTTTTTTGTTTTGATTTTTTAAGGTCAGCTGAACCCACCAACTTAGACTGAAATCTTCATCTCTGAAACTCAAGAGGCCATCAGGAAGAACATATCTGTCTATTAAAGCTGAATTTTGCACATTCCTTAACCCTATTCCTCAACTACAAATGTTATTCTAGCACTTTAGGTTTTTGCCAGATATATGTCTGTTACAAGTAGCTAAATATTCCAGACCAGCTTTGTTTTTTAATTTACACTTCAACCAAGTATTACTTGCTTCTCAGAGTTAAGTTCACTCAGTGGTCAGTGTGTGTGTCATACAGTAGCACCAAGTCAGGAATCTCTAAAGTGGGACCCACTTCAAACGATAATTCCTACCACAAGAAATAGGAGGCTGTGATTTTGAGCAGAGCACTTTTTAAAAAGTCATTGTTTTGTTGTTCTATAGCTACTATGATAGAACTTGATTTATAAATGTATTATAATAAACAAATTGATCTTAAAGGTAATCAAATTGGAATTCAACAGGAAGGAAAAGAGAGGGAGACAGTTGCTGATCAAGATCTTCGATTCTCTTCTATAACACAAACAAAAAAAAAACTTACACCAAGTGAAATATTTTAGGACGGATCCCGCATTTATGAAAAAATGCATGCACACCTCTATACTTCTTTGTTTCTAATTTTAATGCATTAACCTACATGTTCTCTCTTGTTTTGCTAGCATGGTATCTTTAATTTGGCCATGGGGGGGGGGATTTTCTTTTTGATGATGCACAACAACCATTAACCTGTTCAAACAGATATAAACAACATAATTCCAAACCCATATATCACAATGTTCAAACTAGTATTTTTGACAGCCTTTCTCTATCTTTTATTGCCTATTGGAGTGAAGGAGTGGCCTAGTGGTTAGAGCACCAGGCTTGGGTCTTGCAATCCAGAGGTGGCAAGTTCAAATCCAACTGCTGCTCCTTGTGATCTTGGGCAAGTTACTTAACCCCCCATTGCCTCAGATACAAACTTAGATTGTGAGCCCTCCTGGGACAGAGAAATATCCAGTGTACCTGAATGTAACTCACCTTGAGCTACTACTGAAAAAGGCATGAGCAAAAAATCCAAAAAAAATAAATAAATAAATACCTGTGTAGTCCTCTTCCCCACTCAGGAAGGTTTTTCCATGTGGATGATATTTACAACACATACTTAGATGTTGGCATAGTTTGGGTAAAGTAGAGATAGACTTGTGATATATGCACATCTACTATAATAAAACTCACCCTCAACGTTCTGAGGACACTGAAGTCAGTGAAGCCAAGCTCTGACTTCCTTCAAAAAGGTTCAAAGGTTTGTGGTGGTGAAGCCACCAAAATCGCTCCAGGCCCTGCCCTCGAGGGCGGAGCAATAGCAGAACAACAAAGGGGTTGGCAGGGAGGGAGGCAGGGAGGCGGGGTGGGAAATCGCTCCAGGCCCCGCCCTCGCGTCTAACGTCATGATGTTGGGGGCGGAGCAATGCCAGAACAACGAAGGGGTTGGCCAGGGAGGGAGGGGGGTGTTGGCGACGAAAACCTTGCTAGCGCCCGTTTCGTTTGCTCTGAAACGGGCTTCTTTTACTAGTATTTTATAAAATACATGGGTACATGCATTAAGCACCTGCATACATTTACACAAGCCAATGTACAACTACTACTACTTCTTATCATTTCTATAGCACTGGGGCTGGCTCTGGGTACCTATTGCATAAAGGCACATGAGGGAAATTCTATAACTGGACACCAACAATTAGGCACCTATTCTAAAGAAGAAAGAAGGCGCCTACTTTCCTTCATAGACTATTAACATAGGGGGTCTTTTACAAAGCCGCGGTAGCACTTTTAGTTTGCAGTAAAAATCAGCTGGCGGTAAACGCTGAGATGCCCATTATATTCCTATGGTCGTATCAGCATTTATCACCAGCTGATTTTTACCGCGAGCTAAAAATGCTAGCTTAGCTTTTTTTAAATAAAGACCCTAAACTGAATGCATGCCTAGCATTTAGGCATGACCACTTATGCCATGCACCTTCAGTCTGTCCCAGTATGGCAAAACTTATGTTCTTAAGAAGCTTTGGGGCCCTTTTACTAAACCGCCTAATTTCCTCAGGAGTTTTTTAAGAGCTGCGTTGTCAAATGCCTTTTGAAAATCCAGATACACAATATCAACCGGCTGAACTTTATCCGCAGGTTTATTCACCCCTTCAAAGAAATGTAATAGATTGGTGAGGCAAGATTTCCCTTGATGTGGAGGCCATTTTCGATATGACGTCTAAGTCAGACTTTGGATTTTTTGTGTTAAACATCCCAAATCCAAATAGCAAATGCAACCATTTTCGAAAAAAGAAAAACGTATAGCTTTTTTTTTTTTTCAAAAATACCATTTCAAAGAAGGTTTTGTGCGTTTATCTTTTTAGGCCATTTTCGAGAAATATGCACAAGTTAAAAATGCACAAAATTAAGCCATTAGGATGTAGGAGGGGCCAGCCTTTTTAACTGACTGGTTCCCCAGACACCCCAGGAGAGCAGTGGGGCACCCTATAGGGCACTGTTGTGGAGTTCATGTAAATGCTCCCAGGTACACATCTCATCCATTGCTCCCTTATCTTGTCTGCTGAGCCCTCCAAAGCCCACTACCCCCAGCTGTACACCACTACAGTAACCCTTACGTATAAAGGGGGTACCTATATGTGGGTGCAGTGGGTTTTTAGTGAGATTTGGAGTGCTCACAGTTCCCACTACAAGTGTAACAGGTAGGGGGAGGTCCACCTGTCTACAGTGCACTGCAGCCACCACTACACTACTCCAGGGACCTATATGCTGCTCTAAAAGACATCTATAACATCTGAAGCTGTCATAGAGGAAGTGAGTACTATTTTTATTCACTTTTTTTAGAGGTGGGTGGGGTCAGTGACCACTGGGGGAGTAAGAGGGGGGGTCATCCCTGAATCTCTCCAGTGGTTAGGGCACCCTTTTGTGTCTTAGTCATTAGAAAACAGGTCTAGACCAAAATATTGAAGTTTTCTTCCTAGACCTTTTGGTTTTGTTCCATTATGCCCTAATCTCGCCTTCTAAACTACACCCAACACGTCCCCTTGTGATTTGGATGCACTGCAGATGAATTGCACAGATAAACATCTACAATATAGGTTTCAAAACACCGATTTGGATTTTTTGAGAAAAACATTTGTCCAAATGGTGCTTTATGACACTTTTTTGGATATTTTTCTCTTTCGAAAATGAGCTTCTAAATCCATGTTGGCTTTGTCCCATTACTCCATGCTCTGTAATTTTGTTCTTGATAATAGTCTCTACCATTGAAGATCATGTGATGTGTTGAGGAAAACGGACATGTTGCTGCCTTCCTTTGGGACCCCTCCGCCTTCCTGCCCGTGCCCACTGCTGAATTGTGCATAAAAGTGGGAACTTATCGCAGAGCCTGAAAATATTTTATGTATGGCCCTCTTTGTCACCCATTCTGAGGTGGTGATGCTGAGCAAAGCCCCCACAGATAGTCCTGGCCCCCTCCACTATTGACCCCCCTCCCCCCGCTGCCGCAAGTTACCTTTGCTGGTGGGGGTTGGGGACCCCCGCCAGCAAAGGTACCTTGCGGGGGGGGGGGTCGGTGGCTGGGGGAGGCCAGCTAAAATGTGCCCCACCCACCTTGGACTCTGGACCCCTCTCCCACCAAGGTCTGGCTATGCCGCTGCTGCCAGGTACTTGTGACCTGGCTTGGCCACTGTTTCAAAAACAGGCTACTGGGCTAGATGGACCATTGGTCTGACCCAGTATGGCTACTCTTATTTTCTTAAGTAAATGATAGCAAAGCACCAAAGCTCTATTCTGCACATATCCACTTAACTTATATAGAGCATATTTGCAAGGGGGCACACACAGGTACAGAGCATAGGCAGGGCTTCTTACATTTATTTTTATTACATTTGTACCCCGCGCTTTCCCATTCATAGCAGGTTCAATGCGGCTTACATATTATATACAGGTACTTATTTGTACCTGGGGCAATGGAGGGTTAAGTGACTTGCCCAGAGTCACAAGGAGCTGCCTGTGCCTGCAGTGGGAATCAAACCCAGTTCCCCAGGACCAAAGTCCACCACGCTAACCACTAGGCCACTCCTCCACTCTGAGGATACTCTAAGTTATGTGCATTCCTGCCACATTTAGGTGCCCGCACTTTATGGCTAGTTTAAGTATGGGCACCTAAATGTTAGATACACCAATACCGGGTTACACTACTATTCTATAATGGAACCTAGGTGCCTAAGTTCTGTTGTAAAATAGACTCCTATTGCTTGGTCTCAGGGCGTATAAATGGAGGTACCCAGTTATAGCATTGCCCCCTTTTTGTGGGCAATGAATTGGTCAAAATATATGAATGACGTATATTTTTCAAGTGTCTAGCGTACCAAGGGTAGGGCGGTCCTCCCCAGGTGCAGGCAGCAAGGGGGTGCGCTGAGCAGTTGCGTGGCTGTCTGCTCTGCCGGTCCCCTGCCCTCTCTGACATCAACTTCCTGTTCCAGAGCAGAGCAGACAGCTGTGCAACTGCTCAGTGCACCCCCTTGCTCGGAGGGGGTTGTTCTGCCTTGGGTGGCATGCAAGGTAAGTACACCACTGGTGTTAAATGTTTATTTTGGCCAGTGTCACTTTCAGCATGATGGAAAACAGAGTAGTGACGGAAACACCATGCACCGGTGAGGGACATAGTAACATAGTAGATGACGGCAGAAAAAGACCTGCACGGTCCATCCAGTCTGCCCAACAAGATAAACTCATATGTGCTACTTTTTGTGTATACCTTACCTTGATTTGTACCTGTCCTTTTCAGGGCACAGACCGTATAAGTCTGCCCAGCACTATCCCCGCCTCCCAACCACTATCCCCGCCTCCCACCACCGGTTCTGGCACAGACCGTATAAGTCTGCCCAGCACTATCCCCGCCTCCCAACCACTATCCCCGCCTCCCACCACCGGTTCTAGCACAGACCGTATAAGTCTGCCCAGCACTATCCCCACCTCCCAACCACCAGTCCCCCCTCCCACCACCGGCTCTGGCACAGACCGTATAAGTCTGCCCAGAACTATCCCCGCCTCCCAACCACCAGTCCCGCCTCCCACCACCGGCTCTGGCACAGACCGTATAAGTCTGCCCAGCACTATCCCCGCCTGTTCCTGAACGCCCAGCTCCCTCCAATGTCACTTGCAGCATGATGGAAAACAGAGTAGTGACGGAAACACCAAGCACCGGTGAGGGACATATCCTTCTTGTTTTGTGCACTATCAGCACGATGCCTATGTTACATATAAATGTAGATCTTTCAAGAATCAAATGAAGTTTGGTTGATATGCACTTATCAGGGCTCTGATTATTGATCTGCAAATACCATTTTTTTTCTGAACTGATGCCTCCAGGAGTAATGATGAAATGGATCAGCCGGAAAGCCCAGCAATTACAGCACCATGCAAGAAAAAAGGGAAACAGCATGCATTGTAAAAATGAAAAACATAATGACGCAAACTCATATTCCAGATACTCAAAACCAGCGACAAGGGGAAGGTCTCACTGAAATGTATGTACTCACCTCTCACACAGGGGATAAGGGTAGCCCCAGAGGTGCTACTTGAAAGGAAAAAGATGGAAACTTAGAAATGTAAGGACCAAGCAGCAAAAATTTACCAAGACTGTTAAATCAAGGACTTAGGTGGCAGGGATGAAGCAAACATCTCATGATCTAAGCAGGAGTGGCAAGACAAGAACTCTTGAAACTTTAAATATTGTAGTCCACACTACTGTGGTATCATTAAGTAAAACATCTGTACTGGTAGTTCTCAAAAATATGCATATAAGATATAAGAATTGAGCAGGACAATAGCCCTGGGTGACCCAGGAAATTACAGACCAGTGAGCCTGACATCAGTGCCAGGCAAAATGGTAGAAACTATTATAAAGAACAAAATTGCTGAGCATTGTAAGAGGGAACCTGGAATTGAGGAAGAAATCCCCAGAGCTCCACTAGTTTTCCCTCTTATTTCAAGGCCGAGAAACAAAAGGGAGAAATTTGATGTAATGAAGGACTTTCCCAGTAGAGGGCACTAGGATGCATGTAACATGAGGGAAGATGTAGATTACAGGAGGAGGAGGAGGAGGGGAGATGTTGCAAGGGCCGACTGGGACCAGTTCAAAAGGGAGAGGTTCCCCAGGGAGGAGCTAGATGGTATAAAATCTCCCAGTGAGTTAGACTTGGAGGATCCCATGGAGGTGGAGGATTATTCCCTAACTGAGGAAACCAGAACTTATCATGAAGAGATGTCTGAGCCTAGAGATCCTGTAAAAGAGATGGAGGTTCAGTACCTTTAGAATCTGGAGAAAGGTAGCACTCAGCAGTATCTTTAAACAAGCAGTGAATGGTTAGCCTATGAAGACATAAGACACCTTTCTTTTTCCTTCCTTAAGTGACATCCCTGTTACTGGCAGAAGTGGGGTGGGTCACTTTGCAGTGTAAGCCTTCTGTGGTGTGAAAAAGGGTTGGGCCTGCCAGTCTTTGAGCACTAGGCTTACTGAGAAAGAGGGTTCAACTAGGGGGAGGGGAGTCTTTTTGTTAAAGTATTTTGTTTTGGTTCCTTGAAATGCGTGACTCTGTTGAAGAGAAACATAAAATACAGAAGAGTTTTCTTAGGTGAACTGCTGAAAGACTTTGTTAATACTGCTTGGAACTAACTGTCATAAATTGAGACTGAGCTGGGGAGGGAAGGGCGAGAAAGACATATAAGTCATTGACTCATTTGGAACTAATTTACATACAGCTTTACTTTCCCTTGCATGAACGTTGAGACTGTTCAACCTTCTACAAGAATAAAAAGGAAAGAAATAACTAACAAAGTAGCTGTCTGGTTATTCTTGATGAGAAAAGGAGTTCAAAAGATTAAGAGCCACTCACCCTAAAAGAAAAGGGGACTACTAAGATAGACTGTGAATAAAAAGAAGGGTTTTTGAGTGGGAGACAAGTTCTTTATAGACTTCTTTTTGGGAAATGAAGTTATCACTCTCTAGCATCTCCTGTTGGAAGAAGAAAGAGTGGAGTAACTCCCCTCTGTTGAAGGAGGAGTATTTGGGGCATATCCTTTTCTCGCTTCTTAGTGACTAGAAGAGAGCATTCCTGAGAGAGTCCAGTAGTGCTTTTCCTGGCTGGCAGGAGCACGCCACAACATATACATAGGTATGTATTAATGGGACAAAGCCAACATGGATTTAGCCAAGGGAAATCCTGCCTCACCAATCTGCTACATTTTTTTTTTTTTTTGAAGGAGTGAATAAAAGTGGATAATGGTGAGCTGGTTGATCTTCTGTATCTGTATTTTCAGAAGGCATTCGACAAAGTACCTCATGAATGACTCCTGAGGAAATTAAAACATGATGGGATAGGAGGCAGTGTCCTGTTGTGGATTAAGAACTGGTTAAAAGATAGAAAACAGAGAGTAGGGTTAAATGGTCAATATTCTCAAAGGAGAAGGATACATAGTAGGGTTTCATAGGGATCTGCTTTTTAACATATTTATCAATAGAAATCAAACAAAATAAAACATGGAAAAGAAAATAAGATGATACCTTTTTTATTGGACATAACTTAATACATTTCTTGATTAGCTTTCGAAGGTTGCCCTTCTTCGTCAGATCGGAAATAAGCAAATGTGCTAGCTGACAGTGTAAATAAGTGAAAACATTCAAGCATTACTATGACAGTCTGACAGGGTGGGAGGATGGGGGTGGGTAGGAGGTATGCATGGGGACATCAAAGCATGCATACCTCCTACCCACCCCCATCCTCCCACCCTGTCAGACTGTCATAGTAATGCTTGAATGTTTTCACTTATTTACACTGTCAGCTAGCACATTTGCTTATTTCCGATCTGAGGAAGAAGGGCAACCTTCGAAAGCTAATCAAGAAATATATTAAGTTATGTCCAATAAAAAAGGTATCATCTTATTTTCTTGTCCATGTTTTATTTTGTTTGATTTCTATTGATAACCTTAAGAGTGGACTAACACGGCTACCACACTCCTCTACTTAACATATTTATAAATGACCTTGAAATTGGAATAATGAGTAGGTGATCTAATTTGCTGATGACACAGTTACTCAAAGTTGATAAATCACAAGAGGATTGTGAGGAATTGCAAGAGGACCTTAGAAGACTGTTAAACTGGGCATCCAAATGGCAGAAAGCATTTAATGTGAGCAAGTGCAAAGTGATGCACATATGGAAGAGCATCCCAAGTTATAGCTCCAAGATGTAGACAGCAATCCAGCAGTGAGAGGAGTGCTATCGAGTCTTTTGTATTGAATGTTTCATGTATGATTATCTACCAATTGTGAGAGGTTATATGTATGCACTTCGTGCAAAAGGTTCCTAGCTCTCAGAGAACAAGTCTGATCTCTTGAAGCTAGAGTACCAGAATTACAGAGTACCAGAATTAGAAGAGCTGAGGCAGTTCGAAAGGTATTAGAGGAGACCTACAGGGTAGTAGAGAAGTTCCACTTCCAGTATGGCAGACTCTGTGCTGCCTTGGAGGAAGGAAGTCACCTAAACAGAGAACATCAACTTGGTGTAGCAGGAAGTGATCCTGTAGCCAGGACCTGCCTTCCAGGCAATGCAATACCCTATTGCACTGAAGATTTGTTGCCAGAAGCTTCTTTAAAAAATAAGGCACAAATGAGCCCTCAAAATTGGAACAATGGAAAGTCCTTTAATTGTAATAGACCCAACTTGGGCCGTGTTTTGGCATCAAATACGCCTGCTTCAGGAGTCAATTCAGTACTCTTTAGCAAAAGCAAGTAAAATCCAATAAGATCAGTCAAACAGCACTATGCGAAGGTAGGTGACAACACAAACGAAGCGTATCTATGCAATGTGAAGTCTTCCAACAAACAGGAGACATATTTGAGGTCTGTGGAATGCATAGGTTCAAAAGGAGGACCAGTAAGTGTCTGAAGTACCATATTGAGATCCCAAGCCACTGGTGGAGGTTGAATTGGTGGATGGAGCTGCATTAATCCTCTCACCGTTTGGTAATTGGATGCCGTATAATGGTAGTATTATCTAGTGAGTCATGAAATATTGATATGGCCGCTAGCTGTACCCTAATAGAAGAATAAGACAACCCACTATCAGGTGCATCAGATAATCTAAAATCAATGAAATGGAACTGGCAATTGGGTCGATCTTTTTTAGAGAACACCATTTTGCTGCATAAGACCGCCTAGTGGAATCATTCCTAGAGGCCAGAAGCACTTGCAGTACTGGTTGGGGGAAAAAGTTCATCAGCAGCTAAGGAGAAGGTTGTAGTAACCAAGCCACCAGATGTAGTGACTGCACATTTGAGGAGTGGCCTAGTGGTTAGGGTGGTGGACTTTGGTCCTGAGGAACTGAGTTCAATTCCCACTTCAGGCACAGGCAGCTCCTTGTGACTCTGGGCAAGTCACTTAACCCTCCATTGCCCCATGTAAGCCGCAGTGAGCCTGCCATGAGTGGGAAAGCGCGGGGTACAAATGTAACAAAAAAAAAGAAAAAAGATGTCCTTGATCTTGCGTGAGGAGGTCTGGATTCTGTGGCAGAAGCTGCGGATGGTAAACTGCCATATGTTTGAGAATTGGAAACCACAACTATCTTGGCCAGTGTGGGGTGATGAGAATCAACTGAGCCTTCTCCCTTTGTGCTGTTTGTAATGTTCTTGATATTAAAGGGATTGGTGAAAAGGCATATATGAGGCCTCCTGTCCATTGGATCTGGAATGCGTCCTTGGTGACTCTGTTTTGACTGGGTCACCGTGAGCAGAATTTTTGACATTTGGCATTTCGTGGGGACGCTAACAGGTCTATTGATGGTGTGCCCCACTTCCAAAAAAAAATAATATTGGTCTTGAGTGACCATTCGTCCAGTTGTAATTTCCTGCTCCGCCAAAGTCCGCCAAAACATTGCTTTTACCCGGAATGTAAGTCACTGTTATGGTAGACTGGAATGATAGGATTAATTGCCATATCAGAATCGCTTCTAAACACAGAGTCTTGGAACCTGTTCCACCCTGCTTGTTCACGTAGTACATTACAACTCTATCATCTGTGCGAACTTGTGTGACCTGATGTAAATAAGTCCAAAATGTCTGAATGGCTAGCCAGATGGTCTGGAGTTTGAGTAGATTTATGCTGTTTTTTGGAGACCAAACTCCCTGTGTGGAATGATTCTCGAGGTGCGCTCTGCAGCCCATCTTGAATGCATCCGTCATGAGGACTATTATGGGTTGTGAATTTTAAAAGGGTGCTCCCTGCAAGAGATGTTGCAGTTGTGTCCACCAGCTTAAGGACTGCTTGATCTGTGTATTGAGTAGAATTCTGGTCGACTGCAGCTGCAGGAATTGTATCCATCAATCTCTCAGGTACCACTGGAGTAGATGCATATACAGCCTTGCTAGTGGAAGAGCATACACTGTGGATGCCATGTATCCCAGGAACACAAGAAGGGTTCTAGCTGTTGTTACCTGCACTGATTGGAGGGTTCAGTATTGCTGTCAGATGGGATTGCGGTAGTTTTTCCAACGCAGTCAGTGTGTATCTATATCTGGTCTGATGTATTCTAATTGTTGAATTGGGATCAAATGTCACTTTCATCTACTGACAAGAAATCTGAGTTCTGTGATGAGGTGAACTGTGTTCTGCAATGCTTGGAGATTTTCTTGAGGTGAGTTGGCTACCATCAACCAGTCATCCAGATATGGAAATAGGACTACGCCTTTTTGATGTAGCTAGGCCACTGCTGCCACCACAAATTTCGTGAACACCCTGGGAGCTTACATGAGGCCAAATGGCAGTACTCTGTATTGGTAATGCTGTGCACCGACTACAAAACGAAGATACTTTCTGGATGATGTGTGTGTGCAGATCCAATGATGTCATCCAAACATTTGTAATAAAAAGGATTTTAGAGATTGCTTTTCAGCTCTATCTGCCTTGACCAACAAGTGCACTCGGGATCTGTATTGTTGATCAGAAGTAATTCTGTTTAAAAATTATTGTTTAACTTTGATTGTGTGAAAATAAGTTGGAATACAGAAGATAAGGCACAGCTCTAATTAATTTGGTATGTAAAGAGAAGGACGGGGCTTGTTTTCGAAGTTCAGACTGGCTCAATACATCTGAGTCTAAGCAAGCTACTACTTTCCTATGAGGATGACATCCTGCTTCTCATTCCAATAGACTCTACTACCAAAGATCCTATCCAAGCAGTAATGACTGGCATGAATGCTATTAGCTCCTGAACCCTAACCAATGAATTGAAATTGAACACTCAAAAAACCAAGATCCTGTGGTTCCAAAATCAGGGAATCGTGGCCTCAACTTCAATACCATTGGCTAATGGTCAAAACATCTCAGTTGAGTCTGAAACAAGAGTACTGGGAGTCTTGCTCGACTCCTCCCTAACCTTTTCCTCCCATATTAACCAAGTATGGAAGATAACTCTGTTCAGAATGAGACAGCTTCGCCTAATCAGATCATTCTTTGACCAAAAAGCCTTTACACTGCTAGTTCAAATGTTAGTCCTACCACTCCTCGATTACTGTAATATCTTATCTCTTGGTATTGTGTCAATATCAGAAAAAAATTGCAAATCATACAGAACACAGCTGCTAGACTAATCTTCAATCTGAATAGATATACTAGCCTATTATCACACTTCATCAAACTGCACTGGCTCCCCATCATTGAAAGAATTAGGTTCAAAGGTGCTTGTTTAATCTTCCAAATCTTACATGTCTTCACCTCAGAACTGCTAATGAGAGTTGCATCACTATGTCTGGTCCAGTCAAATTTCACTGAAAGATCAACTAATGCTATCCTCACCGTCTCATAAAGGAATTCGATACCAGAAGATCTTTGGTGCACTATTTCTGGTGCTAGGAGTCGCTCTATGGAACTCGTTACCTACTTCCATAAGAACAGACAATCAGCTTTCGAAAGAGAAGGACGTCCATCTTTCGACATAAATCGGAAGATGGACGTCCTCACAGAGACGTCCAGATCGGTATAATTGAAAGCCGATTTTGGACGTCTCCAACTGCAGTCCGTTGCAAGGACGTCCAAATTTCAAGGGGGCATGTTGGAGGTGTAGTGAAGGCAGGACTTGGGTGTGCCTAACACTTGGATGTCTTTGACCCATAATTGAAAAAAAGCAAGGACATTCCTGACAAACACTTGGGCATTTTCACCCGGACATTTTTTTTAACGAATAAGGCATAAAAAGGTGCCCAAAAGGACCCAATAACCACCTCCCGTTACTCCCCCAGTGGTCACTAACCCCCCCTTCACCCTCAAATAACATCTTTAAAAATATGTCGTGCCAGCCTCAGATGTAATACTCAGGTCCATGACAGCGCATGAAGGTCTCAGGAGCAGTTTTAGTGGGTACTGCAGTGCACTTCAGACAGGTGGACCCAGGCCCATACCCCCCCCTGTTATATTTGTGGAGGAAACAGCAAGCTCTCCAAACCCCACCACAAACCCACTGTACCCATATATAGGTGCCCCCTTCACCCGTAAGGTCTATGGTAGTGGTGTACAGTTGTGGGTAGTGTGGTTTGGGGGGGCTCAGCACACAAGGTAAGGGAGCTATGTTCCTAGGAGCATTTTATGAAGTCCACTGCAGTGCCTCCTAGGGTGTCTGGTTGGTGTCCTGGCACATGAGGGGGACCAGTGCACTACAAATGCTGAGTCCTCCCACAGCCAAATGGTTTGCATTTGGACGTTTTTGACATGGATGTCTTTGGTTTTGAAAATCGCCGAAAGTCAGAAACGTCCAAATCTTTTTTCAAAAATACGTTTTCCCTGCGCCTGGATTTGGACGTTTTGCAAAGATATCCAAATCGCAACTTGGATGTTTCTTTCGAAAATGCCCCTCAATAGCTACCTTATCTTCTGGAAGAGAATCAAAACTTTTCTCTTCCCAAAGACCGTATCATAATGACCCATTACTTCTACTGTTGCCCTCAAATCATCTATAAGACTTTCCTATAATGATCTTTGTCATGTCTACACTCTGACAGTTTCTATTTTTGACTCAACCAGTTTGTAAATCGCACTGAGCCCTGAAAAAGGGATATTAGCTGTCACGGTGGTGACTATTTCCTTGTCTGTGCTCACCTCGCCCTCTGGTGGCCTGAACCGGTGGCTGCTATGAACTGTCACACTTTTCAGACTTCAGCCCAGTCCGGTCCGGATCTTCCAGGCTGCCAGACTTGCTTTTCTTGTTTGTGCCAGAACAGCACCCGTAGCTGCCTTGTGATTCCTGCAGCTGAACTTCAGCTGCTGATGGGCTTTTTTTAGCCACCTAGAAACTTCTGTGTTTGCCTTTGCATCGTCTAAGGTCCCTGGTATGTGGGTGTGCTCTGTGCACTTCTGCCTAGTCCAGTTCTACTCTGAGTTTCTTGTCTGGTTCTAGTTTGTTTGTGTGTAGTTACCTTTGGTTTTATTGCTTAGTTCCTAGTCTTGTTTCTGGTCTGCATTTCCTTGTCTTGTATCTGTGTTTCTGTCTTAGTGGCTGCCTGGCAGCTTTTAGTCCTGACTCTGTTGTGTGTTTCCTGTTGGTATCCAGTTCCTGCCCTGTCCTGTAAGTCCTGCCGGCCACCTGCAACCAGGGGCTCAACTCCTGGGGAACGGCGGTCAAGCGCAGGTGAAGTCTAGCTGTTCCTGCTCTGCCTGTCCCAGCTTTGCCTCTGCTGCAACTCCAGTCCAGGGTTCCAGTCCTGTTCTGCCTTGCCTCTGGTTTGGGGGTGGTTTTGCCTGCCACTGCCGCTCCACGGCAGTGGTCCAAGGGCTCACAAACCCTGTGCCTCCGTGAGAAGCCTGGCATTAGCGGTATATAAGAATTGATTTGAATAGAATAAGGAGATGCTTTTTTCCTCCCTGCTTTCTAAACAGAGTTCAGAGGGAGTATCTTGATTGATCCATTTCTTAATATGAAATCTCAGGGGTCCTTTTACTAGGCTGTGGTAAAAGGGGGCCTATGCTAGTGTCAGCGTGTGTTTTTGACATGCGCTGAGGCCCCCTTTTAAAGCAGTAGGTAAAAGGCTCTCTTATTTTTTTTAAAAGAAATGGCTGTGCGGTAAGTGGTTCACTTACTGCATGGCCATTTCAGGGGGGAGACCACCTACCATCATCCATTGAGGTGGCAGTAAGGGCTCCCGTGCCAACCCGGCAGTAACCGGGCAGTGCCAATTACCACTGGGTAAGCACCAGCGCTACAAAAATAGAAAATATTTTTATAGTGCCAGAAATGGCACACGCTGGGGGGGGGGGGGGGGGGAACTACCGCCGGGTGCCAACCCTTTAGTAAAAGGGCCCCCCAGCTAGCTAAAGTAATTAGCACTGTATTTTTTCAAATTAAAATCTGTTAGAAGATTGAAGGATTATTTATCTTTTGAAAGTTTTTGTTTGGTGGTTCAAAGCATAGTAATACCTCATTTTCACTACTGTAAAGCTTTGCTCTGAGGTTTACTGAAACGTGACTTACGGTCATTACAGATAGCACAGAATGCTGCAGTCCATGTTCTTTTAGGAATTAGGCGTTTGGAACACATTACTCCTGCACTTGTTTATTTACATTGGCTGCCAATTGTGTACAGAGTGCAATATAAGATTCTGTTAGAGTGGAGGAGTGACCTAGTGGTTAGAGCACAGGTCCTGCTATCCAGAAGTGCCTGCTTCAAATCCCACTGCTACTCCTTGTGATCTTGGGCAAGTCACTTAAACCTCCATTGCCTCAGGTACAAACTAGTTTGTGAGCCCTCCAGTGACAGAGAAATACCCAGTGTACCTGCATGTGTCTCACCTCAAGCTACTACTGAAAAGGTGTGAGCAAAATCTAAATACATTTTGTGATGTTTTAGAAGGTTGTCTGTCTGTGTTGTGAATTTATGATTATGAGTGTAAATAAATTAAATATCATTATTTTGTAAAATCTTTTCTGGAAGAATGAAGTAGTTTGTTGTTGATTGACTATGGTTGTTTTAATGACGGTTATGTGTATTCATGTTTCTATTGCTTATGTATGTTTATTTGTTACCTGCTTTGGATAAAGGTGGGATATAAATAAAATAAATAAATAAATAATATTATATAAATAAATAGTCCCCCGCTCAGAATAGTAGATATGTAGGCTACACATTTTTAAAATAAATAAATAAAATAACGTGCCCTTAACACAGCAAAAATAGCCTAATGCAGAAAGCACTAAAATGTTCCATGTCATTTGTGGCATCTGCATGCACTATGCCTGCAATATTTTTTTTTGAGGGGGTGTGTCAGGGGCAGAGAGAGGGCATTCCTGTGCTAACCAGTTAGTGCATCTATATTAACACATGGCAGCTGGTTAATGTATGGTTAACGCAGGCGCCTTTACAGGGGTGTGGTGGTAAATTTTTAACAGCAGGCTCTTTCTCCGGACGTAGCCAGCTCTGCAGTTGGAAGGGCAAGGGGTGGCCGTGGGGGTGGAGTGGGGGGAGCAACACTTGTCTTTCTCTCCTCCCTCCCTTCCTGTGGGCACGCTAGGCATACCTTTGCTGCCACCACTCCCAACATCTTGCTCTGAGCAGCATGCTGGAACTTCTCTCACATGCTCGAGAAGTCCCAGGCTGCTGCCCAGAGCTGGAAACAAGGAGCGGGGTGCAGCAGTAGTCTATTTACTTGACTGGCAGGGCTCAGCATCCCCACCAGCAAAGTAAAAGAGAATTCAGCAGGGGGCCCAAGCCCACATTTTGGGAGCCCGTTGTTAAAGTAGCCATGGGGGCCCTACTTTAACAACCGGCTCCCAAAATTCTTAAAAACTTAACAACCGGTTCTTGCGAGCCTGTGAGAGCCTGCTCCAGCACACCACTGAGCCTTTACCACCTCTTAGATAGGTGGCAGTAAATGTTCTCACAATAATTTTTTTAATGGCTATGCACTAGTGCTATCATTAGCACATGGCCATATATATTTTTTTAAAATGGAAAATAGCTCTTTTTCATGGCCGTGGTAAGGTAGAGGTAAGCGAGATCTCTTTAAGAAGAAATGGATGCTCTTTCAAGCATTTTTACAAATGGGGGAAGAACTTGAAGGAGAAGGGAGTTGGATCCTTGCTATGTACCAGTGGCTTGCTCAGTCAAGTTACTGTATGTGCATCAGGATAACTGTACAGTACTGCTGGTGAGTTGTGTTTATTTTTCATTCTGGCTTTTGACAGAGAAACATATTGCAATGCCTGCTTAACTTCCAGCTCATCTTATACCTAAATGAAATCCTGTAGTGCCCTCTTGTGGTTGAAAGCAGAACATCACAATCCTTAGGAACCTCAGTTTGCTGGTGACCCACTGTACATTAACAAAAAATAGTAATTTGAACCATTATTTCATTAGTGATTTTTTTTCATTTTATTTCTCAAGTTATGTTGCATATTTTGTTTCTATCAAGTCCACGGGGTGGGGGGCACTGAATCCAATTTTTGACTCTGGATTTTCCAACCAAACTTATTCAACAAGCTTGCAGCAGCATAGACAACGGCACTGCAGGGAATCTAGAATAACTCAAAGTGGTACAAAGAGTAGCATAATTCCCCAAAGCACTAAAAAGGGGCAAAAGACACCAATATCAGTAGCTGATCATCCATAACAATTATTTCTCCAACGTTTTGTGAAGGTCCAGAGCAGTCCTGATGTGTAAATAGCTTCAGGAACTGGCTTCAGGAATAAAAGACTAATCAAACCATCTAATAACCCATTCCCTCCAAATTTTGCCTATGGAGTGAATGGGATACTGGGTCATGGGGATTAAGTTTGAAGACCAAATTCCCCTTCGCTGCGCTTCTGATCATGCTGCTACTTGTAGTGGGGGACAAGGTCTCCGGCATATCAGTCTCCTCTGCAAGCAGTGAGAGAGGATCAGGGTCGCAAGAGCAGAAAATGACACTAAAAACAGGGGCATGAACAATCCAAAGCACTAAGAGAGGGACATAGCAGCATCACAGTGGCATGAACTCAAAGCACCCTGAGAGGGTACATCCTGGAGCTGCCCAGTCTGGGTATTGTGGGGAAAGTAGTCAAATCATCTATGCTAATAGTCAAAGCAAACTATGAAGGATGTCTGTAGTTCTCCTGACATACAGTGGGGGAAATAAGTATTTGATCCCTTGCTGATTTTGTAAGTTTGCCCACTGACAAAGACATGAGCAGTCCATAATTGAAGGGTAGGTTATTGGTAACAGTGAGAGATAGCACATCACAAATTAAATCCGGAAAATCACATTGTGGAAAGTATATGAATTTATTTGCATTCTGCAGAGGGAAATAAGTATTTGATCCCCCACCAACCAGTAAGAGATCTGGCCCCTACAGACCAGGTAGATGCTCCAAATCAACTCGTTACCTGCATGACAGACAGCTGTCGGCAATGGTCACCTGTATGAAAGACACCTGTCCACAGACTCAGTGAATCAGTCAGACTCTAACTTCTACAAAATGGCCAAGAGCAAGGAGCTGTCTAAGGATGTCAGGGACAAGATCATACACCTGCACAAGGCTGGAATGGGCTACAAAACCATCAGTAAGACGCTGGGCGAGAAGGAGACAACTGTTGGTGCCATAGTAAGAAAATGGAAGAAGTACAAAATGACTGTCAATCGACAAAGATCTGGGGCTCCACGCAAAATCTCACCTCGTGGGGTATCCTTGATCATGAGGAAGGTTAGAAATCAGCCTACAACTACAAGGGGGGAACTTGTCAATGATCTCAAGGCAGCTGGGACCACTGTCACCACGAAAACCATTGGTAACACATTACGACATAACGGATTGCAATCCTGCAGTGCCCGCAAGGTCCCCCTGCTCCGGAAGGCACATGTGACGGCCCGTCTGAAGTTTGCCAGTGAACACCTGGATGATGCCGAGAGTGATTGGGAGAAGGTGCTGTGGTCAGATGAGACAAAAATTGAGCTCTTTGGCATGAACTCAACTCGCCGTGTTTGGAGGAAGAGAAATGCTGCCTATGACCCAAAGAACACCATCCCCACTGTCAAGCATGGAGGTGGAAATGTTATGTTTTGGGGGTGTTTCTCTGCTAAGGGCACAGGACTACTTCACCACATCAATGGGAGAATGGATGGGGCCATGTACCGTACAATTCTGAGTGACAACCTCCTTCCCTCCGCCAGGGCCTTAAAAATGGGTCGTGGCTGGGTCTTCCAGCACGACAATGACCCAAAACATACAGCCAAGGCAACAAAGGAGTGGCTCAGGAAGAAGCACATTAGGGTCATGGAGTGGCCTAGCCAGTCACCAGACCTTAATCCCATTGAAAACTTATGGAGGGAGCTGAAGCTGCGAGTTGCCAAGCGACAGCCCAGAACTCTTAATGATTTAGAGATGATCTGCAAAGAGGAGTGGACCAAAATTCCTCCTGACATGTGTGCAAACCTCATCATCAACTACAGAAGACGTCTGACCGCTGTGCTTGCCAACAAGGGTTTTGCCACCAAGTATTAGGTCTTGTTTGCCAGAGGGATTAAATACTTATTTCCCTCTGCAGAATGCAAATAAATTCATATACTTTCCACAATGTGATTTTCCGGATTTAATTAGTGATGTGCTATCTCTCACTGTTACCAATAACCTACCCTTCAATTATGGGCTGCTCATGTCTTTGTCAGTGGGCAAACTTACAAAATCAGCAAGGGATCAAATACTTATTTCCCCCACTGTATATACATGATTATAAAAAAACAAAAGGCTAATCAATCCATCTAAACCAAGGGGCAGATTTTCCATTATGGGGGCAGGGACAGTGGCATAACTGCAGTTCCTCTTTCCCATTCCATGCCAGCCTATCTTAGCTTGTTAGGAGGACAGCAGCAGTGCAGTACCTCAGGCTGTCTTCCTCTACTGTCCAGATCCCCACCGTCATGCTTTGAGCTGGGTGGGACACTGTGGTGCTGAGCAGCTCAAGGTGCAACAGGAGTGGTCTGGACCAGGCCTGACCTCAGATTTTGGGGGGCCTGAGCCCAGGGCTGAAGGCAGTGGGTGAAGCTTGCCGCCATATTGGTTTGTCCAAAAAAAAAATAGCAAACTTGTGAGGTTTATATTGTTTTAATAAACATCCTTGGTATTGCATTCTCTCTATTAGGAGGGGATACAAGTTACAAAATTGGTTCCCTTCTAACATTTAGCACCTAGCATATAATGAACATTCATTCCTGTCTGTCTGATGTGATTAGACTCCAACCACTCAATGCAAAGTGACTTAACTGGGCAGGAAAGGTTCCTGCCCGGTTAAATCGCTTGTGATGTGGGCTGAATATTGACCAGCAAGTTTCCATCTTCCTTTCTCTTTATGACTCTGCTCATTGTCTTGCACATAGAACTCCCTGGAAGCCTTTCACCGCTACAAGTGCTCTCTGACAGCTATTTTATTTATTTGAAAGCTTCCTGTATGTAGTTCCTGTGTACATCCCTATGCTGCACAAGCCTGCATGTTTCTAAATATAACTGAGATAAAATAACAATGCACAATGATGTAATGCATAGGGATTGCAACTAGATCATGATTCGCCCTACAGGGTTGATCCAGTCCTGGGCTTACCCCCAATGCATGCAGGGACTTGTAGGCTTGCTTTTCTTAGGGAATCCCATGGGGAAATCAGAACCACAAGTCCCTGCATGCAATGGGGTAATCGCAGGACTAGATCAACTCTGTCAGGTGAACCTGGATCTAGTTGGTGTTGTGGACATACCAAAATGGCAGCTGCTGGGGGAACTGACTTCAGCTTTTTGATGTCATGCCGTCTCCGGTCATCAAACCTCCTTGTTTTTTTGTGAAACTGAAAAAGAGACAAAAGAGGGAAAACGACCACGGACTCCTAAGATGAAGAAGATAGCCTTGATACTTTAGAAAAGCCCTCCCTCGTGCACTGAACATGTGCAGAGGGCAGGCTTTCCTCGTGCATGCTCAGTTTCACAAAAGCCAAGAATGTGTGTGTGTGTGGGGGGGGGGGGGGAAAGGTTTCTACTGACAGGGCTTGGGGACCCCCATAAGCCAAAGTAGCAGACTGTGCCTCAATTTGGGGGCGGCCCCCCATGGCTATGCCACTGGCCTGGACAGGATACAGCCCAACATATTCTCTGCCACTCCACTTTTCCTTATAAGCTGATTGGGCTGGAATGGGAAGGGAAGGGAAGGGAAGGAGAGAGAAGAACCACCGCTTTTGCCACTGCTACATTTATAATTTAATAAGCAAATCTATAGAAATTATGCAAATCAACCCTCTTCCATTGCAGTCAGCCTTCAGAATGTTTTTTTTTCTAGTGCAGACTGGTACTGAAATAAACTAACCAGCAGCATACAGATGGTGAACTATGAGGCAATATTCAAAGGGTTTAGGCTCCTATCATTGTTGCATTGCAACTTTACTAGAGCTGGGTTCCCAAATTTAGGCTCTGAATTTAACTAAGCTCCTAATTTTAGTATTATAAATATATGAGGCTACAGGCGGAAGAGGGAAGATATGATACAGATATTTAAATACTTCCATGGCATAAGCGCACAGGGGGTGAGTTCATTTCAATTGAAAAGAAGCTCTGGAATGAGCGGGCATAGGATGAAAGTGAAAGGGGATAGACTCAGGAGTAACCTGAGGAAATACTTCACAGAAAGGGTGGTGAATTCATGGAAAGGCTTCCCGGCAGTGGCGTAGCTACGGGGAGCCATGGGGTCTGGGCCCCCCCCCCCTCCAAAATTGGCTCTGGGGCCTCCAGTTTGGCTAGCAGGGGTCCCCAACCCCCGCCAGCTGCAGCATTTGTCTCGTGCTGGTCTCACCGCATTGCCTACCCTGCTCTTCTCAGTTGCACCGTGCGTGCTCGTTTTAGTGAGACTGAACATGTGCTCATGCTCAGTTTCATTAAAATGAGCGTGCACGGTGCGACTGAGAACAGAGCAGGGAAGTCAATGCAAGACCAGCTCGAGACAAATGCTTTAGCTAGCAGGGGTTGGGGACCCCCGTCAGCCAAGGTATCATTGTGCGGTGGCGGGGAGAGCGGAGGTGGGGAGGCAGGCCAAAATGTCTCCCCCATTTCTACCGGGAAGCAGGGGTGTAGCCAGATCTCGACAGGAGGTGGGGCCAGAGCCCAAAGTGGAGGGGGGGGGGGACTGACTGTATCTGAATTCAAAAAAGCTTTGGACAAATACATAAGATCTCTTAGGACAGGATAGCAGATGACATGATTGGGCAGAATGGATGTCTTTATCTACTTTCTTTTATCTATGTTCCAATGTTACAGAGATGAAGGTAGGGCCCTTTTACTAAGCTATGATAGACGCTAACACGCACCTAACACAGGGAAAATGGCCTAAAGCAGGACTCGCTAAAGTGTTCTGTGTTCGTTTTGCAACCTATGCACTAAGCCTGTGTATTTATTATTTTGTTGTTGTTGGGGTTTTTTTTGGAGGGGCATGTCAGGGCGGAGAATGGGCATGAATGTGTTAATCAGCTAGCACGCTGACATTACTACCATGCTAACTGGTTAGCATGTCCATAACGTGGGAACTCTTGGCGCCCCCTTTGCATCCAGCTTTTCCTATATAGGCGCGCATTGCCACTTGACCTGAAAACTATTCACGACCTAATCAACTTCCGAAAATCACTAAAGACTTTTCTTTTCAACAAGGCATACCATAATAATCAATAATAGGAATTCTAACTCATCACTACTTACTTGATATTCTGTTTTCTTATATACCGAATTGCTTATATCTATTACGTTACACTTGTTCTTTATGCAATACCAATTGTTTCTTTACTCTTGAATGGGGCTTGCCATGATGGAATATTGTAAGCAAAAAGAAGGGGTTCACACCTTCCACAAATCCAACAAGGAAAACAAATGCAGAGTGGAAGAAAATCCAATCCAAGAAACCAGTCAGAACTGACGGAATGAAAACTCCAAATAGACTTTATTAGGACCCTACATGGTCTGTGTTTCGGCTATAAAGCCTACATCAGGGGTCGATATGCTGATTTTCTATTGAGCATATGATACTACTGGAGCACTGAAAATAACACAAAGTCAAAATCAGAGATAGAGATAGTAGTAACTGGTGATCACTGCAAACTAATACAACTCCAAAGAAAAAAATATTGTAAGCCACATTGAGCCTGCAAATAGGTGGGGAAATGTGGGATACAAATGCAACAAATAAATAATAATAAATAAATAGGAGGAAGTACTCCTGCAGTAATTTTTTTTTATGGCCGGGCGCTAATGCTAACATTAGCATATGATCAGAAAATGATATAGTAGAAAATTGCCTTTTTACAGTCACACTAGAAATGCACTTAGTATGCAGGAAAGACTCACGTAAGAATACACTAAGCCCGTTTACTAGCGAAGCTTAGTAAAACAGCCCCAAAGTTAGTTACTTAGCACCGATCTTCTGCAGTGGGAACCCAACTCTAGGTAAATTTAAGAGACGTGATTGAGAACTAACGGAGCAAAAGTAAAGGCAGTGCATTTTTTCCAGCGAAAAAGGTGCCGGTACTCAAATGCCAGGCCACCCTTCAGGGGTGGGGTGATCACTGAGGGACCCACCGCACAATAGCCAGGTCCCCTGCAACCAGTCACAAAAGCTACAAGGCAGAATTGGTGTGTAGAGCCTGAGCTCTTTCATTAAAACTTAGGAACCATAGGTCAATTTTAACAGACAATGAAAAAGGTGCTGGTACTCAGTACCCCCCCAAATACCCCCTCAAAAAAAGCCCTGAGTAAAGGTAAACATAAGCCCAGGCACCAAGAGAGGCACAGAGCAGTGACAGATAAGGTAAAGCAACACCAATAGGATAGTGGGATGATCAACCCAAGGCAATATGAAAAAGGGCAAGATATCAGGAATAGTGACATTTACCACACTCCTTTTAGCTGGTTCTTTGAAGACACTTTTCCCATGATTAATCAAACTCCTAAAATTCCCCTTAATGCAGAAATATTATATTACCTCTCAACAAATACATTCATATATACTGTATATAGGGATCAATATTCAATTTATCTGGTTAACTTTGGGAATTTATATGATAAATTATGCCCTTTATATCGAAGCCCACAGAATGGCTAACTTTTGCCCACACAATTCAATGTCTTGCTAAAATTTAACCAGATAATAATATGAGGTCTGGAAGGCAGGTTGGGGGCCTATCCTAAAGGCAAATAAACAACACTGATAATGAGTGTTATCAGGTTAACTTTACCTGATTAGCTGGGACCACATAAATAGCTGGCCTAAATTTAATTGCATATTCAGTGGCCTGAAAATCCACTTAAAATTCTCCAGTTAACTTTTAATTGAAAACCTCTGTGTCCCCTTAAATATTAGTCTCACATTTTTTAGCTCAGGCTTGTATATGTGGGAAGGGATGTACACGTGCCATAAGAAAGTACATTTTTCGCCATATGAAAGTACATTTTCCTTCAATGCTGGTAACTGGACAGCTGTACACAGAAGCAGTGCAACGGGTTGGGCCAGTGGACCAATCTTTTGCCAGCACAACATCAGCATGGGGATAGACTTGGAGACTTGACTCCTTCAACCAAAAAGGTGTTCCACTGCCCCTGGTTGTACATCACACTTGCCTGCAGTGGGATGGCTTTATAGTTTGTTTTGATTCCCAAGGTACTGAATGAAAGACATAGAAGGATTAGATGTAGTAGTGTTTATCCTCTTTGGTGGTCTACATTATTGTTACCATGTTCTTTCCCTCATTTGGGGATTTTTTCCTGCTCAGGTCTGTCTGTCATTGTCACCCTAATTATATATATTCCCATTTCTCTCCACAATGACTTGTGCATCCCTTTGCCACCTTCTATTAAAAACTAGCTGTTAAGCCCGTTAAAACGTGCGAGATTTGTGTTTTGCAAAATGTAATAATTCTCACCTCCATCCATATCCAGCAAACCTCCTCTCTTCCCTGCCCTCCCCTCCCCTGATCCATGTCCAGCAACCGTGCTCTCTCCCCTGCCCCCCCCATGTCCAGCAGCCCTCCTGTATCTCCTGGCCTCCCCCGTCCACCAACCATGCTCTCTCCCCTGCCCTCTCCCCATATCCAACAACCCTCCTCTTTCCCTTGGCCTCCCCCCGCCCCGTCCACCAACCCTCCTCTCTGCCCTGCTCTCTCCCTTTGTCCAGCAACCCTCCTTTCTCCCCCCTGCCCTCCCCCCATGTCCAGCTACCCTCCTTGCCGCCGCTCCCTCCCCCCTCTGTGCCGGGCCCCCTGCACTGACATGAGAGCGCCTCTCACCTCCGTGTGAAAGCGCTGCAGGCAGCAGCAGATCGCTCTGCTGCTGCCTGCAGCGCTTCCACACAGAGGTGAGAGGCGCTGTCATGTCAGTGCAGGGTGCCCGATACGGAGGGGGGTGGGAGTGGTGGCGACGATGACATCGGGGATGGGGGGGTGGAGGTTGGTGCGCCAGCGATGTTGGTTCGTTTCAACTTTCCAGGCTCCAGCGGCAGGCAGCGTCCGACTCCGTTTCCCTCTCTGTTCCGCCCTCTGACGTCATCACGTCTTGACGCGAGGGCGGGACAGAGAGGGAAGTCTCTACTGCGCATTTGCAGGTGAGTCGGTCACTTGCCATTTATATGTTTGATGGTTTATTAAATCATTGAACAATGGACATTAAACATTAACACACTAAGGTGCTCATTTCTTTAAGCATATGGACGCTTCAAAAACCCAAAATGAACGTCCATGTAGTGGGAACCTTCAAGTACCGATTTTGCAACGTCCACACAGGGAGTATCCAAGAGAGCTAGGCATCATAAAGTGGATGTTTCCTGAAAGGGCGATCTGGGGACGTGTCGAAGGCAGTGTCACGATCTGGACGTCCGAATGCAATAACGTATAGCAGGCCGACATCCAGGGCCAGAAGTGAGAACATCCATCGCTAGACCTGATATAAAAATGGACAAGTGAAGCCACAACTTATCTTTTGTGACCCATCTGTGTTGTTGCTGAGTAAAAGAGAGTGGACAGGTGGCTTATGGTTTGCTTGCTGACTCTGTGGGCCCCAGTCTGAACAGTTTACGCTACAAATCTCCAGTTCTGCCTTTTGTATTGTCTCTTCCTGAATCTATTGCCCTTACCTATAGCGCTGTGTACATCTAGTAGCACTATAGAAATGATTAGTAGTAGTAAAACCTGCCTCTTCCGTATCCACACCCATTCCCTGCTGTATACTAGGCCCCATCCCCCTTTGCTATGTTCTCCTTCCCTCACCAGCCCCTCACTGTCCACAACCCAGCACAGATCCCATTCTAGCTCCTGGCCTTTACTGTTTCTCAGTGTGTGTGTGTGTGTCGTGGCGATGGGGGGGGGGGGAGGAGGAGCCCCGTCGACCCCACTGATCATACATGCATTGCTGGATATGGCTGAGAGTCAAGAGGAAAGGGCTAGCAGGAGGAGTAGCCAAATGATTAGTGCAGTAAGCTGAGATCCTGGGGAACTGGGTTTGATTCCCACTGCAGCTCCTTAGGATCCTGGGCAAGTCACCTAACACCTCCATTGCCCCAGGTATAAAAAAAAAAAAACACCTTAGATTGTGAGCTCACTAGGGATAGAGAAAGTGCCTGCATATAATGTGTTCAGCACTGCATACATCTAGAAATGATTAGTAGTAGTAAAAGCTTGCCAGCTATGTCCACCTCCTGGGTTCCATGCTGCCCAGCTCCTCTGTGGCCACCCCTGGCACTGCACTCCCATCCTCTGGCTCATCAGCTTCTCTGAAATCAGCTGGGGGTGGGATGGGTTTGACTAACAACTCCTCCTGTTCTTTCTCAGCAGCTGTCCCCTGCCTAGTGTCCTGCTGTTGTTCCAATGGAGCCATGGTATGCCCTCCTGCATCTTCCTGCCCCACTACCTTTTGTTCCTGCTCCTGTACAGGAGGCTGGCCCTCTGGCTGTGTGCTGGCACCCTCATTGTCTTCTGAGTCTGACTCAACACCTGCAGGTTAGTGGAAAAAATGATCTAGCGTTAACATAATCACACATAAATTCCCCAAAGCTATGTCCACTCCATCCTTTAAATCCTGGCCTCTCCATAGACCCTGAGGCTGCAATTCAGCAGACTGTTATACAAGGGCTGAAAAGATTCATCTTATCTCTCCCCCCCCCCCCCCCAAACTCTCATCATGTTTTCCAACCCTGCAGCACAGTAACTATGCCCTCAACAATGGCTGTACATAACACCACACTGTGGCATCATTTCCAAAGCAGATGGACGTCTCAGGATGGCCAAAAAGAATTAATCTTCCAAAAACATCCAAATCGTGATTTTCAAAAGGCAGAATTAGGACATCCTACACTGCAGTTCATCCAAATAGCAAGGGGCATGTTTTGGACATGGTTAGGGAGAGACTAGGGAGGGTCCAAATTTAGGATGTCCAAAAGTGATAATCAAATGGGAAGAAACGTTAAAGTTAAAAAAAGAAGGGCATCCTATCTTAGACCTGTTTCAATCACACTAGAGTATAAAAAGGTGCATTCATAATTTGGCCATTTTATTTTGGAAAATGGTTGTTAATTTTGGATGTATTTTTGACCAGAAAACCCTGATGTTTTTCCTGTTCAAAACTGGCTGAGAAGATTTTTTTTTTAATGTTCTGACTTGGATATTCATTTCAAAATGCCGGTCAACACATCAGAAAATAAAACAAATGCTTTACCTGCAAAGCTTACATCAAAAATCCCAGTTCTCTCTTCTGAGGTCCTTAAGGATCCCGCCAAGAGGCATACCCCTTTGACAAGCCCGTTCAGCACAACAGCTGAAGCATGGTGCTTTAGTGTTTACTGATGATGATGTCATAGGTGGGGGGAGTGGCTTTCACCCAATGCAGGAAGCAAACACTGAATTCCACATCTCTGCAGTACAAAGGATGCTGCTGTTCAGAAATTGCACCAGTTATGCCAAAGGTAAAGTAAAACATGCATAAAAGCCAGGCAGAATGCTCTGTTTGTCGATGTCTAATCAAGGCCACTAATGATGACATTATAGGAGGTGGCAGGGCTTCCACCCAGTGCAGGAAGCAAATAAGTATTGCCAAAGGTCCATGAAGCCCAGAATCCTGTTTCCAACAGTGGCAAATCCAGGTCACAAATACCTGACAGGATCCCCAAAAAGTACAAAACATTTTATGTTGCTTATCCCAGAAATAAACAGTGGAGTTTCCCCAAGTCCATTTTAATAATGGCTTATGGACTTTTCCTTTAGGAAGTCGTCCAAACCTTTTTTAAACACCACTAAGCTAACCGCCTTTTACCACATTCTCTGACAATGAATTCCAGAATTTAATTACACGTTGAGTAAAGAAAAATTTTCTCCGATTCGTTTTAAATTTACTACTTTGTAACGTCATCGAACGCCCCCTAATCCTAGTATTTTTGGAAAGAGTAAAGACAATTCATGTCTACCCTTTCCACTCCACTCATTATTTTATAGACTTCTATCATATCTCCCCTCAGCCGTCTTTTCTCCAAGTTGAAGAGCCATAGCCGCTTTAGCCTTTCCTCATAGGGAAGTCGTCCCATCCCCTTTATCATTTTTGTTGCCCTTCCCTGCAACTTTTCTAATTTCACTGAATTTCACAGCTCTACAGCACAATATAAGCTGCTGTTCAGTCCATATAGAAAAGGTAAAACTGCAATGTGCATATCAGATAGGCAGAATGCTCTCAATTTGCCTCAGTAAGTCAGCATCTAATCAAGGCCATTAATGAGCTTTGTAGACAATCTTTACACCCTTATACATATAACTTTGCTGTATATTTTCAAAATTTGAATAGTACTAAGCCAATAATACATCTGAATGCCCTGATGCTATCCATACAATATGAAAATGGGTTTAGGGTGGCACAAGGACAAGCTTTCAAACATCCATAAGTATATAAACATCTCCATATTGGGACAGTCCGAAGATCCATCAAATCCAGTATCCTGTTTCTAACAGTGGCCAATGCAGGTCACTTGTACCTGGCAAGGTCCCAAAAAAGTAAAACAGATTTTGTACTGCTTCCACCAGGTGTGAGAAATGGATTCTCCTAAGTCCACCTTAATAATGGTTTATGGACTTTATGAACTTTTGTTTTAGGAACTTGTCCAAACCCTTTTTAAAGCCTAATTTTCATTATGCTGAAGCATCGGCCTGTGCCTTCTCAGTGGTGGGTCCGAAGCTATGGAAATGCATTACAAGGGCACATTTGTTTTTGTTCAACACTGCAGTTATTGAAGACGCACTTGAATGTACTGGCTTTTGTTCATTCCTAAGACTTAATTAGGCAATCCTCCAGCTCAGGTTCTCTGTATGATTTTAAAATGTATTTTTGTTTGACATGTTTTGTAATTATGTATGTATGTTTTTATGATGTAAGAAGCTTAGGGATAGGCAGGATATAAATTTTTAAAATAAAATAATTAAATAAATAAGCTAACTGCCTTTACCACATTCTCTGGCAATTAATTCCTAAGCTGACTTTTGTAGGCTTATTTATGTTGGACCTTCAGATGTCACTCGGGAATATCAAATTTTCACTGAAACTCCTGCACCATGGTCATCATAGGTCTCAATCTTAGCCAACTTTTTAATTTTCAGAAACATTTTAATCCGTATTAAACAAAAATTCAGTCTCTGAATCATGATTTCAAATAAAGAATGGTACTCATCTGCTTAATAGAACTTGGCAGGGGGACTTAACTCCAACATGAAATTATGTTTCAACCTAGGCTTTATCAAGGATCATCCTCTCTATATGTGTACTTCTCTTTAATAAAATGAGCTTGCAAAACACAGAACAAAACAGTGATGGTCATTCAGCAGCGAACATAGCAGTAAACAGTGATTGCCTGTAAAACCCAAACTCTTGTTTTATTTATTTATTTATTAAGATTTATTTACCGCCTTTTTGAAGGAATTCACTCAAGGCGGTGTACAGTAAGAATAGATCAAACATGAGTAATAGGCAATTACAGCAGTAAAAATATTCAAAAACAATACAAAGTATGGCATGGTATACTACTTACAATGTCAACACAATACGTAATAGAACATTATAATTGATAGTGAAGGGTAAAGCAAAGATGTAACATATAGATAGGTAAGAAAGTAGGAAGAGTTAGCAAGTAAGGTGATTGATTTAAAGAAAGTTGCACATGAGGTCAGAGAGATGGTTAAATAGTATCTCAGCCAGAGTAGGAGTGGATAAGCATGTCCTGCTGCAGTATATGCAGCCCGAGTTACTCCTTGTGTGTGTGAGACTAGCAAGTTAGTTACTTCTTCCAATAAAGGCCTGGTTGAAGAGCCAAGCTTTCACCTGCTTCCTGAAGTAGAGATAGTCTTGTGTTAAGTGCAGCCTTTCAGGCAGTGCATTCCAGTGTGGGGGCTACTCCGGAGAAGGCTCACTTGCGGGTATCACAATGAGGCATATTTTCAAAGCACTTAGCCTTCCAAAGTTCCATAGAAACCTATGGAACTTTGGAAGGCTAAGTGCTTTGAAAATATGCCTCATTGTGTACTGTCTTTTGGAGAGAGTGTGGTTAGCGGAAGTCCATGGGAGGACCTTAGTGTCCTTGGCGGTGTGTGGAGGATCATCCTATGTTTCCCAAGCTTTAATACATAGGTTGACTGACTATACACCCACATTCTGCACCTGGACTAGCTTGCTACACATACTGTAACTTAGACCGGTTCCTGACATCTTGGTTAATGGCAAAGCTAGACAAGGATCTAATAGAGGATATTCAAAAGATTGGTATGAAAAGGGAGGTGCTACTGTTGGGAGATTTCAACTTGTCTGATGTGAACTGGAACGTCCCGTCTGCGGAATCAGAAAGAAGTAGGGAGACTGTGGACGTCTGTCAAAATACCTTGCTCAGACAAATGGTGACGGAACCCATGAGGAAAGGGTCGATGCTGGATCTAGTGCTCACGAATGGAGAAAGTGTTTCTAATATCCGGGTGGGAGCCCACCTATGTAATAGTGATCACACGATATGGTTTGATATAAGGACAAAGGCAGAGTGTGGATGCACAAAACTAAAAGTACTGGATTTCAGATGTACTGATTTTGATAAAACGGGGGAATACGTGAAAAAGGAGCTGTTGAGTGGGAAGACGTAGGAGAAGTAGAACATCAGTGGTCAAAGCTGAAGGCTGCTATAAATATGGCGACTGATCTTTACGCGAGGAAAGTAAACAAAACCAAGAGAAACAGGAAGCCTATATGGCTCTCCAACCAAGTAGCTGAAAAAAATAAGAGCAAAAGAGGCTTTGTTCAAGAAATACAAAAGAACGCAACGAGAGGATCATGGAAAAGATTATCAGATTAAACTCAAAGAAGCAAAGAGGGAAATACGGCTAGCGAAAGCGCGAGCGGAAGAAAAAAATGGCTAAAGATGTAAAGAGAGGTGACAAGACCTTTTTCAGATATATTGGAGAAAGGAGAAAAGATAGGAATGGAATTGCGACACTGAAAGATAACGAGAATGGTTACATGGAAAGTGAGGATAAAGCGAATGTGCTAAACAATTACTTCTCTTCAGTGTTCACGGAGGAAAATCCTGGTGAAGGACCGCGGTTGGCTGCCGAAGGAATATCTGGGAATGGAGTGGATACTGCACCATTTATGGAAGAAAGAGTTTATAAACAACTTGAGAATCTGAAGGTGGACAAAGCTATGGGGCCGGATGGGATACATGGATACTGAGGGAGCTCAGGGAGGTCCTAGCGGGACCTCTTAAAAGATTTATTTAATAGAAGATTTAGAGATGGGAGAGGTTCCGTGAGATTGGAGACGAGCAGATGTGGTGCCTATTCACAAAAGTGTAGACAGGGAAGAAGTGGGAAACTAGAGTGATCTTGCAATAAAAAAGTCTTACACCACTCCAGGGCTCGCACCAGTACCTGCATAGCTACATCACCTTGATGATGGAAAGAAGACCCTCCATCTAAGTTTTTGCAAGCTAAGTAGTTATTTTTATTAAAGATTCCATTCTTCTGATTATTTAGAGTCGAGATACAGGATAGGAGGCAGGGAGTGCTATGATGGTGGAATGGTGTTGTTGCATTTCTCGAGTCTTCGGGACGCTGTAATACACCAAAAAAACTGAGCAAAATTGACAATTTTATAAACATATTATTATAAGTTTTTCACACCAATATAGAGTTTGGTTTTGACCTTATATATATATTTGGGTTGGTTTCTTTATTATTTTTTTCAGTTTAAATTTAATGCCAAGAATTATAATCAAACTCAATAAATGATAAATAACATTAGTAATTAAAAATTGTGCTCAGTGAAAACATGATCATCCCTCAATGAGATAAACAAAGTGCTACAATCATTGCACCCAAGGACAGATAAGCATATATGTCCATGTATTTCACAACTGGGTAAAGGTGGTTTTTGTTTTGGACCAAATTCTCTCTAGGCATCTGCAATTTCTTTTTTCTTTGAGCATATTCTCAGAGAACCAGGGATATATTTTTCTGGAGAGTATAGATATTCAATGTTAAATTTTTCCTCTAGTTTGGAAGGTGAACTTTTTGTTGATTATGATATCTTTTGGGGCTATATTCTTTCAAACCGAGGGTAAAATTTAATTTGTAATGGTTTGACTATAGTATTGGTGACCATAATTCAGAGATTTGGAAGTCAGTTGGGTCAGTAAATCTAGATGCCAAGAAGTCTAATTGATGACCTTTGTTGTGGTATTGGGAGTTTGTGGATATAGACAGGATGGAAAATTGCCAATAGTTAAAATTCAGGAAACTCTTGGTGTTAAGGTCATTATGTTTTTCTAGATGTAGATTACTGTCGCCCACCAGTCAAATATTATTTGAGTTAACACATATGTTGAACAAGAATTCTGTGATATCCTCTTCCGCATTATTCCAATTTCCTGGAGGTCGATAGAATAGTAGTAGGCCAATTTAATTAGTGAGCCATCTGTGATATTGCAGGCTACTGCTTCTAAGTTAGAAGACTGTACTTTTGAGATTGGATCAATTGTAAAGAAAGATTTATAGATTATGGCTATGCCACCGCCCCTTTTGATATTTCTAGAGAGACCAACCAACACAGACATCCCATCTGCAGACAGCCTTGCTAAATACTTCAATGAAAAAATTACAAATCTATGTAACACGTTACCCCAGGACAATACCGACACTGAAAACTTCATCACTGGCCTGGACCCAACCCCTGGCGAATACCCAGTGGACAGATTCTGGTCAAACTTCGCCCTCCTCACCGCCAAAACAGTCACACAGGCGATCAATAAGTTCTCCAACTGTCACTGCAAACTGGATACCTGTCACAGCTACCTACTAAAATTTCCCCCCCCCCCCCCCCCACCGTTTCAAAGCAGACCTCACATCCCACTTAAACTACATGCTTCAACAAGGTCTCTTCCCTAAGGAAAAATGGCAACATCCTACCCACCCCAATACCAAAAGATCCCAAGAAAAAAATTAACAAAATCACTACCAACCAGTAACATCAATCCCACTGGTGGTCAAACTGATTGAAAGTATGGTAACCAAACAACTTACTGACTACATACACAAATTCACAATACTACACGAATCACAATCAGGATTCTGCACCCTCCATAGCACTGAAACAGTACTAACTACCCTCCTAGCCAAATTCAAGAAGAAAATAGCAACAGGTAAAAGCATACTTCTCCTCCAATTCGACATGTCTAGTGCACTCGACATGGTAAACCATAAAATACTACTAAGACTCCTGGACTACTTCGGAATTGGAGGACACATACTTAATTGAATCAAGGGCTTCCTAACTACTAGATCATATCAAGTGAAATCAGGCTCAAATATATAACCCTCTTTAACCTAGTGATGACCCCACTAGCCAAATCCCTATCCAAACAAGGCCTCAACCCCTACATCTACGCTGACAATGTCACGATATAAATCCCATTCAAACACGATCTAACAGAAATCACAAACAAAATCGAAATCAGCCTGCAAATCATGAACTCATGGGCAGATGCATTTCAATTAAAACTCAACACTGAAAAAACACACTGTCTCAACATATCATCACAACACAACACATACAAACCCACCAGTATAAACACCCCAGATTACACTCTTCCTGTCTCAGACAGCCTGAAAATTCTTGGGGTCACCATCGATCGAAACCTTATGCTAGAAAGCCAAGCGAAAATTACAACAAAGAAAATGTTCCACTCAATGTGGAAACTCAAACGAGTAAACCTTTCTTCCCGTGGAAAATATTCCGCAGCCTGGTACAATCAATGGTGCTAAGTCACCTAGACTACTGCAATCTATGTCGGATGTAAAGAACAAATTATAAAGAAACTTCAAACTGCCCAAAACACCGCAGCCAGACTCATATTTGGAAAAACGCGATACAAAAGGGCCAAACCCCTACGTGAAAAATTGCATTGGCTTCCAATCAAAGAACGAATCACGTTCAAAATCTGCACCCTGGTTCACAAAATTATTCACTGCGAGGCCCTGATCTACATGGCAGACCTCATAGACTTACCAACCAGAAACACAAACAGGTCAGCACGCACATTCCTAAATCTCCACTACCCAACCTGCAAAGGAATAAAATACAAATCAACATATGCATCCAGCTTCTCCTATATAAGCACACAAATATGGAATGCACTACCAAACACCACAAAAACAACGCATGACCTAACAACCTTCTGGAAATCATTAAAGACCTATCTTTTCAAGAAAGCCTACCACAACGATCCAACCTAAACACCCGAACCCTGCAACACAACAAAACTTGTACCAGAAAAGAACACTTAATTCTTCCTCCTCAACTACCTGTTACTCCTGAACTTTAACGCAATTACCACTATGTATTTCTGATACCGGAATTGGCGTTCACCATCATGGTACTATGTAAGCCACATTGAGCCTGCAAATAGGTACAAATGTAACAAATAAATAAATCACCATGGAAAACAGAATGCGGAGTACCTCAAGGATCACCACTATCGCCAATACTCTTCAACCTAATGATGACCCCACTAGCCAAAACCTTATCCAACCATGGGCTTAACCCTTTCATCTATGCAGACGATGTCACAATATACATTCCCTACAAACATGATCTGACAGAAATCACCAACAAAACCAAGCTCAGCTTGAATATCATGAACACATGGGCAAATGCATTTCAGCTAAAACTCAACACAAAAAAAACATTGCCTCATCCTCTCATCCCAATACAACACATACGAACCCACAAAAATAACCACCCCAAACCATACCCTCCCGATCTCAGACAGCCTGAAAATTCTCGGCGTAACAATCGACCGCAATCTCACACTAGAGAACCAAGTGAAATCTACAACAAAGAAAATGTTCCACTCAATGTGGAAACAAATGCCTGAAACCATTCTTCCCAAGGGAAACATTCTGCAACCTGATACAATCAATGACACTAAGCCATATAGACTACTGTAATGGAATCTATGCAGGATGCAAGGAATAAATCTTAAAGAAACTCCAGACTGCTCAAAACACGGCGGCCAGGCTTATATTTGGAAAAATGCGATACGAAAGTGCCAAACCCCTCCATGAAAAATTGCACTGGCTTCCAATCTGCACTTTGGTCCACAAAATAATCTATGGCGAAACCCCGGGATACATGACAGACCTCATAGACCCACCAACCAGAAACACAACAAGATCAACACGAACATACCTAAATCTCCACTACCCTAGTTCCAAAGGACTTTAATACAAATCAACCTATGCATCCAGCTTTTCCTACATAAGCACACAACTATGGAACGCACTACCCAAAATCGTGAAAACAACATATGACCACCTAAAATTCCGGAAAGCATTAACAACCAACCTTTAATATCTGCTTTATCAATAACTGATCTTGCATTAATATACCCTATTTGGTATTGGCAAGTAGGAATCTGAATTATAGTGAGAAGAAGCAATGTTGAATAGTTGTTTATTTTGTGGTGGTTTTGGTTTGAATGTATAAGTTGTTCTAGGAGAGGGGTAGTCGTGAGTATAGTAATTCGTAGAAGGGTTATCAATATTTAGTTTTCCTCTGAAAGGTATAGTTTAATTGTAGTCTGGGGGTATGTATTATTGGGATATTATGTAGTAATTTGTATGTTTGTGATCGAAGACTTAAAAGTCCACAAAATTAGAGAAATGAAAGGTAGCCAACGGAATAGTCTTGACATAGATTGCACTGTATTATGATAGTGGTCACCTTACTGTGAAGTAATTAGCGATAGTTATAAATCTGTACTGTTTATAAGGTAACGAGAGTTAAGATTTTGAAGCTAATGTAATTTGATTATAAAACAGAAAAGATGAGAATTTATAAATTATGATAATATGCATTGTGGTTTAGAGAATTATTGATGATAGTGTTAGCTGATATTGTAGGGAAAAGCAGCAAATAAAGAAATTACAATTTAGCGTTTAACACCCATACTGATAGTAATGAGTAGTATTACATTTGTAATGACCTATGCTTAGTAAGAAAAGATGGATTACATCTGTTTAAAACAAATGTACAATAACATTTGAGTCTCTTAGGTTATATTAACGTTTTGTTAACTGGAATTCTTAAACAGGAAGTAATAATTCAGCTGGTTGCTCATGAAGTTGCTCACAAAGGGGCAGGATGTGACATCTCAGCAGGCTATTGAGAATTCAAACTGGGGTGGAAGATGACATCACTGCTCAGCGTGTTCTGTCCAAGGATTGCTGCGTGCAGTAGCAGGGAAAATTTGGTGAAGCCTCCCAGGTGGACTGGGGTTTGTTTCAAGTGCTTTAGTGGAAATTTAAAGGGAGCAGGATGTTAAGCGACGCCTCAGCAAGCTGTTGAGATTTTAAACACTAATACAAAACCAGAAAATAGTCCTTTTACAGCTGTGGTAAAAATGGCCTTAGTGCATGGGAATGACCCGTGAAAGGGCCCGCTAAAGCCACTTTCTGCTGCAGCTTAGTAAAAGGACTCCTATGTGATTTACCCAAGATGAGAAGGAGCAGCATTGGGATTTTAAATAGGCTACTCTTCTCAGCATGGTGCTCTAACAACCAGACTATTCCTCCACTCCAGGTCCATTTTTCCTGTACACCAGGGCCCTTTTTCCCGCAGCGGGTAAAAAGCTTAAAAAATGGCCATGCAGTAGGATTACTCTTACTGCATGGCCTTGTGGCAGGGAGCACTTACCGTCTCCCATTCAGGTGGTGGTAAGGGCAGACCTGCCAAGTCTCCTGCACTGAGTGGGAGACTCCCGCTTTCACTAGTCATCTCCCGCACTCCTGCCAAAGCAGGAAAGTCTCCCGCTGATAGGGGTGGTCCTGTGAGGCACTAAGTCTGCTGCACTCCTCCTGCATCTTTCCCTTCCTGCCGCAACTCCCCCCCCCAATCTCTTTTCCTTCTTCCCTCCCTCAACCCTCTTCCTCTGAGTGCTACCTTTGTTTCAAACCTTGCCAGGCAGTGGCACCGATTCACAGGCACTACCCTGCCCCCATCCAGACATTCTCTCTCTACTGCTGTGGCCCACCCTCTCGATGTAACTTCCTGTTTCAGCTGGGGTGGGCCGCGCAGCAGGGCAGCACCCATTGATTGCTGCTGCTGCCCAGCAAGTTTTAAAACAAATTAAAGGTGGGCTCGGGGAAAAAAGGTTGAGGGCGGAAGAGGGGAGAAATAACAATTGAACATCAGTAAAACAGCTTAAAAAGTTATTGCAGCTGGTAGAGAAACTGCAGTTATAAACTGTATTTTGTGCTCATTTTTCTACAGTTCTATACAGATGGCCAAATTTCAGTGGGGATATCCTGTTTCTTGATGGGTTCATCTTAACTGCTGTAATCTGCCTTGGGAAGCCTGGTGCTATAAAGATGGAGTATACTGAAAGTAAAATTAAACTCTCCTTTCATTGGGGTACATGAAATCACATCTGCATCTGTTTTGTAGAAGTTTACATTTTAGATTCACAAACTATTATTCTGTTTGAACATGTTTCAGGGACAAGTGGTTTTATAAATCAAAATAAACATTTTGTTTCATGCAGATTTCTTATGTTTAATAACTAAATGGGCTCTAATCCCCTAATGCAGGTCATTGGTTTCTTATATTTTGTTTTAGTGATGACTTATACTGTACTAAAACTGAAAACTTTTATCTCTATCTGGTTGATAATAAACAAGTGCCACAATTTTGGAGTGGGCTTAAGCTCAAAGTGAGATGGCCAAAGCCCCCTTGCGTTATGTAATAGGGGATGTAATAGAGTGAACTGGAACTCTCTCTCTTACCCATCCCTGCTGTCACTGGTGTAAATAAAATATTTTCTGGAATGGCTGTGGGACTGAGGTGTACAAGGGGGTGGTGCCATGAGGTACAGTGGGTGGAGCCAAGGATGAATGGGGCCGGACTGGGGCCTGTACTAAAACTTCTCTCTCAAAAATTAGGGCCCCTTGATACTATAGCCAGTGTTGCCAGGTGGGCGGTTTTACCGCCCAATTGGGCGGTTTTCCGCGACCCGCCGCAGGAAATTTTTGCCCGCGGCGGGTTGCGGTTTTTTGGGCTGCTTTTTGGCTTCAGGGCGTTTTTTTTGGCCGCAGTGGGCGGGGTTGGTGACGTGGAGGCGGGGCCAATGACGGGGGAGGCGGGGCTGATTACGGCGGGGGCAGGGCTGATGACGCGGGGGCGGGGGTGTCAGGGGCGGGGTTTGAGTTTGGGCGGGTTTTGGGCTGGATTTTGGGCTCCTTTGTGCGGGAAAAAAATTTTCAACCTGGCAACCTTGACTATAGCTCTGCAAGGGCTCGAGCAGTAATTACCGCCAGGTTAGTGCCACAGTAAAAAAAAAATTGTTGTGCCAAAAATGGTACGCGCATAGGACAGAACTACCGTTGGAGACTGCATTGGGCGGTATTTCTGGGATGCTGTGCGGCAAACCTAGTAAAAGGATCCCTCGATCTGTATGCTGTTAACTTGAGCATTGGAAAGTTGTGTGTGCCGGTTCCGCAGTTTTTTTTTTTCCCCGCTGCAGTTCCCTATAGCACCGAAGTTGTGAGCATCAATTCATAGAAGCTTTTTCGCCATCTCAGCGTTCAGGCACACATTCTCTTCCCTTCTTCCACCCCAGTAGTACAGCTTCACCGGCTGTTCAACCCTAAAGGTCGCAAATATGGAGGCACTCCAACACTGCTACCAGCCCAGTCTCCTCTCTTCGTGGTGGCAAAGCGGGCAGGCACTCGTAATAGCACACAGCGCAATAATAGTTCAGTGGAAGACGTTTCCCTTTCTGCCAATCATCTCGCCACTCCTTTTGTCATCGTCGTGTCTCTCCCGAGCTCTTTACTTTTCAGGTTGCGACGTCCTGACCTGATGAGTGATGACCTACCCGCGCTCCCCCCCCTTTCCAGACACGTTGCAAACGAAACGATGTTCTTTCTATAGAGAGAGCGGCCGTCTTCTACTCAATCTCCCTCCGTCCTCCGATCGGTAGCCACAACTCCAAGTCCTCCTCCTCCACCACCCGCCGCGTGCTGCTGCTGGTCTCGCGATCAACGCTGCTGCGTAAGTTGGCGGCTTTAGCGGTTCTTATCGCGAGAGCAGCGCCACCGGCAGGGCCGGTCGTCTGAGTTGACGCGCTTTGCGTGCAGCAGCAGCTGTTCACACTGGAGGAGGAGGAGCGAGTGGCAGGCGGGCGGCGTTCCAGCGGCTGCTTTCTACAGCCCTCTTGCTGCATGACGCCTGGGGTAGCTGCCTCGCTCCCTCCCCTCCCCCCCGGGTCCCGGCCCTGCGGACCCAGAACTTCAGCCTGAGCCTCAGCATCAGCCCCCCCGCGAGGGCACGCTCAGCATGTATTTTCTGAGCGGCTGGCCCAAGAGACTGCTGTGCCCGCTGAAGGCGGCCGAGAAACCCTGCCACATCCAGCCCGACTCGCAGCGGCTCCTCTTCGCAGTGTTATCTCAGAGCCAGCTCAGCGTCTGGTTCAGCAGAGTAAGTACTGCGAGGGAAACAATCCCCGGGAAGCTGCGGACAAACACCTCCCCCCTCCCCGAAAAAAACCCCCAAAAACCTAACAACAACAAAACCCCTTCTCCTGATGTGTACGGCCTGGGATCGCCATCTGGCTCCAGAGATCTCCCGGGAGCTGAGCGCTGAAACTTCTCTGTGCTTGCAGTTTGACTTCTCTGTTTACAAGGGAGTCCTCAGCAAGTTGGTGGATTACCGTTTAGATATATAAGGCGTTTTCTTTGTAGGCTACAGTCTTTAAATCTATATCACTTAAAAAAAACCCCATGGAATATATTCTGGCGTGGTTAAGACAAAGAACCCGTTGTGCTGAATAATTTTGCTTGGTTGAAAATGTACGAATCCTACGTGATGTGTGGGGTTGACAAAATTCGTTGGCTGTATGCTTTTATTGTAGCTGGCAGTGAAGATTTTTGTCTTTTTACGGTGGTTAGGTAATGCTTTGTGTTGCTTGACATTTTGCAAGTACGGATTCATCAGTTCAGTTTAATGTAGTCAGAGTAGTGTTTAGTTTTACTGTTCTGCAGTGCACACGTGGCTGGAATTAGGTCCTCTACAATAAAGTGCCTTCCGTTTTAGTCCACGTAATAAAGATAATACCTAGAAATAAAACAATTGGACTAACCGAATACATTTTTTTTTCTTGACTGGATTTCGAAAGCAGAACCTTGCAAAAGATGACAATGGTTTTAACAAGTACAAGTTTGTAGGATCTTATTGTGCATGTCTCTCATAAGGCACCAGGTTTTGAGATTTATTGCACTTGGCTACTAACAGAGAAAATAGATACAAATCATATGGTGTATACAGACTGCCCATCTACTACCTCCACTGGGAGGCCATTCCAGTATCCAGCACCCTTTTTGGTAAAGAAGCATTTCCTTAGAGTACTTCTTAGTCTGTCCCATTTTACCGTGTTTAGTTCAAGGTAAATTGCATTAGTAAACGATATTAGTAACGCATGCATATCCCTAGTGACTGCAATAGTTGGAGAAAAGGGAAGAAAGTTATTTTTTGTGCCTTTGCATAAATCAGCTATTTTTGTAGAACTGTGTATTGGAATTTCCTTTGCAGCACGGGCCTCTTAGTACAGATTTCCAAGAAATTGGCAAATGAGCATGCACCCCATTAAAGCAGAGGGAATGTGATGACAGATAAGGGCCATGAGTCTCATCTAGTCTGCCTTCTTTGCTTGATCTTTGGTATTCTCTTATGCACAGTTAAGAATCTTATGTGTATTATGTGGGTTTGCTACTGCTTTTGTATCCACAATTCTATATCAATCATTTTTTAAGTAAATAACTATTGTTTTCATATTGTACCTTTTAGTCTACCCCAGTGCTCCCCAAGCTTTTATCCAATATAACCAGTGCATTTTTTCTAGTGAAAAAGGTGCTGGCACTCAAATGCCAGGCCACCCGTCAGAGGTGGGGTGATCATTGAGGGACCCACCCCACAGTAGCCAGGCCCCCTGCAACCAATCACAGAATCTATATCAAGGCAGAATTGGTGTGTAGAACCTGAGCTCTTTCATTAAAACTTGGGGTCCATGGGTCAATTTTAGCAGACAATGGAAAAGGTGCCGGTACTCAGTACCCCCAGGTACCCCCTCAAAAAAAGCCCTGAATATAACCCAGTTTTAAACATGTAAACAGAACCCCAGGTATTGATGAAAATAAACTAGCAAATATCTGCTGCCCTCACCCCACTTATCCAAAATATGAGTGCAACAGCAGTCTCACAGGACTCCATGAGTCTGTGTGTATTCTCAGACACCAGTATTCTGCATGGGGTCCCAGTCTAACAGGAAGCCCACCTAGGAGGAAGGTGCAAGGCCTGTAAACATTCACTGACTCTCGGGCCCAATGCTGAATGCCAGTTCTGTGCATAATGACGCAATGGAGGACCAAAGGGAGAGAGTTATCAGCCCTGTTTCTGTGACACTCATCTATTGATTGTGATCCCATTTATTTATTTATTTGTAGCATTTATACCTCGCTCTTTCCCGCTCGATAGCAGGTTCAGTGTGGCTTACAATGTATTTGTACAAAGTATAATAGAGAGAACACTGTGTATGGGTACAAAGTATCCTAGAGGTAACATAATGAATGGGTACAGAGTTACACATAGATAACACAATTGTATGGAGAAGGGTAAGAGGGAGAGATGTGAGGGGAAGGAATGAGTTATGGTAGTATTAGTGATGTGGATTAGATTTGTGAATTAAGTTGGGTTGTTTGGGTAAGCTTGTTTGAAGAGGTATGTTTTCAACAGCTTTCGGAATGGTAGATGTTCGTTGGTTGTTCGGATGTATCTTGGTATGGCGTTCCAGATTTGACTGCCTATTACAGAGAAGTTGGACGCGTAGTAGGTTTTGTATTTGAGACCTTTGCAGTTGGGAAGGTGAAGATTGAGATATGTACGAGAAGATTTGGACCCGTTCCTGGCTGGCAGGTCGGTTAGATTGGTCATGTAACTTGGAGATTCACCATGGAGGATCTTGTGGATCATTGTGTGGACTTTGAAGTTTATTCGCTCTTTGATAGGGAGCCAGTGGAGTTTTTCACGGAGTGGAGTTGCACTTTCAAATCGTGATTTACCAAAAATGAGTCTGGCTGCCGTGTTTTAGGCAGTTTGGAGTTTCTTCAGGATTTGGGCTGGGCAAGCAAAGAAGATGATGTTGCAGTAGTCAGCGTGGGTGAGTACTGTGGATTGTACCAGATTGCGGAATGTTGTTTGGGGGAGGAATGGTTTTACTCTTTTCAGTACCCACATCATGTTGAACATCTTCTTTGTCATGGCTTTTGTGCGAGTTCTAGAGTTATGTGATTGTCTAACGTTACTCCCAGGATTTTTAGGTTGTCGGATATTGGGATTGTAACATCAGGGGTGGTCATGGTGGTTGGGAGTGAAGTAGAGTGTCTTGATGAGAGGATTAAGCATTGAGTTTTTTCTTTATTCAATTTCAATTTTGAAGGCATTGGCCCAGGTGGCTAAGATGTTCATGCCAGTGATGATTTTTTCAGAGATTTCTGCAAGGTTGGATTGGAAGGGGATGAATATAGTGACGTCATCTGCATAGATAAAGGGGTTTAGACCAGCTTTGGATAGGGCTTTAGCCAGAGGAATCATCATAAGATTGAAGAGGATCGGGGATAGAGGCGATCCTTGGGGGACTCCGCATTGTGAGGACCATGCAGATGATACAGATGAGGTTGATTTGACTTGATAGGATCTGGTGGTGATGAAACTTTTCATCCATTTAATGATGTTTCCGCCGATCCCTAGTTTGTCCAGTAGTTTCGTAAGAATATCGTGGTCTACCATGTCAAATGCGCTGGATAGGTCAAACTGCAGGAGAAGTATGTTGTTGCCAAATGAAATTTCTTGTTTGAACTTGGATATTAGGGTGAGTAGTACCGTTTTAGTGTTGTGTGCAGGTCGAAAACCTGACTGCGACTCATGTAGTATGGAGAAATTTTGTATGAACTCGTTGAGTTGGGAGGTCACTCTATTTTCCATTAGTTTGGTTAGAAGAGGGATGGAGGCCACAGGTCGATAGTTGGTGATATCTTTCGCTGGTTTTTAAGGGTATTTTTGGTATTGGTGTGAGTAGAATATTGCTGTGTTTGGAGGGGAAGGAGCCTTGTTGAAGTAGGAAATTTAAGTGGGTGGTGAGGTCAGTAATGAATCGAGCTGGAGCATTTTTCATTAGATAATTGAGACATGATTCCAGGGGGCAGTGAGACTTGGAGAGTTTGGATAGTGCTATGGAGATTTCCTTTGTGCTGAGGGGGGAGAAGTTTGTCCAGGAGCGGTCTGCCGGGATCTCTTCTGGGTCGGGATCCATTTCGTCGAGGAAAGTATCAATGTTTGTGTCATCATGGGGAATTGTGTTGCATAGATTAATGATTTTGTCGTTGAAATATTTGGCCAGTTGGTCGGTGGATGGATAGTTTGAGGGTGAAGTTGTTACTGGATTTGTGTTGAGAAGGTTCTTTATAATTTGGTATTGTTTTTTTATGTTTGTTTTTGTTTTGTGTTGTATGATCTTTTGGCTTGTTTAATGTCATGCTTGTATTTCTTTTGCGTTTGTTTCCACGCATTCAGGGTGCGATCATCTTTTGATTTACTCCAAGTTTTTTCTAGTTTCCTTGTTTGTTTCTTTAGATTTTTTAGTTCTTCGTTGAACCATGGTGAGGGTTTATTCTTTGTGCTTAGAGTTTTGGAGTGTAGTGGGGCAATTTCATCCAGAATAAGTTTGCATCTGTGGTCCCATATTGTTAGAAATTGGTTTGAGTTTGGATCTATTGACCAGTCATTGTCATAGATTTGTTGCCAGAAGGTTTCATTATCGATTAATCCTCTGGTGTTGATTGTTATGGGGTCAGGTGGTTTGGGTTGGTTTTCTTTCCGCCATTGTATGGATAGGGTTGCTTTGTGATGGTCTGACCAGGGGGAAGCTGCCCAGTGGATATCTGATAGGAGAAAGGTTTGGTCTGTGGAGTGTTTGAGTGAGATGATATCAAGTGAATGTCCTTTGATATGGGTTGGTACTGTTGAAGGAAAGTTGAAATCCCATAGTTGGAGGAAGTCTTTACATTCCCAGGCGTGAACAAAATTGGAGTCTTCTAAATGGAGGTTTAGATCCCCTATTAGTAGTATGTTGGAGTTATTAACACATGCATTTGATATAAAGTCCATGAATGTGGTTTGGTTATGGTTCCAGTTGGGAGGTCTATAGAACAGTAAGCAGGTTATGTGTTCATATAGTGTGGGGCTATATAATTTTATAGAGGTAATTTCAAGTTGAGCTGAAATGGACTCAGAGATGGGTTCTGCAGAGAAGTTGGATCTGTGGATGAGTGCAATTCCTCCTCCTCTTTTATCTTTTTTATCTTTTGGGGTCCATACCCTTAGTTTGGAAACCACTGATCTCCCCTTCACCATTACCCCTCTCCCCCCTGACGCTCAAAACTTGTTTCTCCTAAATTTTCCCTATTGGAGCTTCATACCTTAACATCAGGAAAATATTTCTTTACCAAAAGAGTGAGAGAGACTGAAGCAATTAAAATAACATCATTCAAGAAAACATAAGTACTGAGAATCCCTGTTTGCAAAGAAATGAGGCAAAAGCTGGAGTCTATGAAATTTTAGGTAGACGGTGGTTTTCAACCCAGTCCTTGAGGACCACCTGGTCAATCAATTTTTCAGGATATTCACAATGAATATGCATAAGAAATGTACATACCAAGAAGGCAGTGCATGCAGATCTCTCATATATATTTATTGTGGATGTCCTGAAAACCCAACTGGCCAGTTGGTCCCTCAATGGACTTAAAAACCACTGGATTAAATGGGCATTATGGTCCTTATCTTCCATGGTATTTTATGGTTTTATCTTCCTGTGTCATTAATTTACCCCTTTTGATCATATTAAGTTGTTGATCTGCCATTTTGTGTACATATTTTCAGGTTGTCATATTGCCCAGTTTTTAGCTGTCATTTTGGGAAGGTGCTTCCTATACAGTGGTGGAAATAAGTATTTGATCCCTTGCTGATTTTGTAAGTTTGCCCACTGACAAAGACATGAGCAGCCCATAATTGAAGGGTAGGTTATTGGTAACAGTGAGAGATAGCACATCACAAATTAAATCCGGAAAATCACATTGTGGAAAGTATATGAATTTATTTGCATTCTGCAGAGGGAAATAAGTATTTAATCCCTCTGGCAAACAAGACCTAATACTTGGTGGCAAAACCCTTGTTGGCAAGCACAGCGGTCAGACGTCTTCTGTAGTTGATGATGAGGTTTGCACACATGTCAGGAGGAATTTTGGTCCACTCCTCTTTGCAGATCATCTCTAAATCATTAAGAGTTCTGGGCTGTCGCTTGGCAACTCGCAGCTTCAGCTCCCTCCATAAGTTTTCAATGGGATTAAGGTCTGGTGACTGGCTAGGCCACTCCATGACCCTAATGTGCTTCTTCCTGAGCCACTCCTTTGTTGCCTTGGCTGTATGTTTTGGGTCATTGTCGTGCTGGAAGACCCAGCCACGACCCATTTTTAAGGCCCTGGCGGAGGGAAGGAGGTTGTCACTCAGAATTGTACGGTACATGGCCCCATCCATTCTCCCATTGATGCGGTGAAGTAGTCCTGTGCCCTTAGCAGAGAAACACCCCCAAAACATAACATTTCCACCTCCATGCTTGACAGTGGGGACGGTGTTCTTTGGGTCATAGGCAGCATTTCTCTTCCTCCAAACACGGCGAGTTGAGTTCATGCCAAAGAGCTCAATTTTTGTCTCATCTGACCACAGCACCTTCTCCCAATCACTCTCGGCATCATCCAGGTGTTCACTGGCAAACTTCAGACGGGCCGTCACATGTGCCTTCCGGAGCAGGGGGACCTTGCGGGCACTGCAGGATTGCAATCCGTTATGTCGTAATGTGTTACCAATGGTTTTCGTGGTGACAGTGGTCCCAGCTGCCTTGAGATCATTGACAAGTTCCCCCCTTGTAGTTGTAGGCTGATTTCTAACCTTCCTCATGATCAAGGATACCCCACGAGGTGAGATTTTGCGTGGAGCCCCAGATCTTTGTCGATTGACAGTCATTTTGTACTTCTTCCATTTTCTTACTATGGCACCAACAGTTGTCTCCTTCTCGCCCAGCGTCTTACTGATGGTTTTGTAGCCCATTCCAGCCTTGTGCAGGTGTATGATCTTGTCCCTGACATCCTTAGACAGCTCCTTGCTCTTGGCCATTTTGTAGAGGTTAGAGTCTGACTGATTCACTGAGTCTGTGGACAGGTGTCTTTCATACAGGTGACCATTGCCGACAGCTGTCTGTCATGCAGGTAACGAGTTGATTTGGAGCATCTACCTGGTCTGTAGGGGCCAGATCTCTTACTGGTTGATGGGGGATCAAATACTTATTTCCCTCTGCAGAATGCAAATAAATTCATATACTTTCCACAATGTGATTTTCCGGATTTAATTTGTGATGTGCTATCTCTCACTGTTACCAATAACCTACCCTTCAATTATGGGCTGCTCATGTCTTTGTCAGTGGGCAAACTTACAAAATCAGCAAGGGATCAAATACTTATTTCCACCACTGTATCCAGTTGCATGGAATATTTAATGTTATAATTTCAGTTGCCTTGTCAGCTGTTATAAATAGAATTGACTGGAATAGATGTGTGTATGGGGTGGCAAGAGATTAACTATTGTGTAGGTATGTTAAGCTGGTTGTTGATCAATATATCTGTTTTCATCTACTGTCGTAAAACGAAACCCTCTAGTCTGCTATCCTTATCATTGTTTCATGATGGATAATTTCTTAGTATTTATTTACAAAACAAATGGTTGTTACTCTTAGTTTTTACATCAACTACCATGTTCCTTTAGGACAGAACTTGAACATTTGGTGGGTTTATAGATGGAAACCTGGACATTGGGTAAATAAAGCTTAACTGTTACTGTTTACGTTATTTCTTTATTATGACCCAAATGTCTCACTTTGAGTTGTCTGGGGAAAGGAAGCTGTTTGCAAATTCTCTCAAGTTGTATATATCGTACAGTGCTTCTCAACTCTAGCCCTGTTAGACTCTTCTAGTTAGTGGGGCGTTGATCTCAATGCCCTGTGTCATGTTTATTTTTTTACAGCTCCCTCTTTCTCTGTCACACTTATTATTCTCATCATCTTTTCTTCACTCTTATTGTCTTGTCTGACTCTGCATTTTCCTCTTTCTCATCCTTCCTAGCCTACATATCTCTAGGCCCCACTGTACTCTTCAGTCTCATCCTCCCTCGTACATGTTCACATATTTCTCTCCCTGAATCTCTAATGAAATATCTGATTTAGCAAGATGGCTGAGAGTTGCCATAATAATGATACTGCAAGCCATGATATAAAAGAGCAGAGAGGGAATATATGAGCAGAAGTTAATAGAAGACTTCACAACAAAGAAAATTCCCATATCTTAGCGTTGGCTTCCACTGTTCTGAACCAATGGGTTGTTATCCCCTCCTACCGGCAGATGGAAATAGAGAAAACTGAATTCTACTAATGACATCACCGTATAGGCTGTGGTGCTCCCTGGAACAATCCAGTATTTTTTCTACCTTCCAGCAGGTGGTAGGTCAACTTTTGGTGCTCCTATCCCTAGTCTAGCTTCCCACCTTGCTGGCTGTGGCTGCATAGCATTGTTGAGCCTAATGACCGTACCTGGTTGAGCATAGAGCTTGGCTGCGTAGCCCCCAGTCGCACTCCTTAGGGAGCAGGTCCCCATCCCCCTACCCCCTTCCCTGTTTACCCTGTTTGGGTATGACCCTATGGGCTCCCTCTGCAGCTTCTAGGTGCTAAATTTGGTCTAAATTGCCCTGGTAAGCTGCCTTTCCTATTATAGGGAATAAGGCTTTTTAGCTGCTACTGCAACTTTAAGGATGTACAAAAAAAGAAGAGAAGCCCAGAATATGGAAATCCCCCTTACTCATGGTTAAAGGATTTCCCTGCCTAAACACCCCCTGAGAGCCCAGGACTATGGGGGAACTGAAGTCCTGGGCTGAGGCAGGTTAATGTGTGACTGTCATTTGATCGGGCATGCTGGCTAGCAAGTGCTGAGCAAACTGCAAGAGCCAGCAGCTGAGCACAGCAGCAGGCTCTGTCTGCCATCATTGTGACAGGCTGTTTCTGACTTTGGAAATGGCTCGGGAGGGATGTTGAAGGGGGTCTGGGCTTGATGTGACCTCCCTCTCCCTTCTGAGGCATCTGGAATGGTGGCCATTTTGTTATCTTCTGCTTCTCTTGCTGCTGCTTTGGGATATTGTCTTCCTCTTCTACCTCTCTCTGGTCCATTTGTGGCTCCAAAGCTTGGTGCAGTTAGTCTGACAGCAGTTGCAGTCACACAGGTGCCCCAGTTTCGGTTCCAGAAGCTGCAGGACTAAGGTGAGGGCGCCAAAGGCAACTCTCCCCTCATAGGGGGTGGGGGAGGACTCAGAGGTCCTCTCAGGCTACTATTCCATGCTGACTTTGATTTGGAAGACCCCCCCCCCCCCCCCACACACACACACACACACACCTTGGGAAGACAAGGAAGAACGGTCCTATATGATCTGTCGCTTCTGGAGAGAGGAGCTGTCTCGTCTTGCTGATGAGGTTACTAGGGCTCTTTTCATACTCAGTACTTTGACTGTAGACCTTGTGGAGGGGGATCCTTTACTGAATGGCCTTGCGGGACCCCTGAAACATTTTCCCTTACACAAGGTTCTTGTTCTTATGTTGCTGGCGGAGTGGGAGAACCCCGATGGCTTCCTTCAGGATGCTAGGGCTCTTGATCGTTTTTATACCTTTGCTCCAGGGAAGATTGACAGGTACTGGATGTTCCCTAAGGTGGAAAACTTGGTTATGGCAGTCACAAAAGTAACTGAAGTGCTGGTTCAGGGGGTTTGACCCTTAAAGAGCTCCATGACAAAAAGGTGGAGCAGTAGCTCTGCCTGACCTTTTACATGGAGACTTCCAGCATTCAGGCCATGATTTGTGCTGGTTATGAGGCGAGGGCCATGCTGCAGTGGGTTGCAACAGTTCCCGGAGTCCCTAGATGTGGCTTGCCTGGAATTTGGGACAGCCTTTTTGGCTTCCCGTTCACTGATTGGCTATGGCTCTGCTACTGGGTGGCAGATGGAGCTTCCAAGAAGCTGTTGAGTTGGCTGCCCTTTAGGGCTCCTTCTCTTTGGAGAAGCTAGTGAAAGATACAGGGGAGGTTTGGCCTTATAGGCTACCAGAGCTAAAGCAGAAGGGTACGCAGTACTCCAGTGCTCCTAAGACGGGCTGTTTTTGGTCTGCTCTACACTTCTTGATGGGGGGGGGGGGGGGGTGCCAAGGCAGATTACTTCAAGCAGAGTTTCTTTCTTAGCCCCATGAGAGCCTGTGCTGTTAGTCCCTCAGGGGGAACATCTGCCACTGTCAGGCCCAGTGAGGGTGTGCCAGGCCCCTTGTTTATCCAGGTGGGAGGCAGTATGTCTCATGTGCCCACTTGTCCAGGAAGAATCACCTCAGATCAGTGGGTCCTGCAGGTGCTCAGGAAGGGGTACTCTGGAATTTGCCCAGCTAGTACTTTATTCGCTGCTTGCATAAAAGGACACGGGCCGTGTTTCGGCACAATAAAACCTGGGTTGGGTCCTTTTATCCATGCATCGATTAAAGCATCCTTTAAGTACTATTTCCTGTGTTTGGAGTGTCTATTGGCCAGCCTCTATTTCTTTTTGGTTGGACTTCCTACATGGAGGTTTTTCCTGTTTGCTGTGACTGAAGAGCAGGGAAACATGTCTAGTTTTATATTTTTGCATACACAGTTTTTGATGGATCCTTCAACTTTGCTTGAGAGCACATTGGGAAGGAACTGCATTGTGTTCTGTCACCTTAGAATTAACCATTTTAACTCTGGTGCTGATTGATTATAAGGATCATGAGAATTAATAGATAATGATCATTAAAAAAACAGACTTTGGACCCATTATGTTTGCAGAAGTTTCCAGTGAGATCAAGTTTTCACACTCGGAATGGCAGAATTTATTTTGTGATGTCATTGAAAGTGTAGGTTCTCTGTATCTGTCTTTGTAAGTGTTACACCTGTCACCTATTTTCTGTGGTCTCTAGCAACATTCCAGGTTGGAAGAATCTGTTTTACTTCCTGGAAGCCCTGCACTTCATTTTAAGCCTTTCAAGGAGTGTTCTGGCTGACATCATCATTTCCTGTCTAGTAGTATATAAGGAAGTTCCTGACTCCCAGCCAGTGCCTTTGCAACAGGTTGCCTAGTGTGAGTTGCAACCTTTTTCCAGCCGGTATCTTCAGCTCTATTTTAGTCTCTGCCTTGTCCTAGCTACTCTCTGGCCTCAACTCTGTCAAACCAGCCCTCAAGGGCTTTTTAAAGAGCCACTCTCCAGTCTGGTCTTTGTCAGAGTATGGCTCGCCTGCTGCCAGCCAGGACCTGTCTGGCCTTCGGGTTGGGCCGCAGTTGGGTTTATGCTGCTGACTACCCTCTTTGGCCACCTCCAGGATCTTGCTGAGGAGATCCAGCTACAACGGACTCAACTTCAACAGTTTACGGAAACCCTTTAGGGGATCTAAGCTCAGCTTGCTGTGATGCAAACCGCAGGCCCACCGGTTCTGAACCTGCCTCCAGGACCAGCTGTGGGTTACCCGAAGCAGAGGCCCTGAGTCTTGGCACAACCGTACCAGGTTGTGCCAAGGATTTATTAACCAGAGATTGATGAACTTTGAATTCTCCGAGGACAGGTAGGCCTTCTTGTTCTCACATTTGGATGACATCATCTGACAGAACCTGTTGCGGACCTTGCCTTGTAAGTGAAGTAGAGAGTTGTAGCAGCAACTCATCGCACATGTGCTGGTGCCGCCCAACGCACAAGTGCGGGTCCTCCAGTCTTCTTTTTTCCGTGGAGCTGAGAAGACGTTTTTGCGTGTTCTTGCGCTGTGATTTCAGATTTTTCCGAGTGCCTTCCTGTGTGGGTATTTTTCTTATTTTACAGTCTTTTTTTTTGGGGGGGGGGTCCCTCGTTTTATTTTCAGGTGTGGCTGCCCAGGCTGGGCTGCAGCTCCGACCTCAATTTGAACGCTGATCCTTTTTGAGAGTTCAAGATTGGGGAGTTTAATTTGGCTGAAATTCTTTTTTCGATGTCACTGAAGACACCCCCCCCCCCCCCCCAATGGCTTCAAGAGGTGCGCTCTGTGTAGACGGGTGAATGGGTGATTTCTCCCGTGGACCCACTCAATTGGTGCATCGGGCGCCTTGGGCCAGATCATGACCCCTCTGATTGATTGATTGTAATCTCTCTTTGAGAACTCAGCAGGTGCAACCGATCAACTTTTTTGGCTCCTTGAAGGCTGGAAATTGACTTTGGCACTGGTGGCACCAAGCTTCATAGCTGCTCTGACAACTTCGGCATCCCCTGGGAGCGCAGCACTTGCCTTGACTCCAGGCGCTGCTAGAAGGCCCCGGGCCTGGTTAGCATCAGAACTGATGCAGAGGATGTGTACGGATTCGGCGGCGTCCTCGTCAGCACTGGGGAATCGATGCTCTTTGCTTAAGAAGTACAAGCATCAGTTTTCCTCGATGTATGGTGCTCGGAGCATTGGGAATGGTGCTGGGAGCATTGGCACATCAAATCCTCTGATACCTGAGAAGTGTTGGCATTGGGAGGAGCGCTCCCCCCCCCCCCGCCATAGAAGAGGTGCCAGTGCGCAAGTGATCATGAGGCCCGGGCCCTGCCAACAGTCCAGTACCAATGGCTTCTGACTGCCTCTGCCCTGGCTCCCATGAAGATGCTCACCTTTGATGAGCGGTTCTGGAGCATGGTCCAAGAAAAGCTGATGCAGTTACTACAGGGGGCTCCTGCTCTGGCATCTGCTACCAGCGGACCAGCTCTAGGCCCTCTCAGAGGCTCCATCAGTGTCGGTGCCCAGATCTTCGTTATCTCACAGGGTGTCGACGTCTATGTTGGGGCAGGCAGTACTGTCTTCTACATCGGGAGAGGAAGCTTCCCCGGAGTCTGAGGGTAGGGCTGCACCTCGGGCAGTGTGGAGTGTGGACATTGCTCCACCAGGCCGAGGTCGGTACAGATTCATTCACCTGCTCCTGAGTATAAGGAAGAGTCTGATTGGGATCGCTCTTGGGAATCAGATGAGGATCCATATTACTTCTCAGAGGAGGAGTCATATGGAAATCCATCTAATCCCTCTCCTCTTCAAGGGAGACAAAAACCTCCACTTGAGGCGTTCTTTCACTAGTTTTGCGAGGGAGGTGACTGGCTGTGCCATTTAAGTTAGAGGTCTTTTTTTCTCCACTTTTAGAACATTTGCAGTCCTTCTGGTACACATTATTTATGTAGAATTTGCTATATATATTTTTTGGTAATTGAACTCACCCATTATTAGAGTGTTGCCTAATTTATCAGCTTTTCTAATTTCTATAAATATTTCATCATCTGTCTGTTCATTCTGTCCTGACGGATTGTGGTACATCTTACAAGAGTACACCTTCCCTTCATTCATGGAATTTCTATCCATAATGATTCCATGCTGCTATGTTTTCATGTAGAATGTTTATTTTGTTTGACTCAATTCTCTCTTTAACATATAGCACAGCCCCCCACCCCCAATGTGATCCACTCTATCATTGCGATATAATTTGTACTCTGCTAACACAGTATCCCATTGATTGGCTTCCTTCCACCAAATTTCTGATTTACTATTATATCTACATTATTATTTAGTGCCTTATACCAGTGGTTCCCAAACCTGGTCTTGGAGGCACCCCAGCCACTCAGATTTTCAGGGTATCCACAATGAATATTCATGAGAGAGATTTGCATGCTCTGCCTCCACTGCATGCAAATCTATCTCATGAATATTCATTGTGGATATCCTAAAACCCTGACTAGCTGGGATGCCTCCAGAACCAGGTTTGGGAACCACTGCTTTATACTCTAACTCTCCCATCTTATTTTTTAGGCTTCTAGCATTTGTATACAGGCACTTCAAATTGTGTTTTTTCCTTGCATCTACAAGCTGCTTTGAAGTTGGTGGGCATAATTCTCCCATTAGAGACTTCTGGCTTTCTTTCACCATTATTGAAACCTCTCTATTGGGATTCTCTAAAGATCCTGTTTCAGTAGTATCTTCAAGGATACTTCACACCGAACCATGCGCTCCTGGGTGACTGTCGCGCCCCCCCCCCCCCCCCCTTTTATTTTAAAAGCTGGTCTGTCTCCTTTTTAAAAATTAGCACCAGCAGCCTGGTTCCATCCTGGTTAAGGTGGAGTCCATCCTTTTGGTACAGGCTCCCCCTTTCCCAAAATGTTGCCCAGTTCCTAACAAATGTAAATCCCTCATCCCTGCGCCATCGTCTCAACTATACATTGAGATTTCGGAGTTCGGCCTCCCTCTTGGGTCCTGCGTGTAGAGTGGGGAGCATTTTTGAACCCTAACGGATGTTGTTCGCATACACCAGAACTGGCCCATTCCCTTCTCTGGTGGACAATCTGGTTTACTTTGACCCTAGGATTTCTATTCCAGATTCCACGCCTCAAAAGGTGTTGATGACGAATGCATCCAACTTGGGTTGAGGTGCTCATATAGATGGATTTCATACTTGGGGCCAGTGGTCTGCTCAGGAGGTTCAGTTCCACATCAATCTCCTCGCTCTCCAGGCCAATTGGAATGTTCTAAAGGCATTCAGACAGACAGCCAGGTACGGGATCCTAGGAAGCAGGGGCTTTACTTCATGGTATGGATCTCTGTGCCTCTTACCTGTCCGTCAAGAACAACAGCCTGGTGGACAGGTTGAGCAGGATATTGCAATTACACAAGTGGTCTCTTAATATGGGCGTAGCCTGGAAGATCTTCCAAGAGGGCATGGCCTTGGATCCTTTTTCTTGTCCTACACAAAATCTGCTTGAGTACCTCCTGCACCTTTGAGTCAGGTTTAAAAATCAAATCTCTAAGGGTTCATCTTATTGCAGTTGACGCTTATCACCGTGTGTGGGAGGCGAGTCCATCTCTGTACAGTATTTAGTTCGCTTTCTGAGTGGTTTTTGTTAACGAAGCCCCCTACCAAACCTCCCATTGTGTCATGGGATCTCAATGTAGTCCTCACCCAAATGATGAAAGCTCATTTTGAGCCTCTGGATACCTGTCATCTGAAGTTGTAGACCTGGAAAGTTGTGTTTCTGCTGGTGGTCATGTCAGCGAGCTCCAGGCCCTGGTAGCTCATCCACTGTATATTACATTTCATCACAACAGAGTTGGATAAGTTCTTGGAGGAAAAGTCCATAGTTTGCTATTAAGATAGATATGGGGAAGCCGCTGCTTGCCGTGGGATTGGTAGCATGGATTGTTGCTACTAATTTGAGTTTCTCCCAGATACTTGTGACCTGGATTGGCCACCATTAGAAGCGGGATACTGGGCTAGATAAAATAACACACAGCCTTGTATGCCACTATAACCTTACAGTTCTAACAAAAAAAGGGACTAGGATATAACCCCAAGGTGACATCTAATTGGACCCAATACCATCAATTATAAAACGTGACTTAGTACATTTTTCCTAAATAACCAGGCTTTTAATACTGTTTCTACAATCTAGATAAGAATGAGAGCTGTAAAAGAGAGGCAGAATCTTTCTCCAGTTCTGAATATTGATACGCCCAAGAATCTCAGCCATTTTTTTTCTCTCCCTTACAGATGGAAAACAAATTAAACTGGAATTATGAAATCTACGATTTCTAGTTGTAGTTGCAAATAACACATGTTGATACAGATACTGTGGAGCCATGATCTGATGTGTATTTTGACATGCATGAATTCAGAATGGGCAGAGGGTTTTAGTTGGATGCTTTGCAGAGCAGACAGGAGTGTGGAAAGCAAATTCTGGAGGTGAACCAAAACTGGGTTTTGGTGTGCCTTACAGGATGGGAAAAGGGAAGGGACAATAGTTTCAAAATTAGAACAGAATATAGTGGTTGTATTTACTCCCAGTCCTTGAGAGCTGCATGTGGGTTAGGTTTTCAGGATATCCCCAGTGAATATACATCTTCCTACCCCTGTGAGAAATTACCTCAATAAGTTACAATAAATATATTAACATTTCCTAGTAACTTTGACTACTTTTGATATTTAACAAATCTTTATTTATTCATTATTCCTTCACAAATTTATAAATCCATAAAACTCCCTTGTCCTCACTGTTTCAATCACATACATTCATACCATTCACCTCTTGGCACCTGTCAGTGAATATACATGGAATATTTGCATATGATGAAGCTGATATGCTTCATTGGATATGTATATAGATATATATACACACACATTAAGGATATTATGAAAATCTGATCCGTTTGTGGCCCTTGAGGACCAGAGTGAATGATAACTGAAATACAGTGTTAGAGGAAGAAGTGTCTGTGAGGGTAGGGGAAGAGGAGAAATGAGATAGAAGGTATTAAAGTTTTGTGTGTGTGTGTTGACTAGATGAAATTGGGGCAGGGTGGTTTAGATGGGATGGTCAGAGAGGGGAAGTCTGAGGCAGCAGTTGGAAGAAAGGACTAAGTCAAGGTAATAGCCTTGCTTTTAAGTGGAAGTAGTAGATAAGAGATATAGAATAAACAAGGAGGTTAAAGCAAAGAACTTGTGTCAGTCAAGAGTCAGAATTGTTATATGACAGTTAAATCCTCAAGAATCTGTTTTTGGATTTGGTTCCACGTTGGCTGGCAATGGAAAAGTATTTACAAAATTTGTGCCCCAATTAAAACATTTTTTTTAGAAGCCAGGGCAAATAATGCGGCGTGATGTCATTGGACAAAGACTTGGTTTAAGAGGTGACTGCAAGCTTCTGTTTACTGATGAGTGAGTGTGGGATGTTCAGCCTTGCTTCCTTTAATTCTTTTGCTGTGACGTCCAAGTGATGTTTTTCTTCACTCTGTAACAGCTCTGATATATAGTATAGTACAAATTTTACAAAGTGACTTTCTACCCTTAGCTGTCTCTTCCTTTTGGTTCCATTTAGTTAGTTTTATTGCTATCATTTCACATTTCTTAAGGGTCCTTTTACTAAGCTGTGGTAAGCACTAGTAAGTGCATACTGCAGATTAAAATGGTTTGCCATGGGACATGCTCAAACATCCTGTGGTTAGAGTTTTGGGTATGTGTTCGCAAACCATGTGCTAAAAACTTTTTTCTGTGGGGTGAAAAGTGGTTTCTGTGCTAATCAGTACATCTACATTACTGCACACTAAGGCCCTCATGATCAAAAGCAAACTCTGGCGCTAGAGGCTGTTAACGCCATACTAGCACCAGAGTTTGCAGCCGACCCATGATCAGAGCCCTCGAGCACCTGAAACAACGCACTCGAGGGCTCTCAGCGCAAGTAGCATGCAAATGCATGCTAAACAGGGCTTCTAGCGCAATTAGCTTGCAAATGCATGCTAATTGGCGCTTAACGCATTCATCCCCAATGATCAGCGACCAGCGCGCCAAAGATTGGGTCGCTGGCCGCAGCAAAATCAACGCCAGCTCCGAGCTGGCATTAGATTTTGCGGATCATTGGGGAGGAATGGTGAGCCCCCCCCCCCCCGTCGATGGATCACAGTGGGAGATCCTTTGGCCGGAGGCGGCCAATCAACGATTTCTGGGGGTTTCGGGGGTTGGAGACCCACCGATCCTCCAGCCCCCCCCCCCCTGTTGGTGGGTGGGAGGGTAGGACAGCGCTTTTCGGGAGGCGGCCACTTAAGGATTGGGTTCGGGGGGGGTGGGGATGCTGGAGACCCACCGGACCTCCAGCCCCCCCCCCCCCCCCCCCGTCGCTGTGCGGGAGGATGGGAGACGGTTTGTGCGGCGGCCTCATTGTTCGGCATGCTGTTTGACAGGTTTGGGCGTTTGACAGCCCAGACCTGTCAAACAAGTGCGGGAGGATTGTGCTTTTCGGCACAATTCTCCCGCACTTTAAACATGATAATCAAAGATAATAGCGCTGCTTAGATTTGCATGCATTATCTTTGATCATCGATGGCCATTTTCTGGTTCCGGTAAAAAGTAGCTTTAGCACTCGGGGAAAGACCACATAAAGGTGTGTTAAGGCTACTTTTTATCGCAGCCTAGTAAAAGGAGCCTTACAAGTACAAAGAATATTTTATCTTGTTTTACTTTAAATGTGCTACTATGACATGGCCTTTTGAAGGAGTGAACAATTGATTTGTGTTTATCCATTCCACTTCACTCAGGATTTTATAGACCTCTATCATATTTCTCCTCTGCTAGCTCTGCTGTAAGCTGAAAAGCCCTAACCTCTTTAGCTTTTTTCCTCATTTGAAATTTATTCTCTCTCCTTTATCATTTTGGTTATTTCTCTGTGCCTTTTTTCCTAATTGTGATGTGATATCTATAAGATAACAGCAACCAGAAGTGCACACAATAGTTGTGCTATGGTTGCACAATGGAGTGAGTGTCTTGATATTTTTTGTTTTTGTTCGGAAAGGAATAGAGAATAATTCTAACATTGTTTGCCTTTTTGGCTGTTGCTGCACGCGGAAGATATCTACTTGTTTATGATGGCACCTAGATCCTTTTCCTTGGTGGTGACTCAGTTTGTGTAGTTATAATTTGGATTATTTCTTTCCAGTGTGCATCGCTGTGCACTTGTCTGCATTAAACTGTATCTGCCATTTCTTTCTAGTGTACATCACTTCACTCATTCCTATTTTCAGGTCATGTATAAAAATGTTAAGAAGTGTAGGTCCTAGTACAGATCCATGTGATATTCCACTATTCATTTTTCTCCATTGAGAGAATTGTCCATTTAACCCTACTCTGTTTTTTGTATCTTTTAACCAGTTCCTAGTCCACAACAGGATATTGCTTCTTATCCTATGGTTTGTTTGTTTTTTTTAATTTCCTCTCTCTCGCTCTCTCATAAGGGGTATGGTTGAAAGGGTTTTTTTTTTTTTTTTTTCTGAAAATCCAGATAAACTGGCAATGTCAACTGACTCACTCATCTTAATCTACATGTTTAAAATGTAGTAGATTGGCTATATCCCATGTGGACTCTGTCTCATTAAGGTCGGGTAAGCCACCTAGGTGGATGAACAACAAAATCCCACAAAACAGTTGAACAAATAAGGAGAGTGGGAAGTGGACCAATGACTCCAGAGACTGGTACAGTAGGGTTAATCCGAAAAAATCTTTTATTACAGACTCGACACAGATCTGTGTTTCGGCCACAGACCTGCCTCAAGAGTCTCTGTGAGATGTAATAAAAAAAAGCACCTCTGAGAGATAAAGGGGTTTTGAAAAAGACCTGAAGGTATAAAATCTATTCGCTCTGTCTACGGAGCTCAAATGTGAAAAATGAAGTCATGCAGATCTATCTGCGGAGTCCGTAATAAAGTTTTTTTTTTGTTTAACCCTACTGTCCCAGTCGCTGGAGTCATTGGTCAACTTCCCACTCTCCCTCTCTGTCCCATTAAACCATGTTAGCCTATGTGTTTATTAATTTTGCTCTTTTATAATAGTTTCCACCATTTTGCCTTGTGCTGATGTCGATCTCACTGGTCTGTAATTTCCTGGAGCACCCTTTTAAAAAATTGGCATTTTTAGCCACTTCCCACTCTTCACCGTTCCTGCTGTCCTTTCCTCTCCCTTCACTCTTTAATATGTGGGATACATTCGATCTGGGCTTCCAAGATGGTATTTTTAAATGCTGCCCATGCCTAATTTGAAGTCTTAACCTTTGCAGCTGCTCGTTTTAGATTTTTAACACATTTTCCTTATTTTATCACAGTTGCTTTTCTGAAAGGTCAATATAGTATATTTTCTTAATGTCTTCAGTTATTATTTCAAATTTGATCATGCTATGATGACCATTGTTGGGTAATTATCTCACCAAGTCCTGCATTTCTCTAAAATAGCTTCCTTTTGTTGGTTCCCAAGTATCTGCTTCATGCAGCATTCATTTATTTCTTGTAGGAACTTTACATCTTTATAGCATTTTCTGACATGACATTTTATCCAGTCAATATTGGGGTGGTTAAAACCACAAACAGTAAAGGAAGATGACAGAAAAAACTACATTCAAAATACCTTGCACACTCTTGACAGGTTGATGCTGCATATAATGTAGATTTTTATGAAAGACACCAAAAACCAATCAACATTGCAAAAATGAGAAAAAGGCCTCATCTCAATATTTCTCATACTTGTTACATTCCATCATAGGTTAGCTGTTTAATCATTGATCAAAAAACACAAATCCTCCTATATCAACGTATAAAATTCACATTTACAAAATGTCTTTTATAAAAATTTGAAATAGCAAGTGAGTTATTTGCTTTCTCTCTCAGGTTGTTGCTGCTACATATATTATCAATTTAGTTTTTTTAATAGTAGAGGGTGTAGATAATAGAAATTGCCCATTAACATATGGTTGCAACCGTTAGCTTTTCTAATTTTTGGTAATGTTATATTATGTGTCTTGTTCTGACCTGATGAATGGCAGTATAACCCGTCAACTATTCTCTTTCCCTTTACTCATTTAATTTTGATCCATCAGGATTCCACATTGCAGACTGTTTTCTTGCACAATTTTAAAAAATTTTGATTCAGTTCCCTCTTTATAGCAATGCCCACCATAATCCGATCGTTGTGATATAATTTATTCCCTCCCTCCAGCAGGTATTGAAATGACTTTTATATCTACCTCTCTTGTTTACTTCTATATACTTTAACTTCCCCATCCTACTATTTTTACCTTCTACATTTCCATGCAGACATTTCAAAGTGTGTTTTGTTTGCTTAGCAGCTGACTGGGATAATTTGCAATCCTTATGTTTGCTTTTCCTTTAAAGATACCTGGCTTACTTTTTTTTTTTTTTTGTAACCTCTGACAGGATGCCCTAACTTCCCTGTTTTGATAGTTTCCTCCAAAGATTACCTTGCTCATGACATTAGTGCCAGCATCCTTGTTCCATACTAATTAACGTGGAGCTCAACTTTTTAAACAGGCCCCCTTGTTCCCTAGAATGCTGCATGGATCAGACTCAGAAGTTGTCATGGGGGTGTCCCAACAGCAGCAGTGATGGAAGTGTTATCAGAGGTGGCCATAGAGGCTTGATACAGGAATATCCAGGACAGAGAGACAGGACAGGACAGAGAGTACCTGAAGGGAAACAGAAAGAGACTAAAACAGGAAGATGAATAAAGGCTAGAGGAGACTGGCTTGGAGCTGAGTACATGGGAGCCTGGGGAGAGTGATAGCCCTCAACATTTTGTATGTTTAATAATGGGTCCACAAAACCAAAAAGGCTGAAAACCCCTATCCTAGCATTTCTAAGTATTAAACTTTGTGTCTATAAGGAAGAGTACCAAAACAGAACTAATGCTGTCTGTGGCTATAGCTACAGTCAAAATAGGTATTTGGTTAATTTTGAACATTTGTACTTCTACTGTGAAACCACACGCAAATCAAATCATAAATGGATTAGTAAATAAAAACATAGATACAAGACCATTTTGAATTATGTTGCCCACCAAAACTTTGAATTACTTATCAAAGTGCTAGTTGTTTACTATTTGTAAATGTATACATCACGTCTTTTGCTTCTTTCCACCAATCTAGATTTAAATGACCTAGCAGGAGAGGATTAGTGTTGTAAGTTGATTTCATGTGCTATAATTGGACTTCTTGCGTCAAGCTCAGATGAAGGGCAGGATATAATTAATTCACAAAGGATTTATTCACATAGCCATAGATAGAATTTCAAGGAAGAAACTCCATATGGTCCACTTCAGAACAAAGACGCCTCTCAAGACTTCTTAAGTGAGGTGACAACATGCATGTTCTTCCTGCAGGGTGATGAGCATGCAGTTTTCATAGGACAAGCAGGACATAGATTCTCACATGTGGGTGACTTTGCCGATGGAGCCCTGATGCGGGCACAGCCCGGTGTTCTGTGACTTGGCACCCCCCGACCGTGCATACTACTACTACTACTTATCACTTCTATAGGCTACAAGGCATACGCAGTGCTGTACACCATACATGAAAAGACAGTGCCTGCTCAATGAGCTCACAATCTAAATAGGACAGACAGACAGAACAACTAAGAGGTAAGGGAATTAAAGAGATGGGGATAAAAGGGTACAGGGCAAGTGAGTAGTGCTTAGGAGTCAAAAGCAGCGTTAAAGAGGTTGGCTTTTAGCCTGGATTTGAAAACGGCCAAAGATGGGGCTTAGACATGCAAGCTCGGGAAGTCTATTCCAGGCGTGAGGTGCAGCAAGATAAAAGGAACGGAGTCTGGAATTAGCAGTAGAGGAGAAGGAGACAGACAAGAGAGATTTATCCACAGAACGGAGTACCCGAGGGGGGGGGGGGGCGTAGGGAGAGACCAGAGTGGAGAGGTACTGTGGAGCGGTAGAGTGAATGCTCTTACAGGTCAGTAAGAGAAGTTTGAATTGAATGCGGAAACGGATAGGGAGCCAGTGAAGTGACTTGAGGAGAGGGCTAATGTGAGCATAGTGACTCTGGCGGAAAATGAGTCGCGCAGCAGAGTTTTGGACTGATTGAAGAGGAGAGAGATGGCTAAGTGGGAGGCCGGTGAGAAGCAGGTTGCAATAATCTAGGCGAGAGGTGATAAGAGTGTGGATAAGGGTTCTGGTAGAGAGCTCAGAGAGGAAGGGATGAATTTTGCTGATGTTATACAGAAAGAAACGACAGGTTTTGGCAATTGCTGAATGTGAGCAGAGAAGGAGAGAGAGGAGTCGAAGATGACCCCAAGGTTACAAGCTGATGAGACAGGGAGAATGAGAGTGCCATCCAAAGAAATAGAGAAAGGGGGGAGAGGATAGGTGGGTTTAGGGGGAAAGATGAGAAGCTCGGTTTTGGCCATGTTAAGTTTCAGATGACGTTGAGACATCCAGGCAGCGATATCAGATAGGCAGGCTGATACGCTGGTCTGGATGCTGGTTGAGATTTCGGGGGTAGAGAGGTAGATTTGGGAGTCATCAGCGTAGAAATGGTATTGAAAGCCATGGAATGATATCAGAGAGCCAAGGGAAGAAGTGTAGATTGAGAACCGGAGAGGACTGAGAACAGAACCCTGAGGTACACCGATTGGTAGTGGGATAGAAGAGGAAGAGTGTACACTAAAGGTGCGAAGCGAGAGGTAGGAGGAGAACCAGGAAAGAACAGAGCCCTGAAATCCAAGTGAAGACAGCGTATCATGGAGTAAGCTGTGATCAACAGTGTCAAAAGTGACGGATAGATCGAGAAGTTGGCTATCAAGAGCACATCAAAGCAGGGAGCTCACAAATCAGTGAAGAGAACTATTCAGACGTTGGAGCTACTAAGGTTCATGATCAACTACCCCAAGTCCCACCTGCTCTCAGTACAGCAATTGGAGTACATTGGAGCCCTGGTAGACATGGGTCAGTCTGAAGCCCAACTGCCTTAGGTACAGGCGGATTCACTAATTTCCATTGCCATTCAGGTTTGGTGTAGTCAGCAGGTCTCAGCTCGGCAGATGCTGAGGTTATTGGACCATAAGGCCTCCACAGAGCATGTCACACCCATGGTTCGTCTCCATTTGTAAGATGCCTAGTGGACCCTAGCTTCCTAGTGGTGTCAGGCCATGGAAAATCTGGCAGATGTCAGGGTCATAACCTAGCTGACTCAGTTACTGTTCTGGTAGACAGTTCAAAGCAATTTGACTCTGGGACTCCTATTCCAAATTTATCCTCCATGAAATATTCTGACCACAGATGCTTCCACCCTGAGAAGGGGTGTTCATGTAAATGGACTTCATATCCAAGGGCACTTGTCTGCTCAGGAGACTCAGTTTGAAATCGAGCTCAGGGCAATTTGGAACATTCTAAAGGCTATCAGAGGTTGTCTGTTTGAAGAGATATTGAACCAAATTATACTAATCCAGGTTGCCATGCACAATGTCAACAAACAGGTACAGATTCCTAACCCTTGTGTCAGGAAGCCTTTGGGATGTGACAGTGGGCCTCCTTTTATGGGTTAGTTCTCAGGGCCAAATACCTGGCGGGCAAGAACAATAGTCTAGCAGACAGACTGAGCATAGTGATGCAACTGCAGTGGGGCACTCCCTCAGTTGATCTTTTTGCCATTCATCTCAACAGTCTTTCAGTACTGTTCTAGACTCAGCTCACATGAGACTAGTGTCCGATGCCTTTCTCCTGGATTGAGGGAAGGGCCCCCTCAACGTGTATCCTCTTAGCCCTCTGATCGGGAAAACTTTGAAACTCGAGCAGGATCACGGCACCATGATCCTGATTGGCTTACTGGCCTATGCAGATCTGGTTCCCTCTTTTTCTGGAGTTATCTTCTAAAGATTCATAGAGATGGGAGTGTTTTCTGACCCTCATCACGCAGAAAGAGAGTAGTATCTTATGCATCCTAAGCTCCTAGACTCCCCAAAAATGATTAATCTCCGGTCCCTGGCCCTCATAGCCAGGACACTGAGAGCATAGAATTTGCATCCCTTCAACTGCCTGAGGATTTCTCCAGAATCCTGCTGGTTTTCAGGAAAGACTCCACCAAGAGTCTTTATGTTTAAACGTTTTTTTTATTGAAAGTGCAACTGTACAATGCTCCATCAACAAGGCACTCATTATATTCCATAACATTGAACACAAAATAATAACAGAGCTCAATTTCCAGTAATCTGTTTCCAACATTTTCTCCCCAATTCCCTGACACCCCCCCATCCCGTTATCCTCTTTCCTTCTTCAACTCATTCTCCTATTATACATGACCCCTTATTACTGTTCCTCTCTCGTCTTCACCTAAAACCATCCACCCCTCCGCTGTATCCTTTGGGGCCTGGACTCTGATGGCCCCCAGGATCCCGTAGAAGAGGGTCCTATAGTATGTCTGTAATGGTAGTATGGATGGGTAGATGGACAGGAGCGTTCCCAGCTCTTATAAAACTGGTGGATCTCTTTGTAAATACAGTCCTATCTATTTTGAATGCAGGATATTCTTCAACCCTTCCCCCCCCTCTCTTCCTCCCTTCCTAACCCTTCCAAACCCCCCCCCCCCCCCATTCCATGTATTTAAAGTTTCTGTGGGGAGCACATTACTCTGAATGTAGTATGTAACCTTCCCAATGTAACCCAATATTGTGGTGTCCCCTTATAAGTACCAAACCCCACCCCATCCCATCTCCCCCTCTATTCCCTTCAGCTCTGTGTTCTCCAAGCGGGGGTACTTCTTGATCCTCCTTCCCCATCCGTTTCCTATTCCCCATGTTCCTGGATGATGTTCATGAAAACGTGTTCAATACCAAACTACGGGCTCTGTGGGACAAAGATTGGATATAATTATTCCAAACGGACAGAAATTGTTGTTTCCGCTTGAATGTCACTCGGGCATATTGTAACTCTAACATCATAAGGTTATGCAATCTATTCCTCCAATGCCAATATGAAGGTACCTGATCACTGGTCCATACCCCCAATATCACTCTCTTACCCAGCATTGTTGCCTTCCGAACTAACAATTTATAATTTTTATTGTGCACCCCAAAATCCTGATACTGGTCCAACAACCATCCTCTAGGTGATAACCTAACTGGCCCAACCCCCAGGCTTTCCAGGTAAAGAATCTTCCAAAAGGCTTGAATCATACACAAAAACTACTAGAGTACCTTCTGTACCTTTTTAAGTCTAGTCTGAAAATCCGAGTGCAACTAGCGCCTACTGTTCCCATGTAAAAGGTAAACCCATCTCTGTACAGCCTCTGGTTCAATTTCATGAGAGGTTTGCTTTTGACACAGTCCCTTGTAAAACCTCTGACTGCATCAGGGGACCTCCAACATTGTCCTCACCCAGCTGATGAAAGCTCCTTTTGAGCCACTTGATTTCTGTCATCTGAAGTACTTGACCTGGAAGGTCTTATTTTTGATCTTGGTTGCTTCGGCTCACAGAGTTGGTGAGTTTCAGGCCCTAGCAGCGGATCCACCTTACACAAAGTTTCATTATGACAGAGTAGTTCTCTGCAGACATCTAAGCTCCCTTCCTAGGGTAGTCATCTTAATCAGTCAGTTGTTCTTCCAACATTCTTCCTGAAACCTCATGCCCATCCAGGTAAAAGCACACCCTGTACTTCAAGCAAGTCTTTTTTATCTATCTGGAGTGGACTAAAGCCCATAGACAACCTACCTGGAGTGGACTAAAGCCCATAGACAGTCCACCCAGCTTTTTATTTCTTTTGACCCAAACGGGATGGGGTCAACCATTGGTAAAACACACTGTATCCAATTGGCTAGCAGACTTCATCTCTTCCACTTATGCCCAGGCTGGTCTGACTCTAGAGGGTCATGTCATGACTCATATCAGAGCCCTGGTAGCATCGGTAGCTTACTTGAGGTCAGCCTCCATTGAAGAGATTTGTAGAGCTGCAGCGTGGTCTTCAGACCAAACTTTCACATCTTACTATTACCTTGAGCAGAATACTCAATATGACAGCCGGTTTGGTCGCAGTACTGCACAGTACTAGCTCCATTCTTTGTTTCAGGCTGCATCTTCGCAACAGGGTTGTTTTTATTTGGTTCTTGTTGGCCCTGCCACTGCAAGTCCCTATTGATCATTGTCTTCAGTGAGCCTGGTAGCTTTAGGATTCTCACATGTGAGAATCTGTCCTTGGAGAAAGTGAAGTTACTCATCTCTGGCAGGACACATATTCTCACATTACCTCCCACCCCTAGGAGTTGCATTCTGTATACTTTTTTAACCAATTGTGGGTCCTGCACAACTCAGGCAGGCAGGAAGGCTCTCTTGCATACATGGTGAGGGCCTGCCAAAGACTTCTTAAATTCACAGAATACTGGACAATGTCCACACCAGGGCTCCGTCAATGACATCACCCACATGTGAGAATACTTGTCCTGCTGTCATTGGAGAACATCTGCTACAGGTGAGTAACTTTGCTGTACTGCATTAGTTCCTGCTACCCAGCCCCCCCCCCCCCCCCACTTTGATTGTAACCACAGAGAGGTGGTATATAAAATCCCATCCCCGCTCCTTCCCTTCTCTAAATGAATGATAATCTCTCTCCTTTCCACCCCCAGATCCAACATCTCTCCCTTTCCCAACCTTCACTCCCTCTCCTTTTCCCCCAGACCATTATCTTTCTTTCCTGGGGTCCATTAATCTCTTTCTCTCTCCTCCACCCCCATGAGCAGCAACACAAATTTGATGTGAGCAGCAGCACCAAGCTCATCTTGTGGCTTCTGGAGCTCACTCTCTCTCTAGCTTCCAATGGTGACCCTTCCAGTTCTGCTTGAAGGTCAGCAGCTCACACCTAGGGTTCAGTATCTACCTCCACCCCCAATCAATACCCCTGCTGGTCTACCTTAAAGGTGGTCTTCTGCTGGTCCTCCGAGTGGCAGGCCACAGGCAGCATATGTGCAACGCTACTCTGAAGCTTTCCCTCTGGCCTGTCCCGCCTCCTCTGATGACATTTCATGTTTCTGCCTGGGCAGGACAAGTCAGAGGGAAAACTTAGGAGCAGGCAGCATATGTGCAATGCTGCCACTGGCAAGGGTCAACACAAAACCACCTTTAAGGTAGATTGATGCGGCAGGGGAGGGGGTGAGGTGTTGGATTGCACAGAAGACGTGTTGAGAGTGGAAGAGAGCAGAAGAGATGTTTGGAGGAGACCATAGGCGGTTGGTGGCCCAACTATTTGGGGAGGCTAAAGGGGGTGGGGTTAGGGGTGGGGCTTACATCCATAATTGTCTGACAACACATAGAAAAAAAATAAGTACAAATAAAAGTCATCACAAACAAAATATAAGAAAACCAATGGACTGCATTAGGGGCTTATAGCCCATTTAGTTATGTTTAAACAAAAGAGATCTGCACGAAACAAAATATTTATTTTTTTATTTTGACTTATAATATAAAACCTGCCTCAGAGTCAGCACCTCTCCTGAAATCCAAGTACGGCATGCCACAATTTAGGTCTGGGAACACTAGTATCAGACAGCCACACTGGGTGGATAGTATTCCCAAAAATGAGCTCCTTTTATTAACGACCAGATAGGGATAGATTGATAAGTTTTCAAATTTCAATTTTGGCACAGTATACTGTAAGTTATTATCACAAACAAAATATAAGAAAACCAATGGACTGCATTAGGGGCTTATAGCCCATTAGTTATGTTTAAACAAAAGAGACTCTTTTGTTTAAACATAACTAAATGGGCTGAGATCTGCATGAAACAAAATACTCATTTTTTTATTTTGACTTAAAACCTGCCTCAGAGTCAGCACTTCCTCTCAATGTGTGGTGCGTGCCACAATTTTCTTTTGAATTTATTATGGTCTTCTACCATCGAAGCGAAGGAAGTGGGTGGAAACTCTTAGCCAGCCTTGCCTTCTCCGTGACGGCCCCGCCCGCGTGTTCCCGACTTTGTGGAAGTTGCATCATGACAGGAGCGCCCTCGTAGGGAAGGCTGACTGGCTGAGGGCTGAAGGCAGCAGATGAGTCAGCGCGAATCGACAATCGCTATTCGCTACTACTGTAGCGAATAGCGATTAAGGCGGGAGCACTCAGGAGTCAGGACTCGATCGTGTTGGCAGGGCAGCAGCCGCCAGCCCTGAAGGCTGAAGAGACTGAGGCGCACGGGGGAGGGAAACAGGAGAAACGGGGCGCAGGCAGCACTGCAAAGAAGAGAGGAGTCGGGACTGGTTGGAGGAGGAGAACGGAACGGAGAAGAATAAAGACAGAGAAACAGCTGATCCATCGTGCTCCTGTTGTTGAGAACTTGTGACTGCCGGCTGGGGAGGGCTTAGTCTCCCCAAGCCTCTTATACCGGGCGCCTATGGAGGAGACTGACCTTGCATTGTGACTTTTTTTAAAAATTGCGATTCATTTAATTACTTCATCACAGAGTTAACTACTTAAAGTTCAGCCCTGTACTATTAAAGAGTAGGTTGTTCACTTACGCACTTCTAAGATCATTGTAGGAGGGGTTAATCATGATTGAGTTTAATTATCAAATTCTTATGGGGCAGGTCTAGAGGCCTGAAAGATAATCAAAGGAGAGGGAGTTGCAAGCCTGTAGGTTCACCTAGGGTGCATAATACTTTTGCACTGGCCCCTGGTTTAGGTCACCACTAGTCATGGTCTCAGACAGGCTGCTTTCCTTGGCACTTTTTTCTTTTTCCATTCTTTCTCAACCCCTTCAGCATCAAGTGCCTAAACAAATGTGCCAAGTCAGCCCCGCAGTTACACAGCTGCACAAAGTCTAGACAGTCTTTTGTAATGTACTTCACTTTCTTCCTTTAGGAGCCACATCAGGTAAATGACTGAAATACAGAACATAACATTTTCTTCTTAAAATAACACATTTTAATACAAGGCAAGTGGATGGGGTGGGGGTAGTTTTAAACTGAAATTCTCTGGACAATATGTGAGAAAAGGATGTGGATCTAAACTACACAGACTGAGCCACAGTGGGGAAAAAAATGAATAAACAATTGTTCTACCACCCTATACAATTAGGTTGCACGAACATAACTTTTTGCCCTTCCCATTAAAGCAAGTTGAAACGTCCACATTTACATTGTGACATAATGGTGGGTTTCCCTATTCTCCATGCACAGACACATCTGTATTGAGGATTCAGTGAGAGACGTGGTAAAGTATGTCTGAGTACCAAGGATTTGGTGGACTAGTGGAAAAGGAAATCAAACATATAAATGGCAAGTGACCGTACTCACTTGCAAATGCGCAGTACAGACTTCCCTCTCTGTCCCGCCCTCGTGTCAAGACGTCATGACGTCAGAGGGCGGAACAGAGAGGGAAACGGAGTCAATTTGTTGGACGCTGCCGCCTGGAAAGGAACATCGCGCAAAACAACCTCCATCCTCTCCCCCATCCCCGCCGCCCCGCCCCCCTCCGTATCGGGCCCCCTGCATTGACCTGACAGCACCTCTCACCTCCTTGTGGAAGCGCTGCAGGCAGCAGCAGAGCGATCTGCTGCTGCCTGTAGCGCTTTCACACGGAGGTGAGAGGCACTGTCAGGTCAATGCAGGGGGCCCGGCACGGAGGGGGGAGGGAGCGGCAGCGAGGAGGGTAGCTGGAAATCTCGCCCGTTTTTACAGGCTTAACGGCTAGTAAATACATAATCTGTGTGTTGTGACTGGTAGTGCATGTAAATGGGTATATCTGTGAGTGATGTGTGAAACCACATTACACAAAAATCCCCCAGGAGGACTTAACATGTATCAATACCTTTCTACATCACACTGCCCACCTGCCTCTGAAACAACAAAACATCTCAAGAACCCCATGCCATACTGCTCCTCCGTAAGACAGCATCCTCATACAAAACACAATGACACAAGCCCCCCTTCGCTCCCCCTCAGCCAATAAATATCTCATTCTAGGCTACTCCACACAACTCTCCAGCTCTCCACAACATTTCAAGCACATCCCATATACCTCAGATACATACCTATACTTTCTCTGATATGTGAATTCCATACAGGCACTGATGTCAAGAGCTGTCCTCTCCACAGCAAGAGGTGGCAGCATACAGCTACACTTTGACCTCGTCCTCCTCTTCCACCATCCTAGGTCTGACTGTTCATTTGAATGTCAAAGGCCTCTGTATAGTGGAGCGGAGGACAACATAGCCTGATGTGCAGTTGTTCTTGCACCAATTATGCTGCGAGAGCAGGTGGTGGTAGAGAGGAGACAGACTAGGCTGAGGTAAATACTGAGGGGAAGAGGGTCACTGGAACAGAGGGTGGGGGTGTACCATGTGGGTAAGGAGGCAGAACAACCTTGGGATATGCCATGGGAGCAGAGCAAGGTTGATGATGTGCAGTGGGGGAAGGGGAGCAAGCTTTTGGGTATGTGTGTGGGAGGAGAGTGACTTTGGGGACAGACAGAATTTGGATTCTAACTGGGAGTTAGAGGGATACAGAATTGGGGTGAGTGAAGTAGGGAAACTGCAGTCGAGTGAGAGTATTATAAACTTTTAAGGAGAGTGGTTGAAATTCATCATATAACTTTTTAGCCTTCTGAATAGCCCCCCTGTTTTAAACCACATAACTTTGGCCATCAAGTGACTTATACAGCCAAAGGTTGTGTGTTCCCATGGCCAGGATTATAAAAAACTTCTGGAAACCACTAAAAACCTTTCTTTTTAAAAATTCTTACAACAAAAAGATTAATTCTAATCCAATCTTATATCATCTTGGAATATTTCTGTACATCTTTCTTAGCCCTAAACTGAAATTGAATCATTCTGTAACATTGTGAAACAATTCACGTATTTTTCTGTTTTGACTTATAAGATTGTAAAAATACATTATTGCTTAATTGCAGTCAACTGCACTATACAGTATGTATTTCTCTAAATATTTGCATCTGTAAGCCACATTGAACTTAAACATTGTTTGGAAAAACGCAGGATATAAATGTTAAAAGAAATAAATATTTAAAAGGTTTGGGGTGGGGAGGAGTCGGACGACTTTTGCTGCCAACATCCAATAGTGGCTGCATACAGATTTTGGGCCCTGTTTACTAAGCCGTGCTATAGGCATGCTATTGTTTTTAGCGAGTGCCAATGCTAGAGACATGCTGTCTAGCGTTAACACATGCTAAAAACACTAGCGCACCTTAGTAAACATGGCCCTTTGGGATATCGACTTCAGTATGTTAAGGAATGATGCTTTTGCTTGATAAAGAATAGCACCTTGGTCTGGTTAGGCAAGTTGAAGGATAAAGGCTCACCACCTTTAGAGGCCGACCAAACCAAATTGTTTTTTTTTCCTGTTTCGTCTGAAACCGAAACTGCAGCCGAAACTGAAAACTAAAGTTTGGGTGTATGAGTGTGAACTAATGATGTCCACTGGGTATTGTTGGGAGCTTGAAATCAGCAGCCCTCTTCTGAACACAGAGAAAATTATTATCCTGCAGTCCTAGGAACTGCAAGCACAGGCAGACAACTGGGAGAGCCATTTTAACCAGAACTTCTCAAGAAGTCTGGCACATTTAAGTTTCAGTGCAGATGTGGTTGAATATCCTCTGAGACGGGAACTTTGTGAGAACATGTAAAAGGAAAAAAACATCACGATTACCAGCTTTTTATACTTTCCCAAACTGTGCACAAGTAACAAGAGGAAGTAGCATTGAGATTTCCCATTTTGTATTTAGTTAGAAAGACTAGAACAATATAGATTCTTACTAAGTATAAGATAAAGGAGTCCAGACACTGGTTTACACTGCGGACATTACACCAGCTTGATGCACAATCCAGAATAGAAAAGCACATTGATGTTACTGAATGTGAGGACTGAAAAATGACAATCAAGAGCAACACATTTCTCAAATTATTTTTTAATATATAAGCTTGTTCCATTTTACTATGTGAAGTCATATATGGCAAATGGTTTGACCATGGATGTTTAAATGATTAAAAACTATCAAGCATACCAGTTTTCCCCACACAATACATTCTTAAAGAGAAATTGTTCTGAATCATAGGTAAACAATGATTAAAGTGGAACACTGCGTGTAAAAGGAGGTTTAAAGGCACTGTGTAGCATTTTCAAACTTAATTTTTTGGGATAGAGGGCACATAACGCTGATCTGCAACCTGGCTGCCTAACCTGTATACTGTAATTCCTGCCTTTGTGTGGATCCTGATGGTGTCTGTGAGTTTTAAAAGCAATACACCAAACTTAAATTTTAGTAAGGAAAGGTCATTTGATGGTAGTAGGGGGAGGTCCATGGTTCTGACTGGTGACCAGTGGTGCGCCAGGTGCATGGTCCGAGAGAAGTAGGTAGGTTGATGCAGGAGGACACAGATGAAGTGGAAAAGTTGAAGAGTAGGCCGCGAGTAGGTGTATGCACAGTACCTCCAGAGTAATGGTGTGCTCACTGTTGTTGCCAAGCAGACCAGGGAGAGGACAGCCATATGGATGCTTCCAAAGGACTACCTCTTACGCTTCCTCTAGTTCATATCAGAGAGTGTAGAATGGTGATGGTGGCATTCTGTAAGCACGGAAGAATAAGAGTCTGTTTTGTGGGCATGTGCTGACAGGATAAGCAGAAGGGAGGCGGTATGAGACTGAGATCAGGTGGGCATAAAAGCAGCTAGCCCCCAATCCATTCCTGACATTTATATCCTGCTTATATCCAATTAGAATCAATGACACAATAATCAAATACAATCAAGAAGTCATATACATCAGAAATATTTACCAAACCAATACATTTTTAAAGCTTTTAGGAAATTCAGGTATATATCTATGCTTTGGATTGGGATTGAATTCCATAATTTAGTAGCAAAATAGTTATCACGAAAATGCTGCCCAATGGGTAGAATCCACACAGCTGCCTGTATACTCATTGCAACTGCTAAAATAGCGGGAATCATGGAAATGCTGTGGAGAAGCCTTGGAGAGACTTTGAATACAGAATACAGCACACACTTTTATTTTTTTATTTTATTTGTTACATTTGTATCCCACATTTTCCCACCTATTTGCAGGCTCAATGTGGCTTACATAGTGCTGGAAAGGCGTTTGCTGTTTCCGGTGTGAACAAATACAATGTGATGTTGTGATAAGATGAAGTTTAAATGGCAAAGTCACAGTAATAGTTGTAAAGTGGGAGAGTAGTGTTGTGTTCATACATGCTTCGGTCTTCTTGTGTAACCAAGGTCAGTCCTTTAAGTTGGATCGGGAGGGCATGCTTTTTTGAACAGGGTGGTTTTTGGTATTTTCCGGAAGTTTAGGTGGTCGTAAGTTGCTTTTAAGGCTTTTGGTAGTGCGTTCCACAATTGTGTGCTTATGTAGGAAAAGCTGGATGCATAGGTAGATTTGTATTTTAGACCTTTACAGCTTGGATAGTGTAGGTTTAGATATGAGTGGAGGAGTGGCCTAGTGGTTAGGGTGGTGGACTTTGGTCCTGAGGAACTGAGTTCAATTCCCACTTCAGGCACAGGCAGCTCCTTGTGACTCTGGGCAAGTCACTTAACCCTCCATTGCCCCATGTAAGCTGCATTGAGCCTGTTGGAGTAATGTATTGTGTTTTACATGCATTTTCTGTCAGCAATGTTTTGTTTTTTTTTCTTTCTCTGTGATTACTCTGTGACCTCTGATGTGAATTGCCTAGAGAGGTCACACCCATGCAACTTCCTGTGGGTGTGATTAGGAACAGCACATGGAGCTCTAAAGGTCTCTCCTAACTTGAGGATCTATGGTGTGAGCATCCATTACCATCTAAGCACATGGAAAGAGCTGATAATCCAAATGTATTGTATTATGTTATATAAGCCTGCCTGAATATCAATCTAACTAAAACTGTGAGTAAACAGATGTTTTGTTAATTCAACTTTAAAGTGACTCAGCAGTGAATTATTCTGGGGTGTATGTGAGAGAGATGAAGAAAAGAAATTAACATTTCTAAAGCTGAAGCTGTGTGTATAAAAATCTGCTAATTATTTACTACAAATAATCCAACAGAGCCTGCCATGAGTGGGAAAGCTCGGGGTACAAAAAAAAAATCATATTGAATCGGAGGCGTTTCTGGTTGGTAGGTCGATTAATTCTGTCATGTATCCAGGCGCTTTGCCATAGGGAATTTTGTGGACCATGGTGCAGATTTTAAAGGCTTTGCGTTCTTTGATTGGGAGCCAGTGTAGTTTTTCGTGGAGGGGTTTTGCGCTTTCAAATCACGTTTTTCCAAATATGAGCCTAGTTGCCGTGTTTTGAGCAGTCTGAAGTTTCTTTAAGGTTTGTTCTTTGCATCCTGCATAGATTCCATTGCAGTAGGTGGCTTATTACCATTGATTGTATCAAGTTATGAAAGGTATCCCTCAGGAAGTATTGTTTCACGCGTTTGAGGTTCCACATTGAGTGGAACATTTTCTTTGTGGTGTAATTTGCTTGGCTCTCCAGTGTAAGGTTGCGGTCTATTATGACGCCAAGGATTTTCAGGCTGTCTGAAATAGGGAGGGTGTGACCTGGGATTGTCCGTGTTGTGTTGGGACGAGAGGACAAGACAGTGTGTGTTTTTTCTTTATTGAGTTTTAGTTGAAATGCATTGGCCCAAGAGTCCATGATGGTCAAAGTTAGCTCAATTTCGTTGGTGACTTTTTTTTTTCTGATTTTTCTCCAGGCAGCCACCTTGAGGTTGCACAAGTGTGCAACTCCTTGACCCCTGGGCTCCTCACATTGGTATCAAGAGTTGGTGTCTCAGTCCTAGAATTACTCTGTTTACCATGGCTATACTGCCTCCTACTCATGAACTTGGTCAAGTTATGTAAAGGTGATAGCTAAATTTAGTAGACCAGTTTAAGGGAGTACAGCTGGGCCAGCAGTAACAGTGTATGCTTTGGCACAGACAATTTGAAAAGATCAGCTGCAGCCTATGCAGGCATTAGAAGTGGCCATTGCCAAGGAATAATTTCTGAATCTCTTGAGCTGCTTTGGAGAGATCTCCCCTCAGGAGTGTAAGACACAGCTCAAAGCACTGGATGACAGTCATCCAAAATGAGATTCATAGTGGTGAGCGGATTTATTGCTTATATCCCACCTATCTATAACATCTAAGTGGGTTACAGCTAATACATAATAATCAAACAGAACAACAAATAAGAAAAAGCAACAAACTCAGCAGAAAGCCTCACAAAACATATACGTTTTCAGACATTTCTTAAACAATGACAATCCAGCAATCTGTCACAACTCCAATGGAAGGGTATTCCACGATGTAGGTCCAGCCACTGAAAACATTCATAAGCGGCTGTCTTGATGACTGACCTGATGCAATGAAGGAAAATCTGGAATACAAATGAAATAAATAAACCATCAAAAAGTAGGCATCCTAAGACCTCAAGACTCTCGGAAGTTGTGTAAGGTATTGTAGGTTACGGAAAGTCACTCCCCAGGCAAACGGTGTGAAAGCTAACCCTAGACTGAGAAGAAACTCGCTCAGGGGGTCAGGGTGAGATAGTCCGAAAGACATGCCCTGAAGAGACAGGGACGGAGACCTCAGAGAAAAAATCAGAAGAAGTAGTAGAGCTGTCAGTCCGTGAACCAGAGCTGCTGTCGGACTTCATATGTAAAAATTCCATTTCACATATCACATTCTGCAGTTCCTGGTGTAGAACTTGTAACTCCTCAGCATAATGTGTCAGAAACTAGGAAAAAGCATTGTTCTGAGAAACAACATGCTGAAAACTAGCAGAGAGAGTGTCATGTTTCATACAGAGGGTCTCTAACTCTAGATTGGCTGTGCCAAAGTGAATGGGCAGAAAGAATTCTTGTCAGTGTATGGTTTCAATAAATCCCTGTTCAAAACCGCAAACCTCTGATCCAAAAGAGACTGCAACTAACTAACATGACCTGCTAAGCTTCATTTGTCAGCCAGCAAAGAATCACATTGCAACTGAGCTTGGAGAAAAGACGGCTGAGGGGAGATACGATAGAGGTCTATAAAATAATGAGTGGAGTGGAACGGGTATACATGACTCGTTTGTTTACTCTTTCCAAAAATACTAGGACTGGGGGCCATGAGCAGAAGCTACAAAGTAGTAAATTTAATACGAATCAGAGAAAAATTTTCTTCACTCAAAGTGCAATTATGTTTAAATCTATTTTATTGACTGACTAAACCGTACAGACAGTAAAGTACAAGACACTTTTGTTCAGACATAATCAGTATATCAACAATATTTCCACAATCACCACAATTTTCTTTCACCTCTCCTTTCCCTTAATTGGAGAACTCCAACCGTACAAAGCAGTATACTATAATCAACTAAACACAGTAACCTATCTTTCTTTTCTCCCCCTTACCAACCCCTCCCATCTCCTCCCCCACCCCCTATCAACCCTTCCCCTTTGCCCTCCGTTATTTCCTGCGTAGCACTGGGACTCAAAAGTTCAACATATAACTGCGCACCACAGAGGTCATAGTGTCCCAGAATGGGTGCCATCTTTGTTGGAACCTCTTACCATTCTTAGAGTCAAAATCTTTTATGGCCATGCGTTCCATGCACAACAGGTGCACCATACGTGTACGCCACTGCTGCCTTGTGGGGTATTGGTAGGACAGCCAGGATCGTTTGCTTACCCACAATTATTGCACGTAGTATAAATGCAGTGTATTCTTTTCTGGGCTTCGCCCCTAGTTTGGGGTGTCCAAAGAGTAGAGACGAGTCATAGTGCCACGATTGTCCCCACATTTTGGCAACGTAGGCTATGCTGCGTTCGGCACCTAACCCTTACCGTTCAGTGAATCCAGACTGCCCCAATTTGACTGCCCCTATCGGACCGACCATTCACTTGTCTATTAGATTGTAAGCTCTTTGAGCAGGGACTGTCTCTCTTTGTTAAATTGTACAGCGCTGCGTGACCCTAGTAGCGCTCTAGAAATGTTAAGTAGTAGTAGTAGTATGATCAATTTCCAGAATTTCTTGATTCCAACACAAGTCCAAAACATGTGACCAACAGTTGCTCCAGGGACGCCACACTTTGCACATTCTCCCAAAGGCTCTCTTTGGCGGTATGTGCAGACGCAGAGCCATTTTGTATTGTAATTCCCAATGTGTAGCAAAGGCTGTGGCTTGTCTTATCTGCAAAATGTGGGATTTTATCTGTTGTGTTGTAACTGTCACCTGTAAGTCCACTGTCCACATGTGCGCCAGTCTATGATACTGCAGCTCCGGCGCTGTCACTCAATGTGCAATTAAACTCTGAAATTCGTTGCCAGAGAATGTGGTAAAGGTGGTTAGTTTAGTGGAGTTTAAAAAAGGTCTGGACAGCTTCCTAAAGGAAAAGTCCATAGACCATTATTAAATTGACTTGGGGAAAATCTACTGCTAATTTCTGGGATAAGCAGCATAAAATATATTGAACTTTTTTGGGATCTTTCCAGATATTTGGAAACAGGGTGCTGTGCTTGATGGACCTTTGGTCTGTTCCAGTGTGGCAATACTTATGAGAAGGCAGGGACTAGCCAAAAACAGGCACAACCCTGGACAAGGCAGAGAACTCTCTGGCTCAGACAAGAAAAGTGCATAAGGTGCCATAGTGCACACAGAACACACAGCAAAATGTCCTGGACACAGTTACTCCAATATGTATACAGCAGCACACAGTACAATTCTGACAGGAAACAGACACAAAGTCCCAAGTAGGTACACAGTAAATTGCCTTTCTGAGACAAGAAGCACTAACAACCCATTGGATGAGATCACATGATGTGCACAGTAGCACTTCAGTAAATTCCTTCAAGGGACAGAACGCTAACAAGCATAGGACGAGCCCTCAATATGTAAGGTACTGTAGATACTTTAGACTTGTTTTTGCTAAGGATATGACAGTACCTAAATGTGGTCCTTAGGTTTTTGTCAAGCATAGGACAAGCACCAATGAAAGGAACAATGCCAGAATGGAAATATTATTTATTATAGATATAAAAATAATAATTGGCCATATGGCAAAGCAAAATGCAACAATAAAATACTGTACACTACAAGAATACTGATTATCAGTATATCCTGAGAAGATTGCCAACTTAGCAGCAAAGGTAGGCGAATGACCACATGTCCTGGGACAACCAGTCCTTCACAGACAAAAACCAAAACTAACTAAAACCTGCATCATAAGAGGAAAAGTCCTGTGTCTCACCCTTGCAGTCCTTAGGTTTGGACTTCGGATGGTGATGATTTGGCTCCTCTCCTGGCTCCAGCAGAATTCCTCCTGCAAGCCTATTTGTCAGGTATTAGTCTGATGTACTTGCATGGTGAGCAGCTGGTTACACAGTCTTGGGAGAAAGCCACAGATCTGCTTCTGAACTTGACTTTCTGCAGTGCGTGCACAGAGATACAGTTCACAGGTGTTTCGGGCAAACCAGTCTCTAGCTCCTGAGAGAGATCTATACACCATGAAATCTTCTCTTTTGAGTTTCTCTCCCTCATGCCCAGCATTGACACTGCCCTCTGGATCCAGCAGGTGACAAACATGGACCAGTCACTAACCATGTACCTCTGTCTAGCAGATTACCCAAGGTCATAACAAAGAGAGGCCTTGTGGGCTTCCAGCAAGAACATCTTATTGGTCAGGACCAAGCTCTCCTCTATGGTTCACAGATGTTCCAGAGACTCTGTCTCTGGAAGGCTAGTACACATAGACATGTCCTTGATGAAGTCACCAGCACAGCTGTGCCAAGAAGTAGTTTTCCTTTGTAGAAAGCTGGTAAATGTTGTATTCAGGCTGCAGGCCACAGAATCCATATTGGTTTAGGCCTAACTAGGCCTTAGACCAGCAAAGGTGAGAGAGCAGTTTTCCTTTGTAGAAAGCTGGTAAATGTTGCATTCAGGCTGCAGGCCACAGAATCCATATTGGTTTAGGCCTAACTAGGCCTTAGACCAGCAAAGATGAGATAGCAGGAAAACCCCTACAGATGGTAGGCTTGCAAACAATGCACAGTGGCCTCCGGGGCATCATCATTCAAGGCCATAAAAACCAGTAACAAAATTTGAACTTAATACACCAGGCCACTGTAAGCCAATGCAAGTTGGCAAACTGTGGGGTGATTTACCTCATCCTTTCATGTCCAGATCTCCAAAGTAGTACAATGATCTTTTCACAAATTTACGTCTCAGATCTATTCAACATTTACTAAACTTATCCGCAATAAATATTTTAGTTCATTCCTTAATCATCTATCTTGCAGCTAGATTATTGCAACCTCTTTCTTGTCATCAGCAGCAGATGAATCCATTAACTGATGGGTTGTATCCGCCTACCAGCAGGTGCAGATAGAGAACACTGAAAAACCATAGTGCCTCTTGGACGGCTAGCCCCAACTGCCTTCAGTATTTCTCTATCTCCCAGCAGGTGTGGACATAGCCTGATCAGCTCCTGGATTTCAGACTGCCTGGGGTGGCTCCTGTGCTCTGCCAGTTGAGCAGGGGTGTTGTGGCTGATGGTGCCCACTTTAAAGGTATATAGGTTCGCCCTTTCCCTGCCTTACCCATTCCCCCCGCCTCCTGTAATCCCTCTGTTGCTGCCTGCCTCCAACTTTCCTCACAGCATTAAAAAAAGGGAAAAAAAAGCGCGCTTTTACTGGGTGGCTGTTCTGAGGCTTTTTCCAGAGATTCTGGTTCTGTGCAGCTTGATTGGAGCTCATTGACTCGGTCTTCTGAGGTGAGAGTGGTGCCCAGCTCCTCCGTGAAGGTCCCGCGGACGCCGTTCCGAACGGGGTAAGCTTTGGTGCGAAGCCGCCATTTTATTGCCATATTTCCGTCCAGTCGGGCGATGGCTGCTGAAGGAGTTAAGCGCTGCTCCCGTTGTGGTAAACGCAGATCAGCAGCGGGGCTGTGTAAAACGTGCTCCTTAGACACTCACGCTAGTATGAGCATGGCGAGCGATGTTTCTTCCCGCTTGATGGAGCTGGCAACGGGTGCCATTTTGGAAGCACCGCATGTCTCGACCCTCGCGGTTGCGGAGGAGTCTGAGTGCAGGGGGACACCTCGTTTAGAGGCTGCCAGAGGAGCTCCTACATCCGTTTTTCCTAATTCGGAGGCGGAGGGCCAGGGTGAGTTTTTCTCCCCTGAGTTTGTGCTTTTAATGCATAAGGCTTTCATGCTGAAAAGAGCTCTGCCGCAGGTGTCTGACACTGTGTTGCCTCCTGGCTTCCCTTCGGGTGCTGAGGCCCCAGGGATGGCTTCAGAGGTTATTTCCTCCCCCGAGTGTTGGAAACACGCTAAACATAGACGGGTAAATTCCCCGTCTGAAAGTGGCGCATATCCTTCCCCCCCCCCGGTCGGGCTGTGGGAAGTCTGAGGTGTCTGGCAGGCCCTCAAGGATGGATGATCCAGAGGAGGGTGTCTGTTTGCCACTGGATTTGGATGATCCCAGTGCGGTCCGGATTTTCCACCGCGTCGAGCTGCCGCTCTTATTACTGACGCCTTCCAGGCCCTCTCGATTGATGATCCTACTGAAGGCGAGGCCTCCTCTGTTAATCTTAGGATGGCAAGTACTAAGAAGCCTTGCCTTAAGGGCGTCTATTTGCAGTTCCTATGCAGCCCGGGCATGCCTTTCCTGGTTACAGCAGGCAGTGGAACAGCCCGCCGATGGTGTGGGTACCCTTTCTGAGGTTGCCCCGCGGGTGGAGTCGGCCCTGTCATTTTTGGCTGACGCCCTTTATGATCTGGTCAGAGCTTCGGCTAAACAGATGTCTGTGGCGGTTTCTGCCCACCGCCTTCTTTGGCTGCGGCATTGGGCGGCTGACATGGCTTCTAAGCAAAGGCTGGTGAGGCTACCCTTTCGGGGCCTCCTGTTATTTGGAGAGGAATTGAAGATTGTGAAAGACCTGGGGGACTCTAAACCCCAGCGGTTACCTGAGGTTAGTAACAAGTAAAAGAAAAAGAGATAACAAGGTCTTTAAAAAGGGTGTACAAATTGTAGAAAGCATAATAATAATGTGGTTAATCAATAAGTAAGAAGGAATAGGAGGGATTAAGTGTAGAAGGGAATGAACATAGGGAGATGTGCTTAGGAAGGATGGAGAGGAAAACGATGGGGGATGAACATAAGGAGAATAGGAGATATGGTCAATGTATAACCATATAGCTGAGGGACCAAGAGCAGATAAATGATGGGAACAAGGTGCATGGTAGAGAGTCAGTTGTGATAATTTTGTGATGGTTAGTTAAACTCAAGGCAAGTTCGTTGTATAGTTAAACAAGAGATAAGGAACTGATCTAAGTTACAGTGTGTGTAGCAAGCTAGTCCAGATGCAGAATGAGTGTATAGTCAGTCACCCAATCAGGCTCATTTTCGAAAGAGAAGGGCGTCCAAAAAGAGACTCAAAAGGCACATGGGCATCCCCATGAAAGAAGGTCGCCGAAATCCAATAATCGAAACAGGGCCGTAAGGATGTCCTTAGTGTGAGGACGCCCATCTATGGTCGTCCCCACAGGGGGTGTGTTATGGGCGGTGTTACGAGATGGACGCCCCCAGCGTATAATGGCTGGCGAAATGGTTTCGCATGGGTGGGAACATGGGCACCCTTAGTTAGACCTGAAATAAAAGCGACCAGGGTAAGGGGGAAGTCGTCTTTAGACCCATTAGAGCTTTTGTGCAGTTGGAGAGTGGCGAGAGCTTTGTTGGGAGAGAAAGCTGAGCGTTTGTTGAGTACCTGTTACCTTTGTCTGTGTGCTGTAGTCGGAACGTTTTCACCCTCACCTGCCTCATTTCTGCTTTACCTTTTCAGCTTTCCCTACCCCTTCTAGCCCCCAAACCCAGACACCACTACTCCTTCCTCTATCTCCCCCACCCCCTCTCCTTCTCCATTCACTGTCCCCAAGTTCATATTTCATTCCCTTACCTGTTTGTAGTCTCTGTTTGTCTCTTTGTCCTGTGTACTGCTGCAGCGTGTTTGTGAAGACTGTCGTTTGCTGCTTGGAGAGTGAGTGGCTAGAGGGTGTGGCAGGATAGTTTGTAGTGGGTCAGAGAGTGCTTGCAGTGTGGCTCTGCTGTGTGTGACCGCATTGTTTGTCGGTGGTGGAAGAGTGAGTGTTAGCTTCTGTTTGTTGCTGCTGTGTTTCACCAAGTTAATAGGGAGAGGTGAGCACTAGTGTCACTGCATTGCACCTGTAGTGTGGGAAAATGGAGGCACTAAATGCACAGGTGGCTTACAGGTTGGAGGAAGAGGGGAAGTACTGCAGGAGGTACCCGCGCCCCAGAGTTTTCAGAGTGTGTAGAAGTCTGCCCAGCACTGGCCTTGTTCTCCAACTACTGAAGCTGTCATTGAAGCTCAACTCCCACCCATCCAAATGTGTCTGGCCATAATCAGGGCACACACTGTAGAAGTCTGTCCAGTATTGGCCTTGTTCTCCAACTACTGGTGTTGCCATCTAATCACTGCTAAGTTGTTTGGTTCCATGCCTTCCATAGTAACATAGTAGATGACGACAGAAAAAGACCTGCACGGTCCATCCAGTCTGCCCAACAAGATAACTCATATGTGCAACTTTTTGTGTATACCCTACTTTGATTTGTACCTGTGCTCTTCAGGGCACAGACCGTATAAGTCTGCCCAGCACTATACCCGCCTCCCAACCACCAGTCCCGCTTCCCACCACCGGCTCTGGCACAGACCGTATAAGTCTGCCCAGCACTATCCCCGCCTCCCAACCACCAGCCCCGTCTCCCAATCTTGACTAAGCTCCTGAGGATCCATTCCTTCGGCATAGGATTCCTTTATGCTTATCCCACGCATGTTTGAATTCCGTTACCGTTTTCATTTCCACCACCTCCCGCGGGAGGGCATTCCAAGCATCCACTACTCTCTCCGTGAAAAAATACTTCCTGACATTTTTCTTGAGTCTGCCCCCCTTTAATCTCATTTCATGTCCTCTCGTTCTACCATCTTCCCATCTCTGGAAAAGGTTCATTTGCGGATTAATACCTTTCAAATATTTGAACGTCTATATCATATCACCCCTGTTTCTCCTTTCCTCCAGAGTATACATGTTTAGTTCAGCAAGTCTCTCCTCATATGTCTTGTAACGCAAATCCCATACCATTCTCGTAGCTTTTCTTTGCACCGCTTCAATTCTTTTTACATCCTTAACAAGATACGGCCTCCAAAACTGAACACAATACTCCAGGTGGGGCCTCACCAACGACTTATACAGGGGCATCAACACCCCCTTTCTTCTGCTGGTCACACCTCTCTCTACACAGCCTAACAACCTTCTAGCTAGGGCCACCGCCTTGTCACACTGTTTCGTCGCCTTCAAATCCTCAGATACTATCACCCCAAGATCCCTCTCTCCGCCTGTACCTATCAGACTCTCCCCGCCTAACACATACGTCTCCCGTGGATTTCTATTCCCTAAGTGCATCATTTTGCATTTCTTTGCATTGAATTTTAATTGCCAAACCTTAGACCATTCTTCTAGCTTCCTCAGATCCTTTTTCATGTTTTCCACTCCCTCCCATACAGGATTCCTTTGTATTTATCTCACACATTTTTGAATTCCATTACCATTTTCATCTCCACCATCTCCAATGGGAGGGCATTCCAGGTATCTACCACCCTCTCCATGAAAAAGTACTTCCTGATTATTATTCCTGAGTCCCCCCCCCCCCCCCCCCCCCCTCAATCTAAATTCATGTTCTCTAGTTCTATCATCTTTCTGTCTCTGGAAAAGTTTTGTATGTTGATACAGACATTCAAATATTTGGAAGGTATCACCCTGTCTCGCCTTTCCTCAAAGGTGTACATCTTCAGGTCCTCAAGTCTCTCCTCAAATGTCTTGTGTACACACCCCATGCCATTTTCTCTGAACCGCTTCAAGTCTTTCTACTTCCTTAGCAACATATGTCCTCCAAAATTGAACACAATACTCCAAGTGGGGCCTCACCAACGACTTGTACATGGGGCATCAACACCTCCTATCTTCTACTGGTTATACCCCTCTCTGCAGCCTAGCATCCTTCTGGCCAAGGCCACCACCTCATCATCACATTGTTTCTTCACTTTGAGATCCTCTTACACCATCATCTGAAAGTCCCTCTCCTGAGTTGTGCTTATCAATCTCTTTCCTCCTATCTGGTATATCTCCTTTGGATTTCTGCATCCCAAGTGCATCACTCGGCACTTCTTGGTGTTAAATTTTAACTTCCAGACCTTTGACTATTCTTCTAATTGCGGAGATGTGTCGTCATGGTTTCTATTTCCTCTGCAGTATCCACTCGGTTGTCTTTGAGTCATCTGTAAAGATGCAAACTTTTCCTTCTGATTCTTCAGCAATGTGTCTCACAAATATATTAAACAGAATTGGCTCCAGAACCAGACCCCTGAGGTACTCCACTACTCGCCTTCCTTTCATCCAAGTGGATTCCTTTTACCACCTCCCTCTGACACCTGTTGGTTAACAGTTTCTAATGCAGTTCACCACTTTGGGTCCTAAGTTCAGCTCTCTCAGCGTATTCGTGAGTCTTCTGTGAGGAATCGTATCAAAAGGTTTTGATGAAATCCAAGTAGATTACATCTAGCGCATGTCCAGTTTTCTAGTCACCTGGTCAAAGAAATTAGATTTATTTGGCAGGATTTTCCTTTGGTAAAGCCATATTGCCTTGGATCCTGCACCCAGTTGGATTCTAAAAGGAGTTAAGATGTAGAGGCAGACATGATGGTTAGAAAATGGGAGACTTTATTAACAAATAAATTAGTTAAAAAGGAATGCCCGACACATCTGTGTTTCACCCGGTGAGGGCTGCTTCAGGGCTAAAATGTTCTTTAAAAACAAACAAAACCAATATATGAATAAGACCAAATTATAAAATCATCTCTCTCTATAAAAGGCAACACCAACGTTCTATGAAGCCTCCAGCCGGAAGTGTGAAGGGGGCGAGATATCCGGTTTCCCTATGAGTGTCTGCCCCGCCCTCTCTGTAACACAGTCAGTGAAGGAAAACAGCAGAGCACGAAATCAAATCGCTGGCTCTGTAACAGTGAAGGACTCAGAGGGGGGAGGGGAGAGAGGCCAGAGGGCAGGGACACACACACTCCCACATGCACACAGAAGAAAACATTGCTAGCCCCCGTTTCATTTGCATCAGAAACGGGGCTTTTTTACTAGTAATCAAATAATGCTAAAAATTAACATAAAAGGACAGCATAATCAGTACCAGTTGAATAGATAAATAAGTAAATAAATACATATATCAAAAAAATGTAGGCTTCAAAAAATATTCAAAGTGACATAACATACTAATGAACATTAAAATGTATGTGGGAACGCAAAAAATTATGTACCCCTATGGCACATGCTGATGTATTTATCTCAGGCGTGAGATTGAGCATTAACTGTTTTATTCATGTTTTCTGCAGCATTGCCTGTGGTGATGTAAATTGCTTACACCCATTGGATTCTAGAAAGTTAATTATCTTTTCCTTAGCAGCAGCTCCATTATTTTCCTACCACCACTATGAGGCTTTACTGGCTTGTAGTTTCCCACTTCTTTCCTGTCCCCACTTTTGTGGACCACATCCGCTTCTCTCCAATCCCATGGAACCTCTCCCGTCTCTAAAGATTTATTAATCCTTAAGAGGTCATGCCAGGATTTCTCTGATGGGAGTGGAAAGTGCAAGAGGAAATTAATTTGCTTCCTCTCCCCAATGTTGTGGTAAATGCTGTTTTTTTGACTTGCAGTTACTAGTTCAATTTTTGTTTTCAGAATTTGTGATCTGTGTTTGGTGCCAACGTTTCAGAACAGTTAGGGGTGCCAGACACAATACAATATAAATAACCCCTCCCTGATCACAGTGAAGGAGTTTGTCCAGTATTGGGGATGTTCAGCACACACTGGATCCACAGAGCTGGCTCCTGTGTGGCTGTTTTTGCCTGTGACCAAAGTATGGGGACTTCCAAGAAGAAATGTCCTTCCTGTTTTGTTTTGTTTTGTTTTTTTTTTGGGGGGGGGGGGGGGAGGTTGGAATTTTGTGAGGAATTTAACTCATAAGAACTGCAATACTATGTCAGATATTTAAGTTATGTTTACAGTATTAACTATTTTTAGTTTTCATATATGTAGATATCATTATTAATGTTAAATGTACAGAATTTTTGCCCTGGATTATATATTTAAATGTCTAAATGTTTGCAGAGAGAGAGCGGTTGGATTTATAAATGACAGAACATTTATATTACTGTGTAGTATTCCTCCGTTCCCACCTAGCTACTCCTTCATGCACTAGGCTGCCAAAAATTTCTGGCGAGAACACTGTGGTGTAAACCCGTTGGTTCTATAAAAGTTGCCAAACATTGTGCAATTTAATAGATTTAATGAGCCAGTTAGTGCCATTTATAGAATTCACCCCCCCCCCCCCCAAATGTATAAAATGTTAAGAAACACCGAACAAGATTTTGTTCATAATGTTGCAAAATTGTACTCCTGTTGATAATATTCTTTAACATTTTTTAAAAATTAAATCTATGAATTTTCCATGTATATGTACATTTCAGCTTACCTTCTATCCACAAATGAGGTATTGTGCTGAGCTACAGTCCTAGCCCCACCCCATCTACTTTTTGTCTACAAATTAACCCTGAGTATAGCTAAATATCACTATACAATGTGCAAAAATATTGTATATAAAATATGGAAAAAGTTGTCAGGTAGTATGAAAAGGCTCCTTTTGCCAGATCCCAGCCTGGCTTTAATTGAGCTGGAAGAAATAGAGGTAGGGGAGAACTCCCAGGGTCAAAAAGAAACCTTTTAATTTTCGTGTATGTGTGTGGTAGACATGTTTATGAAGGCATCTGTATTTTGACTGTCTAAACTACTAGCATAGATTATGCAGAGATATGCCTAGATTGTAGGCGCTCACATTATGCTTCTTCCAGAACTGGCCTAAATGTTAGCATGCAAGGCTCATGTATATGTGCATGCTTCCCTAATCTAACTGCAAGCATTTTCACCAACTCTATGGCTGGTGTAAGTGCTCATAAGTTAAAAACAAACCAACAAAAAATCCTTGTTACACTAGTATACTATGGTGCTCATTTTCAAAGCACATAGATTTACAAAGTTAACCTATGTAACTTTGTAAGTCAGTACTTTGAAAATGAGCCTCCACATAATAAAGTAGGTGCCTGTTTTTTGTTTTTTAATTGGAGACCTGGGAAATTAACTTTAAACTACTTTTCTTAATAGAAGAGGCTCTAAATAGATGCCCTCTTATAGAAGTGCACTGTTGTCTACATTGGAAGGGCAAAAGATTGAGCCAACTATATGAATTTGAATCTGGAACTTCATGTTAAATGTTACAAGGAGATGCTTTTGTTCTGAACAGTCTAGCCTTGTTTCCCGGTTATGGATAAGAACACTAATGCTGTTTTTTTTTTTCCACAGCCCAGTGTTTTGATTTTAAGTTACAAGGAATCTGCAAAAGCAGCTTCACAGTTTGGACCCTTCAAGCGAGCAGAATGGAGGCCTGACAGCTCCATGTTATGTGTTGCAGTAAGTGAAAATATTTTTCTCTTTCTTTAATGTAACATGTACTAAAAAATAACTTCTTTGATTCAGATGTTTCCATCATGGTTCTTCTGTTGTCTCCTTATTATGATAAACGCTACCTGGACTGGAATAAATGTACTGTGCCTTGCTTAAATCTTCACATTATACATTTTTTCACATTCTTCTGTCGGAAAAATACAACTCGGAGTGCATCAAAGTAGGCGTTTGTTATAATGATTGATTGAAAACACGGATTATGCTTTGTAAATGTGAAAGAACAGTTGTGAAGGGCGGCACCTGCAGCAGATGAATCCAGACACTTGTGGGTTGATCATCTACCAGTAGGTGGAGATGGAGTACTGAACTTATAGGACATTATGTTCCTTGGTTCGTCACTATATCTCTATCTCCAGACAGCAGCAGGTGGTCAGTCGCAAGGTTGTGTTTTCATCTGTGTTGTGGCTCCTGTTGGGTTTCCCGGTTCAGTAGAGCCTGGGGGTGATTACGGTAAATGGTGCTGGCTTTAGGGGGTACACCTGGTGGTGCCAGGTCTCTCTTTCCCCCTCCCTCACTCCTATCTTGCCACTTTCTCCTTCCTCAGAGATTAAAAAAAAAAAGGAGAAAAAGGATTATGGCAACTTTGCCTGCTTATGTGGTTACTTGAATGTTGGAAGGGGTTGACTCTTCTGCTACCAGTATACCTTGGGCCAGAGTGGTGAGTCAGAACTTGTTCCTGGAGATTTGGTGAGTGTTTCCTCAAATTTTTCTCCCTCTTTGGACATACTCGCAGTTTTGCTTCCTTTTCCTTGCGATGTCTGCAGAGTCTTGTCAGCACTACTCTTGCCGTACAAAGTGGAGAACAGTGTTGGGGAAATGACAGAGTGTTCTGAAGGCATTTTGGGGGGCAAAGCGTTGTCTTCCAATGCTGTGCAATCACAGCCTCTCTCTCAGCTGACATTCTCCGACAAGGTTTTCAGGTTCCCATGACTATTTTAAATCAGGATGATTCAGTTCCTACGGCTGCAGGATCAGTGCTGCCTTTTCAAGCTGGGCATATTTCTGGACCTGATACATGTGTTGGTAAGGTTTCTCACTGTATTGTAACTCCTGGGTCTCTGAAACCATTTTCCAACATTTGTTCTTTTAGTGAATCAAGCCTTTATTCTGCAAAAGTCTCCTCAGTATACATAGTCTATATAATCTTCTGCCTGTCTCTCTCAGTGGCAGTTGAAGATTTCTGGGTCCTTGCAAGATTTTTAGCTTCTGCAATTGGATTCTGTGAAAGGAGAGTTTTGGAACCTGTCTTTAAGACAGGCTCTTTTGATCCTCCATCTCCCCCTCAGTCTGAATCAGGCTTGTCAGCAGCTTCGCTACCTTCCAATTTTTTTCTGAGGGAGTTGAGGAGGGAGAGATTCTGGTGTGGAAGATGTTCTACAGCTGTTAATGTTTCCCCCCCCCCCCCCCCCCCCCCCAAGAGGAATTAACTTCCTTTATTGTTGAGGTTCTGAATGTTTATAGTTTGGAGTCACTCAGTCTCTGCTCCAGGGACGGCTAGCACACTGGAAACTGCCTAAAGCATTCCCTATACTTGAGCTTATGCATATGCTTATTTTGGCTGACTGGACCACCTCAGATTCTAGTTCTCAGGTGGGCCATGAGAGACAGTAATCTGTATATTGCTAGGTGGTCATAGGTCTTCTCCGCCCCCCCCCCCCCCCCCCCCCCCCGGTACTTCCTGATAAATCTTAATAGCTGTAATTGGGATCTCCTCAGGCTGAGATGCTTGATTCTTCATGTGGCAATGAATTTCAGTTGGAGGGATTCCTTCAACAAACAGAAATTCTATCGCAGCATATTTCTTAAATCACACTAACGAATGCTCTCACAGCTTGCTTCCATTTCACAAGCAATAGCAAAACAGCCTCTTCATACAGACACTTCTCACCAACTGAGGTGAAGAGCGATTCCAAAGAACAAGTAAACATGTGTAGCAGTTCAGTGCTGCCATCTCATGAATTACAGAAGTGGAGAAATTATTATGAGTACTGCTTGGATACATTCTTGTGTTTGGAAGAGGGGCTTACACAAGAACAGAGCATGATTTGGGCTCACACACTTAAGCATGTACATTACAGAATATTGTTAAGTCAGTGATTCTCAAACCTGTGCAGGGGGAGCCCCAGCCAGTCAGGGTTTCAGGATATCCACAATGAATATGCATCAAATTGATTTGCCTATGCTGCCTCCTTGGTATGCATATATATCTCATGAATATTCATTGCTATGTACCATATAGTGACCACTTTGTAGTTTGATATTTAATAAACATGTATTTCTTAAATACTTTTCTTGTTTGATATTTTTCTCATATAGATATCATATACTATGCATCCTTATCATTCAAACATCATTCATACTTGCGATACTTGCCACAATGTATCAAAACCACATTGTCAGACGTCTTCAGGGGTTTGACTAAAAGGAAATTAGATATGATACCTTAGAAATTCAAATCTTTTCAGCACAATTCTTTCAACTTACATATACATTATAAAACAGTACCTTGGATATTCTACCGGCTATATAAACGCACTGAAAGAATTGTGCTGGAAAGATTTGAATTTCTTTTTTTTTTTTTTAATTTATTGAAGTCTTTATTGAACTTGAGTTGATACAAAACAAAATATACTCATCGTATTACACAGCAATAATGAAACAAAAATCAACAGGCAGAAATGAACAGGGATCGTGTTCTGTATCAAAGCTACAGTAATGCCCCAGTTTCCTTCAACATTTTTCAGTTTTATAAACCAGTATAAACCCCTCCACCCCAACCTAAATCCCTCCCCACCCGTATCGCCCTTAAACCCTCCCCTCCCTACCCTATGCCTATCTCTATAACTCTCCCTCCCCCCCCCCCCCCCCCCCGGTCATTCAGACCAATACCCCTCCTCCCTACTTCACATTCAAAAATGGCTTCCATATCTTGTCCCACCTTGACAAGGTCTTATTTTTAACTGCTGTCAGTCTCTCCATTTTGCAAATGTAGCGCACCTTAGCCATCGCACCAACGACGGTACCAGGGGTGACTTCCAACTCTGTGCCAAATTCACTCGTGCCACCTGCAGGAGCACCCTCACCAGGAGCCATTCAATGCCTTTAAGGCCTTCGGGTCGCTGCCCAAGTATGAAGACTAATGGATGCCACCGCACAGATCTGCCCACCCACGCTTGGAGCCGAGACTGCACTCCCTTCCAGTAGGCCTTAGCCTTTGGACACGTCCACCAAATGTGTCCCATAGTGCCCACAGCCCCACATTTCCTCCAACACCGGTCCGATACCTGTACAAACATGTGGTGCGAACGTGCCGGTGTGAGGTACCACCTGTAAAAAACTTTAACTGCATTCTCTTTCATGGATACAGATCTCGAGGCGCGCAAAATCCCCTTCTTCAACTGCAACCACTTTTCTTCTGTTAAAGTGAAATCTAATTCCTGTTCCCACCTTCTCCTGTGCAGCAATGAAGGCTTCTGGCGCGCCACCAATGAAGCGTATAAGAAGGTAATCATACCCCTCGTACTTTGAAACCTGACACATACCTCCTCCATCGGATGTACCTCCCTCCGAAGACAGTCTACATAGGCGGGCCCTTTAATAAAATGCTTCAATTGCAAGTAAACGTAGTAGTCACTTTGTCTTAGCCCAAAGTCGTCCTTCAAGGTAGCAAAAGGGACTAACTCCTCTCCCACATGCAGTTGCCCTAACATATCCAAGCCAGACACCGCCCAACGACCAAGAGGAGGGTAACCCACTCCCTGCCCGAACAAAGGATTATCCGCTATGGGTGCCAATCCTGAAACAGGGGGCTGACTCTCAACAAACATGTGATCCCAGTAGTAGAAAGTAGCTTGTACAGATGGAGGAAATCGATCGACCTGCCCTCTGTATTTATTAGGAAGCCACATCAGATGTCCCAACTTACGAGTCCCCACCAGAGATTGCTCAATACGGACCCAAAGTTTATAATCTTCCCCCTAAACCACTCAACCGCCGACCTGGCCTGGGAAGCACAATAATACCAATATAGGTTCGGCATCGCTAGCCCACCAAGGTGTTTACTCCTGTACAAAACCGCCCGCGGCAAACGTGGTCTCTTCTGATTCCATACAAAACGTAATAAGCGGTCTTGTAGACTGGACAAGAAATTTCAAGATATTCTCATAGGAAGAACCTGAAAGAAATACAGTAGCCGGGGCAGGATAGTCATTTTAATCACTGCTATCCGGCCCAGCCAGGACAGTCCCATGTGCGTCCAGCGCTCCAGATCTCTACAGACCGCCTTCTGAAGCGCTAGATAGTTAACAGCACAAAGTTCAGGCAGAGCTGCAGGTATCTGTACCCCTAAGTAACAGAAAGAGCTAGCTGTCCATTTGAAGACATATGAGGCTTTCAACGCCTCCCACGTCTGCGGTGACACCGCCATACCCACCGACTTATTCGTGTTAAGCTTATATCCCGAAACTCACGAGTAATCCTCTATTTCCTTCATCAGGTTGGGCAGAGAAATTGATGGGTTGGTCAGTGACAAGAGCACGTCATCCGCGAATAATGCAATTTTGTACTCCTGCCCCCCCCACCCGAACCCCACTGATGTCATTATTCTCCCGAATGGCTGCCGCCAGCGGCTCCATAGCCAGAGCGAACAGCAGAGGGAATAGTGGACAACCCTGCCAGGTGCCCCTCTCCAACAAAAAAGCTCCCGAGTTCCCACCGTTAACCCGAAACACGCCTGCGGTAGGCTATAAAGCGATTGGATCCAGGACCTATATAAGGGGCCTATCCCAAATCTGTGCAGAACCTTATCCAAGTACCCCCAGTGAACTCGGTCGAAGGCCTTCTCCGCGTCCAGTCCCAATAACACCAACGGACAAGCCCTCGACCGAGCTACATGCAACAGATCCAAGGTTCATCAAACGTTGTCCATTGCCTGCCTCTTTGGAACAAAGCCCACTTCATCCGGATGGATCAAGGTAGGCAGCATATACTCAAACGATTCGCAAGCACCTTGGCCAAGATTTTTACATCAGTATTTAGGATAGAAATAGGGCGGTATGACGCACATTCCATATTGTCCTTGTCTGGCTTAGGTATAACTGCTACCCAGGCCTCCATCATAGTTCTAGGGAGAGTCTTCCCATCTCTTACGGAGTTAATAACCAATGTCAGGTATGGAGCAACTTCTCGAGCAAAGGTCTTAAAAAATTCATTGGTGAAGCCATGTAGACCAGGAGATTTGCCCGTTGGTAGAGCCTTAATAACCTTCAACACCTCATCTAGTGTCACCGGAGCGTCCAATTCTCTTTTCTGCATTTTTGAGAGAACCGCCAATCCTCAAGCCTCCAGGTACTGATCCACTTCCCCCAATCTGCACGGCGGCATCCTCTTTGTAGAGAGTCTCATAAAATTGGGCGAAGCGCTCCCTAATTCGGGCCGATTTATATAACATGACACCACCCGCATCCTTCACTCGCACAATATGTCTATCTGCTTTCATCTTTCTGAGTTTCATAGCCAACAACCTCCCGGGCTTATTGGAACCTTCGTAGTATGTCTGTTTCAGCCGTGCTTGCTCAAACTGCAGACTCTCCTCATGCAACGCTGCCAACTCCAATTGCACATCTTGCAGCTTGCGATAGTCAAACACCCGGCCAGTGGCCCTATACCTGGTCTCTAACTCCCCAATTTTTTCCATACATTTCTTCAGGTGTTCTTTATGATCCCTGTTTCTCAGACTAGCACACTTGATGAAGTATCCTCGCGAGACCACTTTAAAAGCATCCCATGTATCATATCTAATTTCCTTTTAGTCAAACCCCTGAAGACGCCTAAGGGTGAAACGCAACGTTTGCGTAGGGTTGATGGCATAAGAAATTGGATATTAAACCTGTGTCAGTGATCTTCGCTGGATGACAGTTAATTGAAAGCACGATTTGGCACAATTGGCACGCATTTCTCAAGGGACGTTTCCTTTTACCTTAACTACAATATTAAGGATTCAGCGTGTAAGAATGGGACTGTATATTACTGCAGTCGAATGTGGCTCAAAAAGAAGTTCTAAGAGCACTAACTGTATAGTAGCGATAACACGCTGGAGACTTTGCGATTTATGTGGAACTTTGAAATTTTCTGAACGTTTTGAAGTTTCTACTGTGGGCAGTTAGAGATAATATGTTAGTAAGATAGATTTGATCAAGAAAACTGTTTATACCCTGACAATGTGGTTTTGATACATTGTGGCAAGTATTGCAAGTATGAATGATGTTTGAATGATAAGGATGCATAGTATATGATATCTATATGAGAAAAATATCAAACAAGAAAAGTATTTAAGAAATAAATATTTATTAAATATCAAACTACAAAGTGGTCATTATATGGTACAAAGCATAATCAAATGTGTGATTGGTTTATAAGTTTGAGCTCAGATTTGGGAGAATATGAATATTCATTGTGGATATTCTGAAAACCTGAGTGGCTGGGGTTCCCCCAGCACAGGTTTGGGAAGCACTGTTGTAAGTTATGCAAGTATCTGCTGCGCTTAGGTGTTCACAATTAAACCACCAGGGGCTGGCATAAGTGCTCAAGCCTAAATGTTAAGTGTGCATATACCCGGTTACACTAGTATTCTATAAATATGGTCTAATCAATATATTCAGCACAAGAGAGAGAGAGAGAGAATGAGTATATCTTTCACAGTAAATCAACTATTAAGGTTTATTTTATTTATTAGTAAAATCATCCTAATGAGCCATTCGTGTTTAGTTAATATGATCTTTTGGTGCAATGTGATTTTTGCTTGTAAAAACCTGTTCAAAGTGTTTTGTTTAAATGCAATAATTTTAAGTTGTGTGTTTTGGGAACTGATAGGGTTTAATTAACAACAACAACAAAAAACCCCACATATTAACTTTAGGCAGTCAAATACCTTTTTCTACTGAAAGAACCCAGTATCCCATCTAGTCCTGCCTAATTATGCTGTCACCTGTCCACCCTTAATTATTTGTTTGTCCTTGAGATAGTCTAAACCTCTGGTTACTTACTGCACATGTATTAATTTGTTTCTTGAACTTATTGTAGTTTTGTGTTATGTTCTGTACAATTATGTTTTATTCACTTTATTGTTTGTAAGCCACGTTGAACTTGAATATTTCAGGCTAATGTGGGGTATAAATGTCATGAATAAATAAAATATTAAATGTTGAGATTAAAATTCTGTAACTGTATTAGTTGCTGCATTCTGCTACTTCCCAAAGATCACTATGAAGACACAGCACAAGCTTCAGGCATCATAAAGAGCCACTGATACCAGCCAGATGTTTAAAGAGGGGCATCAACTATATAGGGAAATTTGAGTGAGAAGGTTTTTAGCAGCTGCTGTTTTGCACCAAGTGCTAACCAATTCATAGGAGGCAATTTTATAACACATTGCTGTAGGAGCCTATTCTGTGAAGGAAAATAGGTGCTTACTTTCTTATCCGATCCCATCCCCTTTCCCCGTTCCTTTGTTGTCACGCAGCTGTAGTAGGATAGGGTGGAGCAATTTGCAGTAGGATGAGAAATACATCTATACGTTTTGCAATTAGGGCTTATTTGTAAAGGGCTTAAGTAGGGAGGCCTGCTGTAATGAGAGAGATTTTCTGCTTCCTGTCTTTTGTCTTTGGAAGGTTGGAAGCAGTTAACTTACATTGTAATGTATAGCTCTTTTTCCATTTTTTTCAGTTTGGTTCATAAATATTTTTTGTATAAAATGGTTTGAAAATTATTTCAGAAAAAACAACAAAACGGAAGAATACAAAAGAACCAGGCTCAAAAAATATTTTTTGAGCCTGGTTCTTTTGTATTCTTCCGTTTTGTTGTTTTTTCTGTTGTTTTTTACGGGAGAATTGGACTCTTTGTTGTTTTTGAAAATTATTTCTACAGGTGTTAATATTATTGGGCCTATAACTGGCATGCTCTTACAGGCCTGAGGCTCTACCTGTTCGGTAGGCTCACCATTACCACAGAAACCATGACAGTCAGGATTGTTGTGTTTCATTTTATGGACCTTTTACTGTTAAGGCTGCTACTGTTTCAGGATTACTGCCATGTGAAGTACTTGTGACCCCAGTTAGGGAATTCCAAACAGCTGTGAACTTGCCTTCTAATGAGTGTACGGTAGAACCAGTAATCTGCTCCAGGCAGAGAAAAGATTGCCTGAAGCAGAGAAGTTGTTTCTCAGCAATTTAGAGAAATGTTGAGCTGCTGTAGAGGCCAGATATGGATATCTACAAGACTTGATATTGAAGTGAGATATATATGATCTTGTTGAAGCAAAGTAATTGAATTGTTAAGTACCTGGATATAAGGAAGTGAAGTAGTTGAGCTGTCTCAGGCAACTGGATATTCTGACCTTTGACTGGACCTATTTAAGTACTGTGAAATGAATCTGTTTATGGCTTTTTAGCACTGACATTCTAGTTTTTAAAATTTTATTATTTTTTGGCGAGTCCTTCAATATAACTGGATTTGTAATTAAAGAACTGTGGTCTAAGCAAAGCTAGAAGACGATGGGTTCATCTCAGCTGAGGCTCAAAACCTGACATTGAGCAAAAAAATCCTAGTAACTTAGCAATTTTATACTGAATTCCATCACAACAAGGACATTACACACTCATTCTGAATTCCTTTGTAGTCCTTCCAATGTTTTGTTTTTCTTTTTTCTTTCTTAGGACATGGGTTCTTAGAGGTAAGTAAACCATTTGGAGTTTGGATTCCAAAAAGAGCTTTTTTTCGCCCTCCCTTTTGCTTTCTGCCCTCCTTCACCTCCTCCTCCCTTTTTTTTTTTTTTTTAATTTTCAGCTGTAAAATCATCCAAAACCTCCAAAAGGTTCCACACAGAGCAAATGGAGTCTGCTTCCTGCATTGTGTACATGTGTACTTTGGAACTTGTATACAAAGCAGTATAAGTATTTCTCTTTTTGTTTCTTTCTATTGTGATTTCCCTGATATTGTCTTTTGGAATTGTAAATTTCAAAATATTATGAAAAAAAAAAAAGCCCCAAACCTAAACACCTCTGTTAGGTTTGTACTGCACCCCGATGTGTGCTAAATTTTATGTGGATAGGGGACATATATTCTGCAGTCCTTGTCACAGCCATGGGTTATCAGGGAGCTCTGAGTGTGAGACTTCTGTGCTTTGTTTTTGTCTGCTCACCTGTGTTCAGTATGGAAGCTGAGAGTCTATATCCTGTTTAACAGCTGAGTGAGAGCTGGGTTTTAGTTTGTTTTGTGAAATAATCCATTCAGCACTAACTGCACATCATGCACTGAAGTTTGTGTTTGATTATTCAGCGGTGTCTCATGCAGCTGGTTGCTTCTAAGTGAAAAGTCATGCTACAGAAGCTCTAGGGGATCACTGTTTTGTACAGCTTGATCAGGTTGTTCTTACAAATAACTGAACATCACTGTAAAAAATCACATGGTCGTTTCTTTAGCAGGTTGTAGGAATACCTGGTCACTGACCATATTTAGGTTACATCTGCATATATTCAGCATTTCATTTTTTTTGTGTGTGAGAACAGTAAAGTTGTCTTCCCAAGTGTGTTGGCACTATGTACTTACTTTCTTAAAGGTAGCAGTTTTATATATATATATATATATATATATTCTCTCTCTCTCTGTGTGTATACAAGTGAGGAAAGCATGTAGAGAGCATGGCTCATAAAATTATTTCCAATCCCTCTGTGTATATGGGTGTATGTAACATATAACATAGTAAATCACGGCAGATAAAGACCTGAACGGTCCATCCAGTCTGCCCAACAAGATAAACTCATTTTACATGTTATGTATTTTAGCTTGGTTGCTGCTATTTGTGTCTTTGACTTGGAGGAGAGAACGTAGTTGTTTGTGAGCTTGGCTTATCAGGGACATCAAATTTCAAGATTCACAGGTCCTTCCATCACCCTGTGGACTTGTGCTGCTCCAGCAAACCTTAGCTGTATAATTTGTAGGACCCATGCTGCACATGTGGCACAGAGGAGCTTAGAGGCCAACCGAAACTGCTTTTTTTCAGTTTCAGCTGAAACTTATCGCCTGGTTTCAATTGAAACCGAAAACTAAAGTGCGGAACACATTTTAGTGTACTATTTCTTTAAGAGCTCGCAGCATGCTCCCACTGCACATAGCGCTAATGCCTTCCCGCCTGCCGTGAGAGCACGGGACCATCGGTCTCTCTTCATCCGCATGAGGAGAGAACGCATTGGTTGTGGCTCCTCACAGTGTCTGAGTGTGTGTGTTTTTTTTTTTAAGCTTTTGTGCTTTCCCTGCAAGGTTCCTCCCCACCCCAATTGGTCCTTTCCCTCTGCAGGATATTTTTTTTCCTTCCTTCCCTTACAGGTTTTAGTTTGTTTTCCCCAATTTTAAGTTTTCTTTATGTTTCTCATTCTCACAAGGCCCTTTTAGGCCTAAGCATCAGCTAGGATTTATTTTTTGGGTGATTTGCCCCTTTTTATATCACCATAGAGTTGCTTGATTTGTCCATAGCTGTTCTCTTCCATGTGATTGAAGGTTCCCAGTGGCTTCAAGCGCCGTGCTCAGTTCAATCGGATCATCTCTGTGGCTGACACCCATTCCTAGTGTATCCAGTGTTTGGGGCCAGACCATAACTCTACTGTGTTCTTTGTTTGCTTATGCAAAAAACAAGAAATCTAGAGAGAGAGAATTTTTGGAGCCAGGTCTGAATCATCAACATCTGTGTCGGCACTTGCACCGTCATTGGTCCCATTGGTTCCCATGGCTGCTAGACCCATGTCTGACACTGGGAGCGGGCCTGCATTGAGCAGGTCTCCACCTGCCTGAGGCCGACCACTGTGCAGGGACCCTGGGACTGGTCAGCATTGAACCCTACACCGAGGAGGTGTGAGGATTCAATGTCATCCTCATCGACTCAGAGGGTAAAGCCTGAGAAACACAAGCATTGATCCCCCCTCAACACATGGTGCTGGGAGCACCAGGGCTCCCGAGGGATCCAGTACCCGAGAAGTGTTAGCGCCAGGAGGAGCACTCCTTTCTCCATCAAGGAGGTGTCAGTGAGGGGATCTCCATACAGCCAGGTCCAGGTACCCAAGTCAACATCGGCAGTTCAGGAGGCTGTCTCCGACCCGACCCCCCAGCCTTTCCTGATTTTGACCCTCGATGAGCATATCTGGGCCATGCTCCAGGAGCATTTGGGGATTCTTCAGCAGAGTGCATTGTCATTGGGGGTGCTTGCGCCAGCCATGTTTCTGCCTGCTGCCTCTCAGGGCCCTCAGCCTCTGATGAGGTCACCAATGCTGATACTGCGTGTAGTATCTGCGTCCACAGCTGCCCATGCGGGTACCCCTGACGTCAATGGAGGAAAGTTTGCCGGAGTTGAGAGTGGAGCCTGTATCTCAATGCCATTCTAGGCAAGGACTTAGTCCCTCCTACCCAAGGCAGGCTTGGTCTCAGCCCTCCCATGAGGAGTTCTTGGCTGACACAGATATGGACTGTTCATGGGAGTCTGATGAAGATCCACTGTACTTCTCTGAAGAGGAGTCCTATGGAAATCCATTAGACCTCTCCCCACCAGAGGAGAGGCAAGAGTTGCCACCTAAGTGTGAAGGAGATGGCAGCTGCCATCCCCATTCATTTGGAGATGGAGGATGAGCCCAGGGCTGAGATGTTCGAGGTCCTGGACTATGACTTCTTCCTAGGGAGGCTGTGACTATCCTACTTCACAGGATCTTGCGTGATATTCAGATGAAGAACTGGGGAGTCCCTTTGTCTGTCCCTGTCTTTCCCAAGCAGATTGACACCATGTATCAGATCCAAGCAGCAGAAGGTGTGCCATAAATTCCTGGCCAGGTGTGCTTACAATACTTTTGATGTGGCATCCAGGATTTCTGCCCAAAGTATAGCAGACTCTCATGGCTGCATGTCTCTGACTTGGACCCTGCAGTCCAGCAGAGGTTTGCGGATGCCTTATGCCGTGGGGATAATCTTTTTGGAGAGCAGGTGGAGGAGGTCGTGGACCTCATGAAAAACACCAATATAATTGACACTCTCTCTCCCTGCAGGTGCCTTCTGCACCCTCTTTATCCAGGAGGTTTTCAGGCAAGTCGAAAAGGGGTCCTTATTTCTCACAGAGGCATAGGTACACTCTGTGCCCTCCTTTGCAAACTCAAACCCAGCGCATGTGTTCTCATCAACAGCGTGGTGCCTAACACCCAGCTGGTTCCCCAGTCAAAACAGGAGACAAGTTTTTGACTGGCTCCAGCAGAGCATAGCCACAAAAGTGACCATCCCGGACAACCTACCGGTAGAGGGAAGGCTGAGGTTTTTTTTTTCCAAGAAAGGTGGCCCCTTGTAACCTTCAACCTGTGGGTTCTTCAAATAGTCTGTCTCGGTAGTGCCTTGCATTGGCTTCAGTGACCACCAAATTGCCTTCCTAGAACATCCTCCTTCAGCTCTCATCACAAGAAGTAAGTTGCCCTGTTTTGAGGAAAACCTTGAAAAGTTGGTTAAGCACTTGGGGGGATGTTCTTGTGGTCAAGCCCGTTCTACTAGGGGAAGAAGGGCACTGATTCTATTCCAGGTACGTCGTATCCTAGACCTAAGGGCCATGAACAAATTCATTCTTCCAATGGTTCAGGCTTAAGATTGGCTATGCTCTGTGGACTTGAAGAATGTCTACATGCATATCCTGATACTTCCAGGTCACAGGAGGTATCTCCAGTTTTGGTTAGGAACACATCATCGTGTGTTGTCTTTTGGCCTCATGTCGGCTTCCATGGTGTTCACCAGATGTCTAGAGGTAGTTGCAGTATCACTATGCAGACTTGGGAGTTCCTGTGTTTCCCTACCTGGATGATTGACTGGTGAAGAGCACGTCGAAGGACTGTGAGGAGTCCATGTGGAGAACTAATCGGGTGCTAGAGCTACTAGGGTTCATTTTAAACTGTCCCAAGTCCCACCTGGTTCCGGTTCCCCAATTGGAATTAATTGGAACCCTGCTAGACACACAGCAGGCATGAGTCTTTCTGTGCTGAGGGCAGATGTTCTAGTCATTTTTGCCACTCAGGTTTGAGCCAGCCAGAAGGTCACAGCTCGACAGATGTTGCTAGGCTATACGTCTTCCACTGTGCATGTCACTCCCTTGGCACGTCTTAACATGAGAACTGCCCAGTGGACCCTAGCTTCTCAGTGGTGTCAAACCTTCAGTAACCTAGTGGAAGTGATCTGAGTGACAGCAGAGTTGGTTTAGTCCCTTCTCTGGTGGACATTTCAATCCAATTTGACCATGGAACTTCCATTCAGAGTTCCTCAGCCCTAGAAGGTGCTGATGACGGATGCATGGGATGCATCCCGCATGGGATGCATCCCACCTGGGGTGGGGAGCTCACAAATGGTCTTCACATTCAAGGTGCTTGGTCTGCTCAGGAGACAGATCTTCACATCAACTTTCTGGAGCTGCAAGCAATCAAACTCTCTAAAGCTTTTAGAGATAAGCTGTTCAACCACATTGTACTCATTCAAACAGACAATGAGATTGCAATGTATTACACCAACTAGCAGGGATACAGGATTATACTTTTTGTCAGGCGGTCATTAGGACGTGGTAATGGATTGTTCAGAACGGAATAGTTCTCATAGCCACATACCTGGTGGGCAAATCCAACAGCTTAGCTGACAGAATGAACATGCAACCGCACGAGTGATCACTCAGCAAAGGCGTCACCCACAAGATTTTCTGAGAGTGGGGCACTCCCTCGGTGGATCTCTTTGCCACTTCGTAAAATCACAAAGTCCCTTGGTATTGTTCTAGGCTTAAGGAACATGACATAGCGTCAGATGCCTTCCTCTTGCATTGGTGGCCTGTGTTTGTTGCCGTAAGCAAGTGTTGAGAGGATCCAGGGCTCATTCAACTCAGGCACAAGCAGCCTCCTGGACTGAAGCTCAAGCAATGTTGCCTGAGGATATCTGCAAAGCAGTTACTTAATTGTCACTACATTCCTTTGTGAGGCATTATAGACTGGATGTGCTTGCCAGACAGCAGTCAGTCATCAACAGAACAGTTATCCAGGGGGTCTTCTTTTCCCTCATCCAGTAAGTTTTTGCTTGGATATAAACCACTTGTTCAGATTGATATGCTAGAGATAAGGAGAGTAAAATTTCATCGTACCTGTTAATTTCCTGTTCAGATTCAAGGCAAGGAAGTTAACATGTATGACTAAATTTCACCGTTGTTTTTTTTTTTTTTGTTACATTTGTACCCCACGCTTTCCCACTCATGGCAGGCTCAATGCGGCTTACATGGGGCAATGAAGGGTTAAGTGACCTGCCCAGAGTCACGAGGAGCTGCCTGTGCCTGAAGTGGGAATCGAACTCAGTTCCTCAGGACCAAAGTCCACCACCCTAACCACTAGGCCACTTCTCCACTTCAATTGGCCTCAGTGTCTTTTCTTAGCAGGTTCTTTCACTCATGACTAATGACTTTTGAGGGATGCCTAGATCAAGGCCATTGGTGGTGTCAAATATTTTTTCCACCCTACAGTGATGGTCCCTATAGTGCCCAATAGGATATTCAAGCATTGAAATATTTCTTAGTCTTCCCCTTAATCTGTAGTTTTGAATAACTTAGTCCTGAAGCTCTTTTGACAGCTCCATGTTAGGTATATTTAGACCTTTGTTTCAACTTCAAAAAGAACATCTTGATTCTCCATCCAGCTTAGCTTTTATGATAAGACCTAGATGGGTTCTAATTTATTGTGGGTCATGTTCCCGGGATCAGAGCTAATTCAGGTTGATACGTCAAAGGGTGTGAAGACATATTCTTAATTACTTTTAAAAATTCTATAATTCTTTCACACTGAAAAAATGCTGTGTTAATCACTGATACAAGTTTTTTACTTTAATGCATTTTGAATTGTATTTTTTAGACAGCAGAATTTGACTTTTACAAGACACTGTAGCTTTCTTCTTTTCTTTTTCATTAAATTTTTCAGTTCAGTAAAGGCAAATTGTTATTGTTAGCTGTTATCTCTATTACATACAGTGGGGGAAATAAGTATTTGATCCCTTGCTGATTTTGTAAGTTTGCCCACTGACAAAGACATGAGCAGCCCATAATTGAAGGGTAGGTTATTGGTAACAGTGAGAGATAGCACATCACAAATTAAATCCGGAAAATCACATTGTGGAAAGTATATGAATTTATTTGCATTCTGCAGAGGGAAATAAGTATTTGATCCCCCACCAACCAGTAAGAGATCTGGCCCCTACAGACCAGGTAGATGCTCCAAATCAACTCGTTACCTGCATGACAGACAGCTGTCGGCAATGGTCACCTGTATGAAAGACACCTGTCCACAGACTCAGTGAATCAGTCAGACTCTAACCTCTACAAAATGGCCAAGAGCAAGGAGCTGTCTAAGGATGTCAGGGACAAGATCATACACCTGCACAAGGCTGGAATGGGCTACAAAACCATCAGTAAGACGCTGGGCGAGAAGGAGACAACTGTTGGTGCCATAGTAAGAAAATGGAAGAAGTACAAAATGACTGTCAATCGACAAAGATCTGGGGCTCCACGCAAAATCTCACCTCGTGGGGTATCCTTGATCATGAGGAAGGTTAGAAATCAGCCTACAACTACAAGGGGGGAACTTGTCAATGATCTCAAGGCAGCTGGGACCACTGTCACCACGAAAACCATTGGTAACACATTACGACATAACGGATTGCAATCCTGCAGTGCCCGCAAGGTCCCCCTGCTCCGGAAGGCACATGTGACGGCCCGTCTGAAGTTTGCCAGTGAACACCTGGATGATGCCGAGAGTGATTGGGAGAAGGTGCTGTGGTCAGATGAGACAAAAATTGAGCTCTTTGGCATGAACTCAACTCGCCGTGTTTGGAGGAAGAGAAATGCTGCCTATGACCCAAAGAACACCGTCCCCACTGTCAAGCATGGAGGTGGAAATGTTATGTTTTGGGGGTGTTTCTCTGCTAAGGGCACAGGACTACTTCACCGCATCAATGGGAGAATGGATGGGGCCATGTACCGTACAATTCTGAGTGACAACCTCCTTCCCTCCGCCAGGGCCTTAAAAATGGGTCGTGGCTGGGTCTTCCAGCACGACAATGACCCAAAACATACAGCCAAGGCAACAAAGGAGTGGCTCAGGAAGAAGCACATTAGGGTCATGGAGTGGCCTAGCCAGTCACCAGACCTTAATCCCATTGAAAACTTATGGAGGGAGCTGAAGCTGCGAGTTGCCAAGCGACAGCCCAGAACTCTTAATGATTTAGAGATGATCTGCAAAGAGGAGTGGACCAAAATTCCTCCTGACATGTGTGCAAACCTCATCATCAACTACAGAAGACGTCTGACCGCTGTGCTTGCCAACAAGGGTTTTGCCACCAAGTATTAGGTCTTGTTTGCCAGAGGGATTAAATACTTATTTCCCTCTGCAGAATGCAAATAAATTCATATACTTTCCACAATGTGATTTTCCGGATTTAATTTGTGATGTGCTATCTCTCACTGTTACCAATAACCTACCCTTCAATTATGGGCTGCTCATGTCTTTGTCAGTGGGCAAACTTACAAAATCAGCAAGGGATCAAATACTTATTTCCCCCACTGTATGGGTACTTAACTTCATCGTAACTGGAATATAACAGTATTCATTAATGTATTCTTTTTTCTAGACTACAAATGGATACATCTTGTTTTTTGATATTCACCCAACAGGAGAGGACAAATACCTATATGAACCTGTATATCCCAAGTAAGAGTTTCTTCTTTTAATATTTTCTTGATTAGTAACGGGCACTGAAAATGTTTTAAAAGTTTTTCTTTTTTTTTAATTACTATTTACTACCTTCCCCGCCACCCCCCCCCCCCCCCCAAACTTATAGTTCTTCCTTATTTTGGTTCATAAACCCAGATCCTGTTTAAATTTGGAATGTGTTGTTACTATGCCACAAAACTGTATTTTAATACATTTACGTTCGTAACTTACAGTATTCTGTAAATTTTATGCACTAAATTGCCACATTTAGGTGCAGCCACTTACTCTTTGGCGCATTGATGCCAATTTACATCCTTATTGTATAACGAAATCTTGGTGCACAGATTCCATTATAGAATTAGTGCTCACTGGCCCTGATGCTCAAAATTAAATGTGAGTGTTACAGACTATCAGCACTACAGTAGCTCCCGCATTTACCTGCTCAGAATGTTCAGAGGCTCGGAGTATGGGAATAGCACAAGTAGCATGCTAATGTAGTCGACCTCATGTTAATGAGGTCATTTTGTATTTCTCCCCAATGCTCAGAAAAGGGCGTCCAAAAGAAAACTGCCTTACTGCTGCAAAAAAAAAAAAATTCCAGGTTGCAGCAGGCGTTAGGGTGTTGGAAGAGATGATTTCTCATGATATTTATCTTCTCTCATGATTCGTTCTGCAAAATCTGCCTGTTTTGATTGCTTTTGGAAGCAGAAGGAAGCTCAAGCCCTTAAGCGCTGGGTTTGTGAGAAACAGCAGACCAAAGTGAAAGCACACAGTGTCTGTTTCCTGTGTCTAAATTTAAAGCGGCCATGCTAATAAATAAATAAAAACCTCCCAAAGAGAAAACATATATTGGTGTCTGTTTCCTGCGTCTAAATATTAGCATCCAAGCTAAAAAAAATAAATAAATTCAGCTTATATTTAGGCCACAGTAAGCAAACGCCAATGTGTGCTTCATGTCCATGTTTTAACAGGTGCTTGCTCAAAGGAGCCAAGCTTACTGCGGAAGTCTTCTGTCCATGTGTCAAGCTCAATCCTTCCGCCAAACTCCCTAATGCTCAACGCTATGAGCATGCCTATATATGCATCTTATTAGCGTTGAGCATTAGGGTATTCTGAGCTATTCTGGTGGTTTTTTTACGGCACTTTTCAGAACAGCGCTAGAATTTTGAGCATTGGGGCCTCTGTGCAGCGTCTAGATACCTAAATTATGGCACCCAGTTATAAAATTGCCTCCTACATGTACTAGAAATAATGATCCAGAAGAGGATCTGATACACTAATGTGCCCCCCCCCCCAAAAGAAAAACCCACCATAACAAAGCAGAACACACTATACTACACTTGTTTCACCCAGGTCTACCCCGACTTTGAAGATGTTCTGTAAACATATACACTGTTCCTTTATTTTTGATAATGTAATTTATGTTACTATGTTATGGGGTATTTAAAATCCATTCCAGTTGCAACAAAAGAAACTTGAATACCTTGAATATGAAATAGTGTTGATTTTGGAGTAAAGAACATAGCATAGCCAGAGTAACAGTGATGACCTGCCGGTCTGGGGGAGGTTGAAGTTTTTTAAAGAAAGATGGCCCTTTGTAGCCTCCGATCGATGGGTTCTTCAGATAGTCTGGCTTGGTTATGGCCTACATTGGTGACTGAGACCAACAAATTACCCACGAGAACAAATCACTATGGCTCTCGGCAGAAGCGGGTACTTGTTCCGCCCCTCTAAAGGCCCATGCGGTCGAGCCCATTCCAGCAAGGGAAAAAGGGCAGTGATTCTATTTCAGGTACTTCCTTGTTCCAAAGAGGGTGGGGGAGGTGGAGGCATTCTATTCTAGACCTAAGGGCCCTGAACAAAGGAAAGTTCAGGATGGTTTTCCTGGGCACCCTTCTCCCCATGATTCAGGCAAACAATTGGCTATGCTATCTGGACTTGATGCTTACACTCATATCCTGATGTTTTGAGGTCACAGGAAGTATGTTCAGTTTTGGCTGGGGACACATCACTTCCAGTACCGTGTGTTGCCTCCTGGGCTTGAGTTGAGTACTTTACTAAATGTCTTACAGTAGTAGCAGCATTGCTATGCAAACTGGGAGTCCCTGTATTCCTCTATGTGGATGATTAGCTGGTGAAGAGTACATTGAAGGACTGGTGCTCAGGAGTCCATGCGAAGAACCATTTGAGTGTTAGAGGTACTAGTGTTCATTTTAAACTACCCCAAGTCCCGTCTGCTCCCTGTTCAGCAGTTGGAGACCTGCTAGATATACAGCAGGCGCAAGCTTTTTTCCCTGTGCTGGGGGTGGACCCTGTTGTCACTCTTGCCACTTAAGTTCAGGCCAGTCAGCAGATCACAGCTCAGCAGATGTTGAGGTTGCTAGGTCATATGGCTTCCACCGTCCATGTGACAACCATGGCATGTCTTCACATGAGAACAGCCTAGTGGACCCTAGCTTTCCAGTGGTGTCAGGCCATGGGGAACCTAGTCATCTGAGTGTCACCAGAGCTGGTTCAGTCTCTGTTTTGGTGGGCAATTCAATCCAGTTTGACTCTGGACTCCCATTCCAAATTTTTCTGTCCTGGAAGGTGTGGATGACGGATGCATCCCACCTGGGGTGGGGAGCTCATTTAGATGGGCTTCAAACTCTGGGTCCCTGGTCAGTCTAGGAGACAGGTCTCGACATCAACCTTCTGGAGCTTTGGGCAATCTGGAATGCTCTAAAAGCTTTCAGAGATCAGCTGATCAACCAAATTGTTCTCATTCAAACATGCAATCAGGTTGCAATGCACTACACCAACAAGCAGGAGGGCACTGGGTCACGCCCTCTGTGTCAGGAGGCTGTCCGGATGTGGCATTGGGCAGTCCTACATGGAATACTTCTCAAAGCCACTTACCTGGTGGGTAAATCCAACAGCCTGGCTGACAGACTGAGCAGGATTATGAAATCGCATGAGTGTCTCTCAGCATGGGCATTGCTCAAGAGATGATCTGTGTGGGTCACCCCCCTCTGTGGATCTTTTTGCTACTCAGTTCATCAGAAAGTCCCTCAGTACTGTTCCAGGCTCTAGGCCTATGACAGACTAACATCAGATGCCTTCCTCCTTCATTGAGGGAATGGTCTTCTGTATGTATATTCTCCCGTTCCTCTTGTGGGGAAGACTTTGTTGAAACTTGAGCAAGACCATGGGACCATGATTTTGATCGCGCTATAATTGGCCCTGGCAGATCTAGTTCCCTTTTCTTCTGGAGTTATCCTCCAAAGAACCGTGGAGGTGGTAGTGTTTTCTGACCCTCCTCATGCAGAAAGATGGGTCTGTTCTGCATCCCAACCTCCAGACTCTAACCCTCATGGCCTGGATATTGAGAGCTTAGAATTTGCTTTCTTGCATCTTCCATAGGGTGTCTCCAGAGTTTTTCTGGCTTCCAAGAAAGATTCCACTAAGAGATGTTACATTTTGAAATAGAGGTTTGCCGTGTGGTGTGAAGGCAAGGCCCTAGATCCCATTTCCTGCCATACACAGACCCTGCTTGAATACCTTCTACACCTCTCTGAGCCTCTTCTCAAGACTAACTCTGTAAGGGTTCACCTCAGTACAATTAGTGCTTATTGTGCAGAGGGTAAGCCCATCTCTGGACATCCTCTAGTTGTTTGATTTATGAGAGGTTTGCTGTTGACAAAGCCCCCTGTCAAACCTCCACCTGTGACATGGGACCTCAACATTGTCCTCCCAGTTGATGAAAGCGCCTTTTTAGCCACTTCATTACTGTCATCTGAATTACTTGACCTGGAAGGTCTTGTGTCTGTTTCTTCAGCTCATAGAGTCAGTGAGTTTTCAGGTCTTAGTAGTGGATCCGCTTTATACTACATTTCATCACAACAAAGTAGTTCTCTGCACACACCCTAAGTTCCTGCCTAAGGTTGTGTCGGAGTTCCATTTGAACCAGTTGATAATCCTGTGAAAATTCTTTCCAAGACCTCATGCCCATCTTGGTGAGAGCGCACTGAACACCTTGGCCTTTAACTTGGAGCGGACTAGGCCCTACAGAAGGTCCACTCATCTTTTTGTTTCTTTTGATCCTAGGATGGGAGTTGTTATCGAAAAATGCACCGTTTCTGGGCTGTCTCTTGAGGGTCATGTCAAGGTTCACAATGACAGAGCCATGGCTGCGTCTTTAGCCCACTTGAGGTCAGCCTCCATTGAAGAAATTTGCAAGGCTGCAATGTGGTCTTCAGGATACCCGAAGTGACAGTCCGTTTGAACAAACTATACTTCAGAATTGGGGGGGGGTCTAGAATCCAACTCCATCCCCCTAGGCCCATTTTATTCTGTTTCAGGCTGTACTCTCACATAGTTATAGTTTTCAGGTTAATATGTATTTTGACCTCACCATTGGCGAGGTTCAGTTGACCACTGTTGTTTTTGGTGAGCTTGGTACTAGGTATCCCCATGTGAGAATTATTGGTCTGTTTGTCTTCGGAGAAAGTGAATATACTTACCTGTAGCAGGTATTCTCCAAGGATAGCAAGCCATATATTCTCTCATACCCTTCCTCCTCCCTTTGGCGTTTTCTATTTCATTATATTAGTGACCTTTTGCTCTCGCGGTGGACAGGAAGACACTTGGGCATGTTTGGTGGGAGTACTGTGTGTGCTCTTAAAACTGTACAAAGTTTTTTTTGTTTTGTTTTGTTTTGTTTTTTCAATCTCTGAACTGGGTAACATGGGACACATCACCCACATTTGAGAATATACAGCCTGCTGTCCTCAGAGAATACCTGCTACAGGTAAGTATCTTTGTTTTATCTGACAAAACCCACCTCTAGTAAAACTGTGCGGCCTTGAATCATGTAATCCAATTCCGGGAACTTCATTATCCTTCCATTGCAGTGTGGTCTGGCTTGTACTTCCCAGCCTCTTCCTTACTTAAGGTTTTGTGGAAAGGAATCATATCTGCCTTCTCCAGACCTTTGGGACCAGTCCTGACTTTAAAGAAGCATTGAAAAGGTCAGACAGCAAGGCTGCCAGAACTTCAGAAGCTCCTTCAGTGCCCTCAGATATATCCCCTCCAACCCCATTGTTCTTCCTTTTTTTGAGTTTAGCTAGCTCCTCATGAGCACAGTCTTAAAATTGTTTGAGGCCTATGTTTCGTCCATTCCTATTTGTGTTTGTTTTCTGAGATCCAACTCCCAGCCTCATTTGTTAACACAGAACAGAAATGATTAAACAAATCTGCTTTATCCTCATTGGGCTGTATAACTTCTATCCCTTCACCTTTTAGTCTTAACGTGCCACTCTTGCACTTCCTTCTGTCACTAATACATCTAACAAAAAGGCTTGTCTTCCCATTTTATTATTTTTTCTTCTGTGTGTGTCTTTGCTTTTCTGATAAGTTTATCAGCTTCTTTTAGCTTTTCTGATTTTATTGTTGCTTGACTTCTTTTTTTTTTTTATGCTCTCTTGTAATGTGTGGAAGCTAATCTTTTTACTTATATACAGCTACTTCTTTCAAAAATCATAGTGGTTTCTTTTCCCTTGCTTTTGTTCGCTTTCCTGACAAAAAAAAAAAAAGTTTGCTGCCCTTGAAATATCTTTTCTGTTTTTGCCCACTGCTTTTCTACTTCCCTTAAATGGTCAAATCCTGCTAATGACTCCTTGATCTATTCTTCCATCTTGACAGTTAGTTTTCCAAAAGTCTTGAGCTCTGAGTGACCCATATCCAGCTGTGTTCTAGTACTGAACCACACCATCTAATGATGGCAACTAATCGTCCATCGTTACATCAAAAACACTCTCCCCATTTGTAAGCTGGTACAGTATTGTCCCCTCCCACGTGGGTTCCATTACCAGATGCCAGAAAAGTTTTCACTGCAGAGAATCCAGGATCTCTCTACTTCTATATGACACTGCAGCTTGGATGACCTACCCAGACTAGTAAATTGAAGTGATCTAATACAGTGCTTCTCAATCCGGTCCTCAGAGCACATTCAGCCAATCAGGTTATATACAATAAATATGTATGAGAGAGATTGTCATTTAATGCCTCCTTGGTAAACAAATCTGTCTCGTGCATTTTCATTGTAGATATTCTGAAATCCAGCACAGCTAAAAAGGTTCAACAACTGCACTAGCACAAAGTAGATTGCTCAGTCTAATAAAAAGATCTTTCAAATTGGGCCAGTTTGTAATATTATTATGTCTTCTGACTGGGTCTGCAGGTTATGATCAAGGGAATCTCTGAAACACTTGACTTCCATATAGCAAAATAGTACTTTATCATCATTGTCATTATCATCTGTCTGATTAATCATTTGCATCTTCATCTTTATCATCATACTGTTCAGTGGAGTGGAGGAGTGGCCTAGTGATTAGGGTGGTGGACTTTGGTCCTGGGGAACTGAGGAACTGAGTTCGATTCCCGGCACAGGCAGCGCCTTGTGACTCTGGGCAAATCACTTAACCCTCCATTGCCTGCCGCATTGAGCCTGCCATGAGTGGGAAAGCACGGGGTACAAATGTAACAAAAAAAAAAATTACAAATAAGGCTTTCACAAAATTGGAATCAACTGTTGTTCTAACAGTTTTTCATCTGATGGCAAACTGTTTGAATATCTTCGAGAATTGATGCAAGAACGTCAGATGTGCGGGAACCCTTCAGTCTTAAGGCCAGACAAGCAGACTTCCTCCCTAAAGATTCTCATCAATCCAGTGGACAGTTACCCCAGTGTAAAATTTCCCATGGGATGATGTGCAGTCTGTTGTGGTAGACACATGTGTCTGTTCACCAAGAACTGCAACAAGCTTCAGCTTCATCTCCACTTTGTAACCCAACTCATCACTGTTCTGTTTGGCTGGACCAGTTCAACAAACACAGACAACTCCATTGTTATATTCACTGAACAGCAAAATTTAAGATGAGATGATCCACTGTTTGCGTGACAAGGTTTGCAATAGCAAAATGCTGTTCCCAGTTTTGCTGTTTCATTTGGTTTACTGAGGAGTTGCCATTTATATCTCCCTTCCACTTTTACTTTTAACTGCAAGCATCAGATGTAATTGTAAATAGTAAAAAGTTGACAAAACTATTACTTCAGTAAAAGTAACAAACATCCTGTACTTCAGTAAAAGGATTAAGTAAAAGTAAATCTAACTAGTTACTGTACTTAACTTTTACTTAAGTATGGTAACTAGTTACATTTACTTAGTTACTATACAACACTGTCTCTTGGGCAAGCCAGGAGTGCAGTATCTTACCAATGTTGTGCTTCGCAGAATAACAAATAGTTTCACCCCAGGCAGACTTCAGAGTGGTATCTTGCAGTATACAATGTAGCTTTATTTCATTTTTAGCCAACCTTATAGAGTTGATTCATTAACCCAGTATTTATCAAACTGTGGCCATGATCCCATTATCGCAGTCCTAAAAAGTGCATTACCCCTGAACGCTTGGGTCAGTGACATTTGTATTTATTGGTCATGACCCCAAATACAAGTTTTGCAACCTAATTTGGGGTTGTGACCAAAAGTTTGGGAAACTCCACATTAACCCCAAAGTCCTTAGCAATTTTAGCTTAGGGCGACACGTTTTACCTACAAGGCATTGAAAAGGATGAGTCTTAGTAAGCCTTACACCATGTGTTTTTTTTTTTGTTTAGGCTTACTTGTGATTTTAGGTGAGAGCACATTTAGTGCTATCATAAAGGTTGACATACACCACGTTAATGATCACTGTGTCTTAAGCTTTGGATTTTCTCTCGTCGAGAGAAATATATATATAATTCTTGTATCAGAATTCCTCATAACGATTGTCCCTAAACCACGCACATAGCCTTTTTAAAGGCACAGTGTTATTGAATCACGGTGTGTCCTATTGAATACTCTACAAGAATTTACACTGCTAGAAAATACACACATGGTGTAACAGACTCCTGACGCAGGCCAGTTGGGCCGAAACACAGCTGTGTCGAGTCATATCACCTTAATAAATTGATTCATTTTTTTATTCATTTTACTTGTGTCGTCCACTTTTTCTTCTTTTTTTTGATTTTTATACCTCAGTTCCTTTTCCTTTTTTAAGTTTTTCTTTTTTAACACATATTTTGTAATTTTCCCTTTTCTTATTATTATTTTTTTTCTTTTTCGTTTTTTTTGTTCATCTGTGTCATCTTCGCTGTTTTTTGATTATTAAGCTGGAAGCATTCAGGATGTGAATTTACTGTATGTTAAATGAATTTGCACTTAAAACAGTCTGCACTGTGTTTTCCACTCTGTTTCACTGGGCAAGAGTTATTCTAGAATTATGAAACAATTCTTGTAAATGGTCATACCAGAATGCAACATTTCAGGTTGCCAGTTTACTCTGTGGGATCATTTGGTTGGGTGAGAGGGAGAGGTAAAGGAATAGGAAAAGAGTAAAGGGAATGGATGTCGAAGGATATGGGGCAGTGCTGATGCAGGGAGGAAAAGCTGAAGCTTGATACAGAGAAAGAGAAGTGCAAGAGGCACTACAAAGGGCAGTTGAGTGACATGAGGGGAAAAAAATCAAGATGAGAGAGAGCATTAGACAGCATTTTCTGGGCTCGTTACAGTAGCAGAAATCACCTTATATGCTGGTAGATTCTACCAGCATAGTAGGTCTTATCCCGTTTCCTCTTTCGATAACATTATTGATAGAAAAGGCCAGCACAAAGGAGAGTATCATTGACCACATGGTGAGTTGTGATACTGTTGTGTTAGAAAAGTACTGATCGAATTTCCTAAGCCCTGCTTTTAGAGTGAGCAAATGTGTTAAGTATAAAGTTTTTTAGGTTGGTGCCATAGAATCTGAAATTTCATGCCTTGTGTAACGCTATCCATTAATAGCAGATTAAGTGAGAAACCTAAGCTGATCTTGTTGCCAAGGTCTGTCAAGAAGGGGTTACTGCAGTGCAGTGTCTGAGAAACATTCCATTTATTTCATATTTACTAGAAGAAATCAACCAAAACAGGAGCCAAATTTTATATACGTATCAATGAGCACACATCTGTAAGTTCAGTTTTTGACAGGGAATCAAGCATAGAAATAATTGGCATGCAGGAACGTATAGCAACACAGTGCAGGTGGGTAAGCCCCAAATAGGTCTGGGCCTCGCACCGTATAGAGCACTGTTTGTAGCATTTTATTACCTTAACTGCCAGTGAAGGCCTTATTTGTATATTCTGAGAACTATAATATGCTTGAAGGGGCTCGCTGTTGCTAAGAAAACCATTGCAGGAATGTAAAGAGAATGTGCAGCTGCTATTCCTCAGCAAAGCAGTTTTGTTACTAGATAATGCCACAAGACAGGAGATGAAATTGAATGAATAAGCTGTCAGACAAAAGTCTTAATGAAAAAGAAAAAAATCCCCTTTGTAACTGATGACACCACTTGTAACGTAGTATATGACGGCAGGTAAAGATCCTCATGGTCCATCCAGTTTGCCCAGTAAGGCAGCCAGAGCCGCAGCTGCCACTCTGGAGGTCGCAGTCCATCATGGTCATATACTGGCATGACAAAGTGGTCACACAATCATGGAAGAGTGGTTCTATTGTTTTGGTTGCAGCATAGACTCTGCCAATACTTGATTGCAACATTGTTGGATTGCTGGTTTAAACTGACATTTTACTCTCTATCAACCTTAAGGTCTCTCTCTCTCTCTCTCTCTCTCTCTCTTTTTCTCAAATATATGTATATTATGTGATATGAATTAGAGGCTGACTGAATTTTGGTTTCGGTTTTGGCACCAAAAACGGGCCAGAATTTGCATTTGTTTCTGTCGAAAATTCCTGTGCATTATCGTCTGAAACCAAAACTGCCCAACCACTCCCTCACTTTACCCCTGAAGAATAGTCCACCCACTGACCTAGCTCCCAACCATCAGCAGGCCCTACCCAGACCTACCTTAACAAGCCCTGGTGGTCTTTGAGGGCAGGAAAGAACCTCACTCTTTCCTGCCTAGTAGAGAATGACACGGGGATGGGATTGGGAAAGGGACAAATTTTGTCCCCGTGTCATTTTCTACTTTGAAGCCTGTTAATGAACTGGACTGTTATTTATGTTTGATGCAGACAACGTTATTTTGATTTTTTTTGAAAAACAAGCAAACATGCTGGTCACACCTAACAAAATTTGCATGGGGGATCTATACATCCTGCTACCAGCACATCTTCTAAGAAGACATCTTCTGTTACTGGCGAGCATGGGACAGCGTATCAGTCATGATCCTTTCTCATCTGGGGTAAGACTTGTGGAGACTGAGCTTGGAGTAGCCAGCGTTGGTAAGTCTGACTAAAGTTTGACTCAGACACTTGGAAGCCTGAAAATTCTACTTGGTGCAAAGGAACGACCCTGACTCACTGCTTGGGATTGCATTGTGCTGCGCTTGCAACAGTCAGGGTGAATGGTGGCTCCAGCAGAGGCAGTTAAACTGTGTTCCATCTGTGGGACCTGCCAGCTGGCATTAGGGTGTTGCATTGCATGCAAGCCAGGTCATTGCCCTAAAAAAACCTACAGGATAGGAGGCTGGAAGGCTCTCTAAAACAAGACTTTTGAAGTGGCCTCTGGGCAATCAAGCGACAGTGTGCAGCTTCTTCGTGGCAAGAGCATACCTGAAGTGGCATCAGCAGTCTGCAACACAAGACTGGCGCCCTAATGCTTATCTAAAAGCTGGGTCTACTTACTTGGCGGATGCTATTTATGACATCTTAGGGGTTACAGCCTGCAGTAGGTCTTTGGCTGTTTCAGCACGTCAGCAACTCTGCTTGTGGCATTGTGCAGTGGATGCAGTGATAAGTCACATCTAGTTAAACTGCTCTTTCGGGGTAAGTGGCTATTGGGAGAAGATCTCAATAACTTGGTGAAAGAACTGGGGGGAATTAAGCCACAGCGTTCCTGGAGGATAAGCCGAAAGACTCTTGTTGTCTGTCTTCAGGGGACTTTCGATTGCAAGTCAGCAAATGGTTCCTATCCTATCTAATTTATCTAGGAATCTTCACGATATTGATCCTTCATCTCTATCCTCCCATGTTTCAAACCTCCTCTCTACTGTGGCACCATCCACGTCTGTCAACGAGGCTGTTTCTTCTTACAACAATACTCTATCCTCCGCCTTAGACACTCTTGCACCTTTGATGACCCGCCCTATAAGGCGTACAAAACCTCAACCTTGGCTGACTTCTGATATCCGCTACCTACGTTCCTGTACCCGCTCCGCGGAACGCCTCTGGCAGAAATCTCGGGCCCTTGCTGATTTCTTACACGTTTAGTTCATACTGACCTCCTTCCAATCTGCTCTTTTATGCGCCAAACAGGATTATTATATCCAACTGACCAACTCTCTTGGCTCTAACCCTCGACTTCTCTTCACCACATTGAACTCTCTCTTCAAGGTGCCCCCTCCCCCAGCTCCCCCTTCATTATCTCCTCAGACCTTTGCTGAATTCTTTCACGACAAGGTTCAAAAGATAAACCTTGAATTCTCTACCTCGCCACCTCTCCCTCCACTAGTCCGTTCCCCTCTCTCTCCTTCCCCTCATTCCTTTTCCTCCTTTTCTGAAGTTACTATAGAGGAAACTACACTTCTCCTTTCTTCCTCAAAATGTACCACCTGTTCCTCTGATCCCATTCCCACCCACCTTCTTAATGCCATCTCACCTGCTCTTATTCCTTTTATCTGTCACATTCTCAACCTCTCACTTTCCACTGCAACTGTCCCTACTGCCTTTAAACATGCTGTGGTCACACCTCTCCTTAAGAAGCCTTCACTCGACCCTACTTGTCCTTCTAATTACCGACCCATCTCCCTCCTCCCTTTTCTCTCAAATTACTTGAGCGTGCTGTTCACCACCGCTGCCTTGACTTTCTCTCCTCACATGCTATTCTTGACCCACTACAATCTGGTTTTCGCCCTCTCCACTCAACCGAAACTGCGCTTACTAGTCTCCAATGACCTATTACTGGCTAAATCCAGAGGTCTGTATTCCATCCTCATTCTTCTTGATCTTTCCGCTGCTTTTGACACTGTCGATCACAGCATACTCCTCGATACCCTGTCCTCACTTGGATTCCAGGGCTCTGTCCTTTCCTGGTTCTCTTCCTACCTCTCCCTCCGCACCTTTAGTGTTCACTCTGGTGGATCCTCTTCTACTTCTATCCCTCTGCCTGTCGGCGTACCTCAGGGTTCTGTTCTTGGTCCCCTCCTCTTTTCTATCTACACTTCTTCCCTTGGTTCATTAATCTCATCCCATGGCTTTTCCTACCATCTCTATGCTGATGACTCCCAAATCTACCTTTCTACCCCTGATATCTCACCTTGCATTCAAACCAAAGTTTCAGCGTGCTTGTCTGACATTGCTGCCTGGATGTCTGAACGCCACCTGAAATTAAACATGACCAAAACCGAGCTTCTCATTTTCCCCCCCAAACCCACCTCCCCACTCCCCCCATTTTCTATTTCTGTTGATGGCTCTCTCATTCTCCCTGTCTCCTCAGCTCGAAACCTTGGGGTCATCTTTGACTCTTCTCTCTCCTTCTCTGCTCATATCCAGTAGATCGCCAAGACCTGTCGTTTCTTTCTTTACAACATCCGTAAAATCCGCCCCTTTCTTTCCGAGCACTCTACCAAAACCCTCATCCACACCCTTGTCACCTCTCGTTTAGACTACTGCAACCTGCTTCTTTCTTTCTTTTTTTTTTTATTTTATTTTTTTTTATTTGAATTTAACATTTTATTACAAGTTAAACACTTGTGAAAGAAAACACAGCTTAAGATAAAGAAAGACAAAATGATATGTAACATATACAAGGAAAAAAAAGATCAGCTTCCTTAGACCACTAATGTTGAGGGGACGCAGCAGGATTAAAAGGAGTCATTTAGGTATAGTCTAAACAATTCAACAAAAGGCTTACATGTGATTACCCTCCCCAATATTATCAATCTTTAACCCAACAAAATTACAACTTTTTCAAATCCAAAAATGCCCTTAACTGTTCAGGTGAATGAAATATGTACTTTACATCCAAATATCTTATCAAACATTTACACGGATAGGCTAAGAAGAAAGTGCCCCCCAAGTCCAGAACCTCCTTTTTCATAATCCTCTTGAGTGGACTTTGTGACATCTGGATATATCCAGATCCTATTTCCTCCAAAAGGAATTTTTGATTGTTTGAAGTATAGTCTTAAAATTGTATTGAGGTCCTGTTCAAAAACAAATATCACCAAAAGAGTAGCTCTCTCTAAACAATTTTCTAGCGATTGTTCTAAAATGTGTGAGATATTATTCACATCAATATTCAAGTCCGGACCTCCTCCATTACCTCCCGCAGTCACTGGGCTTTTAGGCAAATAGTAAATCTTGGATATAGGGGGAAATGCTTCTTGGGGAATTTTCAAGTTTTCCAGAAGATACCTTTTAAACATATCAATCGGTGAGATCCCAGGAACTTTAGGAAAATTTAATATTCGAAGGTTCAGACGTCTATTATAGTTCTCTATTTGTTTCAATTTTTTTATGAAGAGCCAACTTATCTTTAGTAATTATATGATTAAAGTCTTGTATTTGCTTTACCTCAAGTTGTAATTGTTTAACTTGGGAAGACAAATCCTCTTTTACCACATCCACTTTCTTAACTAATTCCTCGAAATTTTGGTGCAAAGTAGATATCTCACCTGAAGATTTTTGAAGAGTTGAGTTCATACCAGTGAGCATTTTCCAAATTTGTCCAAGATCTACCTCCTTTGATGTTTCGGGGGCCTCAGGAAAACCATGGGCCTCTCCTTCCAGACACTGTTCCTGCAGCGATGAACCACCAACAGAAAACGCCGACGCAGCACTTCCGGCAGCATACTCGTTTTCTTTCAGCACGGCAGTGGAAGCTGGACAAGGAGGATTGTTGGAAGCTGAGGGAGGCGATAGCGATGCCTCTAAACCCAGCGGAGATACCGCTCCTTCGGCTAGTTCCGCAGCGGGAATTCTCAGACCTGGAAGGGAGGTACCGGTAAGGAAGCGGTCGAGCCTCTGTTGAACAGGGGAAGATGTTGAGGTAGGTTGGGGAACCGTCCTCACATTCCCTTTCCTCTTAGAATGGGGCATATTGGAAACGCGGTAATTGTGAATATTCAGCACGGAGCTCGATAGCGTTCTCTCTACCGGAGTTCACAGCGCCATATTGCCACGCCCCCTGCAACCTGCTTCTTTCTGACCTCCCACTTAGTCACCTCTCCCCTCTCCAATCGGTTCAAAACTCTGCTGCCCGTCTCGTCTTCCGCCAGGGTCGCTTTACTCATACTACCCCTCTCCTCAAGTCACTTCACTGGCTCCCTATCCGTTTTCGCATCCTGTTCAAACTTCTTCTACTAACCTATAAATGTACTCACTCTGCTGCTCCCCAGTATCTCTCCACACTCGTCCTTCCCTACACCCCTCCCCGTGCACTCCGCTCCATGGATAAATCCTTCTTATCTGTTCCCTTCTCCACTACTGCCAACTCCAGACTTCGCGCCTCCTGTCTCGCTGCACCCTACACCTGGAATAAACTTCCTGAGCCCCTACGTCTTGCCCCATCCTTGGCCACCTTTAAATCTAGACTGAAAGCCCACCTCTTTAACATTGCTTTTGACTCGTAACCACTCACCTCCATCTACCCTCCTCTCCTCCTTCTTGTACACATTAATTGATTTGATTTGCTTACTTTATTTTTTGTCTATTAGATTGTAAGCTCTTTGAGCAGGGACTGCCTTTCTTCTATGTTTGTGCAGCGCTGCGTACGCCCTGTAGCGCTATAGAAATACTAAATAGTAGCAGTAGTAGTACCAGCCTGGTCATCAACAGTATGGTCAGAAGTTCCGCTTTCAGGCATGCCAGTCTTCCTTTCGTATGGACAGGAAGTCCTCCTCTCAGTCAGTCAGCTAGAGCTCCCAATGCCTTCTGAGCTTTGGAATGATGTGAGACTGGTTTACTCTTCTCTTCCTCTTCAGGACATCTTCAGGAGTTTTGGAAAGAGTGGGCCGAAATCACATCAGACCAGTGGGTTCTGGATATTCTTACTGAAGGTTACAAGTCGGAGTTCTCATGCCTGGTCGCTTCTTCTTGTCGAAAGAAAACCAAGGCAGTCGAGGTTCAGGCCACTGTAGATTCCTTGCTGGTGCTCTGGGCCATTGTTCCAGTTCCTCAGGTTGAACGAAGGCAAGGCAGGTACTCTACTTCATTGTCCCAAAGAAGGAAGGCATTTTTCATATGGCCTTCGATCTCAAAGGTCTAAACTGCTGCCTTAGAGTGCCCCGCTTTCACATGGAAACACATGAGGTACTTTGTCAAATGCCTTTTTTAAATCCGGATACACATTATCAACCAGCTCACCACTATCCACATATTTGTTCACCCCTTCAAAGAAATGTAATAGATTGGTGAGGCCAGATTTCCCATCACTAAATCCATGTTGGCTTTGTCTCATTAATCCATGCTTTTGAATATGCTCTGTAATTTTGTTCTTTATAATAGTTTCTACCATTTTTCCCGGCACCGACGTTAGGCTTGCCAGTCTATAATTTTCTGGATCACCTCTGGAAACTTTTTAAAAAATCATCGTTACATTGGCCACCCTCCAATCTTCCGGTACCATGCTTGATTTTAAAGGTAAATTACATATTACTAACAATAGTTCTGCAAGTTCATTTTTCTATTTTTATTAGTTCTCTGGGTTGAATACCATACGGTCCAGGAGATTTGCTAGTCTTCAATTTGTCAAATTTCACCATTACATCCTTAGTTTTATAGAGATTTCATACAGTTTTTCTGACTTGTCAGCTTTGAATACCATTTCTGGCACTGGTCTCTTTCCCAAATCTTCTCGGTGAAGACTAAAGCAAAGAATTCATTTAATTTCTCCACTATGGCTTTGTCTTCCCTGAGTGCCCCTTTTACCCCCTCGGTCATCTAGCGGTTCAACTGATTCTTTTGTCGACTTCTTGCTTCCCGTATACCTAAAAAAATTTTAACTATATGTTTTTTTTGCCTCCAACGCAGTCTTTTTTTCAGTCTCTCTTTGCCATCATTATCAGTTCTTTGCATTTGATTTGCCAGTTCTTATGCTGTTTCTTATTATTTTCAGTCGGATCCTTCCATTTTCTGAAAGATTTTCTTTGAGCTCTAATAGCTTCCTTCACCTCACTTTTTAACCATGCCGGCTGTCATTTGGTCTTCCTTCCTCTTTTTTTAATACACAGAATATATTTGGCCTGGGCTTCCAGGATGGTATTTTGGAACAGCATCCACGCCTGTTGTAAATTTTTGACCTTTGCAGCTCCTCCTCTAAATTTGTTTTTCACCGTTCGTCTCATTTTAGTTTAGTCTCTCTTTTTTTTTGACTGAATTTTGTAGGGGATGGTAAAAATGGGGCAGGGGATTTTAATATGGTCCCAGATGAGGCTGTGGATCACTCTTAAGTGGGGGTGGGGTATGGAGCTGCACATCATAAAGCTTTAATGGCTCTGATGCAGGGATTGGAGTTGGTAAAAACTTGGCACTTGCACCATCCTAGTCGGAGAAATCACACCACCTACTCTCATGTTAAAGATACCTACATGCCGATCACTTGTGGTGCCATAGGAATTTTAAAGGACAGATGAGGGACACCCATATAGAAACTATCCAGGACTCCGAGCATGCCCCTATTTGGCTGCTGGTGATTCCTTGGGTAGAGAAAAAAATCTATGGGATTTTGGAGGGTTAGCATACATTATGGGGGGATAAAGTTGTTTCTTAGGATATTAGTACTTTTTTGTAAGATAATTTTTTTTGTTACATTTGTACCCCGCGCTTTCCCACTCATGGCAGGCTCAATGCGGCTTACATGGGGCAATGGAGGATTAAGTGACTTGCCCAGAGTCACAAGGAGCTGCCTGTGCCTGAAGTGGGAATCAAACTCAGTTCCTCAGTTCCCCAGGACCAGAGTCCACCACCCTAACCACTAGGCCACTCCTCCACACTGATGATTTAGTTTTTTGTGGGATGCCCTCAAGGCAGTGGTGTGGAGCTGTAAATGGGGAGCCCGGAAAAACCGAGCATGTGATAAGGAAATGCTATCACTGGGGAGAGAGGAGAATTGCTGGGTGGCTGGAGGGGGGGCAGGGGAGAGAGGAGAATCTCGCTGGGTGGCGGGAGAGGGGGGGGCAGGGGATAGAGGAGAATCGCTGGGTGGCTGGAGGTGGAGCAGGGGAGAGAGGAGAATCGCTGGGTGGCTGGAGGGGGGAGCAGGGGAGAGAGGAGAATCGCTGGGTGGCTGGAGGGGGGGCAGGGAAGAGAGGAGAATCACTGGGTGCCTGGAGGGGGGGAAGGGGAGAGAGGAGAATCGCTGGGTGGCTGGAGTAGGGGGTAGGGGAGAGAGGAAAATCGCTGGGTGGCTGGAGGGGGAAGCAAGGGAGAGAGGAGAATCACACACACTCTCTCACAGACACACTCGCACCCAGTCTCACTCTCTCTCTGTCACACACACACACTTGCACGGTGCTGCCAACCACGCAGAGGGGGGGGAGGGACAGGGGGTCCTGAGACTAGAGGGGGGGGGGAGGGGGTCCTGAGACCAGAGAGGGAGGGGGGAGGTATCTGTGTCACACACACACACTGTCTCTCACACACACACTCTGTCTCTCTCACAGTCAGTGTCTTTCTCTCTCTCACTCTCATACACTCTGTCTCACACTGTATCACATTCACTCTCTATGTGTCACACAGTCACTCTCACACACTCTCTCGGTCTCATACACTCTCTCGGTCTCACAGAGAGTCTGTGTATCGCACACATACTCACTCTCTCTGTGTGAAACACACTCCCACACTCACTCTCATTCTCACAGACATACTTGCACCCAGACTCACTCTCTGTCTGTCTCACACACACACACTCGCACATTCACTGTCTCTCACACAGTCACTCTCACATACACTCTCAAACATACACACTCCGAGGAAAACCTTGCTAGCGCACGTTTCATTTGTGTCAGAAACGGGCCTTTTTTACTAGTATTATATACATGCTCAGAAGCTGTTGAAGAGACTAGCATGGGTTTACAACCCTAAGTTATAACTATCCTATTTCTCAATCATCACATGCTGTATACCCAACCCTCATTACATTTTCTATAAACGCATGCTGTGCTATCAAAAATATATCACACTAAACAAGCCTCAAGGTGAAAAAATAAAATGCAAAACAAATTAAACATTTCATCAAATATGTAAACGCTTCAAACAGTTCTTCAAATGCACAGTACTTCAAAACAACCTAAACAGTTCTTCAAATGCATAAAACTCCAAGCAGTTCTTCAAATGCATAAAACTCCAAGCAGTTCTTCAGATGCATAGTACATCAAGCAATGCTCGCAAAAGGGTTTTGCGAGCATTGCTTGAAGTACTGTGCATTTGAAGAACTGCTTGGAGTTTTATTCATTTGGGAGTCCTTTTACAAAGGCATGCTAGCACTTTTAGTGCACGCTAATGATTAGCGCTTGCTAAACGCTAGAGACGCCTATAGGAATATATGGGTGTGTCTATCGTTTAGCACACGCATATTTAATGCATGCACTAAAAACGCTAGTGCACCTTTGTAAAAGGACCCCTTGAAGAACTGTTTAGTTTGTTTTGAAGTACTGTGCATTTAATGAACTGTTTGAAGCTTTTACATATTTGATGAACTGCTTTACATTTTGAGGCATATTTTCAAAGCACTTAGCCTTCCAAAGTTCCATAGTTGGAACCCCTCGTCATTGAAAAGAGCAAACAGCCCCATTGCTTCAAGAAAGTTAAGTGACTTCCTGTGTCATACGAGGCTAACGCAAATTCATGGATGACTGGGGAAATTTGGAAGCAGTGGCTTAAAGAAGTTAGACACTAGAATGTGGGCACAAAAGTGTCAGATTTTGTTGCTTTGTGATAACTGTGCTGCACACAGGGATGATGTCAGGCTATCTAATGTGAAGGTGGTCTTCCTGCCACCAAGCACTACCTCTCTGATCCAACCTCTGGATCAGGGCATAATAACCAATTTCAAACAACATTATCGGGCTCTTGTGCTACGTCGTCTGATGAGCGTTATGGATGACCAGACTGGGAAGGATAAACGTGCTGTTGAACTGGCTCGTAATCTATTACTGTTGGATTCCCTACATATGCAGAAAGAAGCCTGGAATCATGTTACACAGGCAACCATTGTGAACTGCTACAAGCGGACAAGCTTTGTTAAGGATGTGGAGAGGGATGAAACAGGTGCAGCTGTTGCAAACGCATCAGATAAAGAGGTTATTGACATCCCAGCCGGTTTTACTGAAGAGGAGTTCCATCGCTACATAGCTGTTGATTACGATCTATAAACAGCTGAAGACAGCACTGATGTTGAGATTTGCTCCTACATGCAGGCAACAATGGCTGATGATGGAACAGATGAAGAAATGAGCAGCGAGGCACATGCTGATGAAATTCAACAACCTCCTCCTGTTACTTTTGCAAGAGCGTTGGAGAATCTCAACACCGTGCAGGCCTATCTGGAGGCCACTGGATGTCAGTGCTATGACAGTTTTTACCGTCTGGCAGACGTAGTCTATGGAACTCACAGACCCAAGAGTGTACAGAGGGCTATAACTGATTACTTCAAGCCAGCCTAATATCAGTTAACTGAGACTGTATATTGTACGTATAATAATAAACAGTACTGTACATATGTTTATCAGATGTCAAGCTTCTTTGGGTCACAACGATTAAGTGCACGCTCTGGTGCACTTAAGCGGATTGCACTGTGTGTGTGTGTGTATGTATGTATGTATATGTGTATATGTGTATATATATATATATCTATATATATCTATATATATATATATATATATATATATATATATATATATATGTGTGTGTGTGTGTATAGTTTTATATTTAAATTCTCTTTATTGAGTAGCAACAAAGAATATCATGCTAGGAACATCAAAACAAGGAACAAACAGAAACATCATTTAACAGACTGAAGTAACATGGCATTACACACGCTAATTTTTGAGCTATATATCCCTCCCCTCGTCCCTACTCCTGGGGACAAGCCAGTAGTTTAATGTGCATACACCAATAGAAACCAAATAGTAGGAGAGCCTAGTTCAGACATTCAAGATTCTGCTTCTTGCAGTGGGTGAACCAAAATGGTTGCCAGGCAGCCTGAAATAGGTGTACTGCTGGAGTATCCAGATCTTGTACTCGCCGCTTCTCCATGGTGAGTAATGTATATAATATTTTTTGAACTTAAGTTCGATGTGGATAAAACATTTTGTTTGGCCGTGGGTTCTTTTTTTCTACTGTTTGATATTTGACACATTACCCGTCAGCATTAGTTAAATATTTTGTCCCCTGATTGGCTTTTGTAGATCTGAAGCTGGAATTTGTTTTCAAGTCTCTTCCTCTCTTTGGATGTCTGAGGCACATACCAGTGAAGCCACAGAGGATAACCCCATTGGAGGGTTTGCAGAAGCCTAGCCTAGCAGTTCCAGGACTGCACCAACCCTTATTCTGGTGATCATGAATTGTTGGTGTCGTCTGGACTGGTCCACCAGGACTCAAGGAAAGGAAATAATCTGATAAGAAGAAATTTCACCTTATTGGGGAGAAAAAAATCTGGTCCCCCTCTCCCCCCCCCCCCCCCCCACCTTAAAAACTTTGGCTGGTACACAATTTTACTAAGTAATTTTGTAACATATAGGAAGCTTCACTTTTGGTTTGGGGAATAGGACTCGATATGATGCCTTTTCTGTGGTTTTTGCAACTACATTCAAAGGTATATACAGGTACCTATTTGTACCTGGGGCAATGGAGAGTTAAGTGACTTGCCCAGAGTCACAAGGCGCTGCTGTGGGAATCGAACCCAGTTCCCCAGGATCAAACTCTGCTGCACTATCCTCTAGCTACTCCTCCCACTCCATGATTTAGAAAAAGTTTCACTTTTTACATCATAAAAGGCTAAAGGTGAAATTGTGATATTAGTCTCTTGGGGGGGGGAGGGGGGAGGCAGTGCAGATATGCCTGTCTGGATTGATGTGTAATAATACTGCAGCCAGTTATCACTTAAGGCAAACCTTTTCTAAATTCATGATTTTTTTCTCTTGTAGAGGAAGCTCTCATGCAAAGGTGATTCCACATTACAAAGAGGAACAATGTGCACCATCATTAAATTTGGAGGCAAAGAAAGTGCTGGATCTGCAGGCATCTGTCACATGGTAAGGCAAATGTTACGGATTGCTGTATATTAAGAAAACCGCTTGTACTAGCACAGTGGATTGCAAACCCGTGTTTTTCCAACCCTTTTTTGTTTTGATCCCAAAGTAACAGACCCCTTGATGGCACAGAATAACATTACCATAGGCTGCCTCTTGCATTTGTGTGGCCCAGTGGCGTAGCTAGTTTAGTTGGCATGCCGAGAATACAAAACACTCAGGACCTATAGAGCAATTCTACCATACCATAAGCAGTCGTTTCTACGAATCACACAAGGAAAAGGAAAACATCTTAAACACTACAGTGAGCACTAGAACATCAATTCACCTATTGTAAAATGAAACCAGACAGAATAGTACAGATCGTCGATCCTGCACAGTCAATGCCAACTGAAAGCCATGTCTTTTTCACAAACACAGATACACCCTAATCCACTATAAAATAATAAACTTTCTATTTAGACAAAAATTAAACAACCCCCAAGATGCCAGACTCTGCATACAATGCAACACCACAGAAACCGAAAATGTCCCTTAGTACAGTGCAAAATATAAAGACAGCAGATGTAAATTTGAAAAACATTTACCAATCACCATTTTTCAAATTAACAAATAGAAATAAAACAAATATAGAAAATAATACCATTTTATTGGACTAATACATTTAGCTTTCAGAGGCCAAAACATCTTTCCTCAGGTCAATATAGTATAGTGCTGTTACAATATCCTATCCTGACCTGAGGAAGGGGGTTTTGTTCTCCGAAAGTTAGCCAAAATGTATTAAAATTAGTCCAATATAAAGATTACCTTGTTTACATGTTCTATTATAAACATTTATTAACACAGCTACAATAATACTTTATCCTAAAGCAAAAAAATAAAAATATATATTTTATTTACAGTTTGTCTCTGGTTTCTGCTTTCCTCATCTTCTTTTCACTGTCTTCCTTCCATCCAGCATCTGTCTTAGTTCTCTCTCTGCCATCCAGTGTCTGCCCTCTCTGCTGTACCCTCCATCCAGTGTCTGCCCTCTCTCCCTGCTCCTTCCATCTACATCTGCCCTCTATCTCTGCCTCTTTCATTCACTGTCTGCCATTTCTATCCCTTCCATCAGTGGTGTGCTGGTAAATTTTTAACAACAGGCTCTCTCCCCAGTCCACCTCAGCGCCCCCCCCCCCCCCCCCCCCCCCGGCCACCACTGCGCCCCCCCAAAATTGCAGAACTGGCTATAGTGGGGGAGGGGGCAATGCATTACTCTCTCCAGGGAAAAAAATTAAATGATCCCAGGTTCCAATCTTATTCATGTTTAATGTGGGATAAAATGCCATAAATAAGTAAATAAATATAAACTTTTAATGTTGAGCACCTGATTCTCAAAGTGAACATATTCCAAACACTATAATGAAAATAAAATTATTTTTTTTTCTACTTTTGTTGTCTGGTGACTGTTTTTCTGATCATGCTGGCCCAGTATCCGATTCTGCTGCTATCTGTCCTCTTAACTCCGTTTCCAGGGCTTCCTTTCCATTTATTTCTTTCCGCCTTTCTTCTTCATTTCTGGTCCTCAGCTTCTGCCTATTTTCTTCATCCATGTGCAGTTTTTCTCCTCTGTTCCTTTTCCCTCATCTCATCTCCTTCCTCACTCTTCTCTCCCCTCCATCCATGTCCAGCATTTCTTCTCTCTCCCCTGCCCTGCATGCACCCATGTCCAGCAGTGACCCTCCTCTCCCCTGCCCTGCATGCACCCATACCCAGCGACCCTCCTCTGCCCTGCCCTGCATGCACCCATGTGCAGCAGTGACCCTCCTTTCCCCTGCCCTGCATGCACCCATGTCCAGCAGCGACCCTCCTTTCGCCTGCCCTGCATGCACCCATGTCCAGCAGTGTACCCTCCTCTCCCCTGCCCTGCATGCACCCATACCCAGCGACCCTCCTCTGCCCTGCATGCACCCAGATGTCTAGCAGTGACCCTCCTCACTCTGCATGCACCCATGTCCAGCAGTGACCCTCCTTTCCCCTGCCCTGCATGCACCCATGTCCAGCAGTGTACCCTCCTCTCCCCTGCCCTGCATGCACCCATGTCCAGCAGTAACCCTCCTCTCCTCTGCCCTGCATGCACCCATACCCAGCGACCCTCCTCTGCCCTGCCCTGCATGCACCCAGATGTCTAGCAGTGACCCTTCTCTCCCCTGCATGCACCCATGTCCAGCAGTGACCCTCCTTTCGCCTGCCCTGCATGCACCCATGTCCAGCAGTGTACCCTCCTCTCCCCTGCCCTGCATGCACCCATACCCAGCGACCCTCCTCTGCCCTGCATGCACCCAGATGTCCAGCAGTGACCCTCCTTTCCCCTGCCCTGCATGCACCCATGTCCAGCAGTGACCCTCTTCTCCCCTGCCCTGCATGCACCCAGATGTCCAGCAGTGACCCTCCTCTCCCCTGCATGCACCCTTGTCCAGCAGTGACCCTCCTTTCCCCTGCCCTGCATGCACCCATGTTCAGCAGTGTACCCTCCTCTCCTCTCCCCTGCCCTGCATGCACCCATGTCCAGCAGTGACCCTCCTCTCCTCTCCCCTGCCCTGCATGCACCCATGTCCAGCAGTGACCCTCCTCTGCCCTGCCCTGCATGCACCCATACCCAGCGACCCTCCTCTGCCCTGCCCTGCATGCACCCATGTCCAGCAGTGTGCCCTCCTCTCCCCTGCCCTGCATGCACCCATGTCCAGCGACCCCCTCCATCCACCCATGTCCAGCAGCGACTCTCTTTTCCCCCTGCCACCCCCTCCCGAGTTGTTTTGTGAATTCTTCTTCTTCTCCCTCCCCTCCCTCCCGATCCAGTCCCTCACCGCCCGCTTGTTTTTTAAATTCTTCGCTTCCAGCGCCGAGTCGCCGACTGTCCTGAGTCCTCCCTTGCCGATTCGCGCTTCAAAATGGCCGCCGAGACTTCATCTGGAAGTCTCGGCGGCCATTTTTAAAGCACAAATCGGCAAGGGAGGACTCAGGACAGTCGGCGACTCGGCGCTGGAAGTGAAGAATTTAAAAAACAAGCGGGCGGTGAGGCGGATCCGGAGGGAGGAGGGAGGGCGGAGAGCCAGAGCCGGCTCGCTATTTTCAACAACCGGCTCGCAAGCCGGAAGAAAATTTAACAACCGGCTCTTGCGAGCCGGCTCCAGCACACCACTGCCTTCCATCCATTGTCTGCCCTTTCTCTCGGCTCCTTCAATCCACCATTTGCCCTCCCTCTCCCAACCATCCAGGGTCTGCCCTCTCTCTCACTCCCCTTTCCATCCAGGATCTGTCCCCTTTGCCCCTTTTTTTCAGCCCCCAGTTCCAGCCCCACTATCCCACCAGTCCCCCAGCCCTTTTCTCCCACCAGTCCTGAGCTTCAGCCCCCAGTCACTTCTCAGCCCCCAGTTTCAACCCCAGCCCTTTTCTCTCACCAGTCCCGAGCTTCTGCCCCAGCCACTTCTCCCTGTCTACTTTTCAGCCCCCACAGTTTCAGCCCCTGCCCCTTTTCAGCCCCCAGTCCCAATACTAGCCCCATATCCCACCTACCCTCCTTTTCAGCTCCCAGTTCCAGCCCCCTTCATCCACATGCCTTACATTAGGGCCCCCCTTTTCAGCCCGACCCATTCTCCCACCTGACCCAGGCATGCCCCCATTTTCCCTCATGACCCCTTCTCAGACCCCAGTTCCAGCCCCCTTCTCCCATCTGAGAACCCCCTCCCAACCCCAGTCCCCTTCTCCCATCTGAGAACCCCCTCACCTCCCTTCCCCATCTGAGAACCCCTCCCCTCTGAGAACCCCACAACACCCCACCCCCCCTTCTCCCATCTGGGAACCCCCACAACACCCCTCTCCTCTCCCATCTGAGAACCCCCACCCCAACCTGCCTACCAGTGAGCTCCGTCGAGAGAGCCCTCTTCTCCTGCTCCCATCCTGCCTTAAAAAAAAAATTTTGTGAAGTGGATTCGCATGCTGGCAGCGCCTCGCGTCTGCCCTGCTTGTAAAAGAAGTAAACCTCGTCGTAGTCGGGCCGCCCTCGCGGAAATAGGAAGTTACCTCAGAGGAGGGCGGGACCCAGTGAAGAAAGGCCTGACGACGACGAGGAGGTTTACTTATTTCACAAGCAGGGCAGACGCGAGGCGCTGCCTGCCTGCTACTCTGCTTCACAAATTTTTTTTTTAAAGGCAGGGGAGCAGCGGGAGCGAAGCACCCCCCCCCCCCCCCCCCCACCTGCTGACACCCGGGGCAGACCGCCCCACCCTTGCTACGCCACTGGGGGTCTCAAAGCATGTGCTGTAGGGTGATGACTTAATTGGTTGTCAGTGTAAGGTTTACTTTCTTAGAGAATAGCAAGGGTGCAATATAGAGCTTGATCTAGATATTCAAGAATCTGATTTGGCCTCCTGTAATGCCTATTTTGTGGAGTAGATTCAAAATCTTTACCTCATAGAGCCATTTGTTCTGGTTTTCAGGTTGTTTCCCTATCTGTGCATCTTAGTTTAAAACCACATCCCACAAAAGAGATTCCCTTACAAGTAGTTGTTTTTTTGTTTCATTTATTGTGGTAATTGTTTGCCTTCCCCCTTTTTTTTTTTTATTTGGAGGAGGTGGGGGGTTTATGGGACCAGGGTGGAACCAGGCTGCTGGCATCGGCATTTAAAAAGGAGATAGAGCAGCTTTTAAACTAGAAATGGGAGGAAGGCAGACAGTCGCTCAAAAGCGCATGGTTCGGGATAAGGTATCTTGCAAGGATACCTCACAACCAGGGAAGATAGGGTTTCTGGATAGTGAGGTTGCACAACAGACCGTGGTAGGCCAGGTGCCCTTAAATACAACTAAAGATCAGACAAAAGATGGCAAATCAATAGTGTCAAGTACTAAGCATCATGCATATAGGAACAACAAACATACTCTGAAATGTCTATATGCAAATGCTAGGAGTCTAAGAAATAAGATGGGAGAGTTGGAATATATTGCACTAATGAAAAATTGGATATAATAGGCATTACTGAGACCTGGTGGAAGGAGGATAACCAGTGGGACACTGTCATACCGGGGTACAAAGTATATCGTAGTGATAGGGTGGACCGGACTGGTGGATGGGTAGCGTTGTATATTAACGAGAGCCTTGATTCAGATAGATTACAAATTCAGCAGGACACAAATCACACCTTTGAATCATTGTGGGTTGAAATTCCATGTATAAAAGGGAAAAGGACGGCGATAGGAATGTACTACCGTCCGCCTCGCCAGGATGAGCAGGTAGACGCAGAAATGATAAAAGAAATCAGAGACGCAAACAAAATGGGCAATGTGATAATAATGGGTGACTTTAATTATCCAAATATAGACTGGGTAAATGTAACATCGGGACACGCTAGAGAGGTACAATTCCTTGATGAAATCAAGGACAGTTTTATGGAGAGCTGGTTCCAAAAAGCCGCCACAGCTCCCCAGTGTCTCCCTGGAAGCCAAAGCCAGAGTCCGCTGTTATCGGAGCAGGATTGTGGCAGTCCAGAGCTGCAGGAGGCCAAGGAGCAGCAGTAGTTGGAGGAAGCTGCTTTCCTGCGACCTTGGGGATCCGGTAAAGCTCCTGCTCCTTTCCCAGAGCTCGGCCACTTCTTCTCTCCCTGTCGTCTTTACCTCTTCTCTGATATTCAGCCCTTAAGTAGTCCGGTTTAGCACATCAATGGGACCGCATAAAAGTCTGTCCTATTTTTGTATGCTAGCCATGGCTGCTTTAGGGCTGAATATCAACTTAAGTGGCTATGTGTTAGCCAGCTTAGAAATAACCAGATATTAAAGCCGAAGCCCGCACATGTCCCAGCTTCAAATATCTGGGAATAACTCTGGTGGTGAGCAAAACACCATCGCCACCAGCTGAATATTGGATCCTTTATTTTAGCAAATAGAAGCTGTCAGTTTTACAGTAGAAATTTACATCTACTTATATTTTGCAATTTAATATTTTTGTACAGTGAATTATATGAGGAAAGATCCTAGCTCCACTATTGGGAACTGTGATGTGTGTTACAATACTGGAGGTTCAGGGTTTTATTGAGATTCTCAGAGCTACCAACTTTAAAAAAGGAGACTATGATAAAATGAGAAGAACGGTAAAAAAAAAAACTTAGGGGGGCAACTGAGAGAGTAAAAACTGTACAACAGGCGTGGACGCTGTTCAAAAATACCATCCTGGAGGCCCAGGCCATACATATTCCGCGAATTAGAAAAGAAAGACGGAAGTCCAAAAGACACCCGGCCTGGTTGAAAAGTGAGGTGAAGGAAGCTTATTAGGGCTAAAAGAAACGCCTTCAGAAAATGGAAGAAGGAACCGTCTGAAAATAACAAGAAACAGCATAAGGAGTGTCAAAGCAAATGCAAGGCGCAGATTAAGAAGGCCAAGAGGGAGTATGAAAAAAAGATAGCATTAGAGGCAAAAAAACATAGTAAAAAAAATTTTCGGTATATTAAAAGCAGGAAGCCGGCAAAAGAATTGGTTGGGCCGCTGGATGACCGAGGGGTAAAAGGGGCGATCAAGGAAGACAAAGACGTAGCGGAGAGACTGAATGAATTCTTTGCTTCGGTCTTCACCAAGGAAGATTTGGGTGGGATACCGGTGTCGGAAGTGGTATTTCAAGCGGACGAGTCGGAGAAACTTACTGACTTCACGGTAAACCTGGAGGACGTAATGGGGCAGTTCGGCAAACTGAAGAGTAGCAAATCTCCTGGACCGGATGGTATTCATCCTAGAGTACTGATAGAACTGAAAAACGAGCTTGCGGAGCTACTGCTAGTGATATGCAACTTATCCTTAAAATCGAGCGTGGTACCGGAAGACTGGAGGGTGGCCAATGTAACGCCCATTTTTAAAAAAGGCTCCAGGGGAGATCCGGGAAATTATAGACCGGTGAGTCTGACGTCGGTGCCGGGGAAAATGGTAGAGGCTATTATTAAAAACAAAATTACAGAGCACATCCGAGGACATGGATTACTGAGACCAAGTCAGCATGGCTTTTGTGTGGGGAAATCTTGCCTGACCAATTTACTTCAATTCTTTGAAGGAGTGAACAAACATGTGGACAAAGGGGAGTCGGTTGATATTGTGTATCTGGATTTTCAAAAGGCATTTGACAAGGTACCTCATGAAAGGCTACAGAGGAAATTGGAGGGTCATGGGATAGGAGGAAATGTCCTATTGTGGATTAAAAACTGGTTGAAGGATAGGAAACAGAGAGTGGGGTTAAATGGGCAGTATTCACAATGGAGAAGGGTAGTTAGTGGGGTTCCTCAGGGGTCCGTGCTAGGACCGCTGCTTTTTAATATATTTATAAATGATTTAGAGATGGGAGTAACTAGCGAGGTAATTAAATTTGCTGATGACACAAAGTTATTCAAAGTCGTTAAATCGCGACAGGATTGTGAAAAATTACAAGAGGACCTTACGAGACTGGGAGACTGGGCGGCTAAATGGCAGATGATGTTTAATGTGAGCAAGTGCAAGGTGATGCATGTGGGAAAAAAGAACCCGAATTATAGCTACGTCATGCAAGGTTCCACGTTAGGAGTTACGGACCAAGAAAGGGATCTGGGTGTCGTCGTCGATAACACACTGAAACCTTCTGCTCAGTGTGCTGCTGCGGCTAAGAAAGCGAATAGAATGTTGGGTATTATTAGGAAAGGTATGGAAAACAGGTGTGAGGATATTATAATGCCGTTGTATCGCTCCATGGTGCGACCGCACCTTGAGTATTGTGTTCAATTCTGGTCGCCACATCTCAAGAAAGATATAGTAGAATTGGAAAAGGTGCAGCGAAGGGCGACTAAAATGATAGCGGGGATGGGACGACTTCCCTATGAAGAAAGACTAAGGAGGCTAGGGCTATACAGCTTGGAGAAGAGACGGCTGAGGGGAGACATGATAGAGGTATATAAAATAATGAGTGGAGTGGAACAGGTGGATGTGAAGCATCTGTTCACGCTTTCCAAAAATACTAGGACTAGGGGACATGCGATGAAACTACAGTGTAGTAAATTTAAAACAAATCGGAGAAAAGTTTTCTTCACCCAACGTGTAATTAAACTCTGGAATTTGTTGCCGGAGAAAGTGGTGAAGGTGGTTAGCTTAGCAGAGTTTAAAAAGGGGTTGGACGGTTTCCTAAAGGACAAGTCCATAAACTGCTACTAAACGGACTTGGAAAAATCCAAAATTCCAGGAATAACATGTATGGAATGTTTGTACGTTTGGGAAGCTTGCCAGGTGCCCTTGGCCTGGATTGGCCGCTGTCGTGGACAGGATGCTGGGCTCGATGGACCCTTGGTCTTTTCCCAGTATGGCATTACTTATGTACTTATGTACCAAGTTACCCAGTTTCAACAGGGAGATTTTAGGCTATTTCTGTCTACCCTGTTCTGATGCATTAAGCCCTGCTGATGATAGACTTAAAAACCTTTTATTGATTTGCTTGATGGAGGCATTCTTCCTTCTGCTGTATAGATTTATCATGACTCTTGATACTTAATTTTCTTTGTGGATGTTAATATAACTTCACAAGTTGAGCTCTAGCATTTCTTTCAGGTTGAACCCCCTCAATGGTATGAACTCTTGAGAGTTCATCATTTGAGATTTGTAGAGTTCTCTACCTATTTACAGTCAATCCTTAATGTGATGTACTTCTGTTGATCGCAATAACCGTCTCTCAGGGCCAGTTTCTCCAAATGGATTAATTTTTCACATGCAAAAAAAAAAAAGAACCAGAACCAGAAGCAATAGTAGAATTGGAAAAGGTACAGCGAAGGGCGACGAAAATGATAGTGGGGATGGGACGACTTTCCTATGAAGAGAGGCTGAGAAGGCTAGGGCTTTTCAGCTTGGAGAAGAGACGGCTGAGGGGAGATATGATAGAAGTGTATAAAATAATGAGTGGAATGGATCGGGTGGATGTGAAGCGACTGTTCACGCTATCCAAAAATAATAGGACTAGAGGGCATGAGTTGAAGCTACAGTGTGGTAAATTTAAAACGAATCGGAGAAAATTTTTCTTCACCCAACGTGTAATTAGACTCTGGAATTCGTTGCCGGAGAACGTGGTACGGGCGGTTAGCTTGACGGAGTTTAAAAAGGGGTTAGATAGATTCCTAAAGGACAAGTCCATAGACCGCTATTAAATGGACTTGGAAAAATTCCGCATTTTTAGGTATAACTTGTCTGGAATGTTTTTACGTTTGGGGAGCGTGCCAGGTGCCCTTGACCTGGATTGGCCACTGTCGGTGACAGGATGCTGGGCTAGATGGACCTTTGGTCTTTCCCAGTATGGTACTACTTATGTACTTATGTAAGCAGAAACCCTCACATAATGAATCACAAAGAGAAAAAAGTAGGGGCGGGCAATGTTCTTTCACACATAAAAGAAAATTGGGCTCATTTTCAAAGCACTTAGCCTTACAAAGTTCCATAGTAACCTATGGAACTTTATAAGGCTAAGTGCTTTGAAAATACGCACAATAGTATTGTAAAGGCACCACGTATGTAGAGACCCAACACGGGACCATGTTTCGGTGGTTGAAACCCAACCCGACATCATTCAAGAGCACTGCTCGATTTGTCTGAGCATAGCAACACTGAATGAGCCAGTACTAGGGTTTTATTTTCTGTGTACCGTTTTCATTTTGAGCCTTCTGATAACATTGTACAGATTATGTGACCTCGGATGCAGGCAGCTTTCAACCGCCAAAACACGGTCCCCTGTCAGGTCTCTATATATCTAATATAATAATTTGCTCCTCCAACATTCCAATGTGTCTCACTGGGATTGTAACCACCTGCTGACATCGCTCCTCCAAAGTTCTCCATCCCCCCTCCCTCCCAGTTCCATGGGACCCTGGAACTGGGAGGGAGGGATGGAGGGACAGAGGGAGGGGGGACCCTGGAAATGGGAGGGGGGGCCTGGAATTCGGAGGGAGGTGGAGGGGGCAGGGGAGAGATGCTGCACATGGATGGATGGAGGGGGCAGGGCACAGAGGATGTTGCCTGCATATGGATGAATGTAGGGGAGAAAGCATAATACAGGGGAAGGAGGGGACCCTGAAACTCGGAGGGAGGCAGGGAGGGGACAACCCTGGAACTCGGAGGCAGGGAGGGGGACAACAACCCTGGAACTGGGAGGGAGAGGGGGATGACTTTGGAACTGGGAGGGAGGGGGGGGACGACGACCCTGGAACTCAGAGAGAGGGGGGCCCTGGCACACACTCTCATGCTCACACACACACTCTCTCTCACACAGACACACTCTCACCCAGTCTCACTCTTTCTCTGTCACACACACACTCGCACATTCACTCTCTCTCTCACACACAGTCACTCACACACACTCTCTCAAAAATACACACTCAGAGGAAAACCTTGCTAGCGCCCGTTTCATTTGTGTCAGAAACGGGCCTTTTTTACTAGTGTTATCATAATCTTTTCATTCTCCACAGTTCTTAGGGTCATGATTCCAGTGCTTTTCCAGTACAGTATGCTGTTAAAAAATTTCCAATAAATGAAACGTCACAAATTTTCAACCATCAGCACTTAGCAGCCAGCTACAAGATGAGAAACCATTTCCAGCTCTTATTTACAGTTGTCTATTGTACCAGTTTTTGCTGTGCTTACTGAGAGCCATCTCATCCATAATCCACTGTCTGGGCTGCACCTGTCGAGCTCCCTGGGTGATTGCTGATGCTGTAGAGGCAGCATTCACAACACACAACCCATGGAAGGTAGATGGGGGAGAGAGGGCTATGATTTCATGGTTTCAGAAAGAGCCCAGGTACGGTGATGTAGTCACCATTGAGCAATCCTGGCAAAGAGCTGGGAGCTTTCTGCTTTTGTATCTACAGTTGGATGGACTGCATTAGTGGAACCAAGATTTGAGGAGCAGTGGCAGTGTGCTGGGAGGTCAGTGCAGCAGACATAGTAACATAGTAACATAGTAGATGACGGCAGAAAAGACCTGCACAGTCCATCCGGTCTGCCCAACAAGACAACTCATGTGTGCTACTTTTGTGTATACCCTACTTTGATTTGTACCTGTGCTCTTCAGGGCACAGACCCTATAAGTCTGCCCAGCACTAGCCCCGCCTCCCAACCACCGGCTCTGGCATAGACCGTATAAGTCTGCCCAGCACTATCCCCGCCTCCCACCACCGGCTCTGGCACAGACCGTATAAGTCTGCCCAGCGCTATCCCTGCCTCCCAACCTCCAGTCCCGCCTCCCACCACTGGCTCTGGCACAGACCGTATAAGTCTGCCCCGCACTATCCCCGCCTCCCAACCTCCAGCCCCGCCTCCCACTACCGGCTCTGCTATCCAATCTCGGTTAAGCTCCTGAGGATCCTTTCCTTCTGAACAGGATTCCTTTATGTTTATCCCACGCATGTTTGAATTCCGTTACCGTTTTACATAGTAACATAGTTTTACACATGCATGTGGAATGTGTAAAACTATGTTACTATGTTTTACACATTCCACATGCATCCTGCCCTGTATACCATACTCCGTACATCATACACCGCTCCCAATCCTTGGCATCCATCCAAAAGCATTTGAAAATTGTTTAGATGGCATGCAATATGTCAATGTGTTCAGACTGTATTGCTGGATAAGGATCAGTCTGAGAAGTTGGGATTTGGTAAATAATATCATGGTTTTATGGGGGTTTTTAATATGTCATATTTTTTGTAATCCACTGATAGCTGTTAGTGATCAGTGGGTTATAAACGCTTTAAATAATGTTTATGAAACTTAAATTAGTGATGTGTAAGCAGAGCTGACGAAAAATGTTTTGCTTTCTTGCAGTTTGCAGTCTGTGCTGGAGGATCTTCTTGTGGCTACGGCTGATGGGCTTCTCCATCTTATTCATTGGGATGGATTAACAAATGGGAGGAAAGCCATCAACCTCTGTACAATTCCTTTTTCTGTTGATCTGCAGTCTTCTCGAGGTAATGCCATGTTTTCTATTTTGTATAAGTTAAAAAGCTTTCTAATAACTATGATTTTTGAAGATGGTTTTATATTGTACTACACACCAGTTTGGAGTTTTGGGTGTATGGTGACAGGATAATTGATTTGTTCACTGTCAGTGTGACCACACTTTTACTTTTATAGGTGGTCTTATAACGGTACAGAATAAGGGCTACATTTTTCTCAGGCTCTTACAACTTCCGAGTCACTCAAAACACATTTCAAGCTCCCTTCCACCATATTGTAACTGATGTAGTTCCACCATTGATACTAAAGACAGCTTGTCTGCCCAGCAGGACTTGAAGGGAATTGAGCTAATTGTTGCTACACATAACCTTTGAGCTTGTCCAGCTTGCTTCCCTAAGGTAGATTGTCAGAGAAAGTCTCCCACCTTCTCTTAGCTCCTTGTGGCCAGCACTTCCCTAGAAGGGCAAGTTTCAGAATCCTGCAGAGCTGCCTACTCATTTCAAAAGGGTAACTTCTGTGAGGTTTTGGAAATCTTGGCTGGCATATACACTGCAAGAATATACTTGCAGTATTAGCGTACTTTGCACTCTCTTTGGAAGAAGTTGCAACATACATACTGGAAAGGATGACAATGATAATTTTTTTCATACAGGCAAACGTACATCTGGGGTCTGGTGGGGGGAGGATTTAGTACAGTTTTTAGAGGGGTTTTTTTAAGTTAATTAAAAACTACTTAAACCACCTTTCTACCACTGAAAAAAAAAATATTGTCCAAAGCGGTGTACAAATACTAATAAAATACAAAACTAAGTCAAATCATAACACAACTCAATAAAATATATAACTCGAAATATAAATCAGTAAAAATCAGCCCCGATAAGGTGCACCCTGTATGTTGTTCAGCTATCTCTTATCCCCTAAATGAGATGACATTCTGCTATACCACTCTACTCCACTGGGTAAAGCTATGTTTTTAATTTTCTTCTAAATGTTAAATAATTGAGTTGAGCATGTGTTTACCCGTGTAAAAGATTTTGATTCTTGGCACCCCGGTGATTAGGTAGAAGTTGAAACATGCTGCTGTTGATATTTCCAGTGTGGAATATGTCTGCAAGCATCCAAGTTAAAATCCTAATGCTATCTCTTTGAAGAAAAGAGAGAGAGAGAGACAAGTTTGGGGCCAGCCAAGGGCTGAGCAAATAGTATACTCTCAACCTTTCATCAAGATCCTCCTCATGCAAAGCTAAAGTGAGTGCCAGGCAAAAGAAAAGGAACACATCAGCTAAACATCTTTTATCATGGTTTCTTATGTCAAAGGAGTTCTATTTATTTTTCTGCCCTATTTCACTGTATTTCTATGGTAATTTTACTACTACTACTAATTTCTAAAGCTCTACTAGACATATGCAGTGCTGTACACATTATATTCCTGTACTTTCTCTGTCCCTAGAGGGCTCACAATCTTAAGTTTTTGTACCTGGAGCAATGGAGGGTTACGTGACTTGCCCAAGGTCACAAGGAGCTGCAGTGGGAATCGAACCCAGGTTGTCAGGACTAATGCACTAACCACACTGGTCTACAAAAACTTTTTTTTTCTGTAACAAGAACAAAACATACATTTTCTGGAAGATAATTCTTCCCTGAATCCAGATCTCATTTCAGAATTTCTGTATCAGCCTCAGTTTTCATGTGATAATGGTTTTTGTAAATGCTTGTGTCGACGTATGTAGCTATTATATGTATCTGGCAAAATGGCACGCTTCTGCTACAAGAGTTCCAAAAAAACTGTGTCAGTTCACAAAGAAATCAAAGATATAAGCAACATAAGAGTAAAAGTCCAGTAAAAGATCATTACAAAAGACCATCCTGCTTATAAATCGAACGAGAAAAACGCCCAAGTTCCGACCTAAATCGGGAGATGGACGTTTATCTCACAAAAACGAATAACGTGGTATAATCGAAAGCCGAACTTGGACGTTTTCAACTGCACTCCCATCGCGGAAGCGTACAAAGTTGATGGGGGCGTGTCGGAGGCATGGTGAAGGCGGGACTGGGGCATGGTTATCACCTGAACAGAGATGGGCGCCTTTCGCCGATAATGGAAAAAAGTATGCGTTTGTAGCTAGAATTGAGGGCACTTTTCCTGGACCCTGTTTTTTCATGAATAAGGCCCCAAAAAGTGTCCTAAATGACCAGATTTACCCCCAGAGGGAATCGGGGATGACCTCCCCTGACTCCCCCAGTGGTCACTAACCCCCTCCCACCACAAAAAAATGTTTCACAACTTTTTATTTTCACCCTCAAATGTCATACCCACCTCCCTGGCAGCAGTATGCAGGTCCCTGGAGCAGTTGTTAGGGGGTGCAGTGGACTTCAGGCAGGTGGACCCAGGCCCACCCCCCCTACCTGTTACAATTGTGCTGCTTAATGCTTAGTCGTCCAAACCCCCCAAACCCACTGTACCCACATGTAGGTGCCCCCCTTCACCCCTTAGGGCTATAGTAATGGTGTAGACTTGTGGGCAGTGGGTTTTGAGGGGGCTCAACACACAAGGGAAGGGTGCTATGCACCTGGGAGCTCTTTTACCTTTTTTTTTTTGTTTTTGTAAAAGTGCCCCCTAGGGTGCCCGATTGGTGTCCTGGCATGTGAGGGGACCAGTGCACTACGAATCCTGGCCCCTCCCATGGACAAATGCCTTGGATTTATTCGTTTTTGAGCTGGGCGCTTTCATTTTCCATTATCGCTGACAAACAAAAACGTCCAGCTCACAAATTGTCGAATAAAACATGGACGTCTATTTTTTGCGAAAATACGGTTCGGTCCGCCCCTTCACGGACCCATTCTCGGAGATAAACGCCCATGGAGATAGACGTTTTCATTCGATTATGCCCCTCCACGTCACCTTCCTTGGAGAAATAGTCAGAAAAAATAGCATGTCGGTCACGAAAAACACTCACTTTCGTATCACAAGAAAGAAGATTCCATCCTTTTAATCTCGAACCTAAAAGCTCAGCCTGTTGCTTCGACAAATTTAAATCACGAACAAGATCGTTGAGATCCCCTTGTGTCAAAAAGTGGGGCACATTTGATTCACAGAGGTCCTGAAATGATGGGTCGGTATGCATATCCCCTTCTCTGTCTTCTGCATGTTCGTCACTGTATTCATCTTTACTCACTATCAAATTCTCAGGAGGCACTGGTACTGGCAATTCTTCACTGTGACATACAGGTCTTATAGCAGATGGTAAGTTAGGATATTGCACAGTTTTCCTTGTTTTCGAGGTGATTCCTGCTATTTTTGTCAGACAGAAATAACAGTCTGTTGTGTGATCCATTGGTTCCCTACAAATCATGGGAACAGCAAAGGGCATGCGACGTCTTCCTTTTAACCAGCCTGTCAGGAGTGTAACACACATCAAACAGCAAATGTAGGGAGCCCATTTGCGGTCCTATTCACCAACCTTAAACCCGAAATATAGTTCGTAGCACTATTTTACAAGAGGATTAAGTTTTCGTTTTTGCGCTTTTAGAGTAAATTCTCCACAGATATAACAAAAAGAATTTGGGCTATTTGCACAGGTACGAGGCATTTCTTCTGAAATGACACAAAACACAAACCTTCACAAACGTAGAACTACAAGCAGTCTCAGCATTGAGAGTTCAGGCAACTGACGCAACAGAACGTGTTTGAACATGTTCGAGCATGACTCATGGGCAATGTTGCCAAACCTCCCTTATTTCCTGGTGGTGGCTTTCTAAACTAAGGGTTTTGTATTGTAATTCCTAGTATATTTCAATTGTTTTTCCAACACTGCTGAATTAAATTAATCCACAGCAGCAGGGCCGCCGAGAAACTTGGCCGGTCCCGGACAAGGCCGCCTCGCCCCCACCGCAGCCCCACCCCCGAGGTCGCCTCCCCCTTCCAAGGTCGCCGCCGCTGCTGCTGCTCCCCCGAGGGCGGGATACAGGGAGGGAAGGAGACCAAAGGGAGGAGTTCCGCCTCACAGGGAGGTGAGAGGGAGAGTCGCACCGCGCGGTGATTTAAATACAGGGAGCCGGCCCGGTGGCAGACGGTCAGAGGGCGGGTGAGACTGGCACCGGGCCCCTCTTGAAGGCCCGGGCCCTGGGGACTTTGTCCCGTCCCCCCCCCCCCCCCCCCCCCCCCCCCCCGCTCAGCGGGGGATTTTTATAAAAAGGGTAGCGTGTCACAAGAAAACTGAGCCCGATAAGCAAAAACTGATTTCATTTTCGAATTCAGCACCCATGACTTAGCTAAGAACACCATTCACATTCTTTGTAACAGAAATGCCATTTACCAGTGCCATTAGGCCACTGTTCCCTACAATTTTAATTCAGAATCAGAGGACAATTTTCAGCAGTTAGACTTTGAGAAATCTGAGACCAGAGCTTTAACTAAACACATCTCTCTGACCTTAAATCTGAAACTGAAAAACTAGAAAAGCCAGCATTACACTGTGTAAGGGTGGAGTTGCTGATTATGAGAAAAGTGACTTACCTTGATTATAAGGTGTATTGGTCTCTTTCCTTACCTGTTGTCTGGGGTAACTAACAGCCTGACCGTAGGAATCTTCACCTTCTACCGGAAACATGATATTATCCAGCATCTCCTAAGAATACCGCCCTTGACCATCAAACATTGCAAATTTTCACCCTATAACCAACCTAGGGCTGGATTTAAATATTGTTGTTACTAAGTTTTAACATTTAAAAGGCCCCCTCAATTAATTAGGAAGTAAATTTTAAATGTAATAATTTTCTATGCTAGTAAAAGGGTAAAGGGTCATAGATTTGATATACTGCTTTTCTGCAGTACAACCAGAGCAGGTTAATATATTATATGTAGGTACTTTCTCTGTCCCTAGTAGGCTCACAATCTGTTTTGTACCTGGGACAACAGAGAGTCCATAGACCGTTATTAAATGGAAAATCCACTATTTTTGGGATAAGCAGTATAAAATGTTTTGTACTTTTTAGGATCTTGCCAGGTATTTGTGATCTGGATTGGCCACTGTTGGAAACAGGATGCTGGGCTTGATGGATATTTGGTCTTTCCCAGTATGGCAATACTTATGTACTTATGGGTTAAGTGATTTGCCTGATTTGCCCAGGGTCACAATGAGCTGCAGACATGAGCCCTTGTAACATGAGGCCCTAGCTGTAGCTTGTCTACTTATATGTAAATCTGGCCCTGATCTACCTTTGCTTTTCCATTGAAGGTGTTAGAGAAGATTGGTTAAGGAACAAACTGACACCGCTGTAGGCAGCCAGGAGTTCATCTGGGACACTGCATGGAGTCCCCTATTCTTGTGCATGGTGAATGAAATATGCTGCAAACTTAAAAACAACCAGTCTGCCCTGATTGTCTCACTCAACCTAAGTGCAGCATTTGATCTATTAGATCCAATCTTATTACTGACCTATCGATCAAGTTATTAGAGAGAAGGTTTACTTTTGTTCTAGTCTTATTTTAGTGGCCAGATTTTCCCCATGAAATCAGGATCTACAATGTCTACATCGTAGACTTTTCAATTTGGAGTACCCCAAAGACCCATACTTCCCCAGTCCTCCTCTAAGCTCCCTTGGTAACCCTTACACAGAGGCTAAGGTTAAGCAGTTATGTCACAGATAACATTCAAATAATTTACTTCACTGATTGATCAGTTCTGTAAGTGGGCACCTCCTTTTAGGTGCCCCAATGCCATGTGTTGAAAGTCTATTCTAGCGCCTACACCAGCTCAAGCCCCTTAGATTGTAAGCCCTGTGATCACAAGGAAATACCTTCTATGTTACCTGAATATAACTGACCTTGAGCTACTACTAAAAAAGATGTGAGCAAAATCCAAAATATATAAAAAAAAATAGCTAAAAGAACATCCTTTAACAAATGGAAAACAGGCCAAATGAAGAAAATGGAAAAAAGCATAAGCACTGGAAAGTTAGATGTAAAGCATTGATAAGGTAGGCAAAAAGAAGTTGAAAAGAAGCTTGGTGTAGAGGCAGAATCTCATATTTTTTTTTTCAGCCACTTTCAGAGCAAGAAGTCTGAGGTAAGTGGACAATTTGATGATCGAGGGTTAAGGGAGGACAGTAATATAGCAGAGAGACCAAGGGGAAAGTTAACCAAACTGAGACTAAAATATGGCATTTTACTGCAGCTTAGTTTACCACAGAAGTCACTAAGTTGCAGTAACTCTGTACTGCAGATTGATGACTTATACAGTAAATGGATAACCCAGCTTGCAATAATCTTAGCTACATTATTCTGGTCTGTGAGATCATTGGACTGCTAAAGCACAACCTGATGTTTCTGGGGAGCCAGAGCTGTATATATAGTGGTACCTCTCCTCTCTCTCCCTGAACAGACCACCTGCACAGCAGGCAATTTTCCTAATCTTAGTCCAAGGCCAGCCCCTCCAGTTTACCCTTGTTAGTCCAGTGCAGTGGGGTAGGACTGATCCCCAGTCACTCCTATTCCTTGTGGTGCCTGCGACCTCTAGTGGTGGTCTTGCGATACTACCAGTGGGGGTCAAGGTACTTTAGCAGATTGAAATTTCAAAAACTTTTTGAGGTATGTTTTATAGATTTTAGGTCATTTATGTCCTGCAGATGTCATTTTCTGAATAGATTTTTTTTGACTGTATATTTATTTCAATTATGTATGTATTTTTCTGACCCAATTTAGGTAAAGCTGGATATCAATTTTTAAATAAATATAAGGGAAAAAGGCAGTTTAATGCCTAGCTGTAGTACCCGCAAAACTGCTAGGGGTCACAGGTGCTATTGTGCATCTAGAGATGCAAGGGGAAGGCACTCCTATCCCATTCCACTGAACCACCAGAGATTGCTTCAGGTAGGCCCTGTGTTCTGTTGGGGTGGGGGGGGGGGGTTGGGAGGCCTATGGAAGGGCAGGGGCTTTAGGCTTCAGTTTGGAGAGGTGCCTGCTGTGAGGCTATAGAGGTACTGCTTTTTATAGAGTTCTTCCCCAGGAACATTGGGCCACATGTTGAAAGTTGATGTTGCTTTTCCATGTATAATGCAGGTTGTGGTGGTCAATGCAAAATGTGTTATTCAATCTGTGTAATAATGAGGTCCTTTTCAGGAATTTGCATTATTTGCATTTCATTGTTAATGCAGCCCACAGTAACTTACACTAGTGTGTGTTAAGGGAAAGTAGCTCACACTGTTAACATGTATTAAGAAGCAAATATGCATTATTCCCTTTAATGCACGTTTAGTAACTATCCTCCTAAATTAATTCTTTGCCTCTGTCTTTACTGAGGAAGATGTAAGAAATATGTGCATTTGGGAAATGATATTAAATGGTGACAGTTCAGAAGAACTGAAACAAATCAGTAAACCTGGGTATGCAGTTGGTCAAATCAACAAATTAAATAGCAAATCACAGTAATTTGTCAGATAAAAGTAATTTAAGATTGAAGTATTGCCAACAGAATGCCAAATTAAAAACAGAATAATATACATTTATTTTTTATTGTACCTCACTTCAAATAATTGATGATTAATTAAGAAAGAAAGAGAGTGTCACCGGGAATCTACATGTTGGTGAGTCTGACATCACTGCAGGTCAAAATGGTAAAACCTTATTATAAAGAACAAAATTACTGCATATATACATAGTCATGGTTTTATGGGTCAAAGCCAATGTGGATTTATACCAGGGAAATCTTGCTTTGCCAATCTGCTGCTGGATCAGTACTCAAAAGCACTCATCTGGATAAGTGCTTCTGATGGGATATTCAGATACGCAGACTGTGGGTACTGCATTTACGTCCCAGGGAGGTCCCAGAATTTATCAGGGTAGTGGAAATATTCAGTCTGCTATCCAGAAAACTTAGGACAGTTAGGTAGGTAGCTTCTCCAGTTAAGTTATCTGTATATTAGACTGAGTATTGCCATTATCCAGTTACCTTATTTGGGTATTCAATACTGCAGCTGAATATAGGGTGATATATTTTTTTGTAGGCATGAATAAATCTCTGGATAAAGGTGAGCTAGTTGATTTAGTGTATCTGTATTTTCAGACTGTGTGTGACAAAGTTCCTCATGGGAAACTCCTGAGGAGATAGTCATGGGATAGGAAACAGAGTCCTCTTGTTAAAAATAGCGATTCTCAAACCGGTCCTGTTTTCAGTCGTAATTTTAGACTCCTGTCACCTGTCATGTGCTCTTAACCATCTCTTCTCCAAGATGGAGTCCTAACCTCTTTAGCCTTTCCTTATTGGGGAACTCCACTCCTTTTAGTTGGCCTTCTCTATAACCTTTTCTAGTTCTGCTAGATTTTGAGATTTTTTTTTCACTCTGTGCATAATTAAGTTCTGGAATTTGTTGCTGGAGGATATGTAAAAACAGTTTTAAAAAATGTTTGGACAAGTTCCTCAAAGAAAAGTTAACAAATTAAGATAGTCTCGTAGAAAGCTACTGCTTATCCCTGGAGATGAGAAGCATGGAATCTAGCCACTGGTTAGGGCTCTGCCAGGTACCTGTGATCTGAATTGGTCAGTGTTGAGAACAGGATACTAGATGTGATGGCCCTTTGGTCTTATCCAGTATGACAGTTCTTATATTCTAAGTGTTTGTTCAACGTGGTTAGCAGGATGCAAATCCTCACATATCCTCCCAACTCCCATGTGAGCTGTGTTCTAAGCTCAGCTGTTCAATGGCTGAGGAGGGCCTGCAAGGTGGCTTGAAGTCATCCATATGTGCAGTGTGTTTTTCTGGAAACTTTGAGAAGTTTTACTAAGCTGGAGATGCTTTTCCCACATTGGCTTTCTCAGATGGCATCACCCATATGTGAGGACTTGTGTCCTGCTACTCACTGAAAACCTGCTACAGTTAAGCAACTAGATTTTCTGTCTCAGTGCCAACAAAGGATGCAAGTAAGCACATTTTTCTTTCCATTGACACATTCTGTACCTGCAGTATATTTGCTGAGAACTGTGCTATAAAAAGAGAGCTTTTTTGAGAACATTTATTCATTAAATCTCCTTTCATTAGTAGGTTCATGCTTGGACTTTGAGGATGTGCATATCAAGGACATGGAGTATTGCGCCACACTGGATGGCTTTGCTGTGGTATTTAGTGATGGTCGTGTTGGTTTCATCACACCAGTGTCGAGTAAATTTGTTGCTGAGGTATGGGGTAGGGGTGTGTGTGTTTTTGTACACATATTATTATTAGCATTTGTAGAGCGCTACCAGACACACGCAGCGCTGAACACCTGATACAAAGAGACAGTCCCTGCTCAAAAGAGCTTACAATCTAAATAATACAAACAAGACAGTTACGGGTGAGGGAAGTAATGGGAGCTAAAAAGCAGCTGTGAAAAGGTGGGTTTTCAGCATAGATTTGAAAACAGGTAGAGATGGAGCTAGATGTATAGGTCCAGGAAGTCTATTCCAGGCATATATGTATCTATATATATCTATCTCTATATACCTCTTGAAGAACTAAGAGGCCCTTTTACAAAAGTGCACCAAAAAGTGGCCTGTGGTAGTGTGGGCACATGTATTGGATGCATGCTGGACCAATTCTCCACCGCATCTGGAAAAAAGGAGGGATTTTGGGGGCTGGGAAATGAACGTGCAGCAAAATGAAAACTAGCACGCTTCTGTTTACAGCTTGAGCCCTTAAATGTCACCCATTGACTTAACGGTAAGGGCTCATGCATTACCCGCGCGGTAACCGTCCAGCTCACGTCAACTGCCAATTACCACCGGGAACGCCCCCGCAGTAGAAAATAGAAAATTATTTTCTACTGCAGATTTTCACCATGCACCAAACTTGGAATTACTGCCAGGCGCACGCGCTAGTCAGGCGGCAATGTCGATTTGACGCGCCTTTGTAAAAGGGAACCTAAGTAAAAGGGAAATTGGCCCGACTATGGTTTGTCCTCTTATCCCTATCCAACTCTTACAGATGATGGGTTAGTTTAATTACAATTTAATGTCCTGGTACATAGCAATATACTAAATATTCCACTAGTAAAATATTTTTTTAAACCACCTTGACCAGTTCTAACCCCTCCCCCAATTTAAAGAAGTAACTTGCTTCGATGACTGAAATTATGGCTGGAAGGAAAGATTTAAGTGTTCTGTGGGTGGCAGAATTTGCCATAGTACCACCATAGGCCTCCCTCTTCCCAGGATATGTTCTGTGGACAGCAGACCTGAACACTAGTTTGCTGTGCTGCCTATATGGACCCAACACTGCTTTTGTAATGAAACAATTGCATATAATCTCGCTTTTTAATTTCTTACAGCAACTTCATGGAGTTTGGGCACAAGATGTTGTTGATGCTACCTGTGTGGCAGTTAACAACAAATACAGGCTGATGGCTTTTGGGTGTGCCAAGTAAGTCTTAATTTACCACTCAAAATCGTATAAGGTAATATATTTTTTTTATCCCATGAAACAATGAAAGTCAATGTGTACCTTTCACTAATTGTGTGTGCGCATATGCGCTTCATGATTACTGATTCTAATATAAACGTGGGTTAATTTTTTACTTTGGCAGTCTCAGTTTTAAACAAATTGGTGTATTTAATTTTCTGCCAAATTACTGAGTTTGAACAAGAAATTAGATGGCTAATGCTACCCCTTGCGTAATTTATAAAAACAATTACCCAAACTTCTTTCATTGCTGATAACTCACTTTAAGAAGGACCCTGTTCTGTGATCACAAATAGACTCCATTATGACACTTTCATTTCATCTCTCTCTTTTTTTTTTTTTAATAGAAAGCCTCTTGTTGAAAGTTTTGTAATCTGAGCACCTTAATTAAACTGTAGCCTTGGGGCATATTTTTTTTTAAACGTACCTGTGTAAAATAAAGTATATGTAGTTATAGAAATGGATTGGTTTTTACATGAAGGTTTGCAGAACTATTTTAAGTCATCTTTGGTTTTTTTCCTAGTGGCGCTGTTCAGGTTTATACAATAGATAACACTACAGGATCCATGCAGCTGTCTCATAAATTGGAGCTAACACCAAAACAATATCCTGGTGAGTTTTATTATACTCTTGTATTTGATATGTTTGATTTTTTTTTCTGTTGACGAGCAGGATTGAGTCACACCAAGTGGGCGATAACTTCACAGTTGGCTGGGATGGAACAGCTTTCCCAGAGCTCAGAGCATAGTGTAAATTTCAGTGTCTGCTAGGCTTTTCCTACGCATAGCAGTATCCTCAGCCTCTGTTGTTTTTTTTTTGTTTTGTTTTTTTTGTTTTGCATTCTGCTGAACAGCTGTAAAAATAAAGCACTTCTGTCTTTGAGACATTTTTACCTCTGTCTTCTGAAGTTGTTTTACTGTAGTTGTGTTTTCCTTCCTTCTCTTATCTTCCTTTCTAAAAGCAAAAAAAAAAAAATCCTTTTTATTTTTGTGGGGATTTTTCATTGTCACCAAAGTTAGGGTTCCAGTCCTGTCCACAATGTGGCAGAAAACTTTGACAGGAATTCTAAGTATCTTATTTGCATGAGCTCTGACCAAAATCAAGCTGAATGCAAGCATTGTATGTGCATGTCCCCACAAGTCCAAAAAGGACTGCCTCAGTCATCTTTGTAATCACTGTAAAGCTGAAAAAAGGCGTCATGTACAAAAAGAAGAAAAGAGAGCCTTCTCTGTGCATTGAATTATCTGACACTGTGCAGTTGTATAGAGCAGTGATTTGCAAACTTTTTACTGTGATGGAACTCCTAAAATAATTTTTTCATGCACTGAGGAGCCCTCAGTTTTTCTAATCAAATGGATGTTCATACAAACAGATTCTATAATTTCTTGAGGAACTCCTAAAAGAGAGTTTGTGGATCCCTAGAGTTCCCAGGAACCCAGTTTGGGAATCACTGGTATAGAGTCTCTTTGGTGGAAAACTTGTCTACTTCTCAGTGCAGTGACTTTATAAAAGACCAGCCACAAAGGATGACAGCCAGGTGCTACTCACATTTTTGTATAATGTTCTATGTTTTGTTTTGTTTTGTTTTTTTGTTACATTTGTACCCCGCGCTTTCCCACTTCTTTGTTTTATTATGTTTGCAGTCTGATTTTATTTTTATTTAAATTAGTATTTTAGTTTTATTTATTCCATCTGTGGTTTATGTAACTGTGACTGTACCCTTGTTAACTCACCTATTTTTATTATTCTGAACAAGTTATGAATGCCATAGGTAATTAAATAAAATAAACGTAAGTATCAGTCTTCCTTTTTGACTGTTGTCTACTGTCATAGTACTCTTTGGTATGTCTATCCAGCCAGTTTATGGTTTCCTGAACCACAACAATTCGATATGGAAACGAACTCCAAAATAACAGGAAAGATGAAGAGAAAGTAAAGTGTGCCCAGTAGCAAGAATGCCTTATACCAGTGGTCCTCAAATCCAGTCCCCGAAGTCCACAACTCAGCCCATTCTCCAGGACCTCCACAACAAACCTACATGAGATCTATTTGCATTCACTGCTTCCATTGCATGCAAATAGGTCTCACACACATTCATTATGCAAATACTGAAAACCAGAACTTTAAATATCTTGGAGTAATCTTGGGCTCCAAATTCTTTCTCAAACACAGGTTTTATCAGTACTCAAGTCAGGGTTTATGGTTCTCTGGAAATTAAGATCAGTTCATAGTTATTTAGATCGCATTATTTCACACTCTCATTGGTTTCTGACCAGACTATTGTGACATGGTATATGCAGATATCTGTAAATCTGAACTAAGGAGATTTCAAACACTACAGAATACAGCAGTTAAGAGTGCTTTGTTGTGCCAAATGTAAAGACCACATCCCCCACTGCTTAAGAAGTTATGCTGGTTGGCAGTAGAATATAGAATTTGATTTTAAGAATCTTTCATTGACACATAAAGCCCTCCACACTGGAACCCCAGACTGTTTAGCCTCCCTGATGATCCTGTATGTTCCAGTCAGTGAGTTTTTCCTAGCGAAAAAGGTGCTGGTACTCAAATGCCAGGCCACTCTTCAGGGGTGGGCTGATCACTGAGGGACCCACCCCACAATAGCCAGGCCCCCAGCATCCAGTCACAGAATCTATGACAAGGCAGAATTGGTGTGTAGGGCTTGAACTCTTTCATTAAAACTTGGGAACCATGGGTCAATTTTAGCAGACAGTGGAGAAGGTGCTGGTACTCAGTACCCCCAAGTACCCCCTCAAAAAAAGCCCTGGTTCCAGTGCACTGGCTTTGATCATTAAATGACCATTGCCTTGTTCTTTCCAGTCCCTCATGTGCTTATTGGGTGTCAACTAGAAAAAGTACTTCCTGACCCCTCCTCTTTGATCAGAACCATCTTTTAAAACTTTTAAGGTAGGTCTGGAAACAGTTTTCGTCAGTCAAGCCTTCAGTGCTCTCTAGAGTCCCTGGGAATTTGACAGCAAGTGGTATCTATCTTAGGAACAGTTACTTGGTTATTTGAATGTTCTTTTGTTATGTTTGAGTTTCCTTTTATAATGGAGTTCCTTTCTTGTCATTTTCTGTTTTGATTTTATTTTATTGTACATCACCTTGATTTGTAAAAATATGAATTTTAGCAATTATAAATAAACATAAACACAAATATAGCTAGTGTCTATTCAGAAAAAAAGCAACCTACCCCAACCGTAGAGGATCAGATTCACTACTTTTATTTATTATTTCTTTTTCATGGTACTTGATATACCACATTCCATTAAACATATCAATGCAGTTTACAGTATAAAAAAATAAGTCAGAACATACAGACATAATTCACACAAGAAAGTTCAATTAATAAACATTTAAAAAACAGATAACATACCCAATAGAAACAAGAGGAAGGGGAAGCTATAGCACAAAAATTTATTACCTGCAGACATTGATTTATAGAGAGACAAAAGGGAAATTACTGCTTTCAGCAATGAGAACAGATTGCCATGGATTCCCGAGTCATCAGCATAGTTGAGACAGGCTACTGATTGAGTTTTCTCTCCCAGCCACCAGATTAGCCCTGCAGTGGTCTCATCTGTCCCAGTCCCAGAGCCATATCTACATGCCACAGGAAAAGGTCAGTCTCCTTTCCAGCACAATGCAATAGAACCAGTTTCACCATAGGAAAGAAACTGAGGCTTCTAGTTCTGGTACTCCTTCATTCCACAAAACGTGGGGTGCTTATACCCCACCTTGTATCTCTGAGACCTTGAGGAGAAATTCAAGATGTATACTGGGTCTCAAAGATTTTTACACGCATATCATTGCAAAAATTACTTTCTGTTTCTTATTTATATGAGCCACTATTAAGACAAGATCCTTCCTTTCAGCTTCTCTTTAGCCCCCAGAGTCTTCAAGAAATGCCTTGTAGTGGTAGCCACTTATCTGCACAAGCAAGATCTAGTTTTTCCCTGCCTCAGCGACTTCCTTTTTGTAGCTTCCTTAGAAAACTTAACCCCAGTCCACAGGGACTAAACAATCTACTCTGGAGTCGAGGCTTCATTAGCAACTTCAACAAATCAAATCTGAGTCCTAGAAACAGAATTCTTATAGGTGTGATTCTGGGCACAGTACAGGCAAGAATATTTCTACTTAGATTACATTCCCCCCAGAGGTGGACTGACCATACAGTCATCCAGGCAGGTAGCCCAGTGCCTCCCCCCTGCACAGTACAGCTCCCTGTGCCTCAGTGGGGCCCCCCAGGCCTACTTTGAAGGGCCCTGGTGGTCTAGTAGCCTCTTCAGGGGCAGAAAAGAACCCCACTCTTTCCTGCCCGCTACCGCTGCTCTGTCCGGTATCGCTGCATCTTTAAAATGGATGCCGAGACTGCTGCGACCCACGAGAGAGCCGCAGGAAGTCTTGGAAGCCATTAAGAAGAAGCGGCAGTGGGCAGGAAAGTGTGAGGTTCTTTCCTGCCTCTGAACAGACCATTAGACCACCTGGGCTCTTCAAGGTATGCCTGGGGGGGCTGTCATATGCAAGGGGAGTGGTTTGCTGGAAACAAACAGGAGGCCCAATGACCCTCTGTGCCTGGGGGCCCAGATTATTGTCAGTTCACCCCTGCAGTCCCTATTATATGCATGCAAAATTCAAGCATCCATAATGGCAATGGCTAGAGCTTTCTTAGAGATATCGGGTCACATGTCCGCTGCTATTTGTGGTTCTTTTTTATTCACTTGAAAATGAAAAGACCTCAGTGGTATATCAAATTCCAGTGGAATCAGCATACAGTGCTCATCCCGTGTCTGCTGTTCTTCATCCTTTAGCTCAGCTACAAGCTGATGGTGATTTTTGCTTAGTTTGACATAGACGTACCTTTTTAACTCCTCTGAAATATCAGTCTGCCCTAAGAGATGTTTCTGACATTGAGTGGTGAGCTCATGTAGACTTCATATTTCCCAGGGCACTTGGTCAAAAACCAAAGGACTTCTGCATATCAGTTGTTTTAACCTTTGAGCCATATTTTATGTTATGTATAAACCTTTTTCACATATAAAATACCTTTTGTAAATATACCTCACATATACAGCTTTACATGGAGCAATTAAGTGTGTGCTTTGAATAGGCATGTTCAGAGGAAACATTTGGTTGGAGCATGGTTGGTGTCGTAATTTTGCAAGCTTATTTCATAAAGTGTGCATGTACTTGACACACTAACGTTTAGGCCTGCTCCCCAAGCAGTGACCTCAACCTAGGAACTGTTTCTGCAGGATTTATTCTAGTGCTTTATAGGCTGTTATGTTCCTTTATAAAATAGTGCAGATCGGCTTTTTTTTTTTTTTTGCCCTTTACATATAGGCATTAGTTTTATTTTAGTAAAATTATCTTCTTTGTTTTCATCTTCTCCAAGGCAGCTCTGTGTTAATTCAAATGGACAACCAAGTTGCCATATTGTATCTCAGTAAGTAAGGAGGAGCCAGTTCCCTCTGCTTTTTGCCAGGAAGAAGCAAAGATTTGAGTCCTTTTTCATTGCCAATCACATCCTCCCCAGTGTTCAGAACCAGATAGGTGACACTCAGAAGAGTTCTTCAACCACACACAGTCCCATGGATATCAAAACGCTGTGCATCAGAATTATTGTGGAAGGAGATAAGGAAAAGTCTGTCGACATCAGTCAGCATAACAGATCAGGGTTATAATGTTTGTGACCAGTTTTAACTTGCTCTGTGTGCCCTGTGGGATTATGCATTTGTGTAATTTCATACATAATTAACAAGTTTGTGAACAACCACTACCATAGCCCTAAGGAGTGAAGAGGGGCACCTAGATGTGGGTACAGTAGGTTTGTGGTTGGTTTTGGAGGGCTCATATTTACCACCACAAGTGTAACAGGTAGGGGGGGGGGGGATGGGCCTAGGTCCACACCTGCCTGAAGTGCAGTGCACCCACTGAAACTGCTCCAGGGACCTGCATACTGCTGTGATGGACCTGAGTATGACATTTGAGGCTGGCAAAAATATTTTTAAAGATTTTTTTTGAGGGTGGGAGGGGGTTAGTGACCACTGGGGGGGGGGGGAGTAAGGGGAGGTCATCCCCGATTCTCTCCGGTGGTCATCTGGTCATTTCGGGCACCTTTTTGTGCCTTGGTCGTAAGAAAAACAGGACCAAGTAAAGTCGTCCAAATGCTCGTCAGGGACGCCCTTTTTTTTTCCATTATGGGTCGAGGACGTCCATGTGTTAGGCATGCCCAAGTTCCGCCTTCACTATGCCTCCGACACGCTCCCGTGAACTTTGGCCGTCCCAGCGATGGAAAGCAGTTAGGGACATCCAAAATCGGCTTTCACAGTTTTCTGCAAGTGGGGGGGGGGGGGGGGGGGGGGGCTACTAGTGGTTTTGAGTTTATTTTTGATGTTAATAGTGGATATACTGTTTCTGCGTGTGTGTTTTCTTGAAAAATTCTATAAACACTACATGGGGAAAAAATGAAAATCAGTGTCCTTGGAGGTGATTCATCAATGCTGAGGCTGCAGGATCTGTTTGCTGTATCCATCTCCAGTGTATGGAGGAGGTGGCATTGAGAGCTTCTGTTACAGGAACTGGAACTTGCACACTCTTACGGCTATGGGCTTCAGACCTCTGTTAGGTGTGCAGGAAAGGCTTGCCAGTATTTTTGCCAAATGCCTAGATATGGTGTTAGTGTATTTACACAGAGTTCGTGTTTCCCCTGTTCAGATGATTGGTCAAGAGTCCATCTCGGGAAGCAGTTAACAAAACTTTACGCAAAATCATCTGGATGCTGGAGTCATTCAGATTCATCAAAGTTAAGCTTAAGCCTGTTGGCTCAATTGGAATTCATATATACTTTGCTAGGTATGACTCGGGCAAAAAAGCATTTGTCTTACAGAAAATGATCAGCACCGTTGTATCTGTGGTTCATGCGATTCTGTTGAGTCAGCAGACAGCAGAATGGGGCTTGTTGAAGTTGTTGCGCCACATGGCTTTAGTATTACTTGTAACTCCCTGGACAAGTCTCAAAATGAGACAGGCACTTAGGCCATTCAGACGTTATGGGACGTAGTATGGATCATCAAACTTCTCATGAACTCTGTTTTGATGGATGGATCAAACTGAGCACTCCCTTCAGCTTTCTCTGATGCAGTGGACCCTGAGATATCAGTGGCTGCACATTACTCTAGATTTATGAGACATAGGGGCTCATTTTCAAAGCACTTAGACTTACAAAGTTCCATAGGTTACTATGGAACTTTGTAAGTCTTAAGTGCTTTGAAAATACACCTCATAGTGACTCAGGGGCTAAGGGACACTGTCTTGGAGACTAGTGTAGTCAAATCTGGCCAGATTATCCTTGCAAATTCCTCTCAGATCATCCTAAAAATGAACATCTCCAACCTGGGCTAGAGTACACATGTAGTAGAGCTTCACTCAATTTTTTTTTTTTTTTTTGGGGGGGGGGGGGGTGGTAATGGCATGGTTGAGGAGAAATTTCATCCAATTTCTTACAGCTAAAGACAATTTCTAAATGTCCAAAACTAAGGCTTTCAGAGATCAATTAGCCCATAGTCATCCTGATCCAGATATTCCAAGTGACTATGTTCCTGAATCAGGAAAGTGAAACTGGGCCATTTTTTAAGGGATGACTTTAAGAGCTATGTATTTGATAGAAAAGGAGACTGTACTTGTGTACAAATTTAGTTGATTCTTGGAACCTCTTGAGCGATCTCTAGACAGAAGTAGAAAATTGGTTATTCTAAAAGTGAGAAACACCCACAGTGGATCTGTTTGTCATCTCTGAATAAGGAGTTTTCAAAGTTCCGTTCACGGAGAGGGGGTCACAAGGCATTTTAGTATTGGGTACCTTCCAAAGTAGGAGGAGTGGCTTCTCTGTGTGTAACCTCCAATCACACTGATAGTAAACTTTGAAAGTTAGACAAAAACAGAGAACTATGATTCTAAGTAGCTCCCTTTTTGGCTAAGACACATTTGACTTCTAATTCTGTGGCAGTTATCAGGCAGTCGGAGAATACTGCTCCTTCCTGCCATCAGGGCCCTAGCCTTCACAGTTTCAATGTTGAGAGTAATAATTGGTTCCTTGAGTCTGCCTGATAATGTCTCATTCTTCTGACTTGAAAGTTTCCACAAGGAGATTTTTTTTTTTTTTTAAGTGTAGGAGGGTTTGCCTTTAGGATCCTACGGCCTTTTCCTCATACCATGCTCATATCCCACACACAAACTGCTTAAATACAGTTATTTATATCTTTTGGAGTCAAGCCTGAAGACTAATTCAGTTAGGGTTTATTTAGTGTAATTGGTATTCACCATCAGCACAGAGAAAATAAACCCAACCTTTAGTTACCAGATTCATATGGAACTTGCTTTAACTGAAGCCTTCTATCAAACATCCCACAGTGTCTTGGGACCCCTGTCTGTTTTTTGAGCCATTGGTCTGTGAGCTAAAACATCTAACATAGATCATGTTTTCAGTGGTGATCACTTTGGCAGACAGAGTCAGTGAGTTTCAAGCCTTAAATCACTTAGCCACCTAGCCACCTTATACAAATATTTTTTAATCATAAGAGAATGTGATTTATCATGCTCCTCCTAAGTTCCCTCCTAAGGTAGTGTCACATCTTCACTTTCACAAGTAAATCATCCTTCCCACATTTTTCTTAGGCCACATGTCTATAAAGGTGAACAAGCCTTCCACAGCTGCATTGTAAGACAGCCTTAGCTTTCTATTTGAAGCAGACTAAGGCCCTTAGTAAGTCCATTTTTGTTTTGATCCAGGTAGGCCAGGGATTGGTGGAGCCAAAGAAAATTAATTTGATAGGGGATCACGGTTATGTCCAGTCAAGCATGTCTCAAAAAGGATATGTCAAGACTCTGTGTTAGATCCTTGTCAGCCTGGGTGGCTCACCTGAGGTAAGCCCCCATATGGGAGATCAGTAAGGCTACAATGTGGAGTTAGGCCACACTTTCAAATCATATTATTTGGATTGTTATTCCTAACTAGCCAGGTTTGGTCAATCTGTCCTGAAGGGTCCCATACCTCTAAGACCTGTTTTTATTTACAGGTTGTCATCTTACTAAGAGATTCCTGTATGTGAAGACGTATCTTGCGATTATTGAGAGAAAGCAAAATAACTTACCTCAGAAGCTTAGCTGAAATTAGGTGGCGGAGCAGGTGGGGGGAAGAGGGGGTGGTGGTTGGGAGGCGAGGATAGGGGAGGGCAGACTTATACGGTCTGTACCAGAGCCGGTGATGGGAGGCGGGACTGGTGGTTGGGAGGCGGGAAATACTGCTGGGCAGACTTATATGGTCTGTGCCCTGAAAAGGACAGGTACAAATTCAAGGTACGGTATACACATATGAGTTTGTCTTGGGCAGACTGGATGGACCATGCAGGTCTTTTTCTGCCGTCATCTACTATGTTACTATGTTACCTATAATAGCTGTTCTCTAAGGACAGCAGAGTATCAATTCTTACAAAACTCTCCTACCTCCCTTAGGCGTTCTCTTTAGTGTATAACTATAACAATGTGGTCCCACATGATAATGATGATGTAGGATGGCATGTTTAGAGCAGATTAGAAAAGTCTTATTCTCTGCTCCAGCCAGGGCTCCTTCTGATGTCACCTGTCTGTGAGAACTGATAACCAGCTGTTCTTGGAGAACATCTGCTATAGGTATGCAGTTTTGATTGTATATGCAATAAAGTTTGCTTGGAGTATGAGCTATTGTAGTGAATTTCTAAGTATAGCATATTTCAAAGGAGAAAGATCTGTTGATTCTATAAATAAAACATGATGTGAATCCTGTTTGCACACTTATAACCACTGTACTTTTACTCATATATTGTAAAAGAGAGGAAAAAACCTCATCCTACTGTGGCTTTGCATGGTTACTTTGAACCGGAATAGTACTAGTAGCACACAGTTAAAAAGTAATCATAGGCAAAAAAAAAAACCTTTCTTTGATTTTAATGACAACATGGTGTGATAACTCAAATCAAAATAAAGAACCACTTATCTCTGTTAAACAGCGTTCAGTCTGTGCTCCGCAATCAACTTCCAAGAGTGAGGCCCCGACGGACCCGTTTCGCTGCTGCTTTTTCAAGGGTCCTCACCGTCCAACCCTGGGAGCTGCAAATTCAAAAATCCTGTGAAGCCCTATACATTCTATAAATAAAACTTGGATTTCCCAGTGGAATTTTATTGTACTGTAATCCAAATCTCAATCTTCTATTCCATATTTATTTACAAATGTATGAAAGACATAGTTCACAACTATATTGTAAAGAAGAAATGTACTTTATTCACAGCATCATTACCTATAGTTTTCTGCAATGCCTTGGGGAGGGGGAGGAACTAGCAGACAGAATTTCATATTAAAAAGTATAGGGTATGCATAACAAAGTGAAGTAGCCATTTGAAGAACAGACTAGCGATGCAGGGAAAGACCAAGTGAATGTCACTGTGGTTATGAGAACTCCTTTTCCAAAGTGCTCATAACCCAAGACATCAGTTTTCTTCAGATGCATTTACTACTTAGTGTTTCTTTATCTTATGAGAACTATTGGAAGAATGTAACTTGGTACATATTTACCATGAAATGCATTGCTTTTGATGTTTTGCCTTGTAGTGTAGTTATTAATCTTTAATCCCTTCGACCCTTTAAATATCTGCACCATGGTAGCATTTTGTCTATTTTTAAGAGGTTGGCTCCCTCTGCTGGCTGATCAAGAATGTACATCTGAATCATTTTAACTTCACAAATGCTTTAAATGGTGGTGTACTAAAGCTGAATATGAATACAAGATTTTTAAGGATAAATACATATGGCATGTCTTCCATGAACTATTTTTTTTTTTTTTTGCATAATCCTAACAGATATCTGGAACAGAACAGGAGCTGTTAAACTGATGAGATGGTCTCCAGACTGTAGTGTTGTCATGGTGACCTGGAGATGTGGAGGCTTTTCCTTGTGGAGTGTCTTTGGTGCTCATCTTATTTGTACTCTGGGAGGAGATTTTGCGTGAGTATAGTTTAACAGCTATTGTAAAATAACTTACCACTTCTGTGGTAAAATAGACCTTCCTGTCATTCCAGGAAACATTTATATATTTAACTTTACTCATCAATTGCTAAATAAAAATCTAAACAATTAGTCACTTGTTAATGCTGGTTTTGGCAGCCAGTAAGGTTGTCATGTCATATTTGCCAATACCATGTCCGTAACAAAATAATTCATTCCATTACGTAGCTTCCTGATATTCCAGAACCTGTAAGATAGTTGCAAGATAGTTGTGTCCATCAACCAGTAGGTGGCGATAAGGTAACTGAAAACTGAGCTGAGACATACCTCTTGGCATCCAGTCCAGCTCATCAGTATTTTCTATGTCCAGTAGGTGGATGGACACACTTTTCAGTCTCTTGTTCTGAGTGATTTGCTCCTGGTCTAGTTGGTCAGCTGGTCTCCAGTTGAGCTTTGCAGGTGACTTGAGTGTGCAGAGTCATATCTGGAGGTCTTCAGATCCATCTCTGTGGTGCCCTGCGAATTTACTTCCCTCCCTAAGGAGAGAGATTTGTTGGAGAACATGGGGACAGAGTATCAGTCCTGAGCCTTTCTCATCTGTGGTAAGACTTGTGGAGACTGTGAGCTTTGGGGGAGCAGACGGCAGTGGTGAGTCTGACTAGAATTTCTCAGAACCGCGTGAAGGGCTGCAAGTTCTGCTTGATGCAGGGGAGAGATCCTGACTCACAGCTTGGGACACATTGAGGCATATTTTCAAAGCACTTAGCCTTCCAAAGTTCCATAGAAACCTATGGAACTTTGGAAGGCTAAGTGCTTTGAAAATATGCTTCATTGTGCGTGAATCCAGCGTAATAGTGCGGGGATCTGGGAAATTCACCCTGCCCTGTGACTTGTCCAATATTAATTTAGAGTAGCCAATGTGTGCTGCTAGTCCCTGCCATAAACATTTTCTGAAAATAGTTTTCAAGGCCAGCTCCTTCTTTCTCTGCACCCAGATGGGAAGTGCTTGTAGGGAGTAAAGCAAATTAGGAAATATGGCCATCTTGACAAGGTCCACCCGTTCCATAAAGGAAAGGGGAAGTTCACTCCACTTTTGACAAAGGGATTTGATCTTATCTGTGCCCGCCACTATATTACACTGGTACATCACTAATATCGAGGGATTTAGGTAAATACCCAAATATTTCATATTGCGAGTAATAGATTTAATCAGTAGCCTGCTATGCCAAGTCTTCTCCCCTGTGTTCTGTAAAGATAGAACATCTGATTTATCACAATTCACCCTGAGAAAGTACGAAACTGGTACACCAAATCTAAAAACTTGGCAAGGTTCTCAGGTTGCCCAGCTCACGTAAAAGAGCATATTAGCAAACATGCTCAAACGAGTTTCTGAACCTCCAATCCATATGCCCTGGATGTCTGGATCGTGTCGGATCCTCACTGCCAGAGACTCCCATCACTAAAAGAGAGAGCAGGGGGGAGAGGGGACAACCCTGATAGTATACCACACATCAGACTGAAGGGAGAGAATAATCTGCCATTGATTATCAGCTGTTCTTACAGGTTGGTATACAAAACTTGAACCCAGGTAACGAAATTCCACTGTAATCCAAACTTATCTAATGTCCAAAACAGGTGTGGTCATAATACACTGTCAGATGCCTTTTCAATATCAAGGCTGGCAATGACGCCTGGTTAGACTTACCCTTATTGTCATGCAAGGCCATCATAACTTTACACAAATTCATGGATGTGTAGCAGCCTGGGACAAAACCCACCTGACCTCATGAATAACCAGAGGCAGGTAAGCATTCAGTCTACCCGCCAGCACTACTGCTAGAATCTTAAAAGTTCTGGTTGACCAATGATGTGGTATAAGAACCTGGCTGTTTCAAGTCCTTCCCAAGTTTTAGAAGAAGAATTGCAAGGGCCAAATTAGGCCTGGCATAATGCTGATCCTCCAAAAGGCCATTACACATATTTCACAGAGGGGGAACTACCAAATTGCCCAGGATGTTATAATATTTGGGACCCACCTTATCTGGTCCCAGGCGCCTTAGTTAATTTAAGGTGTTTGGTGACTAACTGGAGCTCCTCTGATGATATGGGCCTACCAGGCTCCTGAACCTGGTCCTCGCTGAAATGGGAAAGTTACAATTGAGAGTAAAAGAAGTGAGCTTCCTTATTCAGAAAATTCAGAGTGAGTGTGACTATGACTGGGGCATTGTCTGGCACAGTGGGTATATAAGTGGTGCCATACTGGGACAGACCGAAGGTCCATCAAGTCCAGTATCCTATTTCCAACAGTGGCTAATTCAGGTCACAAGTACCTGGCAAGATCCCAGAACAGTACAATACATTTTATGCTTCTTATCCCAGAAATAAGCAGTGGATTTTCCCAAGTCTATTTTAATAATGGCTTTTGGACTTTTCTTTTAGGAACCCATCCAAACCTTTTTTAAACCCCGCTAAGCTAACTGCTTTTGCCACATTCTCTGGCAACGAATTCCAGCGTTTAATTACACGTTGAGTGAAGAAATATTTTCTCCGATTCATTTTAAATTTACTACTTTGTAGCTTCATTGCGTGCCCCCTAGTCCTAGTACTTTTGGAAAGAGTAAACAAGGCGGTTCACATCTACCCATTCCATTCCACTCAGTATTTTATAGGCCTCTATCATATCTCCCCTCAGCCATCTTTTCTCCAATTTGAAGAGCCCTAGCCGTTTTATCCTTTCCTCATAGGGAAGTCATCCAATCTCCTTTATCATTTTCGTCGCCCTTCTCTGTAACTTTTCTAATTTCACTATATCTTTTTTGAGATGCGGTGACCAGAATTGCATACAGTATTCGAGGTGTAGTCGCACCATAGAGCAATACGGAGACATTATAACGTTCTCATTTTGTTTTCTATTCCTTTCCTAATAATACCTAACATTCTATTTGCTTTCTTAGCCGCCGCCGCCGCACACTGAGCAAAGGGTTTCAACGTATCATCAATGATGATACCTAGATCCCTTTCCTGGTCGGTGACTCCTAATGTGGAACCTTGCATCATGTTACTATAGTTCGGGTTCCTCTTTCCCACATGCATCACTTTCCAGCTTGTTCACATTAAATGTCATCTGCCATTTGGATTCCCAGTCTCCTGGTCTCGTAAGGTCCTCTTGCAATTTTTCATAAACCTCTTGCATTTAACAACTTTGAATAACTTTGTGTCATTGGCAAATTTAATTACCTCACTGGTTATTCCCACCTCCAGATGATTTATAAATATGTTAAAAAGCAGCGGTCCCAACACAGACCCCTGCGGAACCCCACTCTCTAAGCTTCTCCATTGAGAATATTGACCATTTAACCCTACTCTCAGTTTTCTATCCTTTAACCAGTTTTTAATCCACAGTAGAACACTACATCCTAACCCATGATTTTCCAATTTCCTCCAAAGTCTTTCATGAGGTACTTCGTCAAATGCCTTTTGAAAATCCAGATACACAATATCGACCAGCTCACCTTTATCCACATGTTTGTTCACCCCTTCAAAGAAATGTAATTGATTGTTGAGGCAAGATTTCCTTTCACTAAATCAATGTTGGCTTTGTCTCATTAATCCATGCTTTTGAATATGCTCTGTAATTTTGTTATTTATAATAGTCTCTACCATTTTGCCCGGCACCAACGTCAGGCTCACTGGTCTGTAATTTTCCGGATCAATTTTGGAGCCCTATTACAAAATTGGCATTACATTGGCCACCCTGCAATCTTCCAGTACTATGCTTGCTTTTAAAGATAAACTACATGTTACTAACAATAATTTTGCAAGTTCATTTTTCAATTCTATCAATACTCTGGGATGTATACCATCCAGTCCTGATGATTTGCTACTCTTTTATTTGTCAAATTGCCCCATTGTGTCTTCCAGGTTTACAGAGATTTCATTCAGTTTCTCTGACTCATCAGCATTGAATACCATTTCTGGCACCAGTATCTCTCCCACATCTTCCTAGGTGGAGACCGAAGCAAAGCAGTTAATCTCTCCACTTTGTCCTTATCTTCCCTGAGTGCCCCTTTTACCCCTCAGTCATCTAACCATCCAACCGATTCTTTTGCTGGCTTCTTGCTTTTAATATACCTAAAAAAGTTTTTACTATGCGTTTTTGACTCCAATGCAATCTTCTTTTCAAAGTCTCTGTTTGCCTTCTTTATCAGCGCTTTGCATTTGATTTGCCGTTCTTTATGTTGTTTCCTATTTTCAGTTGGATCCTTCCGTGTTCTGAAGGATTTTCTTTTAGCTCTAATAGTTTGCTTCACCTCACTTTTTAACCATGCCGTCTGTCGTTTGGTCTTCCTTCCTCCTTTTTTTTAATACACAAAATATATTTGGCCTGGGCTTCTGGGATGGTATTTTTGAACAGCATCCACACCTAGTGTAAATTTTTTACTTTCACAGCTGCTCTTCTAAGTTTTTTTTTTTTTTTTTTCACCATTCTCATTTTATCATAGTCTCCTTTTTGAAAGTTAAATGCTAACATACTGGATTTCCTTTGCGTATTTAACTCCAGAGGCCCCAGCACCATTACCTCCTGCACTAGATTATTTGCTCCACTAAGGACTAGGTCTAGAATTGTTCCTCCTCTTGTTGGCTCCTGAACCAACTGCTCCATAAAGCAGCCCTTGATTCCACCAAGGAATTTCACCTCTCTAGCATGCACTGATGTTACATTTATCCAGTCAATATCGGGGTAATTGAAATCACCCATTATTATTGTGTTCCCCAGTTTGTTAGCCTCCCTAATTTCTGATAACATTTCTACATCTGTCTGTTTATCCTGGCCAGGTGGATGGTAGTACACTCCTATCGCTATACTTTTCCCCTTTACACATGGCATTTCAATTCATAGGGCTTCCAAGATGTATTTCTTGTCCTGTAGAAATTTTAGTCTATTTGATTCAAGGCCCTCCTTAACATACAATTCTACTCCTCCACCAATTTGATCAATCTTGTCACTGCATTATAATTTGTATCCTGGTATGACAGTGTCCCACATCAATGCGCACTCTATCTACATTTGGGAGTACTTGGAGAAAGAACAACAAATAATCTAAGCAACCATACAAATTATGTGCATGAGAGTAATAGGTAAAGTCAGATTCATCTGTATTGAGGGAGCGCCAAATGTCCACAAGCCCAAGCTGCTGCATAAGAAAATTCAATTCCTTTGATGTATGGTCTTTCCCCACTACTTTTGGAGGTTTGCAGACTATCAAGGGGTTAACTAATATTAAAGTCACCACCAAGCAATAAATGGTAATCCGGGTGAGCAGCTACATGAGATACCAGAACAGAGAAAAACTGTTGATTGTAGACATTAGGCACATACACTGAGCACAGCAATAGCCTCTGGCCCTACACAAGAACAAACCGTCCCTCTTTATCCTGAATAGATTTATGCATCTGAAGGATCAGGATAGCAGCTCCCCTCTGTTGCCTATTGAAGGAGGAGTAAAACACTTCACCCATCCAGGAGCACTAAGTTTCTAATTCTCTACTGCAGTTTAGTGGGTCTCCTATAGAAAAGCAAAGTTAATACTTTAGCCTGTTTCACAGGAGAGTTCTTGCCATCAACATTCCGCGTAACTGTGGTGAGCATAGCCATGGTCCTAAACACAAAGGAAAGGCATTATTACATGACAGGAACAAAATACAACTGAGGAGGCCCCCAGCTAGACTCCCCTGGTGAGATGTATGCCCGCCCCCCCCTTAGCTGTACCATAACACCCCTCAAGCAAATCTCTGGGGTCCCATACACACATCATCCCCTCCCATGCACCCAGCCATCCACACTCATTCTAAGCACACTAGCTACCCCCCAACATACAGCCCCCACTCAACAGCCACAGAATTCCAGCAAAAAGGACCTGCCCTCTCCCCCCCCCCCCCAACCCCTCCCTCCCACCTTACCTTGATTCATTGACATACTTCAAAATACTAGAATAAACAGAGAGCCCACTTGGGTGCCCCACTCTATGCACGGAGTGAGGGCACTGAAGAACAGCACTGTGACCGGGGGAGGGGGGGGGTCAGGGTAAAATTGCCAACCAACTAAATCCAGAAAAGGTCCCCCCATACATCTGCTTCTTTCAGTCATAGCAGTACAGTTCCCAAGCTGGTAGAAAGCACTCGCTTAGAAACATGGCACCAAAAATATCCAAGTCACACTCCTCTGTCATGTTGAGAGGATAGCCAAGGCACCTCAGACGGAACTGGGGTCAGAAACACGTGCTTAGGCAACTAACGCTTACACAGCCAAAAGCATGCACAACCAAAAACAAACACAGCCATCCCACTTCTCCAAGGCACAGCGCTGTAATGTTGCATTGTACCGCAACACCTACCCATTGCTCAAGGTCCTGTTGCAAAAGCTGAACATCCGTTACTGAAAAAAATTCAAACTATGGTATGCATGGGCATTACTCCCAGTGCTCTCCATTCGGCAGTCTCTGTATATAAAGGACCCAAGTTCCTTTGGGTCATCAAAAAAGATGGTCTTACCATGGTGAAGAAAGCACACTTTAGCAGGATATTGCAAAGAAACTTTGAACCCCCCCCCCCCCCCCCCCCCCCTTGTATAGATCCATACAGGAAGGTGTCATTGCTTTTTTTGGGCTGCTACCGTGTTAGCAAAGTCCTGAAAAAGCAAAAGCTTCAAATATTTGTAGTGCAGAGGTTAGACAGCTCTATATTTTTGCAAAATACGTTCTTTGTAAGCATAGTTCAGTATTCCAAAGATGACAGTGGTTTTCCTCCAGCCTCTGTGCTGGCTCTATCTGAAACGCATGAGAGCCTCCACCTTACTGCAGCATGGTCAGAGCCATTCCTCAAGCCATTCCCACAACTCTCCAGCCTTTACAGACTCTGGGAGCCCCATGAGCTAGAGGTTGTTCCGCTGACTGCGGTCTTCATGATTCTTCACTCACTCTTCCAGTTGGTGGGTGATGCACTCGAGTTCCTGCACCCACGTCTTCAAACTTGCTCTCCGGACCTCTTGCTGGACAATGCTTTCCTTGACTTGTAGAAAACGTTGATTGTGCGAGTGAAAGCCATCTTTAATCTCCTGTATAACCAGGTGTATTTGAGATAACTTGTTCTTCATTACTGTCATGAGGTGTTTTTTGAGTTCAAGTACAGTGGCCTCATCGGGAGTGACAGGAGTGCTGCCCTCCGTTGCCATTTTGGACACCGTGGTGCATGATGATTCTGTAGGTATTTTTGTGCCTTTATTTGGCATATCCCACAAGCAGCTGACTTCAGGTTGCATGGATAGTGATAGCTGTTCAGTAGGGATGCTATGGAGGATTATCGTAGATGGTGAGATTGAGGCATGGAACACTTCCCCTGGTCATCCTGCTAGGTTGGTAGCATCACGTGACCCCTTGAGGCAGTTAAATGGTGTTCCTGCTATGGGACCCACCAGCCAGCATTGGGGTATTGCAGTACGTGCAAGCAGGGAATCCTGCAGGACGAGGAGGAAATGGTTGGCAGCAGCACTTCTTGGTATTCAGCGCAGCTTCCAAATATTCCGATATCTTCAGGCTCTCCAACAGGGTCGGTGCACAGTTGGATGCAGGAATGCGCAGGAACAAGTGCCCATTTTGTCAGGGTGACTTGCCCTGAGGAGCAGCCCCTCTGGTTGATCATGCGTGGAGCACAGCCGCCATTTTACAGCCTCACAGCCCAACAGAGCATTCAGCTGCATCGGGATCTTTGTTTCCTCCGCAGTTTATATTGCTCTTACACCAGGCCTGTTAACTGAAGCACAGGACAGTCAAAGTTGCAGCAAGGTGCTTCAATTTCTCGCCCCACTGCCCCTTTGGCTCCTAAGAGATCTCGTTTAGACCTCCAGGAGTGGGCAGATGAGGTTATCTCTGCTACTCCCTTCTTATCTGATGTGGCTTTGGTCTATTCAGAGGAGCCAAGGAGCCATTGGATTAGGGGGATGATCTGAAAATGCTGAGGCTGTTTCATAAAGAGGAGGTCATTACTCTTATTTCTGAGGCACTGGTGGTACTTTTCTTTTTGGGGAAGCTTCTGCTTTGGCATTGGGAGGTCCATCTTCATTGATCATGAGGGGGCTTAGAGGTCCTCTTAAGGCCTTTCTGATGCATCTAGACATTCAGAACCTGATTACAACAGAATGGATCTCAGTGAAGGCGTGGCTGAGAGTAGGAAGAGCCATGGCTTACATAGTAACATAGTAGATGACGGCAGAAAAAGACCTGCACGGTCCATCCAGTCTGCCCAACAAGATAAACTCATATGTGCTACTTTTTGTGTATACCTTAACTTGATTTGTACCTGTCCTTTTTAGGGCACAGACCGTATAAGTCTGCCCAGCACTATCCCCGCCTCCCAACTACCAGCCCCGCCTCCCACCACCGGTTCTGGCACAGAAGTTCTAGAGGAGAAAGATAAATTGGAGCTTCCCAGGGTGGGCTGCTTGGTTACAGCGGTGACTAAGATCATCACCTTGCTGGTGAAAGAGGGGCATTGCCCTAAAAGACCTACAGGATATGAATACAGGATATGAAGCTAGAAGGCTCATTGAAACAAACTTTTGAAGTGATCTCTTTGGGCCGTCAAACAACAGTGTGCAACTCGTTTGTGGCAAGCGCATGCCTGAAGTGGTGTTGGCAACACAAGACGTGTGCTGTAATGCCCAGCTGGAGGCAGGGTTGGCCTACTTGGTGGATGCTATTTATGACATGCTATGGGTTACAGTCCGCAGTATGTCTGGTTGTCATGGCACATTGGGAACTCTGGTTGTGTTATTGGGCACTGGATGCAGCATCAATCACATCTAGTTAAACTGCCCTTTTGGGGCAAGTTGCTATTTGGAGAAGATCTCAGTAACTTGGTGAAAGAACTGAGAGAAATAAAGCCACAGTGGTCACTGGAGGATAAGCTGAAAGCCTCTGGTCATCTGTCTTCAGGGGGCTCTCGATTTTGAGACAGCAGACGGTACCGGCTTGGTCATCAGCGATATAGTTAGAAGTCCCGCTTTCAGGCTTGCCAATCTTCCTTTTGTGTGGACAGGAAGTCCTCCTTCAGTCAGCTAGAGCACCCAATGCCTCCTGAGCTTCACAATGATGGAAGGCTGGTCCACTGTTCTCTTCCTCCAGTGGGAGGATGTCTTCAAGAGTTTCGGGAGGAGCGGGCTGAAATCGCATCAGACCAGTGGGTTCTGGATATTCATACCAAAAGTTACAAGTTGGAGTTCACTCCTCTCTTCTTGCAGTCTCCTTGTCGAAAGGGAACAAAGGCAGTTGAGGTTCAGGCCACCGTAGATTCCTTGCTGGTGCTCTGGGCCATTGTTCCAGTTCCACAGTCTGAACAGGGAAAAGGCTCTTGAGATGCCTTCTTGAAAGATCTTACGTTAAATGTGTGCTTGGTGGCTGTTGCATTGGCATATAGGGTTTCAGAGCTTCAGGCTCTCTTGTCTTGATCCTTTTATTTGTTGCTTGGAGGCAGGGTCTCCCTGCGCATAGCTCCTTTTGAAAGTGGTATCGGCATTTCATCTCAACCAATCTGTGGAGCCTCCATCCTCACAGAGAAGACGAGAATGCTCTGTATTCTTCTTTGAAGTTTCTCGATGTGCGTAGAGACCTCATTAGATATCTGGAAGTCATAGCTGGAAATCGGACAGACGATTTGTGCTTTTTGGTAAACAGAGGCTTGGCATCATGGCTTCCAAGCCCACAGTTACTAGATGGCGTCGATTTGTTTGGTTTTGTGGAAGCAGGATCCTCAGGCCTTATGGGCTCATTCTCTGAAGTGCACAGCAACATCCTAGGCTGAGACTACTTTACTGTCTCTGGCGGATATTTGCAAGGTGGCGACATGGTCGACGCTGCATACTTTTGCCAAGCACTACAGGGTGGACATTGCAGTGTGTGATAAATAAGAGGCTGTCCTAGCTGGGGCAGGCCACTAGATGGCGCTGTTCCCCTAAAAATGTCCAGGATGTCCGGGGTAGGCCACTAGAGGGCGCTAGGAGAATAGGTGGAGGTCGCTAGGACCGGGGAGAGCCCTGGGAAGTCCACAGGTGTAGGAGGTTATGGGCTGGGTCCTGTGTCGCTAATTAACCACTTTATACCCCACCTGAGATGTGAAAGGAAAAGAAGAGAGCTGGTAGCTGAAGAAAGAGAATCCCGCTGGAAAGAACTGGCTAAACCCTATGGACTTGTGGTGGACTGTGTGCTCAAGGAAGAAAAACAGGCTGGGGTAAGAAGTCCCTAAAGCATAAGTGTTGGACTGTGTAGCCTCAGTACTTAAAGGAACTGTGTGTTCAAAGAAAGGACTGGGTGTCCAAGGAAGGAAGGACTGGGTGTCCAAAGAAGAAGTAGGGCTGTGTGTCCCAGTACTGAGAAGCAGGCTGCAAAGCCTGGGGTTAGAAGTCCCCAAAGTATTGAGGTTAATGCTGAGCCCAGGAATCTGTGTGGGGAAGCTCAGTGTGAAGATATGTAAATGTATAAAGTATTTAAGCTAGAAGAACTGTGCCCAGGGGCTGGAATAAAGAATTGCCTGAATATGCTGTTGGTAAGACCTGTTTAATTTTGCCTCTGGAGAACCAGGTCACCCTGAGCGTGAAAGGATAACATGCTAATCTGCATACAATTTGCATACTGAGAACCAGCTCACCCTGAGTGAGAAAGGGGCCCAGGAGCTTGAGGTTGGATTGCTCAGGATGCTGGGAAGAGACTGTTTGGAGTCCTGTTCAGAGGCCACAGGCCAGTGAGGCCTGCTGGAGAGTGGGAGCAGAAGCCTCATCTTCACAAGTGTGCTTGGAAGCCAGTTTTGGAACTTCAGTCCTCAGGTTGGTGTTGCCAGGATCCCACCTCTAGGAATTACTTTTGAACTTCCCACAGGCTCTGGAGTAGTGGGAATCTTCATAATGGAAGGAGAAATTAGTTCTTACCTGATAATTTTCTTTCCATTAGTCTTTCACTATTCCAGAGGTCTGTCCGAGGTTTCTGAGATGTATAGTCGGTGTGAAGTAATGGGTCAAATAATGATTGTCACCTTGCACGGTGCTCCCTGCATATGTCTTGTTCTCTATAAGTTGTCTGAAGGTGAGAGGTCCACACATGTTTGCTCATCTGGTTAGTGTTAGGTTAGTGAGTTTTTTAAGGTTATTGTGTTTATTCTGAGTTTATCCTTACTGCTTGTCTACATAAATACTGAGGAGCTGGACTGGATGCCAAGAGAGAGATATCTTAGCTCAGTTTTCAGTTCTCTGCTTCTGCCCACTGTTTGATGGACACAACTATCCCACAGGTTCTGGAATAGTGGGAAGGACTAATGGAAAAAAAATCAACAGGTAAGACCTAATTGTTACCCACAAGCCTAAAATTCAGCAGAAGATGCTGATAACCCTTGTGCCCTGTGAGAAACACGGTTGACACTCCCTTTCCTTTTCACCCCCCTGGCTGTTCTTCTGTTTTCTTTTTGTTTAATTTTGAGCAACCCACCAGGAGGAGAAGCTCTGAGCTAACCAGAGTTGTGACTTCACTCAAACCCAAGCCAAGAACAAGTGCTGAACTTCAGAGCATTTGCAGTTTTCCTACCTCAGCATAACATTAAAAAATTCATTGTTAAAGCAAACAATGCCTCTGAGTTACCAGTTTCATAAACATTTGTGTAAGAGATGAGATTATAATTATGTATGATCCTTTTTTTTTTCTGAACTTTCAAGCAAATAGTGTCTTGGTACTATCTGATGAGGCCAAGAAGACATAGGTGGGATGATGGACTGATGAGTGTTGGATTGAACTTGGAAAGTTGTTTGCCTACTTGCATGAGATGTTGAAAAACAAAGTCACTTTAAATTTAATCTTAAAAGTATGTATAATATTGAAAATAACTATTTCCCTTCTATTTTAACCATGTGGAAGGTAATTTTGTAACAGGGCACCTTATTTAAGAGGGAAGAAGGCACCTACTTAGGTAACATATATAGTAGATGACGGCAGATAAAGACCTGTACGGTCAATCAGTCTGCCCAACAAGATAAACTCATCTTACATGGTATGTGATAGAGTAGCCTAGTGGTTAGTGCAGTGGACTTTGATCCTGAGGAACTGAGTTCGATTCCCACTGTAGCTCCTTGTGACTCTGGGCAAGTCACTTAACCCTCCATTGCCCGTGGTACCTGAATATATGTAAACCGCTTTGAATGTAGTTGCAAAAACCTCAGAAAGGTGGTATATCAAGTCCCATTTCCCTTTCCCTTTATATGTATACCCGAGTTTGATTTGTCCGTATTATTCTTGTACTAAGTTCTGAAGCTAATGTCGAAGCCCCTTAAAATTTACGCTCCAGCCCATCCCTATCTATTCAGTCACAATCAGGGCGTAGACCATAGAAGTCTGGCCACGTCCCGTTTTGTTTCCCAGTTACCGGCGTCGCCACCCAATCTCCGCTAAGATTCCACGGAACCGTTGGCTTCTAGAAAGTTAACTATCTTTTCTTTCAGCAGCGACGCCATTATTTTTCCTACCACCGATGTGAGACTTACCGGTCTGTAGTTTCCCACTTCTTCCCTGTCTCCACTTCTGTGGAGAGGGACCACATCCACTCATCTCCAATCTCGCGGAACCTCTCCCGTCTCTAAAAATCTATTAAATAAATCTTTAAGAGGTCCTGCCAGGACCTCTCTGAGCTCCTTCAGTATCCTGGGATGTATCCCATCCGGCCCCATAGCTTTGTCCACCTTCAGATTCTCCAGTTGTTTATAAACTATTTTATAAATACATAAGTGTCTCTTGATAATATACTAGTGTAAGCAGCAGAAATCATGCCTACATTAGTGTGCACATAAATTTAGCATATTTTACAATTTTGTATGCATATTGTGAATTGTACCCATGCTGCACTCAAACTCCACCCTGTTTAGCCCTACTAGCAAAGTATGTGCCATCATGCCATGTGGGTCGGTCACCAAATCTGTAAAACCCATCTCTTGTGCTACTATTTGTCACTTTAATAGAAAAGAGACTCTGTTTAAGTGGGGAAAAGAATGAAAGCATTATGAAGTCTCAACAGTTTGTTCCTGATAGGAATAAAAGCATAGCCGAGCCCTTTCAATACAGTCCTCTAACTTGAGTTTTATTTCCATGCATGCATAATCCAAAGAATGCAAAGAGCCTGCATTGAGCTGTGGAAAAATTGAAATGTTCTATCTAAGTGTGTGGAAGTATTAGACTATAAATATGCCAATATTCAAGGCCGGATAAAGTCTATATACCAGATCTCCCTGATGGAAGAGCAGTGGTACTTAGCCTAGAAAAAACATTGGCTGCTGGGGCAGAAAGATGTAGCATTGGATCAGATTGGAGAAGGAGCAGTAGTGAACCCAGGGCTGTTAAGAGCTGCAGTGGTCTTAAACTAGAAAAAAGCATTAGTGGTTGTAGCTCTGGTATCCAAGCAGTGGTCCTAGACTATAAAACATATTGGCAACCAGACAAGCATGAGCAGCAGTTGTATGTTTTTTCTGTCAGAGCAGCAGTGGTCCCAGGATGAGAGGGACCAGGGCTTGGAACAGGCAGGGAGTGAGTAGCTTCTGATGTGCAGAAGAGGAAGAAGGGTGGGAGAAGGAACAAAGAATAAAAAATAGTGCAAAAACATTAGATTACATAAAAGCTATAAAGATTAATTCTCCTGCTCCACATCCAGCCTTTTAAGAACTTGGGAACGTTGGCTGCCATCTGAGCATCTACGTTTTCTGAACATTTTTCCATCCCTGCTGATAATCTTTTGTCTTTGGTTTTAGGTACCAATCCGATGGCACCAAAAAAGAGCCTCTGAAGATCAGCTGTATGGTAATTAGCAATATTAATGCATATTACAGTATAGATAGATCTATGTATTTTAAAGTAGCTGCCCATTTGAGACTTTAATTGAGAAATGAGCATAAAATGAAGTTCAGGGTGTACAGTGTTGGTACGCCCTATGAAAATGTAACACTTTAAACTTGTTTTAAGATAGTTTACTTGTTTTACCTTCTACTGCTCTGTGAAGAACAGACAGAGCCCGATATTCACTCTGGTGGTCAGTGATTAAGGTGCTGGCCACACAAGCAGACTGCAACCCAGATATTTAATGCCAGGCTTAATCTGGACACCCGACAGTGAATATCCAGGTCCTGCCTGGCTGCTGGAAATTATCCGGTTTGCTGGTGGATATTCAGATTAGTGCCCAGATAGTTTCCTGACTTTATCCAGGCACTTACATGATTAACAGAGTAAAAATCAGAACAAATTTCAGCAGCATGTAACCAGATAGTGCTGGATTTTCAGTGGCACTATCCAGCTGTATGCCGCTGAAAAACTGTGAATCACCCAATCGGTGTGATTTAACTAGGCAGATGATATGGTAAGAGCTAAAATCCTCTCTAATAACAGTGCTGTTTATTTCTCTCAAAATATCATATCTGGTATTAGCTTTAACCTAGGTCTCCCTACTTTTTTCTAATTCACCATGTAAAGGAAAGAATGCAGTTGATACAGTAGGCAGTAACCTGCTGCTTATTTTTGACATTTGAATGTTATATTTCTGTAACGCCTTCCTTAAACTTAATCCACATAGTGGTTTGTAAAGCATCAAGGTATTTTTTTTTCTAAGCAAATATTTATTGAATTCAACAAAGAAAACACAATAATTCAGTAAAGAAAACATATAATGTAAATACACTTAAATAATCAATACCACAACACAGGGGATATAGCTTACCATGTACTGTGAGCACAGCAAAAACAGTTATCCTACATTTTAGAGATGAAAACAAACCAACTCAAAAATAAAATTTCATTTTAAGATTTATGATTTATCAAGCAAAGAGGCAGTTGGGAAGACTCCACTGAATACCTTAATAAAAAAAAAAGCATACGACAACAAGGAAAGCATAAGAAAAAGGATGCACCAATAGCAAGAATGTGGGGTTTCACATCAATACATTTCTAAACAAACTACAAATACAGTTAATACAATATAATGCAGGGATGTTGACCTGTAATCCTGGAGGGCTGCAGATGAGTCAGGTTTATAGGCTGTCATTAAAGAGTATTAATGAGAAAAATTTGCATACATTTTCCCCACTGTATGCAAATATGTTCCATGCATATTTATTAGGGCTGTCCTTAAAATTGTGGCCCTCCAGAATATGAGTTTGACATCCCTGATTTTGAACCTTACATTTTTTTGTCATCAACCACTCAAGTGGGTAGCATTTGACAGCACTGGCATGGAACAACTCTCGGAACTGGTGATGAGTTTCCAAGTTCTGAGTATGCATGGCCCTTCCCAGATGTACAGTTTATTTTCTATTTTATTGCATCACTACACACACAGACAAATTATGAACCAGTGCCCAAAACAGCCATGTTTCACTCTCAAATAAAAACCAAATGGCGTATTTGGACTGGTATCACTAATTTGGCAAAAACAGCTTCTTTAAAACTGGCTAAATGGGCTGTTTGAAAACTGCCTGCCCCCCTTTATTGTTTTGGTGTAGAGAGGTGTGGTAGCCGTGTTAGTCCACTCTTAAGGTTATCAATAGAAATCAAATAAAATAAAACATGGAAAAGAAAATAAGATGATACCTTTTTTATTGGACATAACTTAATACATTTCTTGATTAGCTTTCGAAGGTTGCCCTTCTTCGTCAGATTGGAAATAAGCAAATGTGGTAGCAGATAGTATATATAAATGAGACATCCAAGCATTACTTTGACAGTCTGACAGGGTGGAGGTGGGTAGGAGGTATGCATGGGGACATCAAAGCATTTCATTGATATTCTAACAGGATGGGTGTGGGTGAGAGGAGGGTGGTAAATATCAATGAAATGCTTTGATGTCCCCATGCATACCTCCTACCCACCTCCACCCTGTCAGACTGTCAAAGTAATGCTTGGATGTCTCACTTATATATACTATCTGCTACCACATTTGCTTATTTCCGATCTGACGAAGAAGGGCAACCTTCGAAAGCTAATCAAGAAATGTATTAAGTTATGTCCAGTAAAAAATATCATCTTATTTTCTTTTCCTTGTTTTATTTTGTTTGATTTCTATTGTTTTGGTGTGAAAGCAGCAACAGTTTGCATACCTTTACCCCCTTCTCCCCCCCCCCCCCCCCCAAAAAAAAAATGCTGCCATAGGCAACTGCCTAGTCGTGTCTAATGTTGGGGCCAGCCCTGGCTACAGCATCCTAGGCTGGAAATTTCAATTAATTGACCACAGTGACTTCAAGATCTTTTTCTTGGATGTTGACTCAGAACGCAGCATTTTGTACCTGTGGTTGGGATTATTTTGTCCTACCTGTATATGCATGCATTAAAACTGCATTGACCATTTGTATGCCCAGCCTCTTAGTGTCAAAGATCCTTCTGCAAGTCCTTGCAGTCCTCTGCCATTTTAATGACTGAATAATTCTGTGTTACCTGCAAATTTGAGCACCTCACTCGTCACTCCTATCTCCAGACACTTCATCTGTTGGAGGCTCACTTTAGAGCAATAACAAGTCTACTCCCACTATCCACAGTCTTTTCATTTGTCACATTATATTCCTTTCCTCTTCATACCTACCCCCATTCCCCCACCAACTGAGCTATGGAACTAACCAAAGGGCCTAGAATACCACTGCATGCAGGAAGAGCTGCTCATGCTTAGAAGTGTACATTAGTTCCGAGTTCTGGGAGAACTGTTCTGTCCTAGCGCTGTCAGATATCACCCACTCGTGTGCCTGATCAACCCTGCTGTCCATAGAGAACACCTGTTAAAAGAGAGCAACAATGCTTTGCTTTTCTTAATTGACTAATACAAAGGAGATTACAGGATGAAGTTAATGCATGAGATTAAACTAGCATATTGGCATGTTAGTATGTGTAGGAATATTTTGGCAAAAGTACACAGACTATTGTATGTATTTCTTTAAAGATGTATATTTTTCTTGGTCCAATAAGATATCATACCCTCAGTACATATCTTTCCTAGAGCTGATATAACAGTTAACATTTTAATCTATTAAATTTGTTTCAACCTTTGGGTTTCTAGCAAACTTTATACTGTTGCTGCTTTAAGAAGTTTATTGTTGAGTTAACATGAAGTAATTTAAACATTTTTAATTTGTTCCAATATTTAAGCAAGTCTGAATAGGAGTGCTAGTTCTGCAGCTTGAATTGGTGCCTTTAGCAGAGTAGTGATATTTATCTCTTCATGCTCTCCCTGTGTGTCTGTTTAGAGCTGGGGTGCAGAAGGTTACCACCTGTGGGTGATAGCTGGGGAGTCCTCGCAGAGCACTGGCTATGAGCCCGACACTAAGAATGTGGCCCAGCAGTCTGGAATTCTCCAATTTCAGTTCATAAAGAGTGCACTGACTGTGAACCCCTGCATGGTAAGTGATTTTTGTTTTTCTCTACTTTAAATAAATCACATGCTTTGTTCTAAGGAAAGCATGTTTTCTTTGACATTTGGTAACAGTTTCCCTGTTAGATAAAACTTTGTAGTTCATGATAGCCGGTACAAACAAATTTAGGAAGCAGTGTTCTAAGTGCATCAAGTGTAATACAGCATTAAGGCTACATTATTTAATGCAGTTAGAATGTAAGTCTAACGTTAATGGGAGCTTAATTTATTAAAATGTTAATAGCCTTTATAAGTGCATTCAACAATGTAGCTCCTTGATATCAAAATGGCTGATGCAAAGTTCAGCTCAGTAGGGAGGAAAATGTAAAAGTCAAATATGGAATTGTAACAGTTGCACGTTTCCATTGGTCTTATGGTGGCAGCAGACAGTAATGTTCCCTATGTATTAATCTGATGAAAACTGCTGATACTGTTTTTGGGTGATTTTTGTGCAGAGTAACCAGGAACAAGTACTTCTCCAGGGAGAGGATCGCTTGTACCTGAACAGTGGAGATGCAGCACAGGCCCAGAGTCCCAGGAATACTTCAGCACACTCAGAATATAAACCAAGCAGAGAGAGAGTCCTGCTCACAGATGAAATTTTAGATTCTCAGGGTTTAAGCACTTTACTAGGACACAGACATTGGCATGTTGTACAGGTACATTTTATTTATGGTCATTTTATTAAAGCCTACAAAAAGTGAACTTTGTAGTCCATAGCCATTGTGATAAATAGCAAATGGTGTATGTTGAATGATTTTCTGGTGACACTATGAAAAATATAACTAAATATCTGGTAGATGCAGTAGCTACATCAATAGTGAGTGACCCAGAAGATAAGAGACCAGAACATGCATAGATTTTTAGCAAAAAGCATAGAGAAACATTGATCATGTGATTAAGTTACTATGTGCATCCAGGAAACCTTTGGCCAGTGGTTGGGCAGACAGTTGTTTTTGTTGGTACACATCACTTCTGTCCATTTGTCATCTGCTGTGACTTTCTTTATATCCATGCTGCTTGTAGTTGAGATTTGCCTTTTGATTGACCATATTTTGATTCCTGGTTAATGCTATTTGGAGAGTTTATAGGCATGATAGAGCAAGATGCATCCCTAATTGAAGCTGTGTGTTCTTATCTTTACTTGCACTCACAAGTTATTACACTTGACAAGTAATACAGATAGGTAACTAATTTTTATAAACAACAAAGTTTTTCGTGGTAAAAGTTACTTTAGACCACAGATATGAAAAGGGCTAGTCTTTAGAAAAATATGCATCAAGGTATAGTGTCCTAATGAAAAATGCTAAGTTTCATCACAGCAGAGTAGTCCTCTACACGCACCCTAAGTTCCTACCGATGGTGGTGTTGGAGTTCCATCTGAACCAGTCAATTGTTTTGCCAACATTCTTTCCCCAACTTCATGCCCATCCTGGCAAAAGCAGCTTGCACACCTTGGATTGCAAGAGAGCATTCGCCTACTACATGGAGCGGACAAGGCCCCACAGACAGTCCGCCCAGCTTTTTGTTTCTTTTGATTCCAACAGATTTGGGGTCGCCATTGGGAAGTGCACCATTTCAATTTGGCTGGCAGATTGCATTTCCTTTACTTATGCCCAGGCTGGGCTGGCCTTGGAGGGTCATATCACAGTTCAGAATGTCAGAGTCATGGCCACATCGGTAGCCCACTTGAATCCTTGAAACAGCACCTTCTCACGCAGAAAAAAAGAGAACTGAGATGGCTGATGTCATAACTCTACAGAGAGGCTATCATCCCAAATTTGCAGACTTAAATTCCTGCAAAAAGTTTGTATCAAAAGTATTTATTCAGAGTGTTCTATTTACCATATAAACTATTGTGCATCATCATAACTCCATTACTTGCAATCTCAGTACAAAAAAAGGGAATAAAGAATATTCCCCCCCCCCCCCCCCCCCCCCCCAGACCACCTTACAATCCCTGGTGGTCTAATGGTGTATTAAGGGCAGGAATGATGCCCTAGTTATGGTAGCCATTTTGAGAGCACATCCAAAATGGGCAGGAGTAACTGGAGATCACTTTTGCTCTGACTATACCCCTAGACCACCAGGGATTGTATGAAAGGCCCAGTGGGGCTTCGGGGTTGGAGAGGGTCTGGGAGGAGAGCAATTTCTGTTTGGGGAGAGGAAGGAGACAAATGGGACAAAGCACAAATTTTCTGCTTCCATCGCAAACGCATTGTCATTTTTGGCCAAAACCAAAAACATAGCTGAAAATTAAAACAATATTTCAGGTGGAACCAGCCTGAAAAAGGATTTGGGACCAGTTTCAGCACCAAAACCGAAATTCATTTGGCCTCTATACATCATTAAACATTGGAGATTATTTTTCTCTTTATGGTACCCAAACTATGGGTACTGACCCAATGACAGGGCAGCTTTCCAAATGCCGAATACATCACTGTGCCAATAACTGCGCAGATATTTCAGCTGACCTGGCTTGGCCTGATTGTCTGTAGGAAAAAAAAAGAAATGTGATTGTAGTTCTGGATGTGTAGAGCATATAAATATGTGAGCTGGGAGTCATTGAGGTATTATATGTGACAGAAATTTAAGGAAAATTGGGTGAACAGTTCAAAAATGTAATAAACAAGGAGAAAAACAGGCATAAGTTTATAGAACTGGCATATCCTATAGGAAACTCAGCTAAAAACAACTTCAGAGTTTAAAAAAAAAAAAAACTGTCAAAAAGAGCTTTTTAGGGTATCTGTTGTGTGGAATATTGGCACTTTTCAGGTGATTGAAGGCAGAAGACTTGAAGGTAGGCTGAAATCTACCCATAAACATCCTCTCCTTTTTTACTGCTTTAAATACAGCACTGCTAGTCAGTCAATATTTCTTTGGCCAATGAATATATAGCACACTGATCTGTTGTATCCTTTTTTTTTTTTTAGATCCACAGCACCTATTTAGAGAGCAACTGGCCTATCAAGGTGAGTTGTTTTTGGTTAGGTAACAAAAGATCTACAGATGTTATTGTATTAAACATGGAATTTTATGGAGTAACAAACCTTAAAACAATTGTCACTATTAACTGATTACTGGTACAGACATAGTTTTACTTTTCTTTGCCCTCTCTTCCTCTTTTCAGTTTAGCTCAGGAGAACTAGATTGCACAGCTGCTATTGTTTTCCTTGTTTTTGCCCAAATACCACAACATAATTAGTTTGTTAGCTAGATGATGATCTGCTTCTAGAGATACAACTGCATATAGTACTGCTTTTGTTTGACTGCCTTCTATTGGTATAAAACAAAACTTTTCTCTCATCCCCATTGGGGCAGTAAGCCTTCCTTCTACAGAACTCCAACCCTTGGCAGCGCAAGGAACAGGCCTGTTGGGTCTGATATGAAACCTAGTAATGTCAGGTTGCAGTACAATGTTTAATTACTAAATTACTCACCAATGCCCTACATTTTACTAGAAGACGTCTGGGGGATTTTTATAGTAGATATCAATTACCTGCAATTATCCAGTGGAAACTGTTATTTGCCTAATCTTTCAGTGATCTGAATGTTAATAAGGTTTATTTCTTTTACACTGATCATTTTAATCCATATTTTGTTTGTTCAGGAGTCTGAAAGAAATGGTATTCTGTTTTGCTTATTTCTAAACAGTTCTCCACAGTTGACAAGCTGGGACAGAATATTGCTGTGGTTGGCAAGTTTGGGTTTGCACATTATTCCTTACTCTCCAAAAAATGGAAGCTGTTTGGAAACATCACCCAGGTGTGTAGCTGGAGCAGGGAGTAAACACTTCCTGAATGACAAGTAGCTCTCTCAGACAAAAACTTTTCTCACTGAAGGTGTTAACAGTTTAATAGTTAAATTTTTCCAGAAGAGCCTGTTTAACAGCCATGCCGGCTGAAAAGTACAATTTGGGGACCATGTACAGCAGCCACACCCTAGCAAGTCATGTTAAGGAAGAGATGGAGTGATGGATGGAAAATCGTCACAGTATTTTTTATTATCTAAAAACAAAGAATGAACTAAAATAGCCAATAGAAATTGAAGGTGTGTAGGTAGGGAGTTGTAGCCTTTCTTGTTCATTGTTTGTCTCTAAAATATTTGCTTTTTTCTAGTTTACATAACACAAATCCATCTGAAAGGATGAACTCCACCTTAACTAGGGAGAAACCAAGCTGTTTGTGCTAATGTTTAAAAAGGAGAGTGAGCAGCAGATCTTAGAGGAAAGCTGACAGTTGCTCAGTAACACCTGGTTCAGTATAAGGTATTTCAAGAGATACGGAAAAATGGAGGTTAGAATATGCCGAGAGATTTTGGCCGAAGTTGCCCAGGTGTATTTAAAGAAAGAACTGACAGAGATAAAGGATACAAAATTATCCCTATCAACTGAAAGGCATATTGTGAATACCAGTTTAAAAAAAATACTTTAAATTGTGTGTATGCAAATGCCAGAAGTTTGAAAAATAAGATTGCAGAGTTAGAATGTGTAACACTAAATGGAGGTGATATAATAGGTATCTCAGAAAGTTAGTAGAAGGAAGATAGCAAATGTGATGCTGTGATACTAGGGTGTAAACTATATTGAAACAATAGGGTTGATCAAACTGGTGGAGGGGTGGCACTGAACCACCACATGTTAAGGATAGAATAGTCCTGCAGGACATAAAACGTAATGTGGAATCTTCTTGGATAAAAATCCCATGTGTAATGGGGATGATGAGTATAGCACTGGAAATATGCTATCATTCACCTGTACAGGATTAAGCGACAGCAAAATGCTAACCAGCATTAAGTAGACTAACAAATTTGGTAACAATATGAATGGGGGATTTCAATTATCCCAGTAATAACTGGGTAAATATCTTAGAGCATGCTAGGAAAGTAGTGTCTCTGGACATAAATGACTTCTTCGTTGGTCCTGCAACCGATGGAAGAGGGACGTAATACCCATATAGCAATACAGAAACTAATGATTTTTGATATTGGTGATGGACCTGCATGTCAGTAGTGATCAAGGTGCAATGAAATATTTCCTAATCATGGGAAATTTTGGAAAAGGAGATTATGATAGTGAATGTAAATAGAAAATAATTAAAAGGAGCAGAGCATATGCATGTACATTATATTAACATGATTCAGAAGACCAGCTAAAACCTTTTTTTTTCCCTGTAATTTTCAGAAATGTTTAAATTACACTATCAAATGCAAGAAAAACAGTAAAGAAACCAAGAAAAAAGATTATATGAAACATAACTAGTGTGTATAGGTCATATCAAGGAAGAGATGGTGAACAAATAAAAAAGACAGTAATCATTCAATAGGAAATCAGGGAGATAAACTTCCCTCACGTAGGGCACATAGGGATCACTCTATTACGGGGTACTATCTCCCACCCCAACCCCTACCCCCAGGTAGTTACTACCTTACCATCTAAATACAGATTAACCAGCATTCTAAAGTAACTAAGGTTCCAAGTGAATTTGGTGTACAACTACTCTCCTAAATTGGCATATAGCATTTGCAAGAAAACTTTAAAAAGAAAGACCCCCCCCCCCCCCAGCCAAAACTTGAGGCTTTAACCAAGGGAAGGACTCTTATGTAATTGGTAGAATGAACTACATCTGGGAAGAGCATCACTGTGTCATCACTGTTCCCGCTAAGATGTGCGGCCATGCACGTCTTTTCAAAATCCCACACAGCAATTCTGGAATTCCATTCAGCAAGAGCAGCCCCACTTCCTTCCCGATGCAACCCTGACTACTGTTGCTGCTTCTGCAAATGAGCAGCAGCAGTGGCAAAATAGCCTCACTCCTGCGGGGCTATAGCCTCTGTACATGCAGCTGCTGGTCATGCCCCTCTGACTTCCTGTTCCAGGGCAGAGCTGGCAGCAATACATACAGAGGCTGCAGCCCCACCAGAGTGAGGTATGCTGTTTTGCTGCTGCTGCTCATTTGAAGAAGGAGAAGCAGTGGTAGGGATGTCACGGGGGAAAGAAAAGACAGGAAGGAGATCATGACGAAAGGGGAGAGGAGAAGAGAGAAAGGAAGATGCTGGATGGAAAGGAGAGAGAGGGGGCAGACGCTGTATAGAAGTGGGTAGAGACATGACAGATTCTGGATGGAAGAGGGGAAGGAAAGAGGGCAGATGGGGGAACAGAGGAGGGAGATGATGAAAGGGGGGACGTGAAAAAGGATATGCTGGATGGAAAGGTGAGGGAGGGGGCACATGCTGTGTGGAAGAAAGTGATACAGAGAGGTGGGAAATCCTAAGGGGAGAGGGGAGCTGATGGAAAGGGGAGAGAGAGGGGGCAGAAGCTGTATAGAAGGGGGGAGATAGAGGGCAGATACTGGATGGAAGAGGGGAGAGACAGGAGGGAGATGATGGAAGCGGGAAAATGAAAGAAGAAACATTGAATAGAAAGGGGAGAGGGAGAGAGAGGGCAAACACTTAATGGAAGTTGGGGGAAAGACATGAGGGAGGTACTGATGGAAGTGGAGAGAGACTGAAGACACTAGATGGAAAGAGGGAGAGGGGGGCAGACACTGTATAGGAGACGCTTTATAGAAGGGGGGGGAATAGGGCAGATGCTGAATGGAAGAGGGGAGAGAAAGGGGCAGGTGTTTGGGGGGAGAGAGATAAGAGGGAGAAAACGATGAAAAGGGAGAGATGGGGGCAAACCCTGTATAGAAGGGGGAGAGAAAGAGGGCAGAGATAGTGAAAGACTGGGAATAAGGGTAAGTAAAATAGGAGAGCCCGGGTGAGGGAAAAAGATGGAATACTGCTGGTAGATGCAGTGAAAAAAGAGGGAAATTGATAAATGCTGAAAGGAAAAGGAGGAGAGAGAAAATTGGCAAATGGACAGGAAATCCTGACAAGAGACTTAAAAGAAGACAGAGGAAGGCAGAAACCAGTGAAGTAAATGGCCAGAAAGTAATGTAGAAAAACTTTTCTAACATAGTATGGTACCTGTGTTTTATAAGAAAATGAAATTGATTCTTTTCATTGGACTAATTTTAATACATTTTTGACTAACTGTTGAAGACCAAAATCTCCTTTCTCAGGTCAGGACAGAATACTATAGCAGCAGCTTACTGTCCTTGACCTGAGGAAAGAGGTTTTGGCTTCTGAAAGCTAATTAAAAAATGTTAGTCCAATAAAATATCCTGTTTTCCATTTGTTTTGTTTCATTTGTATTTGTTAATTTGTAATGTAGTGATTGGAATTTCAGTTTTTGAAGTTTGCTGTCTTTATATTTTGCACAGTACAGGGAAACATTCATTATTTTCTCTGGTGTGTTCACTGAATGCAGAATCTGGCTTCTTCGAGATTTGGTTTAATTTTTGTTTACATATTTCTAATTTTAGTTTATGGTTTCTTAATCTATACTGGGACCTGTGTTCTGCGTTTGTGAAAGAGACATGTTTTCTTGTTGGCATTGTCTGTGCAGGATAGATCGATCTGTAATACTCTGGTTTGTTCAGTTTTCCCTTAGTGTATTGATGGTTTAGTGTCTGCCACAAGGTTTGTAGTGCCGACTTTTCCTATGTAGGCTCTTGTGTGACTCATGGAAGTTACTGTTATTATAGTATGGTAGAATTGCACTGTAGGTACTGAGGTGTGCCAGGTACTGAATTTTGATCACACCTTTCTCAGTAGTAGCTCAGGGCATGTTACATTCAGGTACAGTAGATATTTTCCTGTCCCTGGAGGGTTTACAATCTAAGTTTTGTACCTGGGATAATGGAGGATTAAGTGATTTGTCCAAGATCCCAAGAAGCAGCAGTGGGATTTGGTTCTCAGCCTGCTGCTTTAACCTTTTGGTACAGATAATACATACAGGTGCTCATTTTCAAAGCTTCTAAACTTACAAAGTTACATAGAGGTTCATTTTCAAAGCACTTAGACTTACAAAGTTACATAGTAATTCTTTCAAGCCTCCCTGCAAGTGTTTGTGTCAGGGGCATAGCCAGACTTTGGCGGGAGGGCGGTCCAGAGCCCGAGGTGAGGGGCACACATTTTAGCCACCCCCCGCCACCACCACCAACTTTGACACCCCCCCCCCCCCCCCCCCGCCGATGACCCTCTCAACCCCCCTTCGCGCCGCCAACCCTCCCCCGCCATCGCCTACCTTTGCTGGCGGGGGACCCCAACCCCCGCCAGCCGAGGTCCTCTTCTTCCTTCGTTCTGTTTCTGAGTCTGTTTTCACAGGACATGCAGGATGTCAGACTCAGAACGAAGGAAGAAGAGGACCTCAGCTGGCGGGGGTTGTGGTCCCCCGCCAACAAAGGTAGCAGACGGCGATGGTGGGTTGGCGGCGGTAGGGCGGGTCGAGAGGGTCATCGGCAGGGGGGTCCAGGGCCAAATCTACGGGGGCCCAGGCCCCTGTGGCCCCACGTATCTATCCCCTGGTTTGTGTATGCTTGCACACTGTGTTTGAATCTGTAAGAAGTGCTCACAGGGTAATGTAATGGAAAACATTTTTGCTCAGCTCAGTCCTTTGCTTATAAAAGGTTTTTGCTCACATCAACATAGTGCTTAGAGTGAACATTGTCTGTGACTACAAAAGGGAATATACTTTATTCCTGAACTATGCCTTCAACACATTCCATTTATCTTGTTAATTTACAAATGAGACTAAGAGGGTTGCTGTGTTGACATCAAATCTTGGGAATCCTCCAAAAAAGCAGTCAGGTTTTCCCCATGGGAGTCTTAAGTACTCTGCAACTCCCTCCTTCACCATTTTTGTCTCCTACCTCCATCAGGAGGATATTCCAGGTATCCACCACTCTCTCTCTCTGATGGAATTCTGATAAAATTAAAAACACAGATGATCCCTATATAGAGAGGATGGAATCAAATCAAAACTGAGTGATGGTTTTAAGGGTCATTCCATGTCCTCACCATTTCAGAAAGTAATAATAATCTACCAGAAGATGAAAAACTGCAAACTTTTAAGACTTCTATCTTCAACGGTTTTCAAGATGCCTCCTTTATATCCAGTGGTGGGTCGGTACAGTTTGTGGCTGACAAAGTTTGGGCACCTTTGAGGTCTTAATAACTCTGCCATTAAGTGTCCTACAGCTGTGAAATTTGCACCACTTATTCAGAATGTTGTGCAGATTCAGAAAGTGCAGCCCATTTTGAGTGGGACGCATGGTATTGGAGAGATTTATTGTGCTGACCTCCCCCCTTGGTAAAAAGCTGGTATCTTGAAAATCGTTGAAGCTAGAAGTCTGAAAGTTTGCAGTTTTTCATCTCCTACATTGGTCTGCATTCTGGTAGATTATCAATTTCTGAAATGGTGAAGTGGGGAGGTTTCCAAATTTTGGTTGAATTGACATTGAATGATCCATAAGACAGAACTCCAGTAGTTGGGAATTAAGGCTAGTGCTGGGCGGACTTCTACTGTCTGTGCCCCTAAAATGGAAAAAAGATGGATCAGGATCAAATATGCATGTTTTATATCAAATTCATATAATATACTACGAGTGCAGATGTATCTCAGTGGGAAAGAGGATGACATCTTAAGGTTGCAATTAGCAAATAAAAGGACAATACAACATTGTTGGGTTGGGTTTAATCACGTATGACAATGAAACGGACTATGCTGTGGACAAAATACAAAACCACACTAATATAAATGCCTTTCTGTGGCTGGCATTTGTGATGAAAGGGTGTAACCTGCACAGAGTGGCGAGTGCAGTTCTCGCGCTTTGGGCAGAGTGGATAGACCCTGTGGTCTTTAACTGCCATCATTTACTATGTTTCTATGTATAATTTATAAACGTTCTGAGGGCCAAAATGGACGTTTTAATCACAAATGATACAGCTGCTTTAAAACCTTTCAGAATAGTAGCAGTGAACATTCCTTATACTGCAGTAGTTGTTACCAGTGAACTGCTGAAGGTAGCAGTGATGGTGGTAGTCTAGTTTTAAAGCACTATGGCAGCAATGCTATAAATTAGAATTTATAGAATTTGTGGCATCATTTTAGGTGCCATAAATTAGCACACTCAACGCCAATTCTCTAGCAGCTTAAGAGCGCACTTAAACCATTATAGAATACTAGCACAAGGCCACATTGACATGTCAGAAGTTAGGCTACCTACTTAGGACAGGCAAATAGCTGGCATAAGTGGGTATGCCTAAGTGCACCATACTGAACATGCAGTTGATTAATATTCTATAAACTGCGCATGTTGCTTGGTGTTAACACCTATGCTCTGCCCACATGTACACCCCTTCTGTCAGCCACACACTGTTTACAGAATAGCGCCTAGGAATTATGCGTGTAATTGCCAATTATTGGCACCAATTTTGTTCCTAACAGCTCTTATTCTGTAAATTAGGTACCAGCTTATAAAATTGCCTTTGTATGGAAGAAAGTGGGATGTTTGACCACAGAAATACAAGACCTGGAGAGATGGATCTTAAAAATACTTGTTTATTGATGAATAAAGACTTGACACAACCGTTGTGTTTCGGCCGTTAGGCCTACATCAGGATGCAGGCCTAATGGCCGAAACACAACGGTGGTCAAACATCCCACTTTCTTCCATACCTGTGTTCTCCCATGGGGCTTTCGAGTTTTCCGCTGAACAGCGGATTTTTTTGAATTTGTATAAAATTGCCTTTCACATTTTTACAAGAGTTGTAGGTCATGCACTATAAGTTTATAATTTACAAAAAAAAAAAATTGGTAATGTGGAAGGAATGAAAGTTTTCCTTTTTTGACTCAGTGTTTATATCTTAGGAGCAGAGTATGATAGTGACCGGTGGCTTGGCTTGGTGGAATGATTTCATCGTCCTTGCATGTTATAATTTAAATGATCATGATGAAGAGGTAAGCGTTCCATGTTCCTAGATCAAAGAATTGATACAGCTGTTAATTCTGTATTTTTCCAACACTGGAAATAAAGATTGCAAGCCAGAATGGTTAGTATGCAGTTGATCTATGATACTTTTCTCTACTAATAGTTTACTGAATCATCACTTTGGAAAATGTTTGAAATTTCATTTTGTCAAGGTTTGGCATGCTGGTGATATTCTTTCAAACTATAAATCCCAGTGGAGAGCCAGAGTGTATTGTACTGTGAACAGTTTCTTTTTTTTTTTTCTCTTGCAGTTGAGAGTCTACCTGCGGACGTCCAATCTAGATAATGCATTTGCCCATGTCACCAAGGTGCAGTCAGAAACCTTATTGCTTAGTGTTTTCCGTGACATAGTGATATTGTTCAGAGCTGACTGTTCCATCTGCCTTTACAGTATTGAAAAAAGATGTGACGGGTAAGTACAGAATGTAACAAGAAATTTCAAAGAAAAAAAACAATACACTAGAAACAAGTTGTTTGATACCTCCTCACTGTATCTGAGGACTGCATGGGTTTCTGTCGCCATCCTTTTACAGTAGAAACAAAACAGAAGGTCATGATATGGGACTCTAAGCATAGATTCCAAAGAGAAAATTCAGGAAGCATTTTTGCCACGCAAAGGGCAATTGATGTATTGAATGCCTTCCTAGAATTGTGGATTTTAAGAGGGTATAGGATAAGTACAGAGGAGCCTTAGTTGCAAAAAGTGAATAGATAACACATGTTGCTAGGTGTTATGCCTCTGGATAAGGTGCCACTTGGAGCATTCTACAGTAAGTGCTGGGACTGCCAGAATGAATGGAAGTTCGTAATATAAATAGTAGTAGTAGTAGTAGTAGTAATATGAAGTATTAGAAGTCCTAACTAAAATTCAGGCAATCTGTCTGGACTACTGGTTATAATTTATTGAGATTTACTAGACCACTTTAGCTGCCAAGGCCGAGCAGAGCAATGTACAGGCTAATATACATTTTTTTTTTTAAATGGAAAAGGAAGGGAACTCCATTTAAAAAACAGGAAAGATATCCAATTACATAAAGACAGAGGAAGAATCAGCACAGCACACAGAGATTGACAAAGACGAGCAATGCTTTAAAAAAAAAAATAAATTCTCAAGCTGGAGTAAACTACTAGGTATGCTAGTTCATCAGAGGCTTGTCTGAAGAGCCAGGCTTTTAAATTGGATTTGAAAGTCTTTAAGGAAGGGTCACTGCAAAGAGAACGGGGAAATTATTCCATTTGTGGGGGAGGGGGAGAAGGGAAAGAGAGAAAAAAGTGCTTTGTCTAGTGGATTCCAGATGTGCAAGTTTAGGACTAGGTAGTACTAAGCGGTGATCTTTTAAAGAGCTGAGTACCTTAGCAGGAGAGTAAAGGCTAATAAGACAAAGATAATCAGTGACACCTATTCTGTAAGCCTTGAAAGTCAGAAGCGCTATTTTATAAATGATCCAGTATCTAACGGGTAGCCAGTGGTGGTGTTTCAATAAGGGGTTGCGTTATCTGAGCGACAGGTGTGATAAAGTAGTTTAATAACTGTGTTCTGGAGAGTCTGTAGTTTCTTCATGGTAGATCAAGGGAGACCTGTGTAGATAATATTACAATAGTTTAAACGAGATGTGAAGAAAGAAAGAATGCGTGCAAAAAGGTAGTGGATGTGAATGTGGTCAAAAAGGTAGCGGATGGTCCTCATTTGAAGAAAGGAGAAAAAACAGAATTTTTTCAGAGAGGAGATGAGGCAAAAAAGAGAGGAGTTGAGAATCGCACCTACGTAACGAAATTGGGATACTGGAGGTACCCAATAGAAAGACAGGATCTGTGGAAGGAGTTTTGGACCCAGAGAACCAACAGGTGGCAGTTTTGTCGGGGTTGAGTACAAGTTGATGTTCAAATAACTAAGTTGTGACCTCATCCAAACAGGTCTGGAAGTGGGTAATTGAAGGGGAAGATGGGCTTGTTGGATAAATGAGTAGGATATTGTTGGCATAGAAATAAACTGAGATCCCAAAAGGTTGAATAAGGGCTGCCAGTGAACTTAGAAATAGATTGAACAAGAGGAGGGACAGGATAGATCCCTGTGATGATGATAAAATTAACCTACAGCTGGCTCAGTCTTGCAGGCTGCCATGCAGTAATAACTAGAAGACCTAATGGCAGTGCAGGCACTAAGGTAGCAAAGTTTATCTGTCAGACTGCGCAAGGACCTAGGAAGCTGGATGTTAAGGCAAACAGCCACACTAGCCACAGCAACTTATATTAAGTAGTTGTAATAAACTTAAACTAGTGTCTAGATCTTAACACCATATATGGACTCCCTAGCTCAAACATGGTTCATGGACATTGGGGAACCACTCACAGGTTGAGAGTTTCAGGAATGCTAAAAGCTTGGAGAGCATAGCTACAAGAAATGGATATTACACAGAGCATACTTAACCAGATATCAGGGAGCCTGAGTGGGTCAGTGGAAGGGGGAGGAGTGTGTGAAATGCAATTGTAAGAAAGGCACATTGGTTCATATGTTGGTTGAATGTGTCAAATTGGGGACTTAGGATTCTGAAATCACTTACTAAAATTGTTCAACAAACTGTACAGTGGTCGTATGCAGTGCTGATACTTGGCCATGTTACCACTTTGAAAGATCAGAACTTGTCTTTAGAACATTGCAAGTTTTTATTCATTGTGTTTCTGTTGACAAAAAGAGGGATATTACTTTATGGATGAACAAATCTTCACATTTGCAAGCCTGGAAGGATAGAGTGAGGGACGTAGCCCAGTTGGAACTTCACAGTAAGCGCCATTACTTGAGAGTCCGAAAAGGGGTGAGAGGTGGGGAGGGAGGATGAGGGATGGAAAGGACTATGTATATATATTTTTTTTAAATGTCGGAAACCGATCTGACTTTAGCTGGCCTTACGCTGACCCTTCCTCCTGTAGACACCAAGAAATTAGTCTGCAGGACCAAGAGTGGCAGTGGAGGCCTGATCACATGGGATATGTTTCTGCAGCTTCTTTGTTTATGCATTACATCAAAATGTTGGAAAGCTTGACATAAGCTGTTTTTTCCCTTTATTATTCATGTTACTTTATATCATGTTTGTTTTTGACTGTAATAAAAATCATTACAAATATATCCGTTTATTCAGTGCTAAACTATTGCACAAATACCAAATCATTTTAGTTGCCTGCTGTAAGGCCAAATAATTTGATTCATATCTAATATTAGCTAATAAAGAGCTCCACACACACTTCTTAAAATCAACTTCTTTAGTATCATCTTATAATGAAAATATAAAAGTGCATGTACTGTTGCTCTGCCCACCCTTGCACTTCTGCTCAATACCGTGCTATTTACCCTAAAACATCACTTTGAAAATTGCCCTCTTATATCAGAATAAATGAAACATTTGGATTTAGTGGCTATTTAGTTATGTGGCCTCAAGGAAAAAGGGTTGTACAGGTTATCTCAAAGGCCTTCTCAGGTATTGAGGGCAATGGAGGAGTGACCTAGTGGTTAGGGTGGTGGACTTTGGTCCTGGGGAACTGAGGAACTGAGTTCAATTCCCACTTCAGGCACAGGCAGCTCCTTGTAACTCTGGACAAGTCACTTAACCCTCCATTGCCCCATGTAAGCCGCATTGAGCCTGCCATGAGTGGGAAAGCGCGGGGTACAAATGTAACAAATAAAAATAATGGTTCTGATCTGAACATACTTATAATTATGTATATTTCATATAAGCTGTTATATATTTATCGCTGTACTTTCTTATAAACTAGGTTTCAGACAAAAATTAAGTACTTATTATATTTTCTTGCAGCTCAAACCCTACTGCCATTATTCAAGTTCTCCAGGAGGTGTCAATGTCTCGTTACATTCCTCACCCTTCCCTTGTAGTGTCTGTTACTCTGACTTCTGTGAGAACAGAGACCGGCATCAGTTTGAAAATGCCACAGCAGGTAAAATTTTATCATTTGCACGGAGATATTTGTTGGCTTTTTTTTTTTTTTTGTGAATGGGGAGGACTTGACCCTATTTTTCATAATTTTTCCTCCCCAGAATGCTTTCTGGGTGTGTGTGTCTTCTCCTGAAATATATATAAAAGATCACATGTATTTTTGGAGGGTAATTTTACATACCATTTTCGTGCATAAATGGTCTCTTATAAAATTTAGGTCACGCCTAAAAATATACTGCAAGTATAGTGCACAGTAAGCATGCGCCAAGGTAGATCATGGGTAGAATTGCAGTCGATACATGTTTCTTAAAAAATACATACATATACTTGTTCTTGAGCACGTGTAATGTATGTGCCTTCAATCTACTCATGATTTCTGCAGGATTTGTGTTAGTATTTTATAAAGACACACAGGTGCCTAGGTGTCTTTAAAAAATATACGTTTCCATTCTGTTAACTAGTTGCCCTGTTATGAAATTACTCTTACTGTCACAGAGTTGTAATTCAAATGCATATCTACCTTTGCTAACCCAAGTGGAAAAGAACACAGTTTACTTCCAGTTTCTTTTCTAATTAACAGAGGAGATCTATTAGCTGCTTCAGATGAGCAAATAACACGTCTGGTCCATTTAATTCATGCTGATATGCCACCTTTGCAGTGATAGTGCCTATTATAAATTTGCAGACATCTGTTGCAACTGCTAATTGCCTGACTGCAAAATTGCTAACCTAGCAAGTGGCAATAGGCACAAACAGGAGTGTTGTTACTAGAAAGGCCTCCTAGTGGAGGTGGTAGAGATGAGTACTGTAAGTTCGAGAAAACATGGGACAAGCATAGAAGGATATCTAAGGGAGAGGAAGGGGTAGAGATTAGTAGCTGGTATGGATGGACAAACTGGATATGGTCTTTGTTTGCTGTCATTTTCTGTTTCTTCATAAGACTGATTGCATGTGCCAGTAGTGGTTTATATTTGTATATATGTGTGCTACACAGACTGCAATATGCTCCTCTTAAAGGCAGCAAAAAATAGCTCTAAAACAAGATATTTGATATCTGTCCTATATTTTTTTCATATTCTGTTCAATGGCACTTAGCTGAAAAAGCAGGAAGCATAGGCTTCCATTTTATGTATTTATTTTAAAATTTATATATCACCTTAAAACCTAGGTGGTTTCCAAAATTGCATATATAATAAGAACAAAACACAAAAAAATACAGAACAATCCAATTATTACCCATTAGATTAAATCAGATAAACAATATAGTAATCACTATTCAGTGGAATGCTGCCTCAAAAAGCTGCATTTTAAACTGCTTCTTAAATCGAAACGCATCATTATGTAAATGTAAGTGACCTTTGAGTGTATTCCATAGCTGTGTACCAGCCACTGATGAAGACTTTGTTTCTGCATATTGTGTGATTGCATAATTGGATCCAGTAACAATTGCATTTTTTTATCCAATCTGAAAGATTTGGTAGGATGATATACCTTCAAAACTTCCTGAAAATAGGCAGTAGCAACCGCATACAAAGTGCGATGAATTAGTGTCAGAACCATATACTGTATCCGCTGGATAACAGGTAACCAGTGCAAGTTCTTAAGAAATGGTGAGACATGAACAGACTTATCCACTCCAGCTATCAATTGTGCTGCCACATTTTGGACCATCTGCAAAGCCCTAGGCCAGGGCATTGCAGTAGTCCAACCGTGACAACACTAGCCCTTGTACCACAAGGCTCAAATCATAAGTGGATAGCATCGGTTTAAACCTATGAAGCACATGTAGCTGAAAAAAAGCAAGCCTGAATAACTTTACTTTCCTGGGCACCCATGTTCAAAGCACTGTCTAATTGAACCCCTAACTGTCTCATCTCCTTTTTCACAGGTACGTATTTATCACCCACATTGACCCTTTCAGGCCATGAGTTGTGCTCAGTTTTCCCCACAATCATGACCTCTGTCTTATCCACATTCAAACACATTCCATGCAGTGCCATCCAGTCTTTCACCCACCCCATATACCTATTCAGTTCATCATCTAAAGCAATCCCCAAAACAGCTATGGGGGTGGGGGGGGGGGGCTCTACAGCATAAAACCGATAAAAAAAAAACACCCATGAAATCAAAGAGCTTGCCCAACTATATGAGGTAAGCATTAAATAATAAGGCAGAAAGAGCCAACCCTTGCAGTACACCCCTCTCAACTGGTACCTCTCTGGTGACCCATGAACCAACTCTCACTACCATTGATCTTCCACTCAAAAATTACTGAAACCAATGGAACATTCGTCCACCTAAACCCAACTGTTGCAGTTAATCAGCTCCAAATCAACCAAGTCAAAAGCACCCAAGATGTCCAAGGAGACAAAACAAACATGTTCCATCACTCATCTTCCTCCTGCTACAGTGTACAGTGGCTATCATGTTTTTATTTTTAATTAGAATTTTCATAATTGTTCATGAAATAACAAAGGAAACAAAAGAAATAAAAATACCTCAAAACACAACTCAAAAACTAAGTCCACATCAAGGGAACTAGAGAGAGAGAGGACACGCAGTAGATTAATATTAATGATGACTCCAACATTCCAGAATTCTACACCAATTCCCTATCCCCCAGGAAAAATAAAAGCATACATGTCCCCAGAAATGTAATCAATCTACCAGGCATCTCTTGAGGAAAGAATTCTTATTGAATTGGTTCCAAGAAAACAAATGTAATACTGGAGATACTAATCAGGCACTTGCAGGGAAACATAAGGAAGAAAGTTGCCCTCAGAGCCAACATCCACAAGTGCAACTACAGAAACGCTTTCCCCCTAAGATGGGCTGCATGGCTAACATCAGGAAAAATACACCCTCTGTCCCCTCAAAATATATCCTTTCTCTGAAAAAAAATCTTTTCATAATAATAATTTTATCAAGTTCCCTTATAAAAGGAATGTTTGTTTAGAACGCTATCAATGGAAGACTCCACTAATAAAACTGATAATCGGCGATATCTAGAATTTCTTCCTCCGATAGCATATCCTTACCACCTTCAACATCTTGTAAATTAATAGCCTTAGGAATATAATAAATACTAGAAATACATCAAATCAGACAAATTCAACATTTCAAAAACTGTTTCTTAACAATTCTTAAGGTAACAAAAGCCTAGTTTTTCAAAAATGTAAGCACCTCAACTCCAGTAACTCTGACTGGTGGTGCAGAATCAAACTAATCAAAAAAGGATCTTGAAAGCGAATGGTCTTGATAAAGACCTTTATGAATCTCTGCTGGCGTAGCGTCTCAATACAGTCTGCATGACGTGTACGAACAGTTACTACATGCTCATTCACCAGGTAACTGCTCACTAGTAAAAGGCCCCTAAGCATAGCTTCATTTTTTTTTTTTTTTTTTTTTTAGGATGGTGGTGATTTATGAAATTGAATAAATAAATGTTTAATAGTAGTAGTACTGTCTAGAGATGACCTCCTGTTAGTGGAAAATATTTGGATTGTCTGTCCTCCAGAGTCTGTTGGAAGGATAGAACCTAAGCCCCTCCCTCCCTCCCAAGGCCAGTTTTTATGATTTCAAAAGTTATTTGGTGTTTAAAAAGAAACAAAATGACAATATAGAAAAGGTTTTCCTGGAAGTCACTTGATGATCATATGCTGAGCAAACACTTTCAGCTTGAGCTTTCAATATTTACTTTGAATATATTGCCTGAGAGGAAATGTGAACTAAGAATTTCAACTGTGGTTCAGTAGCTCAGTTAATTCTCTTGTTCCTTTTCAGGCTTGTGATGCTGAAAGCATTATGTTGAACCTAGCAGGGCAATTAATTATGCTGCAGAGGGATCGATCTGGTCCTCAGATACGAGAGAAAGACAGCACTACAAACCAGAAGCTTGTAAGTAAAAGGATATCTTCAGTGTCTTTATTGTTGAATGCTTTTGTTTGAAATTTTTAAAATTTGTAGCATGCTATCAGAGGTATAGATGGTGTAGATTGTGTCGGAAAATTATAAATAAGTTATATTGTGTGGCCTCATATGTTGTGTCTCAGTTAGACAGTGGCGTACCTAGGATAGTTGACACCCGGGGCCGGTCATTTTTTAACACCCCTCCCCCCCCCCCCCCCCCCCAAAAAAAAAAAAAAATCCAGTACTAGGCATGCCGAGAATACAAAACACTCAGGACCTATAGAGCAATTCTACCATACCATAAGCAGTCATTTCTACGAGTCACACAAGGAAAAGGAAAGCATCTTAAACACTACAGTGAGCACTAGAACATCAATTCACCTATTGTAAAACGAAACCAGACAGAATAGTACAGATCGTAGATCCTGCACAGTCAATGCCAACTGAAAGCCATGTCTTTTTCACAAACACAGATACACCCTAATCCACTATAGAATAAGTAATCATAAACTTTCTATTTAGACAAAAATTAAACTGAACCCCCAATGCCAGATTCTGCATACAATGCAACACCACAGAAACAGAAACTGTCCCCTAGTACTGTGCAAAATATAAAGACAGCAGATGTAAATTTGAAAAAAAACTAACAAGTACCAATCACCGCTTTACAAATTAACAAATAGAAATAAAACAAATATAGAAAATAAAATACCATTTTATTGGACTAATACATTTAGCTTTCAGAGGCCAAAACCTCTGTCCTCGGGTCAGTACAGTATAGTGCTGTTACAGTATCCTATCCTGACCTGAGGAAGGGGGTTTTGTTCTCCAAAAGTTAGTCAAAATGTATTAAAATTAGTCCAATAAAAAGATTACCTTGTTTACATGTTCTATTATAAACATTTAACACAGCTACAATACTACTTTATCCTAAAGCAAAAAACAAAAATATATATTTTATTTACAGTTTGTTGTCTCTGGTTTCTGCTTTCCTCATCTTCTTTTCACCATCTTCCTTCCATCCAGCATCTGTCTTCGTTCTCTGCCATCCAATGTCTGCCCTCTCTCCCTGCCCCTTCCATCCACATCTGCCCTCTATCTCTGCCCCTTCCATTCACTGTCTGCCCTTTCCCTTCCATCCACTCCACTGTCTGCCCTTTCTCTCTGCCCCTTCAATCCACCATTTGCCCTCCCTCTCCCATCCATCCAGGGTCTGCCCTCCCTCTCGCTCCCCCTTCCATCTAGGATCTGTCCCCTCTCTCTCTGCCCCTTTTTTCAGCCCCCAGTTCCAGCCCCCTTCTCCCCTCCCCTTCTCCTGTCTGTGACCCCCACCCCAGTCTTCTTCTCCCCTCTGAACACCCCCACCCCAGTCCCCTTCTCCCCTCCCCTTCTCCTGTCTGAGACCCCCACCCCAGTCCCCTTCTCCCCTCCCCGTCTCCCATCTGACATCCCCAACCCAGTCCCCTTCTCCCCTCCCCTTTTCCCCTCTGAACACCCCCACCCGAGTCCCTTTCGCCCCTCTCCTTCCCCACTCAGTCCCGTTCTCACTACTGTCTGAATCGGCGAAGCAGCATCGCAGGCAGCGCCTCGTCTGCCCTGCTGCTTGTAAAAAAAATCAAATCTCCTTCTCCTCGTCTTGACGTCGACTCGGGCCTTCCAATCAATCACTATGTCCCGCCCGGCGCCCACCCTCACGGAAGTTACCTTAGAGGAGGGCGGGACATAGTGATTGATTGGAAGGCCCGAGTCGACGTCAAGACGAGGAGAAGGAGAGATTTGATTTTTTCACAAGCAGGGCAGACGAGGCGCTGCTTGCGATACTGCTTCGCCAATTTTTGTTTAAAGGAGGCGGCGGGAGCGGACCGCCCCCACCGCCCCCTTGGTATGCCACTGCAATTAGAGAATCCTTTTATTGTTGACTTGGTAACTTGATTTTTGCATAGCACATCATAACTTGTTTTTCAGCATTTACACCAACCCTCTTGATATGCAACTGTTTCTATCCTCTGGTTACTTCAGGTAACAAATGGTTTCTACTGGTGCTATAACACAAGGTCAGGATGTGCTGCACTGAGATGTATTTTGCAGTCCATTCCTTTTCCCTTTTGAAGCTGTGATCATTATTGCCAACCTAATCTGAATTCAGGGAAGTTCAGAGTTGCCAGTAAACTTGGGTATCTGCTTTCAAAACATCAATTGAGCCTCTGGCCTGACTGTTTGTCAAATAACCTTTGTAGCGTCAAGATTTGTGAAAAAGGGTAATTTGCCAGTGCTAATTTAGTTATAGCTCTATGAATGGGAGAAGAATGAGAAAATAGTTCTGAAATGGATACATAGCAGAAATATACGTGTATTATATTCTTTTCCTGCTGTTATATCAGGAAATGCACACAAAGTAATGAGGGGAATTATTAATATGCATAAATTACTAAAGAACATGATGTAAACTATGCAGGAACTTTTTATCTGGAGAAAAGAAAAAACTTTAAGACATAATGACAAAAGTGCATTTATTATACAGAAGTAAAAAAAAAAAAATGATGTGATCTATGTAGTATCTTTTATTTCCAGCTGCCATTTTGTGCACCTGTGGTACTTGCCCAGTCTGTTGAAAATGTTTGGACTACCTGCAGGGCCAATAAACAGAAGCGCCACCTTTTAGAAGCCCTGTGGCTCAGTTGTGGTGGCTCTGGCATGAAAGTTTGGCTTCCACTATTTCCACGAGACAATCGCAAACCACATTCCTTTCTGTCAAGACGGATTATGCTGCCTTTTCATATCAATATTTATCCTTTAGCTGTTTTGTTTGAAGATGCTTTAGTCCTTGGTGCTGTCAATGAGACTGTGCTCTATGACTGTTTCAGCATGCACAGTAGTGCAATGGAACATTTGGAGGTCCTTCTTCCTTTTTGTATTGTGGAGAGGACCTCTCAGATCTACCTCCATCATATCTTACGCCAGCTGTTGGTCAGGAACTTGGGTGAACAGGCCTTGCTTTTAGCACACTCCTGTGCCGCTTTACCTTATTTCCCTCATGTGCTTGAACTGATGCTTCATGAAGTATTAGAAGAAGAAGCTACCTCTCGGGATCCTATTCCTGACCCCCTACTTCCCACTGTGGCAAAGTTCATCACCGAGTTCCCCCTCTTCCTACAGACAGTTGTTCACTGTGCTAGGAAGACAGAATATGCCCTATGGAATTACCTTTTTGCTGCTGTTGGAAACCCCAAGGATTTGTTTGAGGAATGTCTGATGGCACAAGACTTGGATACCGCTGCCTCCTATCTGATTATTTTACAGGTGAGTGTATTTTGTCTTAGATGAAAACATAACCACTGAAAGTATTTTTAAACTATTTTGTGTATTTTGTGGCAGTTCTAAAACTGGACATCTCCAGTGAGGCACTTGGAGGACGTGTGGTAAGAACCTGTTCTGTAAAGGAAAGTTGGTGCCTAACATTTAGGTGCTTCCACGTACCATATATACTCAACTATAAGTTGAGAAATTTAAAGCCAAAAAATGCCTCAAAAAAAAAAAAAAAACACAAAAATACCCAGAGCCATGTTATCTACAGGTAGCATTCATAGTGCTTTAAAAAAAAAAAAATCAGACATTTCTCAGCCCTATTGGCAGCACAATCTTCTGCCCCACCCTTGCTGTGCACTTTCAAATGTATCTTCTATAGAGCAATGGCAGTGCAGTGATACTCCTAGGCTGCCTGCGGCCTGCTCTGGAGCACTCTGATCTGTCCCGCCCCTGAATAAACAGGAAGTTGAATCGGAGGGGGCGGAACAGATCAGTGTGCTCCAGAGCAGGCCACAGGCAGCCTAGGAGTATCACTGCGCTGCCAGTGCTCTATAGAAGATACATTTGAAGGTACACAGCAAGAGAGATGGAAATTAAAATGCTGAAAGGGCTGGTGGAGGGGGGAGCAAGGGAGCAGTTTTGAACCCCGGAGGTGGAAGGGAGGGAGAGAGATGCTGGCCCCGGTGAGAGAAAGAGGGCTGGAGGGGAGCCTTGACTTATACATGGGTCACAGCGTTTGTGTCTTTTTTTTCTTTTTTTTTTTTAAGGTCTAAAGCTACCCTTTTATGCTTGAGATTGACTTGTCGAGTATATACGGTACTCTTTCAAGCACTCACACATAAAGCTGGTGTAAGTGCGAGCACCTAAGTACAGCAGGTACCTGCATAACTTAGTGTTCTGTAAGTTACGTGAATGGAAGGCCTACTTATGTCCTGCCCATACTACGCCCCTGTGTTCACTCCCTTGAAAATACATGCTATGTAATTTAAACAGGTATTTGCAGAGTAGTTCTTAGTCGGCATGCTGGCATATTCGCATGTAAGTGTGCACGTATGTGCGTATATGGTAGCATTCTAAACATTTTCATGTGTAACACACAGAAATGTTAGCACATAGTTAATAGAACTGGCCTCTTAATGGGAAGAAATATTTTGTAAATAGTGATGATAACTAGCCAACTTCCTGTGGAAGTCACATAAATATTCCCAACTATGTAGCTGTGTATAAATGCAGGGCTGTGGAGTTGGTACACCAAACCTTCGACTCCTACTGATATCACACACACACTTTCTCTTTCTCTTTCTCTCGAACAATCTCCTCCAGCCACAGGCTCCCGGTACAATGAAGAAATAGATGTCCACCAGTAACTTCAATCTTAAGGACTTTTATTCCATGCAGGTTTCTAGTACACAGTTCCAACAGCAGCATAGCACATACCAGGATTCAATACAGGCTCCAGTCTGGGCTCTTTATCCAGTGCACAATAAACAGTAATTCAATTCCCAAGACAAACAGTTCTTTCAGTTCATCATCACAGTTCAGTCACCAAGCAGCATTTTCTACCTTCTATCCTCTTTACCTTCAGGAGAGTTCAATATTTTAGGGACTCCTTCTACCCAAGAGTTTTCCCCTGCATCAGCTTCACAGTGAATTCAATACTATTGGGACTTCCTCTCACCCAAGGAATTTAAGCCCGCTTCAGTACTTTAGGGACCTCCCTGCCCAAGGATTTTCAGCCTGCAAATACTTCTCTCCTTCAGCTCCTCTCTCCTGAACTGAACTGCTGGGACTCCTTCCCACTTGCCTAATCAATCCCTGGCTTCAGCTACCCCCACCAATCATTCTCCTTCCATTAGCTTCCCCACACCCATACCAGCTGAGTTGAGCATTAAACTAATGAGACCAATGATGAGCTCCTGCACACAGGCTTCCTAACTCTCTTTCCGCCTAGTGGCAGCCACTCTACACAACCTGCCAGCCTACACCCAAGTCTTCCCCGATTGCAGCTAGGAGTCCAGTCCGGGTTCTTCTCACCCTCTGGCTCCTTGCCTGCAGTGCCTTCTGGTACTCGTATTTCAGACTGAAACTGCCTTAACCCAACTATCCTGGAGGTGACTTTATCACAGTGTGTGTATAGATATAGATAGGTATGTATTACCATATATTTTTATTTTGAAGCTAGATTTGATACATTTTTGCCACCCAACTCCACTCAAAATTGCCTCTGACTTCTACTCCATAGCTTGACCTTTTTTGTTTTAGCTTCTGAGAGCTGGTGGTATATTCAGACTTGTAGGTCTCTGTTGTGATATTAAAAACATACTGGAGATCCATTTCTTGTATAGCTTCTCTTATAGGACTATTCTTATTTAACAGTGTATGGTCAATAGCAGGATAAGTCTTTCATCCCTTGCTCTTATACAGTCTTCCTTGCCCAAAGGCACACTTATTTTCTATCAACTGACTGGTTATCTTGAGTCCTAAGTGGTGGTACAGTATAGCTTCAGTGTTGCAAATGGTGCGATATCATTTTTTACATTGGGGTTGAGTTCTTGCTTATATCTGTTTTTGCAAGAAGAAACTTGAATATCTGGTTCTGTGATTCCTTGAAATTCCTCAATCTGTGTCCCTCTGTGGTTCTTAGGTTTCTTTCTGGGCTTTGTGAATGGGAAACATCTACTCCTTATTAAATTTCCCCTCTATACCTGGGATCCTTTGCTCACTTGTGTGCTTTACTAGACCTTCATTCCTCTCCTCTTTCACTTTCTTCTTTTGGGCACCGTCTTTTCAGCTTCTTTTCTCCTTTTAACCTTGTTGGTAGCTGGGTGTCTCAGGTTGGGAGGCTCCCTGGAATTTCTCTCCTTTGGACAGGAGGAATGGACTAAAATGTCCTTCTCAATTCTATAAAGAAAAATTACACAAAGAGGAAGCTCTTATCTTTAGTCATTATTTTCACCCCAAATTCATTTTGAAACTGAAGTTTAGTGAAGAAAAAGGGAAGAGTGCCTGCGTTTGCTAAAATGAACTCAAAAGTCCACACTATGACTAGGAGGGACTAAAACTTAAAAGATTTTCAGCAGTATCATTGGAGCAATGTGGCATGGAGGTGCAGTAGCAATTCTTTTTCTCCTTTAGTTCTGCATATTATTTCCTGCTGCAGATAACTCTGTTGGTAGGGATGTATAAGAATGCCTATCCTTGTAATATTCAACCTGCATTAATATTCCATGCCAGCTCACAGAACCATAATCCAAGCCTTCCCATTTCCAGTTTCTTAAATGCAAACAAGTTGTACTTCCGTGTATCTACGTATGTAATGCCATTGTGTTTATTTTTTGTTCCATTTAAAAGAAACCCCTTGGTAAATTTGGTTTTTATAAAGCAGAATTATCAGTTCTTAGAAAGTGTAATGGGTATAATGGCCTCAAACTTCATATCATAAGATATTGGCATTTTAATGATCTTTCTGTTTGAGTTTATTTTTCAGTTGTGTGTACAAGTTCAAATTCAGGTTGTATAGTATGAAGGAGTTTGTATTTGTTTGTTCTGCAAGTTATGTTGTGGCAGGTGCCTGGAATGCCCTCCAAGAGGAGGTAGTGGAGATAAAAACAGTAACAGAATTCAAAAATGCATGGGATAAACACAAAGGAATCATCTATGGGAGGCTTTGAACCAAATGAGCTTTAGCGGTGATTAGATGACAATACCAGTAATTGAGAAGCCAAGCACGTGCTGGGCAGACTTCTACTGTCTGTGCCCCAATAGTGGCTAGAGAGATTTGAATGGGCTGGAGTGGGCTTCGATAACAGCTTCAATAGTTTTTTTTAATTTTTATTTATTTTTTTGTTACATTTGTACCCCGCGCTTTCCCACTCATGGCAGGCTCAATGCGGCTTACATGGGGCAATGGAGGGTTAAGTGACTTGCCCAGAGTCACAAGGAGCTGCCTTTGCCTGAAGTGGGAATCGAACTCAGTTCCCCAGGACCAAAGTCCACCACCCTAACCACTAGGCCACTCCTCCAGGCTAGACTTCTACAGACATATCAAGATCAAGTATACATATGTAGTATCAGATCATATCTTATGCTATGAGTTTATCTTGTTGGGCAGACTGGATGGACCATACAGGTTATCTTCTGTCATCTACTATGTTACTATACGTTACATAAGGTAAATTGGATTTACCTTTATTGCATTCAAACAGCTTCTTTTTTTTTTTTTTTTTTTTTTAATCTGTTCCTTTCAGAATATGGAGGTTCCAGCAGTCAGCAGGCAGCATGCCACTCTTCTCTTCAACACTGCCCTGGAGCAGGGAAAGTGGGACCTTTGCAGGCATATGATCAGGTTTCTTAAAGCTATTGGCTCTGGAGAATCAGAGACTCCTCCACCCACACCTACAACTCAGGTTGGTAGCCACTCATACACCTTACATTTACTTCACTAGTCTTGTTTACAGCCTTGTGGTGCAAGTGTTGCCTTCACTGTTTTGCATGTATGTCTTCTAGGAAACCAACTCTACAGGAGGCTTTGAGTTCTTCAGACATCGAAGCATTAGCTTGTCTCAATCAGCTGAAACTGTTCCAGCTGGTAAACTTAACCTACAGAAAACTCTGAGTATGCCTTCTGGTCCATCTGGGAAAAGGTAATACCAAGAACGTAATCAGTAGAATACTCAAAAGAGCTTAATCTGCACAGCCATTGTATCTAAGATAACCATATAATTTTAATAGAAATTTAAGAGTTAGCCAGAATGCAGATTGTAAGAGGTAAAACTGTTGGGACTACTTGGCAATAGTGATCATAACACAATCAAATGTGACTTAACCAGAGGGAGGACACTAAGGAAATGTACTGCACTAGCATTTAACTTCGAAAAACAAGACTAGGATAAAATGAGGAACATGGTTAGAAAAATACTTAAAGAAGTAGCTGCAAAGATGAAGAGTTAATATCGGGTGCAGATGTTTAAAAATGTCATCTTGGAATCCCAGACCAGATGTATTCTACATATTGAAAGGAGCAGAGGGAAGACCAAATGACTGCCGTCATGGCTAAAAGGTGAGGTGAAGGGACTATTCTAGCCAAAAGAACTTCCTTACCCTGCTATACCAGTCCAGTCTGCTGGGTTATGTTTCTCTACAATCAGGTGGAAGTAGAGAATCTGAGTTCATATTGGTGACATCACCAATATAAGGAGTGGTACAGTCTGTACTTCTGTACCTCCAGCAGATGGTGCACATTAAACTGGTGCAACAGGACTACTTCTTCAGAGGCCTGATTCCCTGGAGCACACAGTCTGGCCTGTAGCCCCATATTCCATGTAGACAGGAAAATAGTACTTACTACCTTCTGTCCCAGACCTCATGAGGTTCCACATGAGAAGATCCTTCACCCATTGAAGTATAAATGTGTTGTCATTCACGACCTCAAAAGGACTGAATCTACCAGGAAGTCTATGTAGTTCTTTGTCTCCTTCAACCTGAACAAAATTAGCTTTAGCATATTGGCTGGCATCCTGCATCCAACTTATGAATAAACTGGTACTGTTCTGGGCAATGCAATTAAATTTCATCAGATCAGAGCCACCACAGCCTCTGTGGCCCTCCTGAAGTCTTGGATATCGTATGCAAAGCAGCAGCTCGGTCCTCATTCTATACCTTCACTCCACACTATTGCTTGAACCAGTCCATGATCAGCGGCTGTATATTTGGTTCATTTGTGCTGTCCATCCTGCCTTTGTGATCTTGCAACCCCCATATTTTCTGATGAGATCCTGAGCAATGGACCATACTTAAGGGAATAAGCAATCCTGAGCTTAGGATTCTGCCCACTTGTGTGGCTGACTCAGTCCGGCATATTGACAGAAAATGCATAGTTAATAATGTATAGTGGATGTTTTCTGTAGGCAGCAGGATTGATCATGTGCAAAATTCCTCCCGTCTTCCCAAAAGCTGCATTCTTGAGTTATAACATGAACAGAAGTCCTGAGGAGACTGTTGCATGCAGGAAGGACCACATGCTCAACACTTTACAACTTTTCTGAGATCCGGGAGAGCTGTTTCATTTTGGTGAAATTTACCACCACTTGTATATTTGATGAACCTTGCTGCCTGCAAAAAAACATCTACTACAGGGGAGCAATAATAACTATTCACAGGCAACTTTTGATACATGATTAGGAAATAAAAAAAACAATAAAACAAGTCATTTGTGATTCTTTAGAATTTAAAATAAATCTTAAGAAATTGTAAATATTTAACCCACCAGTGCAGACACTCATTCCTCCAGCCAAATGTGAGCACTTTTTATGATACCTTGAATATTCAAATTAAAATGTGTTTGCTTTGCATTGCTCTGGCCTGTACTTCTTTTTTTTAATAATAATTCTTTCATATTAGCCACAAAAGAGGCCACATTTCTCATATAAGCCATAAGCTGAATGAGCACACATTTAACCCAAAATTTTCAAAATTTCTATTATCCACCTTTTCTAACACAATTTGCAGCTTCTTGTGGTATGAGTGAGTATTGATGTGCCTTCAGTGCCAACGTTGTATGATACATATTCAGTTTGATACAAAAGTTCCTGGCCTCTTCCTAGGAGAACACAAAGTCCTGAAAGTGGTTTGTGTCAACATTTGGAAGGAGGCTAATCATAATATCCTTTTTTGCTAATGAAATTAGGGAGAGTTTCATTCCCCTTTTTCCTTCATATTTAAACCTCTCCTCTCCCCAGCCAGAATGTATGGGAATCTGTCAGAGCTGGGTGGGTGCCATTCTCTGGCCATCAAGGTGCCCACAGTAGTAGAAGCCATCTTCTCTTATTCCCAGGGCCTGAACACAGCACCATCCAAGTCTGACTGGCCCTAATAGATGGGAGATCCAATGTGAATCACCTGCACCTTCGTGCACAACGCTGTGGCTTGAGGCATAGGATCAGCCATAAAACCAAGTTTTACCAAACTTCTCCACAGCTATAAAACTAAGAGGAAGGTTTTTGCTCTTATGAAACAGATGGGCAATTATATGTAAAACAGTTTTGCAAGTAAAACAGTATTTGAACGAAATGAGTGATTTGTTATGAAGTTAACATATTTCTTATCCGTTTGAGATTTTTAATCACTGTCTGTGATCTGTCTGAGTATTTTAGGTGGAGTAAGGACAGTGACTGTGCGGAGAACATGTATATTGATATGATGCTTTGGCGACATGCTCGGCGATTGCTGGAAGAAATACGTCTCAAGGACCTTGGCTGCTTTGCCGCACAGCTGGGCTTTGAGCTGATAGGCTGGTTGTGCAAAGAACGTACCAGAGCTGCTCGAGTGGAGGATTTTGTACTGGCTTTGAAAAAACTACACAAGGATTTCCTCTGGCCTTTTCCGATCATTCCAGCTGCCTCTGTTAATACTCCGTTCAAGAATGAGAAATACAGGACAGGTATTAAAGCTTGAATTTTGGTTATTTCTCACTTACGTTTCATATTTAACATTTTTCTCTGAGCAAGCAGGATGAATCAGTTTCATGTGTGGATGACATTCAGTAGCAGAAAGGGTAGAATATTTACTAGCTAGAGCTTGAAAGCCTAGAAGGTGATTTTGCTTATGTTCACGCATCGCTGCACACATGTTCTCCACTAGGCCTCCTTTGTCGTTTTCTGTGGAATGAGATAGACGTGTTCCCAAGTCAGGAAACTTTATTGCTTCAGTCACAAACCTCACTCTATATGTGTGTGTCAAGAATTTTTCTTTCTATATTGCCTCAGCTGCAACTACATATGTCTTGAAGTCATTTTCACTCAAGCCCATGACTATTTCCCTTTAGATTGGCCTACTCTATTTTCTCCGCAAGGGCTTGAAAAGAGTCAACATGGTTTTATATGGTCCTTACGTGTGATAGGAAAAAATGTGCATCACTGGCCATCATATCAAGTGTATGCATAGTCTAAAACTTGAATGTGATCATCCAAATTGTGTATTCTGTTCTCACATGTCTCCTAAGACAATAGGATATCTTCCAGATTATTCTGTACCCAAAGCTATTTTTCCATTTTAAGGACAGTTCTATAACAGGGTGTTTACCATTAGTAGAGTTGACTGAGCAACAAGAGGGGTGTTCACATGAGCAAGGCCCCCACTTAAATGTGCAACTTACAGAATATAGTACATTTATGTGCCTACCCAGATCTATGGCTGATATAACTATGGTCACATAAATGTAAGGCACTCCAGTACCAGGTTTATTCTAATATTGTGTAACGGAATCTCGGTGCCCAGATGCCAGTTACAGCTGATAAAAAATAGGCTCTTACCACATGGCATCAGGGTGCCTAAAAGGAGGCACCCAGTAATACTACTACTACTATTAGCATTTATATAGCGCTACCAGATGCACGTAGCGCTGAACAATTGACAGAGAGAGTAATAGAATTGCCCATTTTGTCTATAGCAATATATCAGGCCTCAGTGCATCATTGCTTATCCCCGTAGTCTCCTCCTCTTGTCCTCACAAGCCCCCCCCCCCCCCCCTTTAGCTGTCAACATTGTGTGATCCAGCCATCATTGTTTACAAGTTGGCCAGCTATTCACCCAGTCCCCAACAAAACAACCAGCCTCTGCCATTGTCTTGACCAGTCTGCCCCTTTATTAACCATCTTGTACTCACCTGTCTTCTCCACTTTGACACCCCCTCCCCACACCTACCTACTCAGCTAACAAACCACACCCTCCAACAAGCTAGCCATAGTTACTCCCAGACTGGTTTATCCAGCCAGCCCTCTCACCTTGCTGGGTGCTTCTGGTTTGCTGCTACCAGCTGGGGGCTTCTGATGCTCCTGAAGCCACCACCTCACTCATGCTCCTCCTCTAGCTTGTCCTCTGCTGTTGTCAACTGCATCATCTGTCACTGTGAACTTCTACTGCCAAACAGCTTCTTTATTTAAGCCTGCACCATGCAGGTCCTATTGAGTTTGAGCCACACTGTCTAAACTCTCACACTGGTCTCTGGTCTGAAGCAGGGCTTAATTTCTGGGGGAACAGCCTGAAACACAGCCTTCACTTTTTTCAGATTTCTGAGAAGCGGCTTTTTTTTTTTTTTTCTTTTTTTAAATTTCTGCTCTAGACCCTCCCTTCTATACAGCTTGCAGGGGAGAAAAGGGGAAGGGATGAGCCTAGAGCAGATAATAGTAATTCTGCTCTCCAATTCAGCCTCTCTGCTTCTTCCCTGGCTCCAGTGTTCCACTTCCTTTTTATCTACAAATTCTGACCTTGTCTCTTGAGATAGCCAGTGCAAGAGTTCAGGCACTGCTTGGCTGAGATTCACTGAACTGTGAGGCACAGGCTTGGAGAATCAGTTGCGGTGATCAGAAGGACATTTGAGGCATTTAAATGACAGACATCACGGCCAAATTTCTTGACACCATGGTGTTCTGTCTCACAGAATTTATCAAGCTCTTTTTTTCATGTACCTATTGATACTGTAGCAGTTCCAGTTCATCAGATCCTAAAAGAAGGAGAACTGAAAACTTGGAGAGACAATGCTTACTTAAAACCACTAGATAATAAAAAAAACAGGTTCAGATGATACATGGTAGTAATGGAGAGAGTGCTTTTAAAATGTAAAGGTCCTATTTGTTGGTATGAAGAAGGAGCCTGTGAGTCATATAGATTTTGACCACACACAGACAGGCTGAGGCTTTTTCCTCCATAGATAAAAAAAAAAAGATCAATCATTAATATTTGACATACCACAATAGAATAATAACCACAAGTGTGTTTAAGAAGGAGCCTTCATTGATCAGTGGTTATAGTTCCAGCCAGTAAAAGGTACTGAAATATCCACAAACTTTGGATCTGTTCAGTGGGAAGTTAATTTAATGCTCTTTGTGCTCACATCTTACCATCTTTTTATGGTACAATATATTCACTCCATTATACAGCTGCTACACAAAGATTCTATAACAGTTTATTTTTATATTTTGCAAAACCGTACAGTTCGATGCGGATTAAAGAATGAAAAGCTGGACAAACCAGGACATAACAATATATTAAAAAAAACGGAATCATAAAAGAATAGTTATAAAAAAATAGTTAAATCCCCACCAATTTTTGAAGTAAACAAGTTTTAAGTTGACGTCTAAACTCTAAACACCCCGGTGCGTGCAATATCAAAGGAGAAACTTCTTTACCTGACCTAACTGCCTGAAAAGAAAGCAGAGAGTCTACACATCTTATTCTTTTCTTACCCCTTACAGAGGGAAAAGCGAACTAATTTATTATTTGAGAAGACCTCACTGAATTGAGTAAGACAAACCAATTTTCCAAATAACACAGAGCTAACCATAAGAAACTTTATACAATAGGCAAAAAAATTTTAAAAGAATTCTAGCAGATATTGGCAACCAGTGAACCTTAGCATAATAAGCAGAAAGTCGATCTGATCGTCTGAAAGAAAAACAAAAATCTGTTTCAGTGTAGTAGTCTGAGTTACCTGCAATTTTTGTTTCTCACTACTAGTGAAGCACCATATAAATCATGTAGTTCTATCAACTGCAGCAGAAAACTGCAATCTACACATGATACTTTTGACACGTGACTAGAAGTTCAGCACTTTCCACAGGTGCATGCAGAATAGTCTGGCTTTGAACCTTGGGTCTAGCAGATAATGTATGTGATAAGTTAGCTGATAGTACCTATTCAGGAGACAGTCTATTTGGGAGCAAAGTTAAAGAAGCAGTAGCCCATAAACCCCCTAATTCTATAAGTCGCCAAAAATTGAGCGTGCAAATTTGGACACGCAATTTAATTGAATAATGAGCTACATAACACCAATTGGCTTTTTAACAAACAGTTATTGGCACTGATTAAATTTAATTGGCACTTACATACATAAATTTAGGCACAGGATCCACACCTAAATGTTACATACAATTCAAAAAGGGGGTGTGAAATTTGTTTTTATTTGTTACATTTATATCCCACATTTTCCCACCTATTTGCAGGCTCAATGTGGCTTACATAGTACCGTATCGGCGTTCGCCAATTCCGGTATGAACAAATACAAGGTGATGTGGTGGTAGAATAAGGTTCATGTGTGACAAATACATTAGGGGATCATAGAGAGGAAGAGTTAAGTTATGTCCATTACGAAATGGGCGGATCGGGGGCTTTCCTTTACGTCATGCATGTACTTATAGAGTAAGGTCATCGGTGCCTAAACTTACGCGTGGATATTTGCCCAACATTTTAGTTGGTGCGAATGGCCGTGCCTAAAGTTAGGGGTGATAACGAGCGTAAACGCTGTTCTACAAACCGCACCTAACTTTTAAGCGCATTTTGTACAATAGTGCTTTTTTGGTACCATATATAGAATTTACCCCAAAAAGGCTGCTGCTTCACATTGCAAACACTCTACTGCGATTATGGTCTATGCCTCAAACTATTTCAAGCATCTACCCGTAGATAAGTGGTGTGGTAACTGTTAGCTCACTTTTAAAGTTAATAAATAGAAATAAAACAAAGAAAAGAAATGATACCTTTTTATTGGACTAATTTAATACATTTTTTGATTAGCTTCTGAAGGCAATACCATTTTCAGATCAGAAATTTATTCCTCATTTGATCTGAAGACTAATCAAAAAATGTATTTAGTCCAATCAAAAGGTATCATCTTATTTTATCTTTAATAGAAATACTTCTAAGCATCTACTCGGAATGTACAGTTTTCACCAGAAAAGGCTAATTGCCCCACAGGCACAGCCTCACCACCTCACCACCTCATTCTTGGAAAGACAGGTTGCATGGCTGCAAAGCAAATAATCTTAGCTTGATTTTGCAATCTGAGTTGTTCTTGATTTGGTACATAGTTCATTGACGATGTCCCGGTCTCGGAGCAAAGGTGAATTGTTATTGGGGGAGGATAAGCATATTTTGAAGATCAGCATTTGGAAGTATCATTTGACTTGAGGGTTTTTTAAAATAATTGTTCAAAAGCAAGAATTGTCAAGTATGGTCTACTTCAGGAAAGGAAGGGTTATTCCAAATATGTCATAAGCCCCCCAAAAACTGGGTATCTTTGCCCCACCCTAGAACAATATGTAAGCCGCATTGCGCCTGCCATGAGTGGGAAAGCGCGGGGTACAGATGTAACAAAAAATAAACTTAAGAGGAATGGAGGAGTAGCCTAGTGTTAGTGATAACCTGGGAAATGTGGTTCAAATACCACTCCTGATCGTTGCCCTCTATTGCCTCAGGTACAAAATTAGATTGTAAGCCCTCTCTGGGAAATACCTTGTGTACCTAAATGTAACTCATCTTGAGGCACTACTGAGAAGGTGTGAGCTAAATCCCAAATAAAAAAATAACAAGTTTCTTCATTTAAAAAGAAATCTATATGATCATATAGCCCATGATCATGTCTCTGCTGGGCTAGGGAAGACTAGCTTTGCTCACTAGATCAGAAAAGTATAAATATGTACATAATGATACATTCAAAGCACAAATAATTTCTTAGATTTGTCCTTGGATTTCTCCTTCTTCATGACAGGGCTCTAGCCTTCAGTCTTGCATGAGTCCATTGAATTGTCACAACAGGAGTAGTTCTGTAAAGTGGCACTAACATTTATGTGCCAAATACTTACCTAAATGATTAGAATGACATATACACATGTATTTATTTGCACATAGACATGTAAATGGCAAAATTCCACATAAGCACTGTGTAGTTGGAAAGTGGACATACACATAGGTGGTGGCGGGGTGAAGTGCACAATTACATACATAAGATTACTAGAATTTTTACAAGCCCGTTTCAGCAATTTAAGCATGAGCACTTACACCAGCTCTATAGTTGGCATCAGGGGCGTAGCTATGTGGGGCCACGGGAGCCTGGGCCCCCATAGATTTGGCCCTGGACCCCCCTGCCAACGACCCTCTCGACCCCCCCCCCCCCCCCCCCCGTCATTGCCTACCTTTGCTGGCAGGGGAACCCAACCCCCGCCAGCCAAGGTCCTCTTCTTCCTTCGTTCTGTTTCTGATGATCTCCACTTAGTCCTTCTGTAGAGCACTACACAAAATGAGCATTTTTATAAAATCTATACATGCGTGGGAGCAGCTGTAAATCCCAACATTGGTCTGTTTTCTGAATTGGGAATATACGCATATGTTTTGGGTTCTGCCCTCATCCTGCCCAAACCCTATCCCCTTGCCATATGCACACATTGCATTTTTATATATGTAAATTATGGCTTTCGAAAATTGTGATTTCAACATTTATTTGATATAGCTACCAAAATAAGGACCTTACTTTCAGATAGTGTCCCAAAGCACTCTTTATAGTGCATGTGGCATTTGAGGTAGTGGTTTGATATTTTATCCTTATAGTAAAATTTGTTGTGTAAGATAGCAGAAGTGCATATGGCCATGTAACCACTGAAAAAAATACCTTTGACTGAACTTGAAGTATGTATCGGATATTATTATATGCCGTTGGTTGATCTAATTTACATATTTAGCTTGTATTTGGCCCAGAAGTGCAGATGGTGCAAGTAAATTTATAAAATAATTAAATTGGTTTTTAAATTAATAGCTTGTACAGTAGTAGTATGTCAACTGAATGTGTCTAGAATTTTTTTCATTATGAGATGTATTAAATGTTGGTCTACTATTCATAGTTACATTATCTGATTTTAGTATACATAAAAGACTTTGGGGGCTTCGAAATGGTTTTTGCATTCATACGAACTACTTTGTCATTGGAATACTGATGCTATATCGATGGATTCATTTATTCAGTTAATACATTTATATGCTGCCTATCACAAACCATGTTACAACTTAAACACACATAAAATTAAAAAAAAAAAAAAGAATAGTAGAGTAAAACATTAAATAAGCACTTAAAAGCTATACAAAAAATTGTTTTCAGTTTCAGTGGATTGTAACCCACTTTGATAATCAAAGTGAAAGGGGGAGAAATCAAGCCCATGTTAAGTATATGACTGAGGGGGCATGTGGTATGCCTTGTGGTACAGGCTACACATGAGTAGCTTTTTCTAGTAAATATTCTGTCCTCAATGCAGTCAAATGATGTCAACTACCATGTATGACTAATTTTATCTTGCTGTCCATGGAGAATTGGAGTTACAGGTTTATTGAGAAACACCAAATCAGGAACATTTTAAATAAGAAAGGTTCAGAAATTATTGCTCACATGTACATTACAAGGACATATCTCATTTTTAATATTAACTCTTCAGAAGAAAAACATTTCCAGTTCTTGATCAAATTCAGCCCTCCTTCCAGCCGTTATCTGTGATGTTCATCTTATATTGTTGCATTCAAACTGACACTGTGACTGTGCCTCGACTTTCAGATCAGTTCTGTTTACCTTTTTTTCACAGTTGCTGTGCAATAAAAAATAGATTACAATTGCAGAATTTGAAATAATATTCTGAATTAAGGACTGGTTCTATCTGATGTCTGGTCCTGAAAGAATCAATCGGGATCTTTGTATTCTATCTTATTAGTTCTTCTCATTCATAAACTATTGGAGGCAAAATACCATGAAAAATGAATCGGTGTACTATTTTTTTAATCATGAGTTAGTTGCCCAGCATGCATGTGTTCTAGTTACAGGTTTTTCTGCATTGTGGGAAATAGTCATAGAACATGAAAAGAGAAAATTTCACACAGTAAAAAAAAAAAAAAAAGGGCAACCAAGAGCACAGCCACAGCTGGCCACGGTGAGCTCTTCCTCCTTTGGAGTCAGGTCCATCAAATCAGCAGCAGCAGCGGTACAAGCCAACGAGAGGAGAACTGTAGATAGTGTCAATGTTGGTACTGCTGAGTGCTCACCCATGTTAACTTCAGACCTCACTAAAAAAGTTTGTCCTGGCTGTGCCATTGAGGACAGCTCCTCTATGTTACTAACCCCTAGCAACTTTGTGTTACTGTGGAGGAGTGGCCTAGTGGTTAGGGTGGTGGACTTTGGTCCTGGGGAACTGAGTTCAATTCCCACTTCAGGCACAGGCAGCTCCTTGTGATTCTGGTCAAGTCACTTAACCCTCCATTGCCCCATGTAAGCCGCATTGAGCCTGCCATGAGTGAGAAGCGCGGGGGTACAAATGTAACAAACAAAAAAAGTTTTCTTGCTGTTATGGCCCAATAAAAATACAATTTGATGTATAATGTTGCTTAGAATTGCAGATGGGTTGTAGAAAGCATTACTGTGTGGTTTACATAGCTGAAGTGCTGTCAGCTCTTGTTTCATGAGTACATAATTGTTTAAGTGCATTTCACTAATTGCAAACCATACGTGGTGGTTTGATTTTATTTTTTGTATTTTCTCTAATTACGTTTCGCACACATACATTTCAGGCATTGATTTTTAAAATGTAAAGAAAATGAAGGTATGTCTGCATAACAATTTGTGTATGTATGTTATGCAGATCTCATTATATTCAATTCCATGTAAAGGTTTTTACAAGATACGTTTTAAAATGTGGCTTAATGTCAGAGAAAATAAATACAAAAATTAAATGAAAAGGCATCATTCTCTCTCTCTATATATTATAACATAGTATCTTTTGGAGCTATTCTGTACTAGGCATCAACATAGGTTGCAAAAACCTATATATCTAGCTAGCATGTCCAAAAATACGCTTATATTTTAGGCGTGCCACTTATGGCAGCCATAGAGCTGGTACAAGTGCTCTCACTTAGATTGCTAAACAATGCATGTAAATTATAGTATTCTATGATTTACATGTGTAATTGTGCACTCTACCCACCTTCAAATTGCATGCTATCACAAGCGCCATTTTATAGATTAGGGCGTAGCAGGAATATTGACATGCATGTGTGCACACATACATGCATACAGTGGGGGAAATAAGTATTTGATCCCTTGCTGATTTTGTAAGTTTGCCCACTGACAAAGACATGAGCAGCCCATAATTGAAGGGTAGGTTATTGGTAACAGTGAGAGATAGCACATCACAAATTAAATCCGGAAAATCACATTGTGGAAAGTATATGAATTTATTTGCATTCTGCAGAGGGAAATAAGTATTGATCCCCCACCAACCAGTAAGAGATCTGGCCCCTACAGACCAGGTAGATGCTCCAAATCAACTCGTTACCTGCATGACAGACAGCTGTCGGCAATGGTCACCTGTATGAAAGACACCTGTCCACAGACTCAGTGAATCAGTCAGACTCTAACCTCTACAAAATGGCCAAGAGCAAGGAGCTGTCTAAGGATGTCAGGGACAAGATCATACACCTGCACAAGGCTGGAATGGGCTACAAAACCATCAGTAAGACGCTGGGCGAGAAGGAGAAACTGTTGGTGCCATAGTAAGAAAATGGAAGAAGTACAAAATGACTGTCAATCGACAAAGATCTGGGGCTCCACGCAAAATCTCACCTCGTGGGGTATCCTTGATCATGAGGAAGGTTAGAAATCAGCCTACAACTACAAGGGGGGAACTTGTCAATGATCTCAAGGCAGCTGGGACCACTGTCACCACGAAAACCATTGGTAACACATTACGACATAACGGATTGCAATCCTGCAGTGCCCGCAAGGTCCCCCTGCTCCGGAAGGCACATGTGACGGCCCGTCTGAAGTTTGCCAGTGAACACCTGGATGATGCCGAGAGTGATTGGGAGAAGGTGCTGTGGTCAGATGAGACAAAAATTGAGCTCTTTGGCATGAACTCAACTCGCCGTGTTTGGAGGAAGAGAAATGCTGCCTATGACCCAAAGAACACCGTCCCCACTGTCAAGCATGGAGGTGGAAATGTTATGTTTTGGGGGTGTTTCTCTGCTAAGGGCACAGGACTACTTCACCGCATCAATGGGAGAATGGATGGGGCCATGTACCGTACAATTCTGAGTGACAACCTCCTTCCCTCCGCCAGGGCCTTAAAAATGGGTCGTGGCTGGGTCTTCCAGCACGACAATGACCCAAAACATACAGCCAAGGCAACAAAGGAGTGGCTCAGGAAGAAGCACATTAGGGTCATGGAGTGGCCTAGCCAGTCACCAGACCTTAATCCCATTGAAAACTTATGGAGGGAGCTGAAGCTGCGAGTTGCCAAGCGACAGCCCAGAACTCTTAATGATTTAGAGATGATCTGCAAAGAGGAGTGGACCAAAATTCCTCCTGACATGTGTGCAAACCTCATCATCAACTACAGAAGACGTCTGACCGCTGTGCTTGCCAACAAGGGTTTTGCCACCAAGTATTAGGTCTTGTTTGCCAGAGGGATCAAATACTTATTTCCCTCTGCAGAATGCAAATAAATTCATATACTTTCCACAATGTGATTTTCCGGATTTAATTTGTGATGTGCTATCTCTCACTGTTACCAACAACCTACCCTTCAATTATGGGCTGCTCATGTCTTTGTCAGTGGGCAAACTTACAAAATCAGCAAGGGATCAAATACTTATTTCCCCCACTGTATATGCCAGTATTCTGGTCATTTATGTATGTTCTTGATGCCTAAATGTTAGCGCCCTCCTTATATAATTACTTTATATGTGCACATGATCTGTTCTCATTTCCTTGGGAAACTGAATTGAAAACACATATCTGCACAGTAGGCTTCACTGGTGAATGATTGATAGATATCTATAAGTTACTAGTTTTGTTAAAAGAAAATTAATCAGTATGTTTTTTTCTATGAAATATGTCTGGCACATTCTTGGATGTGGATAATTCATTTAGCAGTTAGAGACAAAGTGATCTGTTCTTACTTTTATGGTTTGGATTCATATTTCATTCTCAACAGAATCTTGGAGTTGGTTTAGGGACTTTTTTTTTTTTTTATTTCTTCCTCTTCATCTACCCCCATCTTGGAAGGAGGTCTAAACTGAAGAATTATTGTACTAGTCCTTATCAAAGCTGCATGTGTAGGTATCAAGTCGATAACACGTAAAGCACAGCTGTAGTGTTAGCACCGGAGAAATGTATTTAGGAAATATTTTACACAGCAAACAGTGTAATCATAACATGTATTTTTTTATTTTATTTTATTTTTTTGTTACATTTGTACCCCGCGCTTTCCCACTCATGGCAGGCTCAATGCGGCTTACATGGGGCAGTGGAGGGTTAAGTGACTTGCCCAGAGTCACAAGGAGCTGCCTGTGCCCACAAGGAGCTGCCTGTGCCGGGAATCGAACTCAGTTCCTCAGGACCAAAGTTCACCACCCTAACGTGGATAAAAGTGAGCCGGTTGCAGTATGAGAACTATGACAATATTAGAAATGAAATAGTGGTTCAAAAATAAACCAAACCTGACTAAGCCAGGAATTCTTGGCATTAAGTAATGACAACATAAAGAGAATAATTTATTTGGATTTTTCTCACACCTTTTTCAGTAGTAGCTCAAGGTGAGTTTACATTCATGTACACTGAGTATAAGGATACCAACATCTCCTTTTTATCAGGTTCTCTTTGCTAGGGCTTAGGGCAGTGGTAAAATTTTGTTATTCCTCTAGTACATACAGTGAGAGATGTGATTGCTTTGCAATGGAAACAAATACCTAAGATAACTACAGAAAGATTGTGGACTCACACCGTTGCTTCAATCAAAAATCATACTGATGGCAGAGACTATTATACCTGGTTATCCTTTTGGAATAATACAGTTTTATGCCTAAGAAGTGGATAGTTGTCTGTATTTTGTCAAATACAAAGTTTATTTTTAAAAAGGAGGAATAATAAGCAAAAGAACCAAGAAGCAGGTCGTTATTTTGAGGAATCTAGTTTAACGTAGCTTTATTGTGAGTTTTGATTGTATTATTCAGATCAGAAGCTTTGATAATAATTAACTTATACTTTGCTTAAATTTGCTTTGTAACAACTGGTAAAGCAGTGGTAAAACATTTAGCAGTTCTAGACTCAGGAGTTAGTGTAGATATGAGACTTAAGTATAAGTTGGCTATCTCAGAAATATAGGACGATTGGAATTATCTTGAATCAAAAATAGTTTTAAATTGAACTCCTTCATATTTCTAAGACCTATACAAATCAAGTTTTAAAACCAGTGATCAGTATTTTTTTTAAACTGACTATGCTTGTTAAAAAAAAAAAGAAATCATATACAGTGCCGCTATACAGTAGTCGGTGATATAGAATGTCTGTATTTGTTGTTGACTGATGACCTTTATCCATACAGTGGTGATATTCATCAGGCCTAAAGTAAAGTAAATGCACAAGCTGAATATGGATAACTTTATTCACTTTCTAGCTAAGTCCTTCCTCTCCTGAAGTTATGTGGCGAGTATAGGGCTAGTCAGGCAAATATTCAGCCTGTACTATGTATAATTTTCCAGAATATACATGTAACTGATTATGTGGTTGCTAGGGACTGAATAAATCTTTTTGCATATTGATCCAATAGTGAAATTATAGGTGACATTAAAGCCAGTTTGTTTCTTTGTTGGGGATATGATTGAACTGTTTGAATAGCCTTTTTATTGTAGATTTTTCCATTATTTCCATGAATCTTCTAGCTATTGAAGAGCAGTTACTAAAATCCCAGTCTGCTGATAGTTTTCTAAACATGGATATAGATACTGGGATTTCCAGTGCCCCTCGAAGTCACAGTTGGTTCGGTAGTCTTGGCTCCACCCAGAGAGAGATGGATACCATGTCATCCCATGGACCTCACACACAAGATGCTTTTCTTTCACCATTGTCAAATAAAGGTACAGTTTTTAAACTTGTTTTGATAAGATGGTTGTTGTGTTAGAAAAAAAATATTTTGGAAGGTGGCTAACATTTTTTAGAAAAACATACTACATATAACTCATGGGCCGATGATCAGAAGCAAATGCAGGCACTAGAGGCTGTTAGCGCCATACTAGCGCCTGTGTTTGCTACCGCCCCATGATCCAGAGCCCCCGAGCACGTGAAATAACACACTTGCCGGCTCTGAATGCAACTAGCATGCAAATCCATGCAAAACAGGGCTGTTAGCACAAGTAGCTTGTAAATGCATGGTAAACCTATTCCTCCCCAATGATCAGTGACCAGCGCACCAAACATTGACACACTGACTGCGGTAAACCCTACGCCAGCTCCAAGCTGGTGTTAGGGTTTGCAGACCATTGGGGGGGAATGGTGAACCCTGTCCAGCATGCGTTTTTCATGCTAGCACGCCCCCATTCCCCCCAATGTAGCAGCCTCCCCGACAGGTTAGGCGGGGTGCTGGAGATCCGATGGGTCTCCAGCCCCCCTACCCCCCTCGGCATCCCCTCACATGAATGGAGCCCTGGTGGCCCAGTGGACTGCTAGTCAATCCCCCCCCCCCCCCCCCCGACTTGGTGATCTAGGCGGCCCTTCCCCACCCCCCTGCCTTCATTGGAGGAGGGAGGTGGCCTCCCTCCTCTTCCATCGACTCCCTTATATGGATGCATTGGACAGGGCTGGACACTGCCATTTTCGAAACAGCGCGGATGAAAGAGGAGGGGAGGCCCACTTCCCTCCTCCAACAAAGATAGGGGGCGGGAAAGGGCTGCTAGACCACCAGGTCAGGAGGGGATTGACTTGCGGCCCACTGGACCACTAGGGCTCTATTCGAGGGGACGCTGGGGAGGGGAGCTGGGGGGTCAGGGGGACTGGAAGTCCGTTGGACTTCCAGCCCCCATGTCGCTTGGCTTGGGGTGGGGGTACTTGGGGTCTGGTGGTCCCATGGATCTCCAGCCCCTGTGTTTGACAGGTCTTGGCTTTTGACAGCCTAGACCTGTCAAACAAGTGCAAGAGGATTGTGCCCGAGTGCATGCTCAGGCACAATCCTTCTACACTTTTACCCTATGATCAGAGAGAATAGCATGCCTAAATTTGCATGCTATTATCTCTGATCATAGGGGCGGTAAAGTACTGCACTGTTCCAGCGATATTTTTAGAGTGCTGTTTGGAACAGCGAGGGGCTTTTGATCATCTGCACATCAGTCCTGTGAAGCAGCGCTATGTTTTTCCTTCAGCTATAATTGAAATGCCGCTTTGTCAGCACTTCTCTATATCCCTGATTTTCCAAGTGATGTCATAAAGATGCCGTGGTGATGCACAGTTCATGAACAGAAAAGATCCCTTTATAGATGTGTGATTTTTAGGAGTAAAGTTCTCTGCACATTTAAGCATCAGTGATGAGAGTTCAGTTACAGAAAAGTGAGGAGTGAACTGGGATGACATTTGTCAGGTGTTTTTATACAGAGCCTTGTGGTTTAGCCTGGAATGAGAAGCTGTGGAAAGTTTATAATCTTATGTTATCCTTATACCCGTGTTGCAGCCCAACCTGAGACTTTTTTCCTAGCCTTGGAGAACTGCTTTCACGGAGAGTAGCAAAAGTAGGAATTCTTATGCCTAGAAACCAGGTTTCAGAGAGGATACTGCTTGTTGTTCTGCATGAAATGGTGGGGTTAATACCTTCCAATTGTCAAGAAGAATTGTGGGGAAAAGAGCCAATATCTAATCAAAAATGTATTCAGGGAGTTTTTTTTGTCTTTTTTTTTTTTTTTCAATATTTTACATGGTAAAAGGTGCTCATTTAATAGGTGTGGGGTGAAAGAAGAATGGTTTCAGGAATGGAGCGGGTCAGAGCAAGGACAACCCCTGCAACATCCTCTGATACGCTCCCAGTTTGCTCCCATAATTTCTTTGCTGATGGACTGTGCCATCCAATCTGTTGGAGTATGTCCCAAGCACACTTCTGTTGTACTGAAGCTTTTTGCTCAGGTTTTTAGTGTTCAAACTGACAGCTGCTGCTGATTTTAAATGAGAGTATTGTTTCATTTCCTTCTGGCTTAGGTGACGAATGTAGCATTGGTTCAGCAACTGATCTGACTGAAACAAGCTCTATGGTAGATGGGGACTGGACAATGGTGGATGATAATTTCTCCACTCTAAGTCTGACACAGTCAGAGCTTGAGCACATCTCTATGGAATTAGCCAGTAAAGGCCCACACAAGGCACAGGTTCAGCTACGGTAAGTTCAGCACTGATGGGTGCATATTATGTATACTGTAGACTCCAAGAACAAGCAGGATAGGAAGCCGTCACAGCATGGATGATGTCACTGATGGCACCCGACACAGGAGTGCTACTCCAGTGTCAATTACTGTAGAAGCTTTTGAAACCTCACCACACATGCATGCCACTTCCTGCCTGAGGCTGTTGTTCAGGACTTCCTGAGGCTTTGTTTTTCCACATGCTTTTTTATTTTCTTTTTGGATATTTTCTTTGAGTCCTTTATTTACACCCAATACAGGCTTCGGTGGAAGGCCCTGGGCTTCCCAGTTGGATGCATTTTCAAAATTGAGTCATTTGATTTTGCTGTAGTTGCATTGTTTGGTAATATGTCCCATTAAAAAAAAAGTTTCCATGCTACCTTAAAAAGATGTACTTGGTATGGCAAGACCATATGTATTATAGATACTCAGTTGGTGCTTGCAGCGTCTTGAGATCAACCACAAGCCATCACAACATAATTTGTATTCACAGATGTCAAAAAGGTCTTCAGTATTGAGAAACAGTGCAAACAAATTTGTAGTGCCTCTGTCTGGCCCATCAACATCAGAGTAATCTGTTTCCATGGGTCCATGACCTGCATCAGATGCTGGGTACATTGACATCAAGAGTGCATCCATCACCTTCAATCAATGAAACAATTAGGAGTAGACATCTCTAATTCCCACCTGAAGAGGAAGAAATTGTCCTTATCTTTACAAACGTCAAGCTGTTGTCAAAGGCTGGGGTGCATCTATATCGCACTTCATCAGAGGATGATATTGATTCATCAAGATCACTGGTATCCTCAAAGCTCCCCTGCCATGAGGACACTCATCTTCTGCTGTACTAAATGGAACACAGCCTCCAAGAATCCAAAACCAGGCATCTGATACTCCCCAAGTGACTCAGGAGGACATGATCACTGTACCTCTAGCACTGTTTGTAAATGGTAGCCTTCAAGGAACAGCTCATGAAGGTTTCAGTGGATAAAGCAATTCTTTGCTCAACGTGACATTGTGGCTTTGACACCATTGATATTGGTGCATCAAGGCATCTAGCCAGTCTTTGAAACCCATGCACTGCTTGTAAGAGAGACATCAACACTAAGACCTCAGAGAGCTTCAGGATCAGTGTCTGCCATGCCACTATTTCAAGAATGTCAGGAAAGGAATTTTCATGTTGGTGTATCTGTGCTCTCATTCACTGATGTGCAGAGATTGAGACAAGAAGCCCCCCAGCCTTCTTCAATTTTATGGCTTAAAGCCCTCCTGGGATGCTAACTATGAGCCAGAGGTACCCTCTGAAGAGGAGGGTTCAACTTGCTTGTCATCAGACCCATCACCACCACGTGAAAGGAATTGTCCTTCATTGATTTTATTAGGAAAACTAGTAAGGAATGCCCGGTTCGGAAAAAAATGAAACGGGCGCTAGCAAGGTAATTTCCTGGCCACCATCCTCCTTCCCTCCCTCCCTTCCAAGTTCCAGACCCCTCCCTCCGTCCTTCCCTTCCGAGTTCTACACCCCCTCTCCGTCCCTCAGTCACTTGGTTGCGAGTTTGTGATTAAAGTTCGCAGCGCTGTCCCCGCTGCTGTCACTGAATGTGTGGGACTCCCCGCTGCTGTCACTGAATCTGTGGAACTCGTGCGTTGTGCAGGGTTGCCAGATTTAAATAACTTTTCCCACCCCAAACCAGTTGTAAACCCGTCCAAAATCGCATACCCCCGCCCCCAACGTTCACAGCTCCACCCCCTACGTCACCAGCTCCACCCTTCGTCACCAGCTCCACCCCCTACGCCATTAACCACGCCCCCGCGCCGCGAAAACCACAGCCGAAGAACAAAACAAAATCTGCCCAACCGAACGCGAAGCCGCCCAAAAAACCGCGACCTGCAGCAGTTGAAAAATTCCCGCAGCGGGTCGCGGAAAGCCGCCCAATTGGGCGGGAAAACCGCCCATCTGGGCAACCTTGGCGTTCCCTGCCCCGCCCTCTACGTCATCGCGTTTTGACGCGAGGGCAGAGTTACACTGACTGCAGGCCCGTCCTGCCCTGTGCGTCATCGTGTTTTGACGCGAGGGCGGAGCTACACTGACTGCAGGCCAAACCGGATATCTCGGGCGCCTCAAGTTTCCGACTTGAGGCTTCATTGGAACGTTGGAGGTGCCTTTTATACATATAGATATTGGAGGCTGTTCCATTTAAGTTAGATATGGAGAAGGAACCCAGGGCAGAAACACTGAACATCCTCCAATTCCTCGATCCAACCAAGGAAGCTGTGACAGTACCCATTCACAGAATCCTCAAGGAAATATAAATGAGAATTTTGGAGACTCTCCCCCCCCCCCCCCCCCCCCCCCCCCCCAAACACACACACTATTCTATACATTCTATTATTAAGAATGGTTTGACTTGATGCACAGAGTTCAGAAGGTTCCGGGATTGAGAAGCAGCAGCTTCCTTACTGTTCCATGCTGGTCAAATCCCCACTCAAAAGGGCTAAGAGCTCCAGGTCGCACACTTTGGTACCCTAGGGAGGGAGATTAGGATATTGAATCTTTTGGAAGACATTTTTTCAAAATGCTATGCTTACTTCTTGCATACCTTCTTACTAGCTCATTATTGGCATGTATGTGCAAAACACTGTGAGCAAAATGCAGGGGTTTGCGGACTGTCTCCCAAAGGGGAAAGCCAGGCAATTCCTTTCACTAGTGGGCAAAGCATCCTGTATTTTCGAGATGACATTGAGAGTATCTGCTATGGATATGGCTTTGAGCGTCAAATCTCAGGTACAATATAGAGGGAAAGATGCTGACGTCCCATGCCCTGGAGACAGTCTCTGTGGAGATAAAAATTTAAGAAGCTGATTCTGTCATCAAGCAGTGCAGTGATACTTTGAAGAAAACTTCTGGCCCACCCTCCTCATCTTCTAGGACATGTCAGAGTAGAGGGTTAAGGAAATTTATTACTGTCCTAGGCATAAGGTCTCCTCTCTCTCGCTCATCCCAGACAAAGCAGGGATCTCATATAAGAGCAGGGACCCATTCCAATATGGCCACAGGAGCAGGCTGCAGAGCTTTACCAGTTGGCCAGTAAGCAGCTGGAGTGTAGGAAATATCTGGCCAGGGACGCATACGTTTCTTTTGATATTGCATCCAAGCTCTCCACCATGGGTGTAGGGATGCATAGACTCTAATGGCTAAGTATCTCTAACCTAGAACCAGCAGTTCATGAGAGGTTGGTGGATGTATCTTGCCAAGGAGACAGTCTTTTTGGGAACAAGGTGACCTCAAAAAGAAACATACTGACAACCTCCAACTGCTTCCTCTTCATCTAGGAGGTTTTGGAGTGGGCATGGGTGGTGACCATACTACTCTGAGGCATAGGTTTCCTCCACCTCCTCGCTCTGCCCAGAATCCCCAGCCCAGCATTCTCACCATTTCTGGTCTCAGAAGTCCCAGCTGACTCCCCAATCGAAGCAAGGGGTGAGCTTTTGACTGGCTACAGGAGAGCATAGCTGCACTCAAAGTAACTATCCCAGACACCTTTGTAACCTTTGACCAGTGGGTTCTTTGGGTAGTCCATCTCGGTCACCCTGCATTAGTGTCAGATGTGAATACTGTTCAAAAATACTATCATGGAAGCCCAGGCCAGTTATATTACATGTATTAAAAAAGGAGGGAAGAAGGCCAAGTGACAGCCAGCATGGTTAAAAAGTGAGGTGAAGGAAGCTATTAGAGCTAAAAGAAAATCCTTCAGTACATGGAAGAAGGATCTGACCAAAAATAATAAGAAACAGCATAAGGAATGGCAAGTCAGTTGGAAAGCGCTGATAAGGAAGGCAAAGAGGGACTTTTGACAAAAAAGATTCCATTGGAGGCAAAAATACCTAGTAAAAGCTTTTGTAGGTATATTAAAAGCAAGAAGCCAGCAAAAGAATCAGTTGGATCACTAGATGACCAAGGAGAAAAAGGGGCACTCGGGGAAGACAAAGCCATAGCAGAGAGATTAAATGAATTTTTTGCTTCGGTCTTCACCGAGGAATATTTGGGAGAGATACCGGTGCCAGAAATAGTATTCAGAGCTGACGAGTCAGAGAAAATGAGTGAAATCTCTATAAACCTGGAAGATGTATTGATGCTGTTTGACAAATTGAAGAGTAGCAATTCGCCTGGACCAGATGGAATTCATCTCAGAGTACTGATAGAATAGAAAAATGAACTTGCAGAACTATTGTTGTAATATGTAATTTATCTTTAAAATTGAGCATGGTACCGGAATATTGGAGGGTGGCCAATGTAACGCTGACTTTAAAAACAAAAAACAAGGCTCCAGAAGTGATCCAGGAAATTATAGAACAGTGAGCCTGACGTCAGTGCTAGGCAAAACGGTAGAGACTGTTATAAAGAACAAAATTACAGAGCATATTCAAAAGCATGGATTAATGAGACAAAGCCAACATGGATTTAGTGAAGGGAAATCTTACCTCACCAATCTACTACATTTCTTTGAAGGGGTAAGCAAACATGTAGATAAAGGTGAGCTGGTTGATATTGTGTATCTGGATTTTCAAAAGGCATTTAACAAAGTACCATATGAAAGATTCCAGAGGAAATTGGAGAGTCATGGGATAGGAAGTAGTGTTCTATTGTGGATTAAAAACTGGTTGTAAGATAGAAAACAGAGAGCAGGGTTAAATGGTCAATGGAGAAGGGTAGATAGTGGGGTTCCCCAGGGTCTGTGCTTGGACTGCTGCTTTTTAACATATTTATAAATGATCTAAAAATGGGAGTAACTATAGTGAGGTAATTCAATTTGCTGACGACACAAAGTTATTCAAAGTTGTTAAATCGCAAGAAGATTGTGAAAAATTACAAGAGAACCTTATGAGATTGGGAGACTGGGCATCCAAATGGCAGATGACATTTAATGTGAGCAAGTGCAAAGTGATACATGTGGGAAAGAGGAACCCGAACTATAGTTACGTGATGCAAGCTTCCACATTGAGTCACCGACCAGGAAACGGATCTAGGTGTCATCGTTGATGATACGTTCAAACTCTCTACTCAGTGTGTGGCGGCAGCTAAGAAAGCAAATAAAATGTTAGGCATTAATAGGAAACGAATGGAAAACAAAAATGAGGACGTTATAATGCCTTTGGATCGCTCCATGGTGCGACTGCACCTCGAATACTGTGTGCAATTCTGATCACCACATCTCAAAAATGATATAGTGGAATAGGAAAAGGTACAGAGAAGGGTGACGGAAATAATAAAGGGGATGGGACGACTTCCCTATGATGAAAGGCTAAAGTGGCTAGGGCTCCTCAGGTTAGAGAACAGATGGCTGAGGGGGAAATATGATAGAGGTCTATAAAATACTGAGTGTAGTGGAACAGGTAGAAATGAATTGCTTGTTTACCTTTCCAAAAATACTAGGACTAGGGGGCATGCAATGAAGCTAGTAAATTTAAAACAAATCAGAGAAATATATTTTTTCACTCAACATGTAATTAAACTCTGGAATTTAAAAAAAGGTTTGGATAGCTTCCTAAAGGATAAGTCCATAAGCTATTATTAAGAGCGAGTTAAAATCCACTGCCTATTTCTAGGATAAGAAGCATACAATGTATTTTACTGTTTTGGGATCTTGCCAGGTACTTGTAACCTGGATTGGCCACTGTTTGAAACAGGATGCTCGGCTTGAAGGACCTTCGGTCTGTCCCAGTATGGCAACACTTAAGTACTTATATACCACCAGTTTGCCCACCGAGAGCAAGTGGGTATTTGTAGAGGAAATCTCTGCCCTTCTACAGGCCAATGTGGTCGAACCATGCCACCAGGGGAAGAAGGGAAGGGTTTCTATTCCAGGTACTTCCTTGTGCCCAAGAAAAAGGGGGGATTTGTCCTATCCTAGACCTAAGAGCCCTGAACAAATTTCTGGTCAAAGAAAAGTTCATGATTTCCCTGGACACCCTTCTCCCCATGATTCAGGAAGAATATTGGCTTTGCTCTCTGGACTATCCACATTATGCTATACCCACATTTCGATACTTCCCAGTCACAGAAAGTATCTCAGATTCCAAACAGGGAAACACCACTACCAGTATTGCATTCTGCCATTTGGCTTCGTGAGAGCTCCCAGGGTATTCAACAAGTATCTAGCAGTAGTTCCATCATGTTGCACAGACTGGGGGTATACGTGGTTCCCTATGTGGATGATCTACTTATCAAGAGCACATTGCAGGAGAGAGCTAGAGTTAATGTGCCTAACTATTTGAGTGTTGGAGCTATTAGGGTTCGTGATCAACTACCCCAGGTCCCACCTTCTCCCAGTTTAGCGATTAGAGTACATAGGAGCCCTGTTCAATATATCACAGGCTCGGGCTTTTCTTCCCCAAGCGAGAGCAGAGACCTTGATAACACTAGCCTCACAGGTCACAGCTCAGCAAATGTTGAGATTAATGGGCTACATGGCACGTCTCCCTTTGACAGAGGTCCAGTGGAAAGTAACGGCAGCTGGTAATCTAGCAGATGTAATCCAGAGTCCTCCAGAGTTGACTCATGCCCTTCTCTGTTGGACAATTTGAACAAATTTCTGTGGCACTACCATTCCAAATTCCACCACCTCAGAAAATGCAAACAACGGATGCGTCCAACCAGGGATGCTTATGTGGATGGGCTTCACACCCAAGGAACTAGGTCTGCTCAGGAAACAGATCTCCATATCAACCTCCTCAAGCTGAGGGCCATTTGGAACGCTCTAAAGGCTTTTACAGATCGATTACAGAACCAAATTATTCTTATTCAAACGGACAACCAGGTTGCAATGTTCTCTGTGAACAAGCAGGGGGGCACAGGATCCTATCCCTTGTGTCAGGAAGCAGTAAGGATGTGGCAGTGGGCTCTCCTTCATGGAATGGTCCTAAGCCACATACCTAGCAGGAAAAGACAACTGCCTGGCGGACAGAATGAGCAAGGTTGTGCAACTGCACGTGTGATCTTCAATATGGGCATAACCTCAAGATCTTCCGAGAGTGGGGCACCCTCTCAATGAATCTTTTTGCAGCAAAGTTCACTAGTTCTGTTCGAGGCTCAAATCACACAGCAGACTAGCGTCAGATGCCTTTCTCCTACATTGCGGAAGGGGGGGGGGGGTCTTCTATATGCCTGTTCTCCAATACCTCTCCTAGAGAAGACTTTGCTGAAATTCAAGCAAGACAAAGAAACTGTGATCCTAATTGCTTCTTACTGGCCAAGGCAGATCTAGTTTCCTCTCCTTCTGGAGTTGTCCTTTGAAGATCCGTAGAGATTAGAATATTTTCTGACCCATATCACACAGAATGAGGTTTCCTTTCTGCATCCTAGCCTCCAATCTCTGGTCCTCACGGCTTCGATGTTGAGAGCATATAATTCGAATCCTTAGATTTGCCGGAGGGAGTCTCTCGTTTCTTGAGGCTTCCAGAAAAGACACCACTAAGAAGTGTTACTCGTTTAAGTGGAGGAGGTTTGCCATCTGGTGTGAGGGCAAGACCTTAGATCTCTTCACTAGCCCTACACAAAAACTGCTTCAATACCTCCTGCACCTTTTCTGAGTCTGGTTTGGAAACCAAATCTGTAAGGGCTCATCCAAGTGCAATTAGTGTTTATCACCTTGTAGGAGGAAGCCTATCCCTGTACAGCCTCTAGTTCACTTCATGAGGTTTGCTATTATCAAAGCCCTCTGTCAAACTTCCAACTGTCATGGGATCTTAACCGTTGTCCTCACCCAGCTGATGAGAGCTCCTGTTGAGACACTGGACTCCTGTCATCTGAAGTATTCAACCTGGAAAGTTGTGTTTTTGGTGGCAGTCACTTCAGCTTGCAAAGTCAGTGATCTTCAGGCCCTAATAGCTGATCCACCTTACACTAAGTTTCACAACAATAGAGTAGTTCTCCACACACACCCTTAGTTCCTTCCTAAGGTAGTATCGGAGTTTCATCAGTCAATGGTTCTACCAACATTTTTCCCAAAGCCACATGCCCATTCTGGCAAAAGTGTACTGCATACCTTAGATTGCAAGCGAGCCTTAGCCTTCTATCTGGAACAGACTTTTTGTCTCAGAAGGAGGTAGCCATCGGCAAATGCACAATTTCTAATTGGCTAGCAGATTGCATCTGTTTTACTTATGCCCAGACTGGGCTGACTCTAGTGGGTCATGTGAAGGCTCATAATGTCAGAGCCACGGCCCACTTGAGGTCACTTCCATCTCATTACTGCCTTGAGTGGGATACCTGACGTGGCAGCCGATTCAGACGGGCAGTCCTGCAGAATTTGTTCAGTGTCTAGAATCCAACTCCACCCCTCTAGTCCCAGTTTTCTTTGGCTTCAGGCTGCACCTTCACAACTAGTATATAAATAGTTTCACATTAATTGACTTTGAGGCTGCAACTTTTCGAGTCCCTATTGTCCTATCATTGTTTTTGGTGAGCCTGGTAGCTAGGGATTCCCAGCTGTGAGAATATATCTGGCCTGCTTGTCCTTGAAGAAAATGAAGTTACTCATCTGTAGTAGGTGTTCTCCGAGAACAGCAGGCCAAGTATTCTCACATATCCTCCCACCTCCCCTTGGAGTTGTATTCTTTAGCTATTTTATATGATTGAGGGACCCATTCTCGTGTCGGTTGGAAGGCACCAGCGCATGCATGATGGGACGCTGCTAGAAAATTCTACATTAATCTCGGAATTTGCACCAGGCTTCGTCGGATGATGTTACCCCGCTGTGAGAATACTTTGGTCTGTTGTCCTTGAAGAACTCCTGCTACAGGTGAGTAACTTCACTTTATCAACCATAGCATGCTCCTGTATCTCCTCTCTGTTCTTAAAGTTGAATATCATCGTTTCCGCTGAGATCTTAAGAGCTGCCATAGACAGTTTGTCTATGGTGGCTTCCAATGTTCAGCTGCTAGAGACCCAAGATAAATTACTGCTGAGGGCCTGTGTGGCACTATGGTGCCTGTTTTGAGTGGATCTTTCAACCGTGAGAACCTGTCCCAAATGTGGAGGAGAGAGAGTGGCTTTAGGAACTATGTTTTGGCTTTTCCCCCAGCTATAGGCCTTTGTGGGAAACTGGTATCAAAGATAAATAGGATTGTACTGCTTCTTGACATGGCAAGCTCCTGTCCTGTTGTTTGAGGATTTATCCATTCTGCCTGGCTAGGGTGAGGAAAAGATTTCTTCCTTTATTAAGGCATTTTTGATTGTAATCCTCTTTGTCCCCCTCTTATGCACAATGGAATGCACTGCTCTTTAATATGTTGCATTTGAGAGACAGAATATGGGGCATGGGGACTCTCCCAAGAGACTTAAATTTCAGCATTTGGGAACCTTATTCAAACACACTAGCTTGTAGACAACAAAGCCTTGTTCTGAATCGGTGAATATTTACATGTTTCTTTCTTGACATGATGTAACGTGATACAGAATCATTATTCGCCTTGGGTTGACTGCTTCCAAGGGGATAAGGGGGGTAGGGGGAAATTGAGACATTAACTGTTAGGGAGGTAGGCATGAGAGTAGGGTTTCAGGGGTTTACCATATTGTAAATGTTCAAGGTAATTGTATCTATGATCCCTCCTTTTTATAAATATGTTGTTAGTGGGTGAGAAAAGAAAAATACATGTCAGGTACAGTCTGTTTCCATTTTGTTGGAAAAGAATGCTAATGTATGTAATTGTTGGTTCATTGTATATTTTGTGACAAGGTGACAGAAGAGAGGGTAAAACAGTATACAAGTATAAACAAGAACAAGAAAAAAGCAACACTGGGCCTTCAGGTTGGAGGTAAATTAAAAGAAAAAAACAGAGCTTGTTAATGAACTGTACTGGCGGTTTTTTACCTATAGCTTCTACTGAAATACCACACTAACAATTGCCACGCGAGGGGCAAAATACCTTGTTCACCTGGTTTACTCCAATATATTGTGATCAAATCCATAAGAACACTTTGACCCCTGAGGCAGGCGTTTGTAAGCCGAAAAACACGGCCCGTGTCGGGTCACTTCTCAATAAAAGAACAGCATTTATCTCCAACTTGAAGGCCCAGTGTTGCTTTTTTCTTGTATATTTTGACACTCCTAAAGAAACAGTTGTATAAGCACTTGTTTTGTAACATCTTGACTGTATCCAGTAAAGGTAAGCATACAAAAATGAAATTTAATTTGTCTACTTCATTTTTTGTATGCAGCTATTTATTGCACATCTTTACTGAAGCAGGATGCCTCGAATGGTGCATCATTATAGGTCTTATTCTTCGAGAAACAGCAGTGATCAACCAGGTTTTTAACCTGATGCAGTTTCCTGAAGTTGCTGGAGAGATGCTTCCAAACATAAAAAGAGGACTACAAGCTGTAGACCGTTGGGCCGCTATGGACTGGTGAGTAACACGTTTCATCAGTTTTTTTTGTGTGTTTTTTTAAATTTTATTTTATTTTGCAAATTTACAATAAATTCAAGAACACATCTTGACACAGAAAAGATAATTGTATTCAAATGTCCATATTCTCAAAATGGTTAACATAAAATTCCAAAGAAAGGAAAATATAAGTTTCCCCGCACTGAACCTGCTATCGAGCGGGAAAGAGTGGGGTATAAATGCTACAAATAAATAAATATTACTTTTCATAGTATTCATCTTCAGTCCACAATTAGTTGGAGGCATATCACTTATATCTGTGGAAAAGCAAAAGAATAATTCTTCCTATAAAGAAACAGGAGGCTGAAAGGGAGCTCCAGGAATTTTTCTTCTTAAATTACAGAGTAGATGTAATTGTTGTTCTTGGTTCTACAGAAGGGGTCAAGGCTATTTTAGAATCTAAGAAAGAACTAAATTGTTTAGGATCAAAAAAACACATATTTAACAGAATTTAATGTTATCACACATCATCAGTTTTAAGAACAGATGATTTTGTGTGTTGTGGATGCTAGCTGGATGCAATACTGAACAACTTCCTATAAGAATTATAACTGTACTCAACTCCAGAGGGGTACTTTGCGTATGCATGGAGAGATGTTGGACAAAAGGTCGTTAAAGATGATTCAAAAACATTCTTTTCTTAGGTTGTTTTTTTTCTCTGAAGTTTTTCTCTAACTACACTATAAACTGAGGGAATTCTTTCATTGGCCCAGTGTCTCATAGAAACTATAGTTTTGTACTAAACATTAATGTAATTGCTTTTCATTTTTATATCTTCCAGTCCTGGGTATAAACCATTTTTAAACGTAATTAAACCTCAGCTACAGAAACTGTGTGAGGTGACCGAAGAACAAGTCCAACCTGAAGCCTTTCAGCCAACAAACACTTCTAAGACTATGGAACCTGCTAGCTCACGAGCAGAAGAAAGTCGCAGCTCTGCCAGCCATAGCACAAGCCCTCAGAGTGAGGCTGGCAACACCACCAGTCGGCACGAGGAGAGCATGTCAGTGTCAGAAGAAGAAGACACTTTCCAGGAAGGCAGTTACGACTGTACAGTGTCATAACAAGGCTTTGTGTGAGGACAGTATTAATGACATCACAGCTCACAACTATATATACTGTGAAATTATATCACACTGTAATGTGTGTATGCAAGAGGTGAGAGAGAGCTGTAGACATTTTTCAGGAAAGCATTAACTCTTCATATTGATGTTCTGAACTTTTTTTCACATTCATTGAATAAGAAATCCTTAACTTTTTGAACCTGTGAGAGAAGATCTTTCACTTCATATGTAACTATATGAACTGACCCAAACTTCCAATAATTCTGCTCTTGCTGTTTCTTCTCTCTCTTATTTTTATTATAAAGGTGCAGTGTAAAGTAATGATGCTGAGTATTGTACAAATAATATATAGAGAGAGTCTATTTTATAGTGGAGGACCTGACTGATAATTCCCAACTGAAGTTGTTTTTCCTGACCATCTTACTTCCCATACTGTAATGCAGAGATGACGAGCCTGTGGAGTACACTGATCATTGGTGTTTTAAGTGTAGCCACCCTCCACAGACACCATTTGCTTGTATTTAATCTTTTTTAATGTGACAAATTGAAAACATGGCAGCTTTGATATAAAGCAGATATTCTCCTTAGAAACGGTTAAACTTCCCATGTTGTATATAAAGTAGATAACTGAATGCCACTGTGCATCCACTAACCCACAGTACATTTTATATAGGTGATATTGAAACAAGATCTACCAAAGCCTCTGCATTGTGACTCTTGGTTAAGACCACCCACAGAAAGAAGTGCTGTATGTAGGATTTAAAATCTTGGGAAGCTACAAGGGAAATTTTAAAAAAAATACAAATTAACATGGAAATGTGGTAAGACACACTAACTTTTTGCCTAGTAATAGAGATGGACAGACCTTTTTTTTTTTTTTCTTTCTTGCAGCCCGTATCTGTAGCTCTCACCTGCACAATGGGGGGGGAGCTTGGTCAGGAAGCAGAGGGTTTCCTCAATAACTTCACTTGCCACCATGAAAAAAACCCACAACTTATATTCACCGCATAATCATAGTTTACAAATTCTTAGTTTTGTGCTTTTTTTTTTAAATGCTTATTATACTCCACAGAATTGTAGTTTTTTTTTTTTTTTATATTAAATGTACTGGCTACATAATAAAATACTGACTTCAGCATCCTTTTTCCCTGTTCCCAGTACTCTTTCTATTTAGACCCCAGAATAGTCCCTCCTACCCCTCAGGCTTTCTTCCTTCTAGGCCAGTCACCTCCAACAGGTTTCTGCTGAAGGGCTGCAGTTGTCTCCCTTTTCTTCTATCAGATAGCAGCAGCTAGTTCCTCCTTCTGAATCTGCATAGCAACATTTGATCCTCCCCCTCCCCCCTCCAAATCCCGACCCCTTGCAGGGTTGCAGTTAGCTTCCTCTTTTCTTTTTGCTGCAAGGCAACATAGCTTAGCTGGCTTTTCTGCCATGTGGTAAAACGAAGGGCCTGCAGCTCTGTGGCTGTCCCTCTTCACATCATGAAAGGCTCATAGTTCTGGCCCTTTGGTATGGTCAGTGTGAATGCGGATAGCTGTGGTGTTACAGCAGACTATATTGGTAACTTTATTCAATTAACGGATTCTATAGGACAAGCAGTTTAGGCCTATGGGCTGTAATTTGCCCATACAAGCCAAATAATATAGTGCATGGTACTGTCTGCATGGTACAATTTGGTATAACCTTAATATTCAGCTGTATTTATCTATTGCTTTAATATAGAAAGCATTTTGCAACAGGCTGGGAAAAAGCTTGTGTTTACCACATTCATTAGCATAACAAAAGAAACTGTTTTGAAAGTTTCTGGCCTGACACAAGTAAAGCTCTAATAATTCATAATACAAGCTTGTAAATATGTAATGTATGTGAATATTGCTGTTTTGCATTTGAGCTCATATCATAATTTGTTTGGCAGATCTGTGTAATTTGCCTAATAGCAAACGGTAAATAGGTGCACACCTCTGTCGGGTAGCAGTGTGGTTCAGCGATAGCATTATTCTAAAGAAACTGTCACAAAAGCATCAGTCCAAAAATCTGGCAGCAAAGTTGATTTTAAACATGCAACTCGGGCTTCTTATTTATTGCATTTGTAAATTTTCTTTTTTTTTTTTTTTTTTTGCTTTTCAGACCGAGAGGGTTTTTATGTAAATAATCTGTAATCATGTATTATTGCTATTTACAACTTGGCAATGTAAACAATGCATACTTCAAAACAAGTCATTTTCAAACGTTTTGTAATGTGTATACTTATAATTGAGACTGTGTTTTAATTTTCATACCAGTTAATGGAAAACTGGCTGCAAAAAATGCAGTGTAGTTGCTTCGAGGTACTTTACCCCATTTTGTTAATACTCTGTACCTATAACAGTATTACAATTTAAAAATTTGCCTTGTTTCTAATGTGCAATTTTGAACAAAAAGAATGCAACCTAATGCTCATTTTATACAAAACTATTTTTATAACAGAAATGTATTTGACTATTACATGGACCAAATTAGCATTTATGGCATTTAGACCACATCTTTCTGTGCCAGTCAGTGCAGTTCTTAGGAGTGAGTACAAAATGGTTGTAAAGGAGCTTGATGTGAACAGGGAATGGAAGGGGAAATATGAGCTGTTTGTACTAGGTGGTCAGCGTTTACAGTACAGGAAAATGACAGACTGCTTTCCTTTGTTTACTTGTACATTTCTGCTAAGAATCATATGTTTTAGGATTTTTTAGATTTTTAGTTCAGGGTTGAGCCCTTCAGAAGTATTTCTGTAGAATGAATTGGAAGTAACTCAGCTTTAGTAGATAATCTGTTTTAATTTCTGCAAATATCAGGACTGTTTTATATATTTACCATGACAAGTGCAATAATATGCTAGTAATAAAATGAACCATTTTGATGTGACTAATGGCTGGATTTTTTAATATCATTTGAGTCAAGTGAAATGAGAAGTAAAGCTTTGTTATTGATGTTCCTAGTGAGACCTTTAACATATTTTTGTAGCAGTGGCGTAGCCAGAAGGCAATTTTTGGGTGGGCCAACAGGTTGGATGGGTGGGCACTAGAGTTGCCAACTTTTTTGAAAAAGAAAAAAAACAGCAAACCTGATGCACCCATGCTCTGTCCCTACCCCACTCCCCATAACTTCAATGAGGGTTGCAGTGCAGGCTTCAGTGGCTGCAGGCCAATTTAGAGCTAAGGGAAGTACAATAGACTGCACTATTCAGCCCCACTGAGCCATGGTCCTCCAACACATATATGGTATTGAAGCCAAACACATTCTGCATCCAGAGAACCTCCTGGCCCTCCACCAACAATGGATACAGAGCACAGCAAGGACAATTCTCCATAAAACTCATCATATAAAGAAATTTTGTTTTCTAGTGTAATCTCAATTACAGACATATTATAAATTAACTTAAAAAAAATCTATAAAACAAAAGTCACTCAGAACCTTGAGCAAATCTACCATGCCAACACTAACTTCCAAAAACAAAGATCCTACCTATGAAAAAGAAGTGCCTTAAATATTATAGTAGGGCCCTAAAATACAAATACATTTATCAGGAAAGCTGAACAAGCCAAATTACTACAGAATGCTACATGGAAACTTCATGCCAACAGAATACCTCAGTCACACACCCAAGACACAAATGCCAAATACAGAATAAGTAACCACAAACTCTAGAAATATAAATTAAATGGAAACCCCAAGAAACTAGACCTTGCATGTAGTACAACACCAGAGAAACAAGAAAGAAAGGCATTTGCTCCTGTGCAAAATATAAAGATGGCACATGCCAGGGATGGTGTTAGGGGATGCAACTAGGGCAATTGTGCTTGGTTCCTTGGCCAGAGAAAGCCTGCATGCTGGAAGCTGAAGGCGTAGCCTGGTAATGGACTTTGGGGTCCTTTCTTAGATTTATTTCCTGGACCCCCAGCCATATTTACCATCAACTTTGGCAAGATGTACATTCCAAATCCAACATATTATTTTTTTTAATTTTTGTTACATTTGTACCCCGCCCTTTTCCCATTCATGGCAGGCTCTATGCAGCGGGCAATGGAGGGTTAAGTGACTTGCCCAGAGTCACAAGGAGCTGCCTGTGCTGGGAATTGAACTCAGTTCCTCAGGACCAAAGTCCACCACCCTAACCACTAGGCCACTCCTCCACTATTATATTCACAACATTAAAAATAAAATATTTTTTTTATACCTTTTTGTTGTCTGGTCATTTTTTCTCAAATCATATTGGTCCCAGTCTCTGGTTTCTGCTTCCCTCTGTCTTCTCTTAACTCACTTGCCAGGGTCTCCTATTTGACATTTCTTCTTTCTTCATGTCCATCATCCATCTCCCATCTCTGTTTTCCTATATTTCCTTGTTCATTATCTCCCCTGTGTTCATATCCCCTCATCTATCATCATTCCTCTGTGCATCTATGCACCCCATGCCCAGCATATCCCTTCTGCGTTCCTATTCTCTCCCTTGTCTGGTATCTCCCCCCCCCCCCCCCCCCGTGTCCATATACCCCCCTCTCCAGTGTCCAGCATTTTATCTCTATTCCATATCCCTGTCCCCCCCCCCCCCCCCCTTGGTCATGCATTACCCCTCTGTGCTCATGTGCCATCTCCATACAGCATCTCGCATTTGTGTCCCTGTCCCCATGCTCCCACCTAATGCCCATCAACTCCCTTCTGTATCTGTATACTTCCCTATGTCCCCTTTCTCCCTCCTCCACACCAATGTGTCCCTCCTCCTCTCTGATCCCACCCCCCAACCAGCTTCTCTTCCTCTCTTTCCTTCCCCTTATGCATCTGGCTCTTTCTCCCTGCATCTCGCTCCCTTCCCTCTGCATATCATCATCTGCATATCCAGCACCTCTCCTTCAGCCCCCCCCCCCCCCCACACACACACGTCCAGCATCTCTCTCCCTTTCATCCAGCCCCCTTACATGTTCAGCACCTCTTTCCCTTTCATCCAGCCCCCATACATGTCCAGCACCTCTCCCCTTCTCTTCAACCCTCTGCATATCCAGCACTTCTCCCCTTTCCCTCCACCCTCCCTGCATATCCAGCACCTCTCCCCTTCCTTCCACCCCCCTATATATCCAAAACCTCTCCCTTCCCTCCAACCTCCCCTCTGCAATCCAAAACCTTTCCCCTTCCTTCCAACCTCCCCTCTGCAAATCCCAAAACCTTTTTCCTTCCTTCCAACCTCCCCTCTGCAAATCCCAAAACCTCTTTCCTTCCTTCCAACCTCCCCTCTGCAAATCCCAAAACCTCTCCCCTTCCTTCCAACCTCCCCTCTGCAAATCCCAAAACCTCTATCCCTTCCCGCCAACCCTCCCCTCTGCAAATCCCAAAACCTCTATCCCTTCCCGCCAACCCTCTGCCCCTGGCAAGTCCAGCACCCTTCTGTTCCCTCCCCTCCCTGCCTCCCCTTACTGGGCCAGCACGCAGCACCCCACTGACTTCCTCTCCCACCCCTGCCGCAGCGCTTCATTTAATGTCGGCACTGCTGATACAGTTTCCACACCCGCGGCGGCGCTTTACACGTTACCTAACAGCAACGCTACAGATGCAGCGCTGACATCCGAGTCCGTCGTCCTGCTCCGGGGCCTTCCGCGTCCCGCCTCCGTAACAGGAAGTTACATCAGCGTGGAAGGCCCCGGAGCAGGATGTCGGACTCGGACGTCAGCGCTGCATCTGTAGCATTGGCTGTTAGGTAAAGTGTAAAGCGCCGCCACAGGGGGTGGGAAACTGTAACAGCAGCGCCGACAACATTAAATGAAGCACTGCGGCAGGGGTGGGAGACAGTCACGGTAAGAATCTGCTTCTGGGTGGGTGGGTGGGTGGGTGGGTGGGCGGGCGGGCCTGAGGCTAAACTGGGTGGGCCTGGGCCCATCCAGGCCCACCCGTAGCTACGCCCCTGTTTTGTAGTACAGAAGGTTGTACAATTCAAACTACTCTCCAACAAAGAGAAAAAAAATTAGGTGTTTATGTAACAGTTCATATAATTGAAAGTTCACAAAACTGATGGACCACTAAGGAGAGGAGGGAAGGATGTGAGAGATGGACTTTATGAAAGCAGGGGCGGAAAGGAGGGGTAAAAAATGCCAGACAGTGAGGAAGGGAGATGCTAGAGTGGCGAAAAAAGGGAGAGAGGGTCAGATAGACATGGCAAGGGGAGAAAGTTGCTGGATGAGAGGAAGTGTAAGAAAGCTCGGATGGAAGGAGAGAGACTTTGGACCAGTGGGGGGGGGGGGAGAGATGCAGTTCTATGGTGAAAGGGGTGGGAGGAGGGAGAAATGCTGGTCCTTGGGTAGAGGGTGCAAGAGAAAGAAACTACATGGAAAGACAGGGACAAGAGGTGATGCTGGCATTGGGGGGGGGGGGGGGACAGAGGGACACAGCAGATGCTGAACATGGGGAGAAGGATAGGGGACACGGGAGATGCTGGATGGGAAGATAGGGATGCAGAGGGGAATGATGGTGAACATGGAGAGAAAACTGGAAAGGACACCCTGTAAAGAGCAGAAGATGGATGGAAATTAGGGGTGGGAAAGGGGAACAGAAAAGAGAAAAGGACCAGGGGTTGTGGGGGGGGGGGGGGGGGGGGGAACAAACAGAACATGGGACTAGGGGTGGGGGAGGGAAGAAGGGGAACAGCAGAAAAGAGAAAGGGACTCTATGGGATAAGGATGGGAGAAGTAGAACGGCAGAAGATGACTGGGACTTGATGAATGAGTGGGAAAGTGTTGGGGCAGAACGGGGAATTGTGGATATGAGATGGAGTGGGAATTTCAAGGGGATAGTGAGGGCTTGGCAATTGGTAGGTATGAGTGTGGGGGGGTGTTGATGGGTTGGGAGTATGATATAAGCTGTGAAATGGGAGTAAGAAGGAAATGAAAAGGTTGAGACATGGTGTGATTGACCTGGGAGAGATGAGAGGCATTGAGAAGGGGTGGGAGTAATAGTGATGGGGATGGGTCTCTGAAGGGGCTGAGTGATAATGGAGATGGGGTTGAAAAGATGATGAAAGAGACAATAGGAGATGTTAAGAGATCAGACAAATGACTCGGAGGGCAAGGGGAGAAAGGAGAGACAGGAATTTGCTGAGGCTGGTGAGGGAGTAAGAGGCAGTATGGGAAGGTAAGTAATGGCTGAGAGAATGGAAATGGACTAGGGAGTTGGTGAAAGATGATGTGAATGGAGAGAGACAGCGATGGGAGTGCTGGAGAGGGGATGGGAAAAGCTAGTAGGTAGATGAGGTGAAAAGGACTACAGGGTGAGAGGGAGTATGAGGGTAAAATCAAATGAGCAGATATAAATGCAGAGAAGACACAAGTGTGGAAAAACATTTTTAAAAAGGTCAGTGCCAGACAAATAAAAGAGTGAAGATCTTTTGTGCACGAAAAAGGAGTGGGACTTCGGTGTGATCATAAGCTGGCCAAACAGGTAGGTAGAAAAGGCAACAACGAAAGCTAGAAGGATGCTTGTGTGCATAGGAAGAGGAATGGCCAGTAGAAAAAAAGGAGGTGATGAAACTTCATTTAGAATATTGTGTACAATTCTGGAGGCCACACCTTCAAGATATAAACAGATGGAGTTAGTCCAGAGGGTGGCTCCTAAAATGGTCAGTGGTCTTCATCATAAAACATATGGAGACAGAAAGATCTCAATATGTATACTTTATAGAGGCAGACCAAATTTCCAATTTCAATTATGGTGCAAAAACTAGCCCAAAATCATTTCTGCCCAGTTTCAGCTGAAAAGCTACGGCCATGGTTTCAGTTTTCAATGATACTAACTCTTTTTGGTGGAAGCCAAAAATGTGTGCCTTGTCCTGTTTGTCTCCCTCCCTCCCCTCCAAACAAGTTACCTCTTTCGTCCCCCCACCCCCCATTCACCTGTACATGCCCCCTTCAAGCCTGTCTTACATTCCCTGGTGGTCTAGAGTTGTAGTTGGGGCAGGAGTGACCTCAGTTGCTCCTGCCCTCAAAATGGCTGCCATGACTTCATGGCAATCTTGCAAGACTGCTGCAAGAGGTCACAGCAGCTTTTTGTTAGTAGAGCTGATATGGGCAAGAGCAACTGGGGATCACTCCTGCCCTGACTACACTAGAACACAAGGGACTGTAAGGTAGTTGGGGGGGGGGCACTCTTTGCATTCTTTTTTTTGTGTGTCTGTAATGTGATTGCAAGTAATGCAGTTATGATTTTGCATAGTAGTTTCTAAGGTAAATAGAGTGCTCCAAATAAATGCTTTTGATACAAAAGTCTACAAAGACTTTGTAAATTTGCGATGATATACTCCTTAGGAATTAGCCCCTTTCTAGAGATATGACATCAGCTGTTACTCCAAATGTGACGCAAAGTCAACCGTTGTAAAAGCACTGTGGCTAGTCCCTCATTACAAGAATGTATATGAGGGATAAGTAGCAAATATCCCCACGACGAACAGAGCACACATGAAGATAAAATAGTGTGGCCAATATGGTCATCCTTACTGTAATACAACCCCTTCCCACAATTCTAACTCTCCAAATCATAACCCTTCTCCCTACTAAAGTTCTCCCCCCCCCCCCCCCAAAAAAAAAAAAAAAAAACAAGTTGCATGGGTAAAGTCAAACAATCAGGTTACTATTATAGAATTACACAGCCAACCTATTACGAATGCCACGTCTCATTCTCATAGGCAGTGATGGAATATACACCTCCCAAATAGAAACAATTTTCATCTTCTAAGGGATGAGTGGGCATCTCTACCTTCCAATATCATAAGTTCGTACAGCTTATTCCTCCAATGCCAATAAGAGGGTGCGTCCATACCCACCCAGCATTGCAGGATACAGCGATTGGCAAGAATACAGGCTTTAGCCAGTAACAATTGCTCACCTTTAAGTAGTATATCGCAATCTGAATGTTTCCCAAGCAACAACCCAAGTGGTGAGATTGTAAGATTTTTCCCCAACAGATATGACAAATAACTATTTAAGACCAAAAGTGTTGTATCCTAGGACAACTCCAGATTGCATGAGCCAAGGTGTCCTCTCCCATACCACACTTGAGACAGGTTGGGGAGGAAGCAAGTGACATTCAAAATGCTTGTGTGTTAGAAAGGTAAACTCAGGTCAACGTTCAAAAGTGGCATTCTCTCACACTGGCCCAGCAAGAGAAAGAAGGAGCCCTGCCACACAATTGAAGGAACTCTGCATTAGTTATGTTTATGTCTAAGTCAGAGTTCCAACACCTAAATGTATCTAAATAAATCTGGGGGGCAAAGAGGGCAGAGATTTGTCTGTGTACCATAGAGAGGGATTGGTAGTCCATAGTCTCCACCTGAAAAAACTCCCTAAGCTTGCCAAATACCCTTCTAGTAAAATTATCTGCTCACAGGGAGGCCATATAATGTTCTGTTTGTATGCAAACTTCATGTTCCATACTCCCTTCCCCCCCCCCCCCCCCCCCCCCCCCCCCCCCCCCCCCCCCCCCCCCCCCCCCCCCCCCCGCAGGAAAATGCCCTCCTGGGTCGCAGCATGCCGTTTTCCTGAAGAATTTGATAAAGAAAATGGAAGCCCAACTGAGCCCATCTCTGGAAGATCGGTTATCCGTACCCGGCTGAAAGGTCCCATTACCCACAAGTTCCCACTTGTGGAAGATCAGTAGCAAAGGGATTACATCCCAAAAGCTGCATGAGCTTCCTCCAAGCCTCTTTCAGTGGACGTATTAAAACACTTTGTCCTATGGTTTCAGGAAGTGTGAGGGCAGGCGTGCATGCAGTACATTAAATGAATGAAAGGGCTCAACCAACGCCTGCTCCACGGCCAAAGGGGTGTAAGTGGATGTCTGGAGGAACCAGTCTCAGACATGGCGCAAAAGGCATGCCTGCGCGTACCACTGAAGATCAGAAAGATCCAGTCCCCCACTCCTCTAGGGACCATATAATTTATTCACTTGCAATTTGGATTTTTTAGTCCTCCAGCTAAATTTGACTAACCATCTATTAAGATAATAGGTAGTGTCTAAAGAACATATAGCCACTTAGGGAAGATATTCATATTAATTTAATTTGTCTGCTAATCGATAGAGGTAGGGCTTTCTAAATCTCCAATCTGCACCTCTTACAACTTAGAAGCTGTGATAAATTGGTGTGATATAACTGTCAGGGATTCGCCAAAAGTTGAATTCCAAGATAACACAAGCAAGCTTCTGTCCAATGGAGAGGAAACCTATCTCCCCAGGCAACAATCAGGGAGGCATCCATAGGCTGAGCCTCTGATTTGTATTTGTTTAATTTAAAGCCCAACAAGACATCTTGAGGGATCCAAGATGGCCACCTAGAGAGCTGTTGTACCAGACATGCTCAACTTGCTCTTTCAGAACGCTGCGAGAGGGCTTTGATTCCCTATCACTGTGGGGAAAAGGAGAGGGAAAACTCGAGTTAATCCCTCAACTCCGAGTGGAACCCACCTTCTACAGCAGCCGACACTCGAGCAATTTGGTATGGTCTCTGGCCCGAGTCAAACATCTTCCCCTGCTATCGGAGCTGGAACTAATGAGCTGGCCAACAGTGTAGACGGGGTTTCTTTCAGCCCTGTCACGCGCATCCCCCCCCCCCACAACCAAGAGGGTTGGAAGCTGGAGAAAGTCCTGTGTCACAGTTTCCCATAGAGGAACGGAGAGAGCAGGGAGGGAGGGAGGGAGGGAGCCTCTCTTCAGCAGTGTTAACATGGAGGGCAGAACCGTGGAAGAGCAGACTGTGAGTACACTGAGGCAAATTGCTAATGCCCCCCCCCCCCTCTGGTTTTTCAAGCGGAATGTGTTAAAAAACCTGCTGTGGTGACATTAGAGTCACTTTGGGATCAAACTGCTGCTTTGCATTCCTCTTTACAACAACAAACAATAAAGAACTCAGCTGAAATTAAGTTGTTATCTCAAGTTGCCCTCCAGCAAGCACAGACAACTAATCAACATACTTCTAAAATAGAACAATTGGGAGAGAAAATGCAATCTTTGGAAGTTATCAGTCAAACCTCAATTAGGGATAAAAATTATATGTTATGAAGTTTAGAATATCTTGAAAATAAATCAAGAAAACTTAATTTGAGATTCACAAACTTTCCAAGATCTCCCTTAATTTCCCCGATTGATATGGTGAAAAAATATCTGACTGAGGTATTAGGAATGCCAAGTGATTCCTTACCTCCTATTGTTCGGGTACAATATCTACAAACTAAATCAAATTTAGAGACTCTCCAACCGAACAGAGGAGAAGCGATGAACTTGACATCATTTCTTGAATCATCTTTGGAAGTAATTTCTCAGAGGTTAACTGCTTTGGTTGTTTTTGCTTTAGAAATGGACCGCGACGCAGTCTTAAGACTTTAATTTAGACATTTAGAATCTACTTTTTTTTGGATCTAAAATAAGAATAATCCCTGATATGGCTAGAGAGACCCAAAAAAGACGTAGTGCTTTTTTAGCACTACGTCAGAGGACTCTGGCACTTGGAGCAAACTGTATGTTAAAATTTCCTTGTATATGCAGAGTATTATATCAAGCCAAATCATTTCAGTTTTTTGATCCTAAACAGTTAGAGGAGTTTTTAGTTTCAAAAGAGGATGTGAATGTAGTAGTTGGATTACCAGACCATACTGTATGATATGCTTAGGGAAGGTTTACTTGGTAACAACAACCCCACTGTAAAAACTTTGTCCTTTTTTTTTTCCCCTGTTCTCTTCTTGGATCCTATTACTTTATATTTCTGGTCGAAGTAGAGTGTAAACATTTCAATTGTAAAAGATATTAGATATATTGTAAATTTTCTCATATTGTAATCTTCTCTTGTGAGTTGTTAAATTTGGATGAAAATTATAAATAAAATATTTAAAAAAAACTTTAAAGCCCAAGAAATTGCCATATTCCTCTATTGATTCCAAAAGGGTCAGGAGGGAGCACATCAGATCCACAAATGCAGCGACCTTGAATTCAAGAGGACCCAAGTATACTCTTTCATTATTTAAATTATTATATATGTTCTGGCTTGGATACTATTTGGGTGATTCTAAAGAATTTCCAGGCTCTGTTGGGTATGATGAAGATGCAGAGTTTTAATCAAGCTTGTGTGCAGAAGCTAGATTCTATAAGAAAGGAACCTGCAGTGGTTGTTTTCAAGTACAAAGTACTAGTCAGCTTATAGTGTTGGTAGGGAAAATGATGTTACAATGAAATGAAGTTTATATATTTAAAAATAATTTGAAGAAATGTATTGCTCAATTGTAATTTTCCAGAGCATATATAGTCCTCACATTCTGTAACATCCATATGCTTTTTTTATTCTGGATTATGCATTAGGCTAGTATAATGCCCGCAGTGTGGACTCCTTTACCCTATTCAGTAAGAATCGATATCATGCTTTGTCTTTAATCAGTTTTATATCTAAATGCAAACCAGAAAAACTTCTGAGTTCTACTTTCTCTTGTTACTTCTGCACAGTTTGGGTAAGCATAAAAAGCTGGTGGTAATCAAGAATTTTTTTTAAAGATGTTCTCACAAAATGTTTGTCTCAGAATTTATTTAACTAGATCTGTTTTGACTTGACAAGTCCTTGTTAAAATGGTTCTCCCAGTTGTCAACGAGAAGATCAGAAACAGCAACACAAATGATCATGGAACAATAAGTAGTATAGAGGACCAAAGGGGATGGGACTTGATATTCCGCCTTTCTATGATTACTGTCAAAGTGGTTTACACATTATGTACAGGTATTTTGTACCTGGAGCAATGGAGGTTTTATTGACTTGCTGAAACAAGGTGGAGCCAAAATTGCAAGGAAGCAAATTTATTCAAAGACCCAACAAGGCCCATGTTTTGGTGAATGCTTGTGTCAGGGGTCATTTAAACACACAAATTCCAGAATGAGGTTACAACATATTACATCTTCCTATGAGAATCCACAGTCACAATGGCAAAGTATCAACTTGCACTCTTTCGTACCCACTCCAGCAGCGGCAGTGGCTGGATGCACTCGCTGCATCAAAGTGAGCTGAAATCTGGGAAGTGTTTCTGGCATGACGACTGCTACCAGCCACTGCCGCCACTGGAGTGTGTGCTAGAGAGTACATGTTGATATATTGCCATTGTGACTGTAGACTCTCACAGGAAGATGTAATATGCTGTAACCTCATTCTGGTATTTATGTATTTAAATGACCCCTGACGCAGTCACTCACCAAAACAAGGGCCCTGTTGGGTCTTTAATACATTTGCTTCCTCAGAATTTTAGCTCTGCTTTGGTCTCCCAGTTGTCAGCCTGTGCTTATAGTTTCTAGGACTGGAGGATAACAGTTTCCTGTGGGTTTAGTAGAGGGCCTGCCAACTGCAAGCTCTGATAATCTCCAGTGGGCCTCTTTGGTTCACATTCACACAACCAATCTTTAGTTTTTGATTTCAGCTGTGGCTGAAACCAGGTTTTGCCTACAAATTTTGGCCAAAACTTAAAAAAAAAAAAAAAAAGCAGCTTCAGTCAGTCTCTGATACTTTGGAACAAAGGCTGAAGAGAGAAGATATGATAGCGACATTTAAATACCTATATGGCATGGAGGATGAAGGTGAAAGGGGACAGACTCAAAAGTAACCTGAAGAAATACTACTTTCATGGAAAGGGTGGCAAATTCATGAGATGGCCTTGTGGTGGAGATGAAAACAGTATCTGAATTCAAGAAAGCTTGGGGCAAGTACATAGGATCTCTAAGGGAGTGATAGGGAGAGTAGATGGCATGGATGGACAAACTGGATTGGCTACATAGTCTTTATCTCCCTATATTTTTCTCTGTTTATGTTTCTACGTTTAGAAAAGAAATGGAAAGGCAAACCTGGAAAATAATTTAGGAGAAGACTGGTACAAAGAAAGTGGAAAAGAGACTGGGATTAGCCCAATTAGGAGAAAAAATGCCCAGAAACAAAGGTAGAAATGAAAAATATTGAATAACTAGTAAAAAAGGCCCGTTTCCAAAACAAATGAAACGGGCGCTAGCATGTGTTTTTTGTTTTGTTTTGTTTTTCTGTTTGATATTAAGGGATATTTTTTTTTTTTTAAAGGAAAAGAGTTTTTTTTTTAAGTTGTAAAGTCTGTATGAGTGTTTGTGGTTTTGAGGGGGGTTGTGGGGGTCTATGGGTGTATGCTATTTTTTTGGGGGGGAGGGTGTTTGTGGGGTAGGGTTGTTCTGTATGAGTGTTTTGTGTTTTGGGGGGGGGATTATGGGAGTCTGTGGGTGTTTGTAAGAGAGAGATGTAGGTTTTTACTGTTTCAGTTTTTGTATTAAGGGGGTTTGGGGAGGGAGTGTGTGTGTATGAGTGTGAAAGCAAGATGTTGTCTGTCCATGGCATTGTGTGGCATTTTGGGTGGTGGGCAGTTTGGTTGTATGTATGTGTGTTAGTGAGTGATGCTGATTGTCCATATTAATGTGGGGTTTTTTTTGTGGCTGGTAGGGGGTGATTCTCTGCGTGTGAGTGTGATACAGTAATCTTAATTCAGCAGGGCACTCTGATGTGGTATTTGTAGGCACTTGTATTTTTGTTGAAACCAGAGGGATCCGTTGCAGGCAGGCAGTAGGCGTAGATATGGTTTTTTTTTGAGTGTGGAATGTGGGTGGTGTTCTGTAGGGGGGGGGACGGGGCTGAGGGTGCATGTGTCTGGAGGTCTCCTTGTAGGCACTGATTTCATCTGGGCACTCAGGTGGGCTGTGATCCGTTTTTTTTTAGGGGGGGTTGGGTGCCGGAGGTTTCCGTTTGGGTGGGGGTTATTTTTTTTGGGGGGGGGGGTTGGTTTGGTTTTAGTGTGGAATGTGGGTGGCGTTCTGTAGGGGGGGGGGTGGGGCTGAGGGCGCATGTGTTTGGAAGTCTCTGTTGTAGGCACTGAACGCCGGCTTGGAGACTCACCGCATGAACAGCTTGCAGAGTAAGGTCCACAATGTAGTGGTTGTTTAGTGGCGTTCTTCATCCGCGCTTTCCTCGCGGTTGGTCCCCGTGCTGGTAGCTACCCCCTCCTCAGGAAGGGGCGGGACTCATGTGTGTTTGTTTGTTTTTTCCTGAACGCCGCTGCATTTTCTTCGCTGTCCCACTCCTGCTCCTCTGCAGCACCGGTCCCATTCAAAGGCTTGGTGGTTTCTAAGTCCATGTGAGTGTTTGGGAGGTGGAACCGTACTTTGTGTGCATCACCTGAGGCACAGCCAATCAGCAGCACATGGGCGGGGCAAACACTGATGTTCAAAAGTGGTCTCTGCCGCCTCACTTTAGAACGTTGGGAAAGTGAGGCTTCATTAGAATGTTGGAGGTGCGTTTTATATAGAGAGATTTTTAAAGATTGAGGCGGTATGTCTGCTTTGGGAAATATACATGTTTTGTATTTCACTGTTTTTTTTTTTTTTTTTTTTTTGCACAATATAGGGGAAAATGCATTTCTATTACCAGTATTGCACCACTTAGAGTCTGGCTTTCTTGAGTGGAAATGGGGGAAGGGGTGTCTCCATTTCAGTTTTTATATGCATGTTTTTGTATCAGGTATCAATCATGTTCAGCATGTGAAACTGAGGTGTCCTAGTTTCCCAGTAGTAGGTATATTAGTGCTGTAGGCCCAGTTAATTAGATTGTAAGCTCTGTGGAGCAGGGACTGTCTCTTCATGTTCAAGTGTACAGCGCTGCGTACATCTAGTAGCGCTTTAGAAATGATAAGTAGTAGTAAGTAGTAGTAGTAGTAGTGTAATATTTATAGCACTGGAGGAGTGGCCTAGTGGTTAGGGTGGTGGACTTTGGTCCTGGGAAACTGAGTTCGATTCCCACCTCAGGCACAAGCAGCTCCCTGTGACTCTGGGCCAGTCACTTAACCCTCCATTGCCCCATGTAAGCTGCATTGAGCATGCCATGAGTGAGAAAGCGCAGGGTACAAATGTAAAAAAAAAAATGCAGATGGGGCTGTTATGATTAGTAAATTTGCTATATATGTTTTGAATGTCTTTTTGCAGAGTTTGTTTTGCAAATGTGTCTGGGCCTGTTTGAACACAGGTTATTGGAACACAAAAATGCTCAAGATTAGTGGTTTCCACATCCTGCTCTACAGTCCCCAGGGCACACCCAGCCGGCCATGTTTTCAAGATAACCACAACGAATATGAACAAAACATTTGCACACACTGCCTCCTTGGTATGTAAATCTAGTCATGCATTGTGGATATCCTGAAATCTGACTGGCTGCATGTGCCCCCAAGAATTGTTTTGAGAAGCAATGCTGTAAAGTCACCACACAAACAAAAATCCAACTGATTTAAACAGTGTGTGGCAGTGATCACAATATTTTTTGTATAGTGAGTTGTAAGGGGGGGGGGGGGGGGATCCACAACTCAATAAAAGAAACACAGAAGTCATGGCTTAGCATCCCCCAAATAGGTGATATGGCATTTTTATGAGGAAAAGACCTCAGCAGTCTCATCCAGCTGCTTTTCATACCAGTACTCCGTATAGGTATCTGCAGTTGTTACCATTTTAGACTCCAATCTCATTCCTTGGTCAAAATCCTCCCTATAGTGATTTCTTTTCACCTTTGTTTTAACCATTTAGTAGTTTTTAATCTTTTTTTTTTTTTTTTTTGTCCATTATATGCCCAACAATAAACATTTGTCTTTGCAAAAATTCTCAAAACACTTCATAATTATTTCAAAACACTGAGCACTTTACAGCAAAACTCAAATCCCAAAGGAGGGGGGGGTCTCTGGTTCACCCTCAGGCTTCCTTAGGGGATTTTAAATCACACCACAGCATTACTTTTACATAGCAGCAAAAGGTGTACCAAATGGAATGAGAAAGAGAAGCTAGGGAAGGGTTTGCAGGCCAGGTATCATACCAGAAACAGGCAGCCCAACAAAGCATCTGCCATGGACTGTGAGGCTGCTACAACAGGAGATACATATAGATATAGCCCTATGAAAAGTCTCATAGCTGTGCACATATTTGCCAGTGTTCTGAGTTTACACCAAAACCATTGTTATCTCCCACCTGCAGCTGAGGTGCCATGCTTTGATTCTGAGGAGGGAGACAGCAGAACCATGAACTCACACAGTACACATGGAATCAGGCAAAGAGGGCAAGCTTCTTGTGCCATGGCCTTCCATGTTGAGGACCATGAGAAGCCTACAGAGGGTAGTGTTGGCAGGTGGTGGTAGCATGCATGAAGATGTTGCCAGGATCTCATCAGGTGTGCTGTGCAGCTGATATACCAGAACAAGGAGGTCATAGCACAAAGAGAGAGAAGCACCAGGCTTGCCTGTAGGAATAAGTACAAGAAAGTCAGGTAATGGTGTGCAAGATACACTCCATGAACGGTGGGATGCAGATCATATGCCAAAAGATGGGCAGTCTGCATAGGGCACTGGAGAACATAAGCAATGCCATAACTGGGACAGACCAAAGGTCCATCAAGCCCAGCATCCTGTTTCTAACAGTGGCCAATCCAGGTCACAAATACCTGGCAAGATCCCAAAACAGTACAATATATTTTACGCTGCATATCCTAGAAATAAGCAGTGGGGTCCATCTTAATAATGACTTATGGAATTTTCTTTTAGGAAGATATCCAAACCTTTTTTTAAACCCTGCTAAGCTAACCATATTTACCACATTCTCTGGCAACCAATTCGAGTTTAATTATATGTTGAGTGAAGAAATATTTTCTCCAATTTGTTTTAAACTTACTTTGTAGCATCATTGTGTGCCTCCTAGTATTTTTGGAAAGAGTAAACAAGCAATTCACATCTACCTGTTCCACTCCACTCATTATTTTATAGACTTCTAGCATATCTCCCCTCAACCATCTTTTCTCTAAGCTGCTTTAGCCTCTCAGGGAAGTCGTCCTATCCCCTTTATCACTTTCATCACCCTTTCTCTGTACCTTTTCTAATTTCACTGTATCTATTTTGAGATGCGGTGACCAGAATTGCACACAGTATTCGAGATGCAATCGCACCATGGAGCAATATATAAGCATTATAACATTCTCATTTTTGCTTTCCATTCTTTTCCTAATACTACCTATTTGCTTTCTTAGCCGCCACTGCACACTAAACAGAGGGTTTTGGTTTTAAAGTATTATCAGTGATACCTAGATCTTTTTCCTGATCGGTGACTCCTAATCTAGAACTTTGAACTACAAAACTATAGTTTGGGTTCCTCTTTCCTACATGCATCACTTTGCACTTGCTCACATTAAATGTCATCTGTCATTTGGATGCCCAGTCTCTTAAGGTCCTCTTTTTTTTCACACAATCATCTTTCAATTTAACAACTTGACTACCTCACTAGTTAGTCCTATCTCTAGATCATTTATAAATATGTTAAAAAGCAGCAGTCCCAGCACAGACTCCTGGGGAACCTCAGTATCTACCATTCTCTATTGAGAATACTGACCATTTAATCCTACACTCTGTTTTCTATCTTTTAACCAGTTTTTAATCCACAATAGAACACTACCTCCTAACCCATGACTCTCCAATTTCCTCTGCAGTCTTTTATGAGGTACTTTGTCAAATGCCTTTTGAACATCTAGCTACACAATATCAACCAGCTCACCTTTATCCACATTTGTTCACCCTTTCAAAGAAATGTAGTAGATTGGTGAGGCAAGATTTTCCTTCACTAAACCCATGTTGGCTTTGTCTCATTAATCCATGTCTATGTATATGCTCTGTAATTTTGTTCTTTATAATAGTCTCTATAATTTTGCCCAGCACCGACATCAGGCTCACCGGTCTGTAATTTCCCGGATCACCTCTAGAACCCTTTTTTAAAAAATTGGTGTTACACTGGCCACTCTCCAATCTTCTGGTCTAGAATTGTTCCCCCTCTTGTTGGTTGCTGAACCAACTGCTCCTTAAAGCAGTCCTTGATTTCATCAAGGAATTTTACTGCCCTGGTATTATGCCCTGATGTTACATTTACCCAATCAATATTGTGGTAATTGAAATCACCCATTATTGTGTTCCCAAGTTTATTAGCCTCCCTAATTTCTGATTCTGAATATTTCTGTTCATCCTGGACAGGTGGACAGTAGTACACTCTTATCACTATCATTTTCCCCTTTACACATTGAAATTCTATCCATAGGGCTTCCAAGATGTGTTTTGTGTGCAGCAGAATTTTTACTCTGTTCGATTCAAGGCCCTCCTTAACACATAATGCTATCCATCCATCAATTCGATCCACCCTATCACTGCGATATAATTTGTACCCTGGTATGACATTGACGCACTGGTTATTCTCCTTCCACCAGGTTTCAGAGATGCCTATTATATCTTTTTATTTAGTGCAATATATTCTAAATCTCCCATCTTATTTCTTAGACTTCTGGAATTTGCATATAGGTATTTCAAACTATGTTTGTTCCTATTTACAATTTACATAACAGTAGCCATACTGAGTCATACCAATGGTCCATCTAGCCCAGTATCCTGTTTTCCAAACAGCGGCCAAGCCACGTCACAAGTAACTGGCAGAAACCCAAATCGTGGCAACACTCCATACTAAAAACCCCAGGGCAAGCAGTTGCTTCCCATGTCTGTCTCAATAGCAGACTATGGACTTTTCCTTCAGGAATTTGTCCAAACCTTTTTAAAATCCAGGTACACTGACCACTGTTACCACATCCTCCAGCAAAGAGTTCCAGAGCTTAACTGTTCATTGAGTGAAAAAATATTTCCTGCTATTTGTTTAAAAAGTATTTCAATGTAACTTCCTCAAGTGTCCCCTACTCTTTGTACTCTTGGAACGAGTAAAAAATGTACTTCTACTCATTCTACACCACTCAGGATTTTGTAGTCCTCAATCATATCTCCCCCCTCACTGTCTCTTTTCCAAGCTGAAGAGCCCTAACCTCTTTAGCCTTTCCTCATACGAGAGAAGTTCCATCCCCGTTATCATTTTGGTTGCTCTTCTTTGAACCTTTCCTAATTCCGCTGTATGTTTTTTTGAGATAACCCAACCAGTACTGAATGCAATACTCAAGGTGCGGATGCACTATGGAGCGATACAAAGGCATAGTATTTTCGGTCTTATTCACCATCCCTTTCCTAATACTTCCTAGCATCCTGTTTGCTTTTTTGGCTGCAGCCGCATACTGAGCAAAAGATTTCGGTGTATTCTCTACACCACCACCCAGATCTTTTTCTTGAGTGCTGACTCTAAAGATGGACCGTAGCATCGGGTAACTATGAGTCAAATTATTCTTTCCAATGTGCATCACCTTGCGTTTGTTCATATTAAATTTCATCTGCCATCTGGATGCCCAGTCTTCCTGCAATATTTCACAATCTGCACATGTTTTTTGTATTGTCTGCAAATTTGATATCACTCGTTCTGATTTCCATATCATTTATAAATATGTTAAATTGTACCGGTCCCAGTACGGATAGATCCCTGCGGCATTCCACTGTTCACCCGCCTCCAGTGAGAGAAATGACCCTTTAACCCTACCCTCTGTTTTCTGTCCAATAACCAATTCCTAATCCACACCAGAATCTTGCCTTCTATCCCATGACTCCAATTTTCTCAGGAGTCTCACTCTAATGAGGAACTTCATCAAAAGGTTTCTGAAAATCTAGATACACTACATCAACCGGTTCACCTTTATCCACGTTTATGCACGCCTTCAAAGAAATGAAGCAAAGTGGTGAGGCAAGACTTCCCTCGGTTGAAACCATGCTCTGTCCAATTAAACTACGTTTGTCTATGTGTTTTGTAATGTTGTTCTTTATAATAATTTCTACTATTTTGCTACTGGAGTACTTGACCTACAAGGTCTCAGTTTTAGTGGTGGTCGCTTCTGCTTGCCGAGTCAGTGAGCTTTGGACCCTGGTGGCAGATCTGCCTTAGATGAAATTTCATCACAACAGGGTAGTTCTTCATACACACCATAAATCCCTCCCTAGACTGCTGTACAACTTCCATTGAAATCAGTTATATGTCCTATCATCATTCTGTCCCAAACCTCATGCCCATCCCGGTGAGAATACAGTCCACGTCTTAAGCTGCTCGCAAGCCTTAACTTTTTACCTAGAGAGGACTAAGCCCTTTTAGCAGTCCACTCAGCTTTTTGTCTCTTTTAATCCATACAGATCAGGGGAGACATTACTAAATGCACACTGTCCAATTGGCTTGTGGACTGCGTTTATTTTGCTTCTACACAGGCTGGGTTGACTGGAGAGTCATGTCATGGCTCACATTGTCAGAGCCATGGCTGTATCACTACCCCTACTGAGGTCAAATAAATTAGATTTATAAGGCTGCAGCATGGGCTTCTGTCTTCACATTCAAAGCTCACTTCTGCCTCGAGTATTGTTCCTGGTGTTTAGACAGACAGTTCTGCAGCGATTGTTTGGTGTCTAGAATCCAACTCCATCCTCCTAGGCCCATTCCAAGCTGCAATTTCAATGCCAGTATGTAGTTTCAGGTTATATGCTGTTCCTGGGACTCATCGAGAGTTTCTCTTGGCCTGTTACTGCTTTTAGCCTAGTAGCTAGGGATTCTCATTTGTGAGAAGCAATGTCCTGCTTGTCCTCAGAGAAAATGAAGTTACTTACCTGTAGCAGGTAGTCTCTGAGGACAAGCAGGATGTGTTCACATACCCTCCCACTTTTCCTAGGAGTGGTACTCCTTCAGCTATCATATTATACTGCTGGTCCCACAATCATGTGTTGGGCAGGAAGGCACCTGTGCTTGCACAGTGCAATGCGGTCAAAGGCCTCTTAAAGAGATATTATTCTGGACAGTGTTCACACCAAGCTCCATTGGATGATGTCACCCATGTCCTTCCGTCCTTGGAGAATACCTGCTACAGTAAAAAAAAAAATCACTGTTCCTTCCAGTGATGCCCTGCTGCTATGGATGCAAGCTCTCTTAGGGTGGTAGTACTTTCTCCCTGTGTCCATATTTCCTGTGCCTATACCTAAAGAAAAAGATGGCATGTGGGAACTTGCTCCTTTTGTTTTGTGAATTGAAGTGGTATATTATAAAAATGCACTTGGCTTTTTTATTACTACTTTTTCACAGAAAGGTATTGAATAATTAGAGAAGGGCTTCCTTCATGCAGAAGTTTTGTCCAGCATCAATCTAAATATGCCAACACTGTCCAGTTCAGAACACTATTAGCCACCAAGTAAATATAAAGTTAATTATGTTCAACAGAAAAAAAAGCTGTTGCCTCTGGCTGCTTGATATGTGAATATTGCATCAAGTATTACATATTAAGGGCATTTGCTTTAAACTTTGTTTTAATTCATTTATCCAGTCCTTAGGATCTACCGAGTCTGCCCAACAAGATAAATTCATTATACATGGTATGCGATACTTTATCTATGTATACCCAAGTTTGATTTGTCCTTGCCATTTTCAGGGCACTGTTGTTGAACTAAAATTTCTGAAGTTAACTTCAAAGCCCCTTAAAATTTACACACTAGCCCACCCATAGTTCTACTGCCTTTCCGTCTCCGGAAAAGGTTTGTTTGCAGATTAATACCTTTCAAATATTTGAACGTCTGTATCATGTCACCCTCGTTTCTCCTTTCCTCCAAAGTATGCATGGTCAGGTCAGCAAGTCTCTCCTCATACAGTTTGCAATGCAAATCCCATACCATTTTTGTAGCTGTTCTTTGCACTGCTTCCAGTCTTTTTACATCTTTAGCAAGATACAGCCTCCAAAACTGAACACAATACTTAAGTGGGGTCACACCACCTCCTTTCTTCTGCTGGGTATATCCCTCTCTATGCAGCCTTCTGGCCAAGGCCATCGCCTTATCGCATTGTTTCTTCACCTCGGACACCATCACCCCAAGGTCTCTCACCTGAGTCAAGCTTATTAATCTCTATTCCACTGCAACATCTAATTAATGCACTACTCTTTCTTGTGTGTGGTTTCCTGCACCACCTAAATACACCACTACAGCACAATATTTAATTTAAAAAAAAAAGCAGCCCTTTTAATGTAGCACACACAAAGCACAATATTTTTTCCCTATAAAAGACACCTAGGTCTAGAAAAGGACATTCATGTTGGAATGTTCACAATATGTACAGAAGCAGCAGTACAGTTGATGGCTGACACATTATGCATGGAGTAGAGGAATAGCTTAGTGTTTAGAGCTCTGGGCTTGCATCCAAAGGAGCCCAGTTCAAATCCCACTGCTACTCCATTGCCTCAGATACTAATTTAGATTGTGAGCTCTCCAGGGACAGGGAAATTCTTGGTGCAAGATCTAACTGACCCTGAGCTACTACTGAAAAAGGTATGAGTGAAATCCAAATAATAAAAATATTTATTTATAAAAGCACTATATTGCAGGTACTATAGAGTTAGGTTCAAACTTCTGATGCTTATTCATAGAGCTTACATTGAGGCATATTTTCAAAGCACTTTGGGAGGCTAAGTTCCATAGGTTTCTATGGAACTTTGGGAGGCTAAGTGCTTTGAAAATGAGCCTGATAGTAACATAGTAGATGACGGCAGAAAAAGACCTGCACGGTCCATCTAGTCTGCCCACGATAAACTCATATGTGTATACCTTACCTTGATTTGTACCTGTCTTTTTCAGGGCACAGACCGTATAAGTCTGTCCAGCAGTATTTCCCGCCTCCCAACCACCAGTCCCGCCTCCCATCACCGGCTCTGGCACAGACCCCGTATAAGTCTGCCCTCCCCTATTCTAGCCTCTCAACCACCAACCCCTCTTCCCCCCGCCACCCAATTTCAGCTAAGCTTCTGTGGATCCATTTCTTCTGCACAGGATTCCTTTATGCCTATCCCACGCATGTTTGAATTCCGTTACCATTTTCATGTCCACCACCTCCCTCGGGAGGGCATTCCAAGCGTTCACCACCCTCTCCGTGAAGAAATACTTCCTGACATCTTTCCTGAGTCTGCCCCCCTTCAATCTCATTTCATGTCCTCTTGTTCTACCGCCTTCCCATCTCCGGAAAAGATTCGTTTGCGGATTAATACTTTTCAAATATTTGAACGTCTGTATCACATCACCCCTGTTCCTCCAGAGTATACATGTTCAGGTCAGCAAGTCTCTCTTTATACGTCTTGGAACACAACTCCCATACCATCCTCGTAGCTTTTCTTTGTACCGCTTCCATTTTTTTAACATCCTTCGCAAGGTACGGCCTCCAAAACTGAACACAATACTCCAGGTGGGGCCTCACCAACATCTTATACAGGGGCATTAAAACCTCCTTTCTTCTGCCAGTCACACCTCTCTCTATACAGCCTAGCAACCTTCTCGCTACGGCCACCACCTTGTCGCAATGTTTCATCGCCTTCAGGTCCTCAGATACTATCACCCCCAAGATCCCTCTCCCCGTCCGTGTCTATCAGGCTCTCCCCACCTAACACATACGCCTCCCTTGGATTTCTACTCCCTAAGTGCATCACTTTGCATTTCTTCGCATTGAATTTTAATTGCCAAACGTTAGACCATTCTTCCAGCTTCTTCAGATCTTTTTATATGACTGAGGTGTTCTATCAACTGTCTCAGCAGAAACATGACAACCTGGTTTGCCAGCTCTGGTTAGACTGCATTATTCTGAAATCAGGGAAGTAGCATTTTCTATGTCCTGTTGTGAAATAAGCTGCCAGAAAAATTATGCCTTCCAGGTGTAACAACATATTTATTTTCATAAGCCTTTATAACTGGTGCTTGAAATGGCATATCTTATAAGAATGTGAAAGATTGTTTAGTAATATAATGTTCTGTTCCTTTTATGCATGTTTTATTGTAACCCACCTAGTTAACAGGCAGGCTAGAACCGAGACATGCACTAAGTGGAGAGAAGTATGTGTAGTATGGAAGCACAGATAGTGGAACAGAAATTTTACAAAATATCACATACCTGGTGAGCCAATTAAGAAACAGAGCTCTAACCCTAAACTTGTTGGGGTATTTTCTCACAAACTCTCCTCCCAAGCCCAAATCCAAATGAGAAGTCAGCCCACACTTCCACCTGACTCAAAGCATATATAAATGCTGAAAAATTTATTTTAGAGTACTGATGCATTGCCTTTGCAAATTACTGTGTCCCCCTATAAATCTGTGCATGCTGTGGTCATATTCCAAAACTGCTACTTATTTGTGTATGGCATTATGTTTTTACACATGCAAATATTCTAAAATCACCTCCATATTGTACAGATTTTTCTGTAGCAACAGTGCAGTAGAATTTATTTATACAATAGAATGCCCAGTAAATCACCCTCAGTACTCTAAGTAGTTTACTGTTTTAGAGGTACACTTCTTTTGTTCACATCAGTGAGGAAAATGTCCCAACTGAATAAAGAACCAGGCAATGGGTGTCTGTTAGAATAAAGGAGTTTCTTGGTATAACAATCCACATGCATTTTTCTTAAAGTAATTGCTTCTGGCACTCCTTCATTTTATTCTTGCACACACAGTAACAGATTTTAGAAAGAATGCACAATGACACAAAGGATAAAAACAAGTCTTACATGTATGCAACAGCACCGAGGCAAGCAGTCTCCAAACTGTATATAAATGCAACACTCATTTCTTCATTTGATTATGGTGCACACTGATTTCAGTTCTAATTACAAATTTCATCCTCAAAACATTATGCATTTTTTTTTTTAGCACAACATACAGCACCTGTTCCTTTGGATTTCCAGTTCAACTGAAGCCCACCTCTGTTGGGCTGCAGCATCATGAGCTTTCATTTAAAACCTGCCAGACATTGCAGAGTTGGTTCTTGGCTAAGAAACACAGATTCACTCACTCCTACACTTTAATGTGACCCAGTAGGTGTTACTGATAAGTAATAGCAGACACACGGCTAGGGGCTATGCTATAAATGCTATCTTCATAGCAGCTCTGGATCTGATAAGGCCCAGGACTTTAACCTGGAATCTTCTACACAGCCTCATACAACACTGCCTGCCAGCTTACCTACCTAGCTTTTACATTCAAGACGAAATTTTGTGAGAAAACACTTGCTAAAGGCAGAAGTAGTGGAGCTAGGGCTTAAAAAACTAAATATGGCATCCTGAACCACAGCTAACAGGCAAGTTCTCTGAGCAAAAATCAATTCAGGTTCTGAGTTCATTACCAAACAGTAACCACTTACATCCAGTCTTTCAGCATTTCACAACTAACTGCAGATCTGCAGCATAAGTGCACAATGAGGTTATGAGAAAGACAGTGCAATGTTTGAGGTTTAATACAGATTAAGAAAATTCCATACCCTTATCCAAAAGCTAAGCACGCTAAAAACATCTAATCAAAATAGCTACAACACAAGACTATAAAACAGAAAAGCCCAACTGCTCAGTGCTTTGTGAATTAGTGGGCAGCAGCCTTTCATGTTACCCACATTCCTATTCTTCACCAGAGCAGTACTTGGTATGGATCAAGATTTGACAATTAAGTAGGGAGCAGACCAGAAGTTACTAGTGTTTAGTTAAATGACTCCAACTCATATTGGTGTCTTCAAAATGTAACAGATTAGCCCCGTATAGCAAAATTCACAAAAAGTAAGTTCAAGAGCCAGCAAGTTAAGGCCAGAATTTCAGCTAATGATTTGCATATTGTGCAGTACCAAGAGGCAAATTCAGAGGTTATTACTCAAAAATAGCCCTCAGACCCTGAAGCAACAGGTAAGCCAAATTGTGCTTGTATATTTAAGACCTACTGGGAAGGCAAAGAAAGAAAACACAGCAGGTGAAAGTGTACTCTGCTCCCTGAGCTACAGCAGGTCATGACGTACAATCAATATTAAGTAGCAGGGGGATAATATGAAAAGTAAAACTGAAACCAGATGCGAGATACAGACCGAAAAGGTTCAAATGTGGCTATTTTAATAAATCTAGAAAATATAAAGCATAAATCTCTTTTTAGGTGGTACTGCATCCCTTTCCTGTTAAAAGTATTGCATATAAAAATCAAATGGTAGCCTGAACTGGGAACAAATGCAGAGGTAGTAGTGAAAGCCCAAAATGGTCAAGAGTTAACTATCAGTGATATATAGTGACCACACATGCCCACTCGATTCTAGAACAATCTCTAGTCTCTGAGGCTACTAGTCAAGGAGTGGCACTGCAATGACTGCTTTATATTTAAAAACAGGAAAAAAAAACCAATGAAAACACAGGAGGGAAATCAAACCATTGATTACATTTCATTATCAACCACTGAGCAACTTTTGTTTCTGTATTTTTTCATCAAAATTAATTGGTTCTAAGGTAAGACACTTTTCCCTCCCTGTAGGTCTGGGAAGCAGAGAGGTTAAAACTTACAATATTGCTGTGTGGAAAAAGGGTGTTTCTCTACTTAATGAATGTATACTTCTTTCCAGGAGAGTAATAGTGGCTACTCATTCAAGAATACAGATAATATAGCCCCAGAGCCTGAATGAACCACTACAAGAATAAACATCTATGAGAGGAATAAATAATAGAGCCCTTCCCCTCACTTGTCCCAATAATGCAATTATTTATGGCCCCTTTCAAGTTATTTTTTTCACAGGTTAAAAGCAGCATTTTTCCGTCATCCATAGGAGTATAGTGTATTTTCTGTGACAAAATTCAGATCACATTGGTATGTTGTTCTTTGTAATGTCCACCCAGCCATTAAAAGACAAAAAGATCATAGGTGCAAACCCAAGAGGAAGGAAAGATCCACTCAGGAAGTTTTTGCTCCAGGGCCTCCAACTGAGGTGAATACTGGTCTTTGCCAAAAAGATAATGGGAGGCTACAGCAACTGCTATTATCCCAGTCAAGTCCTCCTTGTTGACCTGAAAGAGAGGATTACACATACAGGTTAATATCACTCATTTTTTTTTCTCATCTTTATATACAAAATGCAGCATGCTAGAACAGACAGGATGTGAAAAAGTGGACAAGGAGGTCTAGTACCACGACACTGAAGCAACAGCTAAGTAAGTGAAGTGTGAAAGAATGTGAAAATAGATGTAAAGTACTACTACTACTTAACATTTCTAAAGCGCTACCAGGGTCACGCAGCGCTGTACAATTTAACAAGAAGGACAGTCCCTGCTCAAAGGAGCTTACAATCTAAAGGACAAAGTATGCAGACAATCAAATTGGGCAGTCTAGGTTTCCTGAATACAGGTAAATGGTTATGTGCCGAAAGCTACATTGAAGAGGTGGGCTTTGAGCAAGGATTTGAAGATGGGCAAGGAGGGGGCTTGGCGTATGGGCTCGGGAAGTTTATTCCAAGCATAGGGTGAGGCGAGGCAGAAAGGGCGGAGCCTGGAGTTGGCGGTGGTGGAGAAGGGTACTGAGAGGAGGGATTTGTCCTGTGAGCGGAGATTACGGGTAGGAGCGTAAGGGGAGATGAGAGTAATGAGGGGCTGCAGATTGAGTGCATCTGTAGGTTAGTAGGAGAAGCTTGAACTGTATGCAGTATCTGATCGGGAGCCAGTGAAGTGACCAAATCAACTATGAGTGTTGGCATTATGGTACCCTTCAATCTTTATGTATGATCACTGGAACTGGGGTCCAGTCAAACACTTTCCCCAGAGGAATTCTCCTAGCTACCACTTTTCAACCAGTGTCAACAATCTGCTGATACAATGACACAATGGTAGTACTGAAAAGACACACAAAACTAAAATGCCAGAGAAAATATTTACAAAATCTTTCAATATATTAAAGGTTACATAACTGTAAAATGATTTCAAGTGGACTTTGTATTATTACAAAAAACCCATACAAATTTCATATTTCATAGATACTCTCTTTACTGCATATTCAAGATATACCATAAACTTCTGCATCAACTCATTACTGTGTTACACTGTTTCAGTTTTTGAATGTTACTCTTTGAACATAAATATATGTAAGCCTGGTGCTGAAAATCTGCTGCATTTCTGCATTCCATTGGGGAAGGGGGCCCAGTAATTGATGTGACTTTAAGTCTGAATGGCATGGCCTAGCAATTCTGATGTTTCTGGACATACTCTTGGGAGCACATGGCTGAGACAGAAAACAGAGTAACAGTTATGCAGCAGTGGCAGAGAGAGAACTGGTAGCAAGGGAAGAAAAAGCAGAAGAGGGCTATCTGTTGTAGCAAGGGGAAGTGCAACACAATACTTAGAACAGCAGAATTAGCGAACAAGTGCTGAAAACAAAGAAGTAACATTAATCTGGCTTTTCCAATCAACAAAAAGGTATACAAAAGCAGATTTTATAAAAGCTGGAATGCAACACTTCACTGACTGCCAGAGGGTTCCAGCAGCTGTTACTCAGTGCTGTATAATGCCAGTGCATATTTATTTATTTATAGTAAACATGCCAGTTTCAAAAGGGAAGGAAACGGGCGCTAGCAAGGCCATCCCCCACCCTCTCCTCGCTGTTCCAGACTCTGCCCTCCCTCCGTTTTCACCCCCCCCTTCCACGACCCTGTCGACCCCCCTTCTCGGCAAAAACCGTCCCCCGCCGCCGTCCAGTGCCTGTGCTGACGGGGGACCCCAACCCCCGTCAGCCGAAGTCCTGTGCTGCCCTTCGCGGCATTGCTTCTTCAATGATTTTGTGTTCAAGTTCCTCTGCGTGTGTCTGACGTCAGACGCACGCAGAGGAACTTGAACCGAAGAGCACTGAAGAAGCAACGCTGCGAAGGCCAGCACAGGACTTCGGCTGATGGGGGTTGGGGTCCCCCGTCAGCACAGGTACTGGACTGCGGTGGGGGACGGTTTTCGCCGAGAATGGGGGTCGACAGGGTCGCGGAAGGGGGGTCCAGTGGGCTGTAACACGAGGGGGGGGGGGTTTGTTGTATGGAGGGAGGGTGGAGTGTGGAACTCGGGGGCGAGGGGGGGGTCTGTGTTGCCCTGCTCCTGCCACTTGCTCCGACACAGTGGCAGGGAGCGGCGCAATGACAGCTGATTTCCAGGCAGGGGGAGGAGTGTTTCCCTACTCCTCCCCTTGCTTTGGTATCAGCTGTCACTGACGTCAGTGCGTGCCTGCCTAGCAGACCACCTCTGAGGGAGGCACGGTCCCAGGCACATTCGAACGTTGGAGGTGAGAATTATTATATAGGAATTGCTACTTGTATCCCACATTATCCAAATACAAATACATTTATTCAGCTCTATGTGGCTTACATAAGTAATAAACAGTAAAATGGGTTAGGCCGAATGCTGGCATTTTCTCTTACATCTAATCTTCTTCCCAGTTGCTAAAGTACCTCAGTCATTTATGGCCCCTATTCACATTCTCTTCCTAGCCCTTTCCCTTCCTAATCTTTTCCCTCACTCCCTACCTCTCTCCGCTACAGGAACTCACTGCCCATCCATCGACTTCATCACCTCACCTTCTCTCCTACCCTCTTCGCTTCTAATCTCCGCCTCTTTCTTCCGTCCATTTTGCCTTCCCCATTCCACCTAAATACCTCTCGCCTTTGACGCCTTCATGGCCACACCTCTCCAACTCTCCTCCGCTCTCTTTTACTCCTTCTCTTACTCTCAGCCGGTGACATCAATCCCAATCCTGGCCCCCCTCACCAACTATTATCCCAACTCTACAAATCTCACCGCGACCTCTCTAATCTCATCTCTATTTCTCTACTCCCCTCCTCTTCTCTGCCCTTCTCTTGCGCCCTATGGAATGCCCGCTCTATCTGTAACAAACTCGCCTATATCCAGGACCTCTTTATCTCACGTCACCTCCATCTGCTCGCCATAACAGAAACCTGGCTCTGCCCTGATGACTCTGCTTCAGTCGCAGCCCTGTGCCATGGCGGTTATCTATTTTCACATACTCCTCGCCCTGCTGGCCGAGGGGGCGGTGTTGGACTACTTCTCTCTCCCTCCTCCAGATTTCAACCCCTTCTTCCACCTCAATCTCACTGTTTTTCCTCCTTTAAAGTCCACTCTATCCGCCTTTTCTCTCCTCTGCCTCTTCGAATAGCGGTCATTTATCATCCCCCTGATAAGTCCCTTTCATCCTTTCTCAGTGACTTTGACGCCTGGCTTGCCTTCTTCCATGATCCTTCCTCCCCCTCTCTCATCCTTGGTGACTTTAATATTCCTGCTAATGATCCTTCCAACTCTTATATTTCCAAGTTTCTCGCTTTAACGTCCTCCTTTAATCTCCAACTATGCTCCACCTCCCCCACTCATCAAAATGGTCACTGTCTTGATCTCATCTTCTCCTCCAACTGTTCAGCCTCTAGTTTCCTTGCCTCTGATCTTCCCTCCTCTGATCACCATCTTATAACTTTCACACTTAAATCTCCTCCCTCCCAGTCCCGTCCTATCTTATCTAATTTATCTAGGAATCTTCACAATATTGACCCTTCATCTCTATCCTCCCATGTTTCAAACCTCCTCTCTACTGTGGCACCATCCACATCTATCAACGAGGCTGTTTCTTCTTACAACAATACTCTATCCTCTGCCTTAGACACTCTTGCACCTTTGATGACCCGCCCTGTAAGGCGTACAAAACCCCAACCTTGGCTGACTTCTAATATCCGCTACCTACGTTCCTGTACCCGCTCTGCCGAACCCCTCTGGCGGAAATCTCGGGCCCTTGCTGATTTCTTACACTTTAAGTTCATGCTGACCTCCTTCCAATCTGCTCTTTTACGTGCCAAACAGGACTATTATATCCAACTGACCAACTCTCTTGGCTCTAATCCTCGACTTCTCTTCACCACATTGAACTCTCTCCTCAAGGTGCCCCCTCCCCCAACTCCCCCTTCATTATCTCCTCAGACCCTTGCTGAATTCTTTCACAACAAGGTTCAAAAGATAAACCTTGCTTTCTCTACCTCACCACCTCTCCCTCCACTAGTCCGTTCCCCTCTCTCCTTCCCCTCATTCCCTTTCCTCCTTTCCTGAAGTTACTATTGAGGAAAATACACTTCTCCTTTCTTCCTCAAAATGTACCACCTGTTCCTCTGATCCCATTCCCACCCACCTTCTTAATGCCATCTCTCCTGCTCTTATTCCTTTATCTGTCACATTCTCAACCTCTCACTTTCCACTGCGACTGTCCCTGCTGCCTTTAAACATGCTGTGGTCACACCTCTCCTTAAGAAGCCTTCACTCGACCCTACTTGTCCCTCTAATTACCGACCCATTTCCCTCCTTCCTTTTCTCTCCAAATTACTTGAGCGTGCTGTTCACCGCCGCTGCCTTGATTTCTCTCCTCACATGCTATTCTTGACCCACTACAATCTGGTTTTCGCCCTCTCCACTCAACCGAAACTGCGCTTACTAAAGTCTCCAATGACTTATTACTGGCTAAATCCAGAGGTCAATATTCCATCCTCATTCTTCTTGATCTTTCCGCTGCTTTTGACACTGTCGATCACAGCATACTTCTCGATACCCTGTCCTCACTTGGATTCCAGGGCTCTGTCCTTTCCTGGTTCTCTTCCTACCTTTCCCTCCGCACCTTTAGTGTTCACTCTGGTGGATCCTCTTCTACTTCTATCCCTCTGCCTGTCGGCGTACCTCAGGATTCTGTTCTTGGTCCCCTCCTCTTTTCTATCTACACTTCTTCCCTTGGTTCATTAACCTCATCCCATGGCTTTTCCTACCATCTCTATTGCTGACTCCCCCCAAATCTACCTTTCTACCCCTGATATCTCACCTTGCATCCAAACCAAAGTTTCAGGGTGCTTGTCTGACATTGCTGTCTGGATGTCTCAACGCCACCTGAAATTAAATATGACCAAAACCGAGCTTCTCATTTTTCCCCCCAAACCCACCTCCCCGCTCCCCCCGTTTTCTGTTGTTGGCTCTCTCATTCTCCCTGTCTCCTCAGCTCGAAACCTTGGGGTCATCTTTGACTCTTCTCTCTCCTTCTCTGCTCATATCCAGCAGATTGCCAAGACCTGCCGTTTCTTTCTTTACAACATCCGTAAAATCCGCCCCTTTCTTTCCGAGCACTCTACCAAAACCCTCATCCACACCCTTGTCACCTCTCGTTTAGACCACTGCAATCTGCTTCTTGCTGGCCTCCCACTTAGTCACCTCTCCCCTCTCCAGTCGGTTCAAAACTCTGCTGCCCGTCTCGTCTTCCGCCAGGGTCGCTTTACTCATACTACCCCTCTCCTCAAGACCCTTCACTGGCTCCCTATCTGTTTTCGCATCCTGTTCAAACTTCTTCTACTAACCTATATATGTACTCACTCTGCTGCTCCCCAGTATCTCTCCATACTCGTCCTTCCCTACACCCCTTCCCGTGCACTCCGCTCCATGGATAAATCCTTCTTATCTGTTCCCTTCTCCACTACTGCCAACTCCAGACTTCGCGCCTTCTGTCTCACTGCACCCTACGCCTGGAATAAACTTCCTGAGCCCCTACGTCTTGCCCCATCCTTGGCCACCTTTAAATCTAGACTGAAAGCCCACCTCTTTAACATTGCTTTTGACTCGTAACCACTTGTAACCACTCGCCTCCACCTACCCTCCTCTCTTCCTTCCCGTTCACATTAATTGATTTGATTTGCTTACTTTATTTATTTTTTGTCTATTAGATTGTAAGCTCTTTGAGCAGGGACTGTCTTTCTTCTATGTTTGTGCAGCGCTGCCTACGCCTTGTAGCGCTGTAGAAATGCTAAATAGTAGTAGTAGTAATGTACAATACATGTTATAAAAACTGTAAGAGAAACATTCTTGAAAAAGTAGCAGCAATATGAAAGATCTTGGCTATAACAGATTTCAACATCTAGCAAAGGAATTTATTGAAAAGAAAACCTTGGCATATCTGCACCAAAAGCAGCAGCAGTAAGAGAGCTGTAAACAGGGGGTGTAAGAAGGAGGTTTAACGGACAGGAGATGGCAGAAGCATGCTTGCCCCATTATCTGGCCTAAAGCCAGTAGGCGGAACTTGCTGCCATACAAAGTAATGTATTTTGAGTGTATCAAGATGACAGCTGCTGCGTAGGAAAGCAATTAAACCTCCTTGGGTGTAGACTGTTTCAGCCTTGTCACGTGATGCTGCCTCTCGTCAAGCCTCCTTGGTCAGTTATTAGCCATGGGCCAATTTCTTTAAATAGTAAAGTGACAACAGCAAGAGAATATTAGTAAGTTATATAAAACAGTATCTATTTTGCAGTAAAACTGTCCCATATACGTGCCCAAAGGGGCATGCCACACCCCTTTGGGAGCCACACAGGAGCCAAGAGCAGGAAATTATCACCTACAGTATCCAGATAGGGAAGCAGAAAGGTGGAATAAAAAACAGTAGCTGCCACTAAATGGACCAGGAATAACATGTATAGAATGTTTGTATGTTTCTACGTTTGGGAAGATTGCCAGGTGCCCTGGGCCTGGATTGGCCGCTGTCGTGGACAGGATGCTGGGCTCGATGGACCCTTGGTCTTTTCCCAGTGTGGCATTACTTATGTACTTATGTACAATGTATCAATATTTGCAAGTATTATCTGCCCCTACATCCTCTGAAACTCGTTACAACCTCTCCAGAAGTCTCCTTGTCTCTGGGTGGGAGAACTCCAGCCCCTCAGCCTATTTCTACTAACTCTGAGGTTGTAAAAATTCCCTCAGAAGTAGGAACTGATAATCTCCCCAAGACTTTGAGGCCAGACTCCAAAGAGCAGTCCACAAAACTGACTCTCTCCTGTAGCACCAACTCCTGAACCAGTACAAATGATTTCTACTACACCTAGTATATCTACAGAAGAGCCTTCACAAGGCTCTAAAATAAACATTAGAATCCATATGTTATTATTTGATATTTTATTTATATCCCGCATTAGTCCAAGTAGAACTCAGGTGCTATGTGGCTTACAGAAAGGGAAATGAGACTTGATATACCGCCTGAGGTTTTTTGCAACTACATTCAAAGCGGTTTACATATATTCAGGTACTTATTCTGTACCAGGGGCAACGGAGGGTTAAGTGACTTGCCCAGAGTCACAAGGAGCTGCAGTGGGAATCGAACTCAGTTCACAGGATCAAAGTCCACTGCACTAACCACTAGGCCACTCCTCCACTACAATTAGAAAAGCATGAACATGTTCAAAATATATTAACTGGTATACTTAGTCTCCATCTCTCCTTGCCAATTTTGGACACAGACTATAGAAGTCTGCCTGGCCCGTCCTACTTCCCAACTACTGGCATTGCCGAAGACCATTCCAGCCTTGAACCTGCTCTGTTTAAGCCACTTACAGTACCCAGACCGAAGAATTCTACCTGGCATTGGTCATACTTCCCAACCTCTGAAGCTGCTGTCAAAGCTCACTCCAGTTATGAGTTTAGCTTTAATTAGATTCCACTCTTTTTCTATATAGTGTTCCTCTGTGTTTATCCCACGCATTCTTAAATTCTGTTACTGTTTTCATCTTCACAACCTCCCGCAGGAAGGCATTCCAGGCATGCACCACCCTTTGTGTGGAAAAGTATTTCCTGACATTGCTCTAAGTCTCCAACTAATCAATGAAGCCCTTGCACCCTCTTAAACCACCCGTCCACTAATAACTGCTGATAGCTAACATGTCACTAAAATTACAGTACACAGTTATACTGTAACTGTGTACTGTCCTAATAACTGCCAGTTTGCTGCACTTCAACAGTATGAAGTTTATAGGGATCTGTAGCAATCTGGCTTGTTCAGTTTTTGAAGTAGGTATATTCATTTTCTAGAGCGTGTTGCAGAGTTCTGGTCTCGACTGACCTTTGTACAGTTTTGTATTACTTTATAATATACCTAGTACTGAGAGGGTTCATGTTGCTGCTATTGAGAGCCAGAAACCAAAGTCAAGTAATGTGCTATCTCTCACTGTTACCAATAACCTACCCTTCAATTATGGGCTGCTCATGTCTTTGTCAGTGGGCAAACTTACAAAATCAGCAAGGGATCAAATACTTATTTCCCCCACTGTAGTTCTGCTCTGCATCTATTGTTGACTGAGGGGAAATGCTTGTGCATGCAGAATATATGTTTACAATTAACACCATGATAGGCCAGTGTACAGAGACCTAGGTTACATAATTAACTACTACAATTTTTCCCCAAGTATAACCAGTGATTGCACAGTTTTCTCTTTTTGGATACTGAAGTGGTCATCAACGTAATCCAGGAGTTGATTGCCTGCAGAATGGCCTGGTCTATACCTTTTAGCTTGTTGCATCCCAGAGATCTAGATATACCCTGAGGCCTATCCTTTGGTTACAGAGGTTGGATGCTGGATTCCTCTAAACCAGTGGTTCCCAAACTTTCTCAGGTCACGGCATCCCTAGGCTACACATTTCTTCTCAAGTCTCGCCCCGGCCCCACCAGCATCGAGTCCTATCTTTGCTGGTGGGGATGCCTAAGCCCCACTAGCTGAAGAGGTCCACAGTCCGAGGTTCAAGCTCTATGCTACTTGCACAAGCAAATCTGTAGCATGAAGAGAGTTTATAAACAGCTTGAGAATCTGAAGGTGGACAAAGCTATGGGGCCGGATGGGATACATCCCAGAACAGTGAGGGAACTCAGAGAGGTCCTTGTGGAACCTCTTAAAAGATTTATTTAATAGATCTTTAGAGACGGGAGAGGTACCGTGAGATTGGAGATGAGCGGATGTGGTCCCTCTCCACAAAAGTGGAGGCAGGGAAGAAGTGGGAAACTACAGACTGGTAAGTCTCACGTCAGTGGTAGAAAAAATAATGGAGTCTTTGCTGAAAGAAAGGATAGTTAACTTTCTAGAAGCCAATGGGTTACAGGAGCCGAGGCAACATGGCTTTATCAAAGGAAAATCCTGTCAAACGAATCTTATTGACTTCTTTGGGTGACCAAAGAACTGGATGAAGGACGTGCACTACATGTAATCTACTTGGATTTCAGCAAAGCCTTTGATACGGTCCCCCACAGAAGACTCGTGAATAAGCAGAAGGGGTTGAACGTACGACCAAAAGTGGTGAACTGGATAGGAAACTGGTTGACCAACAGGTGGCAGAGAGTGGTGGTAAATGGAATCGGCTCAGAGGAAAGGAAGGTGAGCAGTGGAGTTCCTCAGGGGTCGGTGCCGGGGCCTATTTATGTATGAATATATGGTTGAATTACTTATTTGAAATGGTTTAATAAGCCTGTCAATATTGAAAAAGTCCAGGTTGACTTAGATGTATGTACATACACTACATAAGGAGGTGGAACATTTAATGTGCTATGATGGTTCCCTTGTGACACTACCACATATTCCTTTTGGGATATAATGGTTGGAACGGGTATGGACTGAGCACATTAATACACAATATAAAATTTTACTTTTTGGATCTCTGTATAGAGATGATAGTGATGATTTTTGCAAATTTATTTTGAGATTTAGTAGTGATTATTTAGACTCAAAAAGAATATTTGTTTGTTCTTCCGGTTGTTTAGCTAGTTAAAATTTAATGCCAAGAAGTGTAGAGTGGTGCACTTGGGGTGCAGAAACCCAAAAGAGAGAAACCGGATAGGAGGGGAGAGATTAGTAAGCTTGACTCAGGACAGAGACCTTGGGGTGTTGGTGTCTGAGGATCTAAAGGTGAAGAAAATGCAACAAGGTGACGGCCATAGCCAGAAGGATGCTAGGCTACATAGAGAAGGGTATAACCAGCAGAAGGTGTTGATGCCTCTCTACAAGTGGTTGGTGAGGCCCCACTTGGAGTATTGTGTTCAGTTTTGGAGGCCATATCTTGCTAAAGATATAAAAAGACTGGAAACAGTGCAAAGAAAAGCTACAAAAATGGTATGGGATTTATGTTGCAAACCGTACGAGGAGAGACTTGCCAACCTGAACATTTAAACCTTGGAGGAAAGGAGAAACAGGTGTGACATGATACAGACATTTAAATATTTGAAAGGTGCTAATGTATTAATAGAGTATTAATAGAACTAAAAAATGAACTTGCGGAGCTACTGTTAGAAATATGCAATCTGTCCCTAAAATCGAGTGTAGTACCGGAAGACTGGAGGGTAGCCAATGTTACTCCGATTTTTAAGAAGGGTTCCAGAGGAGATCCGGGAAATTATAGACCGGTGAGTCTGACGTCGGTGCCGGGCAAGATGGTGGAGGCTATTATTAAGAATAAAATTGCAGAGCATATACAAAAACATGGACTGATGAGACAAAGTCAGCACGGATTTAGTGAAGGGAAGTCTTGCCTCACCAATCTAATGCATTTTTTTGAGGGGGTAAGCAAACATGTGGACAATGGGGAGCCGGTTGATATTGTATATCTGGATTTTCAGAAGGCGTTTGACAAAGTGCCGCACGAAAGACTCCTGAAGAAATTGCAGAGTCATGGAATCGGAGGTAGGGTATTATTATGGATTAAGAACTGGTTGAAAGATAGGAAGCAGAGAGTAGGATTGCGTGGCCAGTATTCTCAGTGGAGGAGGGTAGTTAGTGGGGTCCCGCAGGGGTCTGTGCTGGGTCCGTTGCTTTTTAATGTATTTATAAATGACCTAGAGATGGGAATAACTAGTGAGGTAATTAAATTCGCCGATGACACAAAATTATTCAGGGTCGTCAAGTCGCAGGAGGAATGTGAACGATTACAGGAGGACCTTGCGAGACTGGGAGAATGGGCGTGCAAGTGGCAGATGAAGTTCAATGTTGACAAGTGCAAAGTGATGCATGTGGGTAAGAGGAACCCGAATTATAGCTACGTCTTGCAAGGTTCCGCGTTAGGAGTTATGGATCAAGAAAGGGATCTGGGTGTCGTCGTCGATGATACGCTGAAACCTTCTGCTCAGTGTGCTGCTGCGGCTAGGAAAGCGAATAGAATGTTGGGTGTTATTAGGAAGGGTATGGAGTCCAGGTGTGCGGATGTTATAATGCCGTTGTATCGCTCCATGGTGTGACCGCACCTGGAGTATTGTGTTCAGTACTGGTCTCCGTATCTCAAAAAAGATATAGTAGAATTGGAAAAGGTACAGCGAAGGGCGACGAAAATGATAGTGGGGATGGGACGACTTTCCTATGAAGAGAGGCTGAGAAGGCTAGGGCTTTTCAGCTTGGAGAAGAGACGGCTGAGGGGAGATATGATAGAAGTGTATAAAATAATGAGTGGAATGGATCGGGTGGATGTGAAGCGACTGTTCACGCTATCCAAAAATACTAGGACTAGAGGGCATGAGTTGAAGCTACAGTGTGGTAAATTTAAAACGAATCGGAGAAAACTTTTCTTCACCCAACGTGTAATTAGACTCTGGAATTCGTTGCCGGAGAACGTGGTACGGGTGGTTAGCTTGACGGAGTTTAAAAAGGGGTTAGATAGATTCCTAAAGGACAAGTCCATAGACCGCTATTAAATGGACTTGGAAAAATTCCGCATTTTTAGGTATAACTTGTCTGGAATGTTTTTACGTTTGGGGAGCGTGCCAGGTGCCCTTGACCTGGATTGGCCACTGTCGGTGACAGGATGCTGGGCTAGATGGACCTTTGGTCTTTCCCAGTATGGCACTACTTATGTACTTATGTACTAATCCGCAAACGAGCCTTTTCCGGAGACGGGAAGGCGGTAGAACTAGAGGACATGAATTGAGGTTGAAGGGGGGCAGACTCAGGAGTAATGTCAGGAAGTATTTTTTCACTAAGCGGGTGATGGATATGTGGAATGCCCTCCCGTGGGAGGTGGTGGAGATGAAAACGGTAATGGAATTCAAACATGCGTGGGATAAACACAAAGGAATCCTGTTTAGAAGGAATGGATCCACGGAATCTTAGCGGAAATTAGGTGGTGACGCCGGTAATTGGGAAGCAAAACAAGTTCTGGGCAGACTTCTATGGTCTACGCCCTGATCATGACTGAATATATATCGATGGGCTGGAGTGTAAATTTTAAGGGGTTTCGACGTTAGCTTCAGAACTTAGTACAAGAACAGTGCTGGGCAGACTTCTATGGTCTGTGTCCTGAGAATGGCAAGGACAAATCAAACTCAGGTATAAAGTATCACATACCATGTAAAATGAGTTTATCTTGTTGGGCAGACTGGATGGACCGTATAGGAGAGAGAGAGAGAATTTACAAACTGTGTTTGGGGCGTGGTAGTCATAGGCCATGAACTGTGTTTGGGCCTTGTCAGCCACAAGCCCATGTCAAGACTTTTTCCTCTGAATTAAAGAGACATTACCATTTTGTTCCTGACCCCGTGAATAGGTCTCAGGTTTACTGAATAAAATATTTACCCTTATTTTCACAACCTTGGCCGGCTGTGTTATTTGCAGGCCTAGCCTTAACCCTTGCTCACAGTAGGGTTAAGTGACTTGTCCGACATCACAAGCAGCTGCAGTGGGATTTGAATTAGGTTTCCCTGGTTTTCAGACCACTGCACTAACCATTAAACTACTCCTCCGCATGGTTTTACCAGACGCTAATAATCCCCTCTTATCCCCCATCAGGGGCTAAATTCCACTTGGATCTCTTCATGGAAGGGGCCCTAGGTGGTTCCTGAGACAATAATGAAGCTCTGAACTTCACAGGGAATGACAATCCTTCCCAGAGCCTTTCTTCCAGAAGCAGAATGCTTGAAGGATTTTACCACAAATTCAGGGGCAAATCTAGGAGAGATGGGTTTCCCCCTCAAGATGGGGACAACTGACATCCTGCCATAATGTCCAACCAACACAGACACCCCACCAGCAGACAACCTTGCGAAATACTTCAATGAGAAAATCGTAAAACTACGACTCACATTACCACTTAATACCACCGACTACGAAATCCCCGATGAATACCCAGCAGACCAAATCTGGACAAACTTCGATCTACTGACCGACGAAACCGTCACCCAAGCAATCAACAGATTTGCCAAATCCCACTGCAAACTGGACATATACCCCAACAACCTAATAAAATCCGCCTCTCAATGCTTCACAACAGACCTCACGTCACATCTAAACTACATGCTACAACATGGACTTTTCACTAAGGATAAAGGAAATATACTACTCACCCCAATACCTAAAGGTTCAAAGAAAAAATCAAATGACATAACCAACTACCGCCCGGTAGCATCCACCCCTCTGGCAGTCAAACTAATGGAAAGTATGGTAACCAAGCAACTTAACGACTATTTAAACAAATTCTCAATACTACATGAATCACAATCAGGATTTCGATCCAATCACAGCACCAAAACAGTACTAATCACCCTCCTACCAAATTCAAACAAACAATTGCAACTGGTAATAATGTACTTCTCTTACAGTTCGGCATGTCCAGCGCGTTTGACATGGTTAGCCACAAAATACTAATGAACATCCTAGAATACTTTGGTATTGGAGGAAACGTACTCAGATGGATCAATGGCTTCCTAACCGCAAGAACATACCAAGTGATATCAAATTTGAATACATCATTGCCATGGAAACCTGAATGCGGAGTACCCCAAGGATCACCGCTCTCACCAACCCTTTTTAACCTAATGATGACACCCCTAGCCAAATCGCTATCCAACCAAGGCCTCAATCCTTACATCTATGCAGACGATGTCACGATCTACATCCCGTTCCAACATGATATAACAGAAATCACAACTGAAAACAACCACAGTCTTCAAATAATGAAATCATGGGTGGATGCATTACAACTAAAGCTTAACGCAGAAAAAACACGTCTCATCCTCTCTTCACAATATAATATGAACAAACCCACCACTATAAACACCCCAGACTATACCCTTCCTGTTTCGGACAGCCTGAAAATTCTCGGAGTTACAATTGACCGAAATCTCACACTAGAAAGTCATGCAAAAAATACAACAAAGAAAATGTTCCATTCAATGTGGAAACTCAAAAGAGTGAAACCTTTCTTCCAAAGGGAAATATTCCGCAACCTAGTACAATCAATGGTGCTATGCCACCTAGATTATTGCAATGCCATCTACGCTGGATGCAAAGAACAAATCATTAAGAAACTCCAAACTGCCCAAAACACAGCAGCCAGACTCATATTTGGAAAAATGAAATACGAAAGCACCAAACCCCTAAGAGAAAAACTACACTGGCTCCCACTAAAAGAACAAATTGCGTTCAAAGTCTGCACCCTGATCCATAAAATCGTACACGGAGAAGCCCCGGCCTATATGTCAGACCTCATAGACCTTCCAACCAGGAACACAAAAAGGTCAGCACGCACATTCTTGAATCTCCACTACCCCAGTTGCAAAGGACTCAAATATAAATCAACTTATGCATCCAGCTTCTCCTACAGTGGAGGAAATAAGTATTTGATCCCTTGCTGATTTTGTAAGTTTGCCCACTGACAAAGACATGAGCAGCCCATAATTGAAGGGTAGGTTATTGGTAACAGTGAGAGATAGCACATCACAAATTAAATCCGGAAAATCACATTGTGGAAAGTATATGAATTTATTTGCATTCTGCAGAGGGAAATAAGTATTTGATCCCCCACCAACCAGTAAGAGATCTGGCCCCTACAGACCAGGTAGATGCTCCAAATCAACTCGTTACCTGCATGACAGACAGCTGTCGGCAATGGTCACCTGTATGAAAGACACCTGTCCACAGACTCAGTGAATCAGTCAGACTCTAACCTCTACAAAATGGCCAAGAGCAAGGAGCTGTCTAAGGATGTCAGGGACAAGATCATACACCTGCACAAGGCTGGAATGGGCTACAAAACCATCAGTAAGACGCTGGGCGAGAAGGAGACAACTGTTGGTGCCATAGTAAGAAAATGGAAGAAGTACAAATGACTGTCAATCGACAAAGATCTGGGGCTCCACGCAAAATCTCACCTCGTGGGGTATCCTTGATCATGAGGAAGGTTAGAAATCAGCCTACAACTACAAGGGGGGAACTTGTCAATGATCTCAAGGCAGCTGGGACCACTGTCACCACGAAAACCATTGGTAACACATTACGACATAACGGATTGCAATCCTGCAGTGCCCGCAAGGTCCCCCTGCTCCGGAAGGCACATGTGACGGCCCGTCTGAAGTTTGCCAGTGAGCACCTGGATGATGCCGAGAGTGATTGGGAGAAGGTGCTGTGGTCAGATGAGACAAAAATTGAGCTCTTTGGCATGAACTCAACTCGCCGTGTTTGGAGGAAGAGAAATGCTGCCTATGACCCAAAGAACACCGTCCCCACTGTCAAGCATGGAGGTGGAAATGTTATGTTTTGGGGGTGTTTGTCTGCTAAGGGCACAGGACTATTTCACCGCATCAATGGGAGAATGGATGGGGCCATGTACCGTACAATTCTGAGTGACAACCTCCTTCCCTCCGCCAGGGCCTTAAAAATGGGTCGTGGCTGGGTCTTCCAGCACGACAATGACCCAAAACATACAGCCAAGGCAACAAAGGAGTGGCTCAGGAAGAAGCACATTAGGGTCATGGAGTGGCCTAGCCAGTCACCAGACCTTAATCCCATTGAAAACTTATGGAGGGAGCTGAAGCTGCGAGTTGCCAAGCGACAGCCCAGAACTCTTAATGATTTAGAGATGATCTGCAAAGAGGAGTGGACCAAAATTCCTCCTGACATGTGTGCAAACCTCATCATCAACTACAGAAGACGTCTGACCGCTGTGCTTGCCAACAAGGGTTTTGCCACCAAGTATTAGGTCTTGTTTGCCAGAGGGATTAAATACTTATTTCCCTCTGCAGAATGCAAATAAATTCATATACTTTCCACAATGTGATTTTCCGGATTTAATTTGTGATGTGCTATCTCTCACTGTTACCAATAACCTACCCTTCAATTATGGGCTGCTCATGTCTTTGTCAGTGGGCAAACTTACAAAATCAGCAAGGGATCAAATACTTATTTCCTCCACTGTACATAAGCATGCAACTATGGAACGCACTACCAAATATCATAAAAACAATGCACGACTTAATCTTCCGAAAATTACTGAAAACTAACCTGTTCAAAAAGGCCACAATGACCCATCCTAAATACTAGACAAAGAAACTCTACCAGAACCAAACAAAACCGAACTCCCTACACTTGACTGCTTCATGTACTCAGTCAATAATGAATGTTATGCGTTACGCACTACCACTTATTTCCCATGCCGGAAATGAACTTTCTAAACTTGACTGTCCAATTTACTCTATCACTTATGAATTTTAATGCAATACCACTTTGTAATCTACTCTATAATTTATGAACTTTAATGCATTACCACTGTGTATTTCTCAGATCTGGAAATGGTGATCGCCATTACGGCATAATGTAAGCCACATTGAGCCTGCAAATAGGTGGGAAAATGTGGGATACAAATGCAACAAATAAATAATAATAATCCAAGCTTCTCAGCCTCTGTGCCAGCTATAAAAATTGCCTACAATAGTTGTTGTTTCTCCCAAAGACAATCTCTAGCACAGTCCCCAGTGCAGATCCTCTGCCCCCACCATAAGGATAAGGACTAGGGGAGAGAGGTCGCTCTTGCCTACACAGCCTATCTAGCTTAGCAGTAACACAGCATCCACCATTCCGAGTTGCTGCAGGCCTTGGGAGCCAGAACAGTGTTTTACCTTTTCTATGGTTCCTGCCATCTGCTGCAGAGGGCTCACCAAGAACACTGAACTAATCTGGCAAGGGAAAAGGAGCAGAAGTCTGGTTGATGCTTCCAGGCATGCTTCACTCTGGCTGAAAGGGTGCACAAATCTTCCTACATTGCTCAGACCTAGAGCTGGCTACTAACATTCAATCCCTGAACTCAGTTGGAAGAGAAACAATATCAGCCAGGCCATCACCCAAGGAGTCATGCTGTTCCACACTAGACCATGGGTCTCTCTATCTGCTGGAGACAGAGAATACTGGCAGGCTTCAGCTGCTGTCAGGGCTCTTATAGGAAGTAAGTGCAGCAAAAGTCTGCATCTGCTGAAAACAAGGCATAATCCCATGTCTGGAATTTTCTGGTAGGACGATAAAGTTGAAAAGATAGATGCCTGCAATTTCTGATACTGTATGTTGCAGCATGCTAAGCAACTATTGACTATCATGTGGATGATGATGGCCAATCTTTCTTTTCTGGGAATTTACAAAGTTGGCAGATCTCTGGCAGATTGGGACCCCCCCCCCCCCCCCCCCCCCCCAGAATGCACAACTGCCCACATGCCTTACTTTCAGATTACTTTCTATGGTGGTAGATTTACACCAAGGAAAAAGCATAAAGATAAAAAAGGAGAAATATCAGTGGTGGTGGGAAAGGGGACTTGATATACTTCCTTTCTGAGGTTTTTGCAACTACATTCAATGCGGTTTACATATATTCAGGTACTTATTTTGTACCAGGGGCAATGGAGGGTTAAGTGACTTGCCCAGAGTCACAAGGAGCTGCAGTGGGAATCAAACTCAGTTCCCCAGGATCAAAGTCCACTGCACTAACCACTAGGCTACTCCTCCACTCAACACCCTTTTATAATTCATTTAAATACAGTGTGCCACATTCATCTGACAGTTCCCAACTCTGGTCCCCTTCTCTCCATCCCAAAAAGGTCTGGATTTCAGGGTAATCAAAACATGTTAAACACAGATCTTGCAAAAAATGTATAGTGCTATCTCTCATGCATGTTTATTGTGTCTATCCTCCTGCGTCTCTTACCACTGAAAAAACAGGTTCCATGGATTTGGATTTAAATTTCTCACCTTTCCAAATTTTATCTCGATGCGCACTATTTCACATACAGTAGACAGCTCCTTGCCCCACAGGGCTTACACCCTACCTGAGTCCCTGCAGGGCAAAAATGACAGTTCCCACTAGAAAAAGCTGGATCTGACCCCTAGCTTCCCTGGTTCTCACCTTACTGCTTCAATCACTAGGCTACTCCTGACAGTCAAAAAAAAAAAAAAAAAAAAGAACTACAAAATACTATTATCTTTAGTTTGCATACAGGAACTTCACAACAGGTAACCGAAGTCATTTTCCTCATCTATGGATACATGATATCTAGTTTACAAACACCAAGCAAGTCTGCTTTAAAACACATTTGAAATGAATATTCAGAGGTTACTTGAATGCATTTAGTCCAAGAAATAGGGGTATTTTAAATATTTTGATTATGCTGAGAACCAAATCTATTTTCAAGTCCCAAGGAGTGGATCTGGAAACCTCTGTGTAAAAAAAAAAATAATAAATAAAAATATCCCCCAATTCTCCCCAACTAAAATCCACAACAAAGGATTGTGAACACTTATCAAACAAATAAATACAGATTTTGGCAACTCATGCAAGTGATAAACCAGTATTATGTACAAAGAGCACATGCCTCAATATTCCATAAATAATGTTCCTGAAAGAAAAAAAATTAGATCTTTCCCCATACCTTCAGTTCTATCCAGAATTGCCATGGTGGAGCCTGCAGCCCATGGGAATAAAATACAAAGTAATCTTCTCTGAAGCCAGCAACAGGGACTCCATCCCCCAGGGACCAGCTGGAAAGCAGCACTCCTTCATGAGCTCGCATATACAGAGACATGTGACTGGGACCTGAACAAGGAAAAACATCTTCATGCAAGAGATATACACAACCTGTGGCACAATGAAAAATGACAAGGTCTCCTGTCACTGCATTTCTCAGGTATGTAACACTTATGGAATATAAAACAGAGCAACTACAGTATGTACTAGAAAATAATGCAGTAAACTGATACTCAAAAAACAGCTTCTAGCAAATTAAGTCTTCACTGTGTGATAAAGAACTTTCTTTTAGAGAAAAAGCCCTCAGAAACCGTCAGCAGACTTGCCGACGGTTTTAAGCACTATTGCGTGATGAAGACTTTAAACGTAATAAGTGCTAGATTTCTATCATTGGGCAAAAAACTCCAAAGAGAATTGCTGATATGTTATATCTCTTATGTTTTCAATAATGTTACTTCTATGTCAAAAATACTCAAAGTAATCCTCTCAGCAGCATAACTTTGTAAAAGTAATGAAAAACTTAGCTTGTGACTGGTTTCACTTGGTTTGCTTGTAAATACAGCACTATTTTTCAACCGTTCGACGGGGGCCACCGTTTCACCCCGGTAACAGACTTCCTCAGGAACTCAGTGCTGAATAGCAAAATGCTGAGGGTCTAAAAGACACAAACATTGAGCTAGACATTCTGAAGTAAAAGAATTCACACATCACAACACACAAACCCGAAGGTACACTTACTTAGGGGGAGAGCGTTTTGATTCTTACAAAATGGCGTCTCAGCATCATACTGGGAGCACCTGATTTATATGTGCTCATCAATCAAATGGTTTAAAGTCCAATTAAACAAACTGACCTTTGTATAGAAGTTTTCCAATCTGTCAGTAAAAGACATACCAATCAATTGAGCTGTTCAACCCATGAGGCTCAATTGTGTTAAGGTTGAAAATCCACTGTGCTTCCCTTCTCTGTAGCAATAATTTACGGTTGCCACCTCTATTTAATTTGCCAATTTTATCGATTGCAAAGCACTTAAGGTCTTCAAATTTATGGTTATACTTTATAAAATGCTCTACAATAGGTTCTTTGCATTCCGAGACGCCATTTTGTAAGAATCAAAACGTTCTCCCCCTAAGTAAGTGTACCTTTGGGTTTGTGTATTGTGATGTGTGAATTCTTTTACTTCAGAATGTCTAGCTCAATGTTTGTGTCTTTTAGACCCTCAGCATTTTGCTATTCAGCACTGAGTTCCTAAGGAAGCCTGTTACCGGGGTGAAACGGTGGCCCCATCGAACGGTTTGAAAAATAGTGCTGTATTTACAAGCAAACCAAGTGAAACCAGTTTTTCATTACTTTTACAAAGTTATGCTGCTGAGAGGATTACTTTGAGTATTTTTGACATAGAAGTAACATTATTGAAAACATGTAACACTTATCCTTGGGCTTTGAGACATCATTGCACTGTTCTTTATTCTGCCCTGCCCTCACCTTGAAGAAAGGGGACAGACACTGCTTCAAAGCACACCAACAGGGCAGCAGCTTTATGCTATTAGCCATGAAGGCAATTAGAGACAAAACACAAAGCATCATCAACTCTTGCACTCATCGAACAGTTTTATCTGAACATGTAGTTACCAATGTTGCTTACCTGTAACAGATGTTTCCACAGACAGCAGGATTGATAAGGCATGCAAGTGGATCATCTGATGACAAACTGCTCTCCCAAATCCAGAACTTCAGGACAGAGATTTGAGTATATGTGGCACTTCTCGTGTGCGGCTGTCTCCTCACTTTTCAGTCAGTTGCAAAGCTTAAGTTGTTAGGCTATTGTCAGGATTGGGAGGAATTGCATGCATTATCAGTCCTACTGTCTATGGAAAAAACCTGCTACAGGTCAAGAGCATTTGAATGTTCTTAAAAGCAAGTGGGTTAACCCTCAATTTTTGCCAATTTGTGGCTTTTTGGATCTAGTGCACCAAGACATTAATATTTACCTGTAGACTAAGTTAAAAAGTCAATGAATTTAGCACATTTTTGCACGTGATTGAACAGGCTATCCTCATTGGCCACATGGACAACTAGGCCAAACACCTCAGGTGTGAAAAATGGGTTAGCCTAATTGTCCGTAAGACAATCCACTTTTTTTCTGAAAACAAGCAGAATTGAGGTAGGCACACAAATGGGCAACTCCGAAGCTCAAGTTTCATACTATTACAAAGGTTGTTAGCTCATAGGGACAGACTAAGCATCACTGCTTGCCCATAGAAACTGGTCTTTTACTTAAGCTTTTGCTGCACAATAATGTGCAGTAAAAGTATGATTAGAGATCACATAGCTGTTTTGCAGATGGAATCTAATAAGGCAGACTAGGAGTGCCTGTTGCTGCAGTAGCTCTAATCTGATGACACACAACTTTGGAGAAGTATAGTATACATGAAGCAAGCTAGTCTGCTACAGTCCTTTTTACAATTGGTATACCAGGTCTATGAGGATGAAAGGAGACAAAGTCAAATTTTCAAAATGGCTCAGGTCTTTTCTCTAGTAGTAGGCAACAGGCTCTCTACAGTCCAGAATATGGACTTTTTAGACAATCTGAATGGCGCTTTAGACTGAAGGGGGGAAGCAACATTTTTCCATTTCAGAGAAAAGGTGAAACCACTTTAGACAAGAACTTGGGATTTGTCTGAAGAACAACCTTGTGATGATGGAACTGTGTGTAGGGTTCATATTGTTACCGGTGTATGAAGTTCACTTACTCTTCTAGCTGAAATAATTGCTACAAGGAAGAGAACTTTCCCATTTAGAAACTAGAAGCAATTTCTAAAGGCTCAAAAAGAGACTTCATAAACAAAGTAAGTACCACATTTAGATCCTACAACAGGGGGCTTTTGTAATGGAGCAAACCTTTCATGAAACAAGTAACAATACAAGACTGTGATGCCAGGTGGTTATCCAGCAGAGCATGATAAGCAGGCTGCACACTGAGATGTACTCTAATAGATGAGGTTTGAAGGCCAAGATGATGTAAGTGACATAGATGCTGCAATGGAGCTAACAGGACATACAGTGGTGGAAATAAGTATTTGATCCCTTGCTGATTTTGTAAGTTTGCCCACTGACAAAGACATGAGCAGCCCATAATTGAAGGGTAGGTTATTGGTAACAGTGAGAGATAGCACATCACAAATTAAATCCGGAAAATCACATTGTGGAAAGTATATGAATTTATTTGCATTCTGCAGAGGGAAATAAGTATTTAATCCCTCTGGCAAACAAGACCTAATACTTGGTGGCAAAACCCTTGTTGGCAAGCACAGCGGTCAGACGTCTTCTGTAGTTGATGATGAGGTTTGCACACATGTCAGGAGGAATTTTGGTCCACTCCTCTTTGCAGATCATCTCTAAATCATTAAGAGTTCTGGGCTGTCGCTTGGCAACTCGCAGCTTCAGCTCCCTCCATAAGTTTTCAATGGGATTAAGGTCTGGTGACTGGCTAGGCCACTCCATGACCCTAATGTGCTTCTTCCTGAGCCACTCCTTTGTTGCCTTGGCTGTATGTTTTGGGTCATTGTCGTGCTGGAAGACCCAGCCACGACCCATTTTTAAGGCCCTGGCGGAGGGAAGGAGGTTGTCACTCAGAATTGTACGGTACATGGCCCCATCCATTCTCCCATTGATGCGGTGAAGTAGTCCTGTGCCCTTAGCAGACAAACACCCCCAAAACATAACATTTCCACCTCCATGCTTGACAGTGTGGACGGTGTTCTTTGGGTCATAGGCAGCATTTCTCTTCCTCCAAACACGGCGAGTTGAGTTCATGCCAAAGAGCTCAATTTTTGTCTCATCTGACCACAGCACCTTCTCCCAATCACTCTCGGCATCATCCAGGTGCTCACTGGCAAACTTCAGACGGGCCGTCACATGTGCCTTCCGGAGCAGGGGGACCTTGCGGGCACTGCAGGATTGCAATCCGTTATGTCGTAATGTGTTACCAATGGTTTTCGTGGTGACAGTGGTCCCAGCTGCCTTGAGATCATTGACAAGTTCCCCCCTTGTAGTTGTAGGCTGATTTCTAACCTTCCTCATGATCAAGGATACCCCACGAGGTGAGATTTTGCGTGGAGCCCCAGATCTTTGTCGATTGACAGTCATTTTGTACTTCTTCCATTTTCTTACTATGGCACCAACAGTTGTCTCCTTCTCGCCCAGCGTCTTACTGATGGTTTGTAGCCCATTCCAGCCTTGTGCAGGTGTATGATCTTGTCCCTGACATCCTTAGACAGCTCCTTGCTCTTGGCCATTTTGTAGAGGTTAGAGTCTGACTGATTCACTGAGTCTGTGGACAGGTGTCTTTCATACAGGTGACCATTGCCGACAGCTGTCTGTCATGCAGGTAATGAGTTGATTTGGAGCATCTACCTGGTCTGTAGGGGCCAGATCTCTTACTGGTTGGTGGGGGATCAAATACTTATTTCCCTCTGCAGAATGCAAATAAATTCATATACTTTCCACAATGTGATTTTCCGGATTTAATTTGTGATGTGCTATCTCTCACTGTTACCAATAACCTACCCTTCAATTATGGGCTGCTCATGTCTTTGTCAGTGGGCAAACTTACAAAATCAGCAAGGGATCAAATACTTATTTCCACCACTGTATGATAGGGTCTTGGCCATTAGAAACATAACAGATTGAAAATTTCTTACACTTAAAAGCATTGTTTGTCTAGAGAAAGGTTTTTGGGCAGCTATAAGAAAGTGTTGGATAGGCAGCAGAACACAAGAAACTAGACACTGACAATTCCCAGGCTCTGAAGGCGTACAGTCTTCCCATTGAGTTATTAGCGCTAGGAACTGGATTAATTTGTGAGGAGATTGAAAAAGCTAGCTTTTTCAAAAAGGAGTCAATTCTGTTGAGAATCACAGTACTCTTGGATGAGAGGAAGTGAAGAATAAGATAGAGTATCAACCAAATTCATGGAACCGCTAAGGCATCTGAACTAGTTGGGGGGGGGGGGGGGGGGGGGGGAAGAGAAGGTAGAATCAAATAGTAAAGAAGCACTTCTATTTTTTCTGCTGACGGTCAATCTGTCGTGTTCGCCACTCTTAAAAGAGGGAATGGAGAAGAGTTCTCCAAGGACCGCTCTGTTGGGTTTATCATGCAATTGAAACAAATCTCAAACATTTAGCTCATGTCTTTTTCCAAAGTGAGTTAATTCAACAGTGATGGAGCAGCACAACTAAATGAGTCACACAAGATAGGGGATGGGATCAGATATCCTGCCTCTCTATGGTTACAATCAATGTGGTTTACATATTATATGTAGGTACTTATTTTGTACCTGGGGCAATGGAGGGATAAGTGACTTGCCTAGAGTTACAAGGAGCTGCAGTGGGAATTGATCCTGATTCTCCTGGTTCTCAGGCTACTGCACTAACCAATAAGCTATTCCTCCAATCATAGTGTGGGGTAAAGGATACATACTGAAACCGGTAACCACTATTGTTCATGTAGAAGATTAGTTCCATGTTCATGTGTTTTAACACCATAAAGTAATCTTAATTGCAATCTTTCCATTTAATAATGTAGGATTCCTGCTGACAAAGAAAATTACAATAGTTGATTCTGCATATTCAGGTACAGTAGGTATTTTTCCTATCTCTAATGGGCTCACAGTGTAACCTTCCCTGTTTACTAAGCCGTGCGAGCGGCTGCCATGTGCTAATACAGACACTTTGAATGGGCTGTGTCAGCATTATCATGTGGCTTAGTAAACAGGGAAGTTTATACCTGAAGCAATGAAGGGTTAAGTGTCTTGCTCAAGGATGCAAGGTGCTACAGTGGGATTTGAACCAGGCTCCCCTCTAATTCTCAGCCCATGCTCTAACCATTAGGCTATTCCTCCACTCAGTTAACTGATTCTATAGACAGGGGATGTAGGTAGTCTGAATCTAGGTACAACTGGCCATAGGAAAGTCCTAGTCAGATTCTGGCTGCTTCTTGGCAAAGGTGTAGAGAGCCTGTACCCTTCATTTATTCACATAAAACATTGCCACTTGGTTGTCTATCTGAAGTACAAAGGAATCATGAAGCTGGAGAAGAAAATCTCACAAGGTACAGAAGATTGCTTTTGAGTTGTAAAGTGGTTGATATGAAGAGTTCTCATACATCTTACGCCGACTGAAGATAGCTGCTATTAGCACACTATATTGTCTCCCCATGGAATGTGCTTTTCTTTCAAGTTCCTCTTTGATATACCACCCTATAGACAAGCCTTCCAGTTTTACAACATAAATTAAGTAGCAAACATATTTAGAAAATAGGATTAGAGAGAAGTGAAATATAGTTTGCATATAGGAAAGGGAAGATAGAGAAGAGAAGAAAATCTCTTTGAGGCTACTCCCACAGGGCTCTGAACCTCTGAGTCCATGCTCCCCAGTACCAGCCATGAGAAGGGTAAAAAAATCAGCATTCAAGTGCTTTTTCAAAAGGTGTTTTTAAGAGACGTTTTAAATTTCTGATGTGATATTTCAAGACAGGATATTAGAAGCTTGTTCCTCAATAAAGGGCCTACAACACTATACAGATTCCCAGAATGTATCCAAGAAAACAAGACAAAATGATAGAATAACTAAGAGGTTCTCTTGGGATGAACAGTGTGTGTGAAGTGGAATAGAAAATGGTAGACCTGTGGGAGGGATACTACATACTAGTATCAGTTCCTTGTATATTACATAAAATTTAATGGGCGACCAGTGCTCTGCTTTTAGGAGTGGAGTGATGTGGTCAATTGTTTTTGCACCAGTGATCATTTTGACAGCAATATTTTGCATCAGCTGTAAATACCAAGTCTCTCTCATGCAAAGTCCTTTGAACAAGGTGTTTATTTTACTATTTTTTTTTTTATTTCTGCATTTGTTATACCGAAGGACATCATGGAGGTTTACAAAACTAAAATTGATAAAAACTGATTGAACAGTACACCACAACACAGACATAAGAAAGGGGATGAGTAGCACAAAAAAATACCTTAAAACAAACAAATATACAGAATCAAAGCAGAAACACAGGGAAGAAAAAAAAACCTATTTAACAAATGAATCACAAGCCTTTGTAAAAAAAAATGCACAAAGCTTCCCAAGTTTGCAATGTTTCATGTAGACTGATTTTAGCCAGTCTAAATGAAACTTTTTTTTTCCGTGCAATGCACAAAGGCTTTTGGCCACTGCATTACTGTGCAGGAAAGCAGTGTCCAAAAGTCCTATGCTAATGAGCTTGCTAGCATTATGAGTTCATTAGCTATTCCTTCCAATGCTAATGAGCTAATTAACAAATCCATGGAATACAGCTAAAAATTAAATGACAGCTCTGCAGCTGTCGCTGGGGTCCCGTGCTAAATTTTCCTGTCAGTGCCTGAGCCTGATTCCTGTCCGTACCTGAGCCAAAGTCAGCAGCACTCCAGTTTTCTGCGAGCCCGAGCCACCCTGGTGGTCCAGCATACTCCTCTCAATTTTCCCCCCATGTTAATAAAAAAATTCCTGGTATTCCAGTGGACCCCCTCCCGATCCCCTAAGAGCATCATTGCTGGTCCACCCCTAACCCAATCTGACTGAATGGGCCCCAGGCCAGGTCCCCTGGTGGCCATTAAAAGCCCTAGTCAGAGGAAGTGACGTTAGCCACCAAGATGGAAACCTGAACCGCTCCCGCTCTCACTTTTGAATGTGTCATTCTCACGCCATTGACATTTATTTTGGGGGCAGTTTAAACCCTTGCCATGTCCCAAAGGGTGAAATCTGGAGACAATAAGGAATCATTGCAACAATTTCAACAGATGACAGGTGATGAGACTTCGCAGCCCGCTTCCCCACCCCCTGTGCTAGGAAAGAAATGCAGAGTCCATGTTGTTTTACTTGCAGAAAAGATGGTTCAGGCTGTAAGTAGGCCTCAGGCTTACCAATGGTGAGAGACAGGGAAACACCCCTAAAGTAGGCAGGGATTGTAATGTATGTCTTAATAATCCTAGTCTAGATTCCTCCTCTTTGGGACATGGAGGAGACACTAGAGCTAGCCTTGCTTTAAATCCCTGTTGCCAGACTGAAACCTTATTGGTGTCTGGAGGAACTTTCATGAGCACCACAGGGATTACACCTTTTATTCCTCTCCCCACAATTTGTACACTCAGATTATATCTTTTTGGATACTTTTCTCCATCGCTCAGTAGGGAGGGTAACCATCGGGAACAGAACAATATGAGATCACACTGCTTGTTGATATTAGGGAAGAGCCAGTGGAGAGAGTCTAGACCCTCAACACTAGTCTGCATAAGGATGAGGAAGTGGTACGGCAGTATCGACAAACTCTGCATCAGTGTATATGAATGGATTGAATCCCATTTTTTCCAGTTTCCTGCTGAGTGGGACCATCATTATGTTAAACAGTATCGGTGATATTGGGAAGCCTTGTGGCACTCCGCAATCCGAGATCCAGGAGGCTGAGAGTTGGCTGGCCATCTTTACTAAGCATGACCTAGTTCTTATTAATCCATTGGACCAGGTTGCAACTACCCCGTTCATTCCCATGCTGTCAAGTAGGGTCATTAGTGTTGCGTGGTCTACCATATCGAAGGCACTCGACATGTCAAATTGTAGTAGTAGGATTCTCTGGCCTTGACTCTCAGCCTTCTGAATTTTGTTTTCAGTGTGGTGAAGACCGTTTCAGTGCTGTGTAGTGGTCCGAAGTCAGATTGTGATTTGTGAAGGATTAAGAAGTTTGTTAGATATTCCATTAGTTGTTGATCTACTAAGCCGTCCATTGTTTTGGTCAGTAGTGGTATTGAAGCCACAGGTCTATAATTTGTGAGTTTGTTGATCTTATTCATTGTGTTTTTGGGGACTGGGGGTCAGTATGATGTTGCCCTTGTCTGTAGGGAATTGACCACTTAGAAACATGTATTCGATGTGTTCTATGAGGCAGTCAATGAACCAGACAAGTAGTGGGACACTTGTCCAGTAGGTAGTTAGAATGTGCATATTTTGTTAGCATTGTTTTAACTGATTTGGTTGTCGGTATCATGAATTACATGCACATTGTCTGCTTCGATATGTTCGTTTCTGGTTTCATACTCACATTGTGTAGAAAGTCCATAATGGATGTGTGTGTTTTATCTAGATTTGAGTATAGGTTAGTTATTTTTTGTTCAAAGTGTTTAGCGAGTTCATTCACAGCTGGCGATGTTTCATTTGATGCTAGTAGCTTTTGGTGTTTAGTAAGTTATTCATGAGTTTGTATACTTTTTTGTGCTAATCTGATCTTGGCTCATGTATGTGCTATAGTATTCGGCTTTTGCTCTTTTTATCTTATGTTTTAACATTCGTATTGCTTTCCTCCATTCAGTTTAGTTTAAAGTCTGATTTGTTTTTGGCCCAGTTTCTTTCTAGTTTCCTACATTAGTTTTTTCATTTCTCACAGCTCATCATTGAACTATGGGTGGTGTGGTTGTTTCTTGCGTGTTATTTTCATTTTAAGTGGCGCTATTTTGTTCAGTGTCAACTAAAGAAGGCAACAGCAAGACAATGGGATCTGAATGAGCATGTCTCTGTGCTGATATAATGCAGGAAAAGAGAGAGGGCACCTTAGCCTCTAGTGGCAAAGGAACTTGGGTAAAACCTTTCACAAAATCAGCAAACATTATTTGTAGAAAAAAAAAAATAGAAATGCTCTGAAAGCTGGAGGGACACCAAAGATGAAAAGTCATTAATCACTGTAACCAACACTGGCATAGGTGGTGTAGGCTTTTGCACAAAGGACTCTGCAGAGGTAGGTTCATCTATACAGAACATGTCTTTTGCAACAGAAGAGTATTAACACTGCACTGCTGGTGTTGCATAGAAAACAAGTCTATGCGCCTCAGGAGTTTGTATTGGTATATATTTGCTTTGTCAGTGTTTTGGTTACTCACTTCAAATACTTAGGGTTCTATATTGATCAATACTTATGCTCAAACCCAAATTTCAGCCACAGTTAAGATGTTTCTTTGCATTACAGCAATTTTGAGCAGTAAAGTTTTTGACATGACACAAACCTAAGACCAAGTCAATCCGCTTTTAATGCAGCACTGGCTTCCTATCCAATACAGAATTCAACTTGTTCACATCCTTTATAGTGGTACTCCTTATCTTTCTTCTCTGATTATCTTACAAACATTTCACTACACATTGGTCATCTCTACGTGCTTTCTGTCCACGTACACAACTAGATTCTGTCAGAACGCTTATTATGCCGCTCCTTTATACTAGAATGCAGTCCTTTCTCTCCACACAGAATTCTCTTTCCATATGGAAATCAGCCATTAAAACGTCTTTTCCAGCTGGTCTACAGCAATTGCAACCAACATCTTCAGTAGGTGCTCTGTCATAGAATTACCCTCAATGTGCACAAAGTATTCTGAAATCTTACTTGACCATTAGACAAGCAAAGATGGTAATTCACTCAAAGCTATCATGTAGCACTACTGCAACTTGTCACAGGCCAACCTCTGTCCTCTAATGGGACTTGAAAATCTTTGCAGTGAAGCTATTTTAGCAGGGCTGCTCAAACCTGTGACACCCCCCCCCCCCCAACACACACACACTAGTTGGTTTTCAAGATATCCTCAATGAGTATATGTGGACGAATTTGCATATATTGGATTCTTCAATTTATGTCAACTTATCTCATGCATGTTCACTGTGGATAGCCTAAAAAGGTTAAGTGGCTGTGGTGACACAGGAACCGATTAGGGAACATCTGTGAGAGCAAGACACACCTCCTGCAGTTATTTCTGTTATTGCAATTTTGCATGTGATGAATACATGGTGAGAAGGCTACATGTTTAAATTAAAAAGAAAACATTTGCTCTCCTAAAGGGACTCAGGGAGAATGCCCAAGCCCAGATCCCATCCACAAGCTGGGAGATTCCACACCACATTGTTTATACTAAGCAGGGAGAAGGACAAACCCCATTTTACCAAACAAGAATACAATTGAGTCTTTTCCAGTCACACTAAAGAGTATAAAGCTATGATCTGTGTCTGCCAGGAAAGCAGAGCATTGGTGAATTACATTTATACCAAAAACATCACTTCCATTAGAACTTGAGATGACAATGCAGAATATATACAAGCAGATAAGTCCTCTACCTGTAATTTCAAATGTTAACCTTGTGGAATCCCAGGGCATCTGCTCTTTTGATATAAGTCTGAAATGTGTAGGCTTGGAGGGCAAAGCTTCAGGGGCAGGAAGATACCAGTTCTTTCTAGAAGAAAATAAACAGAAGATCTGTTTTGAGTTTATTTAGATTTACATTCATATTTCCAGATTTACATTCGTATTTCCAGCCTTTGATATAAAAAAGCTTCTGCACTCTGAAATATGATCAATTATTAATGACAGTTTGTTTATCCATCTAGTCAAATCTAATCTGAAGCAGATGCTTCTTAGACAAGATACTGCTCATCTGAATATTGGGCGTTAACAGCCACACACATGCTGCACGTCTTATATTCCGCCTGAACCGATATACTCATATCACCCCTCTTCACTGGCTTCCAATCAGATACCGCATACAGTTCAAGCTTCTCCTTCTTACCTACAAATGCACTCAGTCTGCAGCCCCTCATTACCTCTCTACCCTCATTTCCCCTTACGTTCCCGCCCGTAACCTCTGCTCACAGGACAAATCCCTCCTCTCAGTACCCTTCTCCACAACCGCCAACTCCAGGCTCCGCTCATTCTGCCTCGCCTCACCCTATGCTTGGAATCAACTTCCTGAGCCCTTGCGCCAAGCTCCCCCCCCACCCATCTTCAAATGCTTGCTCAAAGCCCACCTCTTCAATGTTGCTTTCGGCACCTAACCTTTATACCTTTCAGGAAATCTAGACTGCCCCAATTTGACTGACTGTACATTTGTCCTTTAGATTGTAAGCTCCTTTGAGCAGGGACTGTCCTTCTATGTTAAACTGTACAGCGCTGCGTAACCCTAGTAGCGCTTTAGAAATGTCAAGTAGTAGTAGTAGTAGTAGTATATGCCAATTCGCTGAAATCTTCTGCCCAGTGTGTGGCAGTAACCAAAAAAGCAAACAGGATGCTAAGAATTATTAGGAAAGGAATGCAAAACAAGATTCAAAATATTATAATGCTTCTGTATCACTCCATGGTATTGTGTTCAGTTCTGATCACTGTATCTCAAAAAATATATAGCAGAATTAGAAAAGGCTCAAAGAAGAGCAACCAAAATGATAAAGGGGATGAAACTCTTCTCGTATGAGGAAAGGCTAAAGAGGTTAGGGCTCTTCAGCTTGGAAAAGAGACAGATGAGGAGGGATATGATTGAGGTCTATAAAATCCTGAGTGGTATAGAACAGGTAGAAGTGAATCAATTTTTCACTCTTTCAAAAAGTACAAACACCAGTGGGTATTCAATGAAATTATATGAAAATACTTTTAAAACAAATAGTTGGAAATATATTTTCAAAGAATAGTTAAGCTCTGAAACTTGCTGCAAGAGAATGTGGTAAGAGTGGTTAGCATATCTGGGTTTAAAAAAGGGTTTGGACAAGTTCTTGGAAGAAAAATCCATAATATGTAACTGAGATAGACATGGATGAAGCCACTGCTTGCCCTGGGATTGGTAGCATGGAATGTTGCTACTAATTGGGTTTCTGTCAGGTACTTGTGACATGGATTGGTCACTGTTGGAAGCAGGATACTGGACTAGACAGACCATTTTATGTGGAACATCTGAAAAACATTATCAAAAAGGCAAAAGGGATAACAATTTAGATCTGAGAATTCAATTTTACAGTTTTCTGGGTGACCAGACAAGACCTACACGTGACAAATTATTTTTATTTATTTATTTGGATTTATTTACCTTTTTGAAAGAATTCACTCAAGGTGGTGTTCAGTAAAAATAAATCAAACATAAGCAATAGACAATTACAGCAGTAAAAATATTCAAATAATACAAAATATGGCATAGTATATGTCAACACAATATGTAATAGAACATTTTAATAGACAGCGTAAGGTACTACAAGTTAATTACAAGACAGGTGATACTGTTTCTCACACACATGCTCACCCGGTGCAGGAGAATATCAGCATTTCCTATCTAGCTCCCATGCCTCTTTCATGCCTGTGGACAGACATGATTGTATCATGGAGCAAAAAAATGGAAAGGGCAAAAGTAACCAACCTAGAAAGATTTTAGCCAGCTTCGTATGTAATAATTTGGAACTAAAACTTAAATCATCTTTTTACAATACAGATTATAGTAACTAGAGAATTCTAAGAACATAGGAAAAGTCAAACCAGATCTGACCAAGGTCTAATGAACCCAGGAACCTTGTCTCCAAAAGTGGCTGGTCTGGGTCACAAGTACCCAAATCTCACAAAGGTTGGTCTATTTCTCATAACATTTTCAGGAATGAGCAATGGCTCTCCCTAAGTATACCTGGCTAATAATTTATGATCTTTTCCACCATGAACTTGTCCAGACCTTTCTGAATACCACTATGTTAGCTGCCTTGGACACATCATCCAGCAAGGTTTCACAGCTTAAATTTATGCTCTGCTAAATGTGCAAAAAGCAATATAAACCTGTGTTTTCAATCTGCTTGTGACAGGTTTCATGGAGAGTCTTCTTGTTTTTGTGTTGTTTTGAATGGTAAAAAAAAAAACATTCCCTACTCATGATTTTATAAATGTCTATTATATCCCCTTCTTAGTTGTCTTTTCTCCCAGCTGAGGAGCCTTAGCATGTTCAATCTTTCTTCATAAGGAAGGTATTCTATCCTATTTATCATTTTGTCATCCTTTTTTCTGAACATTTTCTAGCTCTGCTATATCCTCCTTAAGATGAAGTATCTAGAACTAAACACAAATACTCTGTGTCATCATACCAGGAATCTAATACAGTGGTGTAATGATATTCTCTGTTTTTTTCTCAATTCTTTTCTGAAAAAATTCTTAATATTTTATCTGCTGTCATGGTACACTGGGAGAAAAATATGAACATGGTGACTCCAGGATCTTTTTCTTGGGTGGCAACTCCTAAATCAAAACCCTGTATTTTGTACCTACAGGAATTTGAATTTAGTTCATGCCTTTTCAGTAGGGCGAGTTATAGTCAGATACAGCAGGTATTTCCCTGAGGGCTCACAATCTAAGTTGTACCTGAGGTAATAGGGCTGTAATAGAGGGTTAAGTGATTTGCCCAGAATCACAATGAATGTTAGTAGGATTTGAACCCTGGCTTCCCTGGTTGTCAGTCCAGTTTTCTAGCTACTTGACCACATTAAATTTAATCTGCTATTAAATGCCCTGTCTCCTTGTCTCACAAGATCTTTCTGTAAATTCTCTGTCATGATCTAATTTTGTGTTAGCCACAAGTTTGATCACCTCAGTTGTCACTCCCATCTCTAGACCATTTATGAATGTGACAAACAAGGCATGATTCAAGACTAAGGGAGTGAAACAATTCTCATTTTGGTCTTTCTTCATCAATTTGACACTTCAAACCTGGCTCGTATGCAAATGCTTAACAAATCTGATGCTGTGGCTGGATATAAATTTCATTTGGATAAATCTAAAACATATAAATTAGGACACTGGAGAGTGATTACCTCTGCTCTTCAACAACTTCCAAGGGTTTCCGAGTTTAATTATTTGGGTATAAATATTGGTAGCACACTCAAGATCTTTATAAAGTTAATCATACTTCACTTCAGAACAAGAACCAGAAAGATCTACAACTGCAAATGATCAACATATTTCCTAGGGAGGGAGGATTAATCTAAGATGAAGATTCCGCCTAGGTTGTTATATGTCAACACCTTCCTTGCTCGATTCCTAGATCAGTCTTTTAAAAACACTGAATGGGAAACTGTCTAGCTTTATAGTCGTGGAATAGGACTGAATATTCTTTCCTTAGCATCTATAACAGTACAGAACCTGTAGCTTTTGCCCGTCGACCAGCAGATGGTGACAGTCTATTCATAAAGCACACTGTTGTATGCTCCTGAAACGGTTGGAACTAGTTTTCTTTTTTTTTTTTCCTTCCTGCCATTTTCTTTCTGTCCTTATCTAAATATCTAAATGAGGAAATTTTGGAGGAGTTTCTCAGGAGGAATACGAGGTTTACTTCTCCTCCCCCCCCCCCCCCCAACAGCACCTGGTTCTTCCTTTCTGTGAAGATGATAAAAAGAAAGAAAAAAAAACACACACACACACACACAAAACTGAATACCAGTCCACGGGAGCTTAGGTTATGGTTCTGCTTCAGGCGTGCTTACTTTTGCACACTTCCCCCCCGGCACAAAGAGGCCCAAGCACCAAGCTCAATTTTGTTTCTGGTCGGCACACTTGTAGTAAACTTCAGACTGAGTAAGGAGGCTCCACCGAAGAGCATTAGGTGCTCTCGCTATGGCAGCCATCGTTCCTCTAAGTCACTGTCTCTTGCTGGGCACGTTTTCGGCAGTCGGGGGACCAAGCAAGCAATTGAGCTAGAGGTGGGCAGACAAATTTAAGGCAGGTCATTTTTCCCCCCAATTGTTTTTTTATAGCCTGTTTATTGGTCATTATAATACAAAGTACAACATACAACAAAACAGTGTCAATGTGTGTTGTTTCTTCCCCGCAATGACCCAATGTAAAAGAACTGAACACAAGTACTTAACACAGAAAACTTTTTATTGCAACCATTGCAGCACTGCACTGCAAGGGAAAGAGCAGCAGCAGCAGAAGCAGGTTCTCTGGCTATTCCTTCAGTTGACATGGCTTCTACTTTGGCACAGCCTCCAGGACAGCAGAGCAGCCTGCCTAGTGAGATGACATTACAAACATCACCTATTTTAATTTTCCACAGGACAATACAGTAGCTGGGGATTCCCTTTTCTCCTGAATTTGTGCTCTTTTTAGGATAAGGCTTTTCTGCCAAGATGGTCTCAGAGGGATCAGCATACAAAATCTTTGATTTCTACCTCTTCTGGTGGGTTTTCAGGAAAAGGTTTAAGGATATAATGCTTGGACATGTTAGAAGAATTTGATACTCATATTTTTCCTGCTCTTATTTTTCATAATGAGGTTTCTCGTGGTTCCAGGGCTCTTGAAGCAATTGAAAGAAAGAGAATTACCAGTACCAGAGGATGATGACCCTGCAGGGTCCACATTTTTAGAAAGACCACCTTTCTTCTATTATTGCTAAAACATTGAACATTTTAGAAATTCCTGTTATTTATCCTCAGCAGCCTGTCTCTGTGGGTGCCCCCATTTTGGGAGAAAAGAGGAAATAAAAACCCTTTCCCTTGCATCAGGCTATTCAGTCACCAATGTCAGCTTAGTGGGATATCCCAGAAGACAGACAGAGTAGTAAGAGCTATGGCTAATCTCTATTCTTGGATATCAGAAAAGAGAAACAAACATCCTAAGGTAGATGCCTTAACAGCTATTACAAGAAGAACTACAATACCAGTAGGAGGCACCACACTTAAGGATACTCAGAATCAAAAGCTAGAGTCACTGCTTAAATGAAGTTTCAGCTTTAGCTCTTCAAGCAGCTGTATGTCATGCCTATGTCTCTAGAGCTTCTCTTCTCTCTATTCAGCAATTACAAAGGAATGATCAGAGGAGCTGGATACTCCAGAAATTCCAGCGTTCTTGGCACCTGGCTTAGCTTATGTAGCTGATGCTAAAGTATGAACAAGGTCAAAGAGAGCAAGAGGCATGATGTTAGCAGTTTCAACTAGAAGACTTCAATGGTTCAGAAATTGGTCTGCAGATTCAGCCTCCAAATTAGAGAGCTGCACGGTAACAGGGTTAATGGGAATCCTGTGGAGATCCCTTCCAGGTCCATGGGACTTCCACAGGGAGCCCCTCCAGGTCTGCAGGGTCTGCAGTGTTCCCAAGGAAGTGTAGTGCCAGGCCAGCCTACCTATCCTTTCCTTGTGCCGTGGCCGCTGTCTCCTCGCTGATCAGAGACTGGGAGGTCACAAATCGCCAGGTGCGTGTGTGTAGTGACTGGCAATTTGTGAGTGTGACCTCCCAGCCCCACTCCCTGATGAAGCATCCTCTTCAGTTTCTTTTGCTCCAGCAGTGTCTCTCCATGTGCACACACAGTACTGGTCAGACTCAGCACAGCAGCACCACTACTGCCGTTGGACTTGCCAAAAAAAGGAGGCATCAACATTCATGTAAGCAGGCAAGAAATGATGCTGCATATTTTCATCTCTTCTTCTTTCCTCTCTGGAAATAACCCCATTCCCGTTTAGGTTGATTAGTATAGCAGAATGCTGTGGGTCAGGGCCGGACCAGGAGCTAACATGCTGCAGAGAAGCGGCGGGTGCCGAAGGCAGCAAGGCAGCGTATCGGAATCGCTGCTGGGTTTGGAACGTCACCATGAAGGGGGAGATGCCACCCCTCCGAGGTGCTGCTCTTGAAGAGTGCCGTCCGAGATTCCCACCTCAGGTGGCCTAATGGTCAGCTCTCCCTTCTGTGGGTTGTGTGGAGAGGCCACTGTGAACAGTTTGTTTTCCTGTTTTTTTTAGCACCAGCAGAAGGAATTTTGATTCTTAATTGATTCAGTTGGAAGTCAAAAAGTGACTGCATTTCTTGCACTGGGGCTCAAGCTTTTACCTTTTTGTAAGTAATATATAGTCATATTTCATGCTTATTGCTTCCACGTGCTGATGAAATTACCAGTTTTGTTTTCTGTCTGATGTCAGATGCCTTTTTATTTTATTTTTACTACTTACATCTGGATAAATCATAAATCTTGCTCTGGGTAACTGCATGTGATTGTAAATTGTCTCATGTATATATTTATTTCTGCTTTGGATATTTCTTAAAAGGTATTTGAATTCTTACTATGTAGGTAATGAGTAGTAGTTAGTATTAATTTGTTTCTAAGCTAGTTTAGTAATAATAGCACTAAATGAAATTAATGGATATGGTTGTTAGCATTGAAACCTCCACAAGCACAGAGAGGGGAAGTTATCAACAAAGGCTACTGTTAAGTTGGGTTATTTTACCACAAGCCAAGTTATTTTAGTACAGGGGACAGGTGCTAACAGAGGAGATTCCAGTGGGGACAAGTTAGATTTCAGCGGAAGAGGTGAAATTTCTGTCCCTATGCATCTGTCTACTCTAAATTTTGAGGAGGAATTAGAAAAATCTGTTCAGGACTTGAGAGACTAAGCCACAGAGACTGCCTGAAGACAAACTCAAGTTGACGTCTTGGGTTTACAGGTCCAGATTTGAAGATTTGAAACAATACAGATCTCGACAGTCTTAGGGACAGACTCAATCTTCCTTTCATGCCAACAGGAAAGCTGGAATCCAGGAGCCTTGAGGGACAGGTATCCCCAAACCTCCCAATGATGCCCTTAAGATTCATTCCCCTCATCTTCAGATAAGTGGCCACCTGTGGCTGTCTCCAGAGAAATGGACCCAATCAAGTCCAATCAGTAGGTTTTAGATGCGATAAAAGCTAGAATTTTTCTGTTCTTACTGATTTCTTTCTGGTGTCTCCCTGTTGCACACCAAAGGTGGCAGTGTGGGCCATGCAGCAACATCTTCTAGGCTTAGGAGCAGTGACGCTATTCAAAGGACCAAGTGGAGAGTAAGATGGTATTCAATTTACTTTGTTGTCCCAAAAAAGGAGCTTTGAAGGTTCTTCACTTCAATGCGGCCATCAGACCAGGAGATGTGATACTTTCTCAGGATACAGAGTACTTGGCAGCAAGTTTTGATACCAAGTCAGATGTTTTTTTCCTACCTGAGCAGAGACTACACAAATTTCAATCTCAAGTTTGGAGGCTTCTAAGCATCAGGATGCCTCAGGCATGAGACTACATGCAAGTTCTGGGATTGATGGCAACTGTCATAGGTTTATTTCCATAGGCTTGTGCTCACAAGGCCACTGAAACAATTTCTCCTTTCCTACTGGTCAGCAATGACTCAGTTAAAATCTCCACTTATCTTGAACAGTGAAAGCAAAAACCAGCATGGAGTGGTGGCTTCCATCTATCAACCTTCAAGGAGTGAGCTTGTTTTCACCAACTTGGATAATTCTGACTACAGATGCCAGACTGACATCTGTAGTCAGGGTGCATTCCATAACAATGCACACAGATTTAGAATGCCAAAGCCCCTCTCATGGCCACATCCCCATTTCAACTATGTGACTTAGAATTTACATGCACATTACAGAATATGCTTAACGAGTTGTGCTTATAAATCTTAATGCCAATTAGTGCTGATACTTGTTAACATCCAACAGTGCTGATTAGCTGGTTGAACAATTAAGTTACACACATTGAAGCATATTCTATAACAATTTCCACACAGAAATTAAGGTGCAATATATAAAATCCCAAGGATAATCTTTTATTTCCATGACTAATGAAATAATATGAATGCAGCAAGGGACAAAAACAATAGACAGGGCAGAACAGCAAGAAACTTGAAAGATTTTAGCCAGCCAGAGAAGGGGCACAGCAAAGGGGCTAGCCTTTTGTGCACAATCTTCTGTGTCTCAATTTGTTGGGCATTTCAAGCATTGGGATTTATTGGAGTTAGGATTGAATGACAGGGATTGGGAATGAACAAATTATCAGATTCAACTTTTGGTTTTTTTTTCCCTTTTATTTGGGATATATAGGGGAAATATGGTGAATTGGGGAGAGGTGACTAGGGTTGTATGGGTAGGGAAAAGAAGGTAGAGGAGTTTGGGGAGTTCTGAGGTGAACATGCAGGTTATCAGTCTGTACACATTTAGTTTCGGTGACCCACCTATCTCTAGGCACCATCTTACAGAATTACCCCCCCCCCCCCCTCCGTATATTAGATTTGGTACCAAGGCACCTTGTGGAACCAGGGAATGGGCTGACTAGTTTATTTGGAAATGTACGTGCACTGGCTGGAAAGGAAGATATAAAGATAACATCTCAGCATTTAACAATGGGTTTAAAAAAGGCAAAATCCATTGTATTTTTATTTTATTTTGCTTGACTGTCAAAAATATACATATCCTATATAATAATGTGTACCTCCAACATTCTACGTCTGGATGCCTGGGTTTGTAACATCCATAACAACTCATTGCCCCACTCTCATGTCAAAACGTAATGACGTCAGAGGGCAGAACAGTGAGAGGGAAGGGAAGCCAGCACCAGCCAGCCAGAGAACGTTCAGGTACAAATCGAGGGGAGGAAAGAATCGTGGGAGAATCGCCCCCTCCCTCCCTCCCTCCTCCCCTCCGAGTTCCAGGCCCCCACTCTCTCCCTCCCTCTCCTCCGAGTTCCAGGCCCCCCTCCCTCCCTCTCCTCCAAGTTCCAGGCCGACCTGCGCTGCCCGCCCTCTTCTCCCAGTCCTTTGCCTGCTCCTCGCCTTACTGCGTGCTGCCCAGAATTTAAAAGTTCTTACCTCGGGGTCCGGCAGCAGCAGTGAAAGGCGGGCAGGCACGGTGCTTCAGCCTGCCTTCCCTTCTCTCTCAGCTCTGCCTCTGGTCCCGCCCTTGCGGAAACAGGAAATGAGGGCGGGAAGGGAAGGCAGGCTGAAGCATCGAGCCTGCTCGCCTTTCACTGCTGTCGCCGGACCCCAAGGTAAGAACTTTTAAAATCTGAGTGGCACGCAGGAAGGTGACGGACAGGCGGAGGACTAGGAGAAGAAGTCAGGCAGCGCAGGTTGGGCTAGCACTTGGAGGAAAGGGAGGGAAGGAGGCAGGCCTGGAACTCGGAGGAGAGGGAGGGAGGGAGGCCTGGAACTCGGAGGAGAGGGAGGGAGGCCTGGAACTCGGATGAGAGGGAGGGAGGGGGCCAAGCTGGAACTCGGAGAATAACCTTGCTAGCGCCCGTTTCATTTGTGTGAGAAACGGGCTTTTTTTTACTAGTAATTATATATTTGACATCCATAGGAATTGAATGGGCTTCCTCTCATTTACTGCACAGAAATCGCTAGCGTGGCTTTATAAAAGAAGCCCTTAATCCCTGCAGCCAGAACGTGCTTAATTTATGAAAGGCTTATAACTACTCCTGGCATTTTCCTCGCCACTATAAAATCTAATAGTTGCTTACACTCAAAGAAAATGTAATTTTTTGCAAAATGTTTTCCCAATATTTAGCAGGAAATTTCAATATATGGCACCTAGCAAAAGCCCTAATGCTTAGCTCAAAGCCCAGAAGTCCTTTCTGCGCTTCTGTGTCACTTAAACAAGATCAGGAAATATATGAATATTTGAGCCAATAAACTGATCATGAATATAGCAGAAATATCATCACAGAATATAATTCTTATGTTCCAAAGTGAAATTCACCAGATGAGTTGTTGTCTGTAATAACTTCGAGAGCTTTTCAAAAAATGCTGTTAGGTTCATAGAGTCTGAATCTGTTTTCATATTCCCTATCGGGGTTGAACTAGCAAAAAGATCTTCCCAAATTCAAACATAAAGCTCATACATAGTAACATAGTAGATGACGGCAGAAAAAGACCTGCACGGTCCATCTAGTCTGCCCACGATAAACTCATATGTGTATACCTTACCTTGATTTGTACCTGTCTTTTTCAGGGCACAGACCGTATAAGTCTGTCCAGCAGTATTTCCCGCCTCCAACCACCAGTCCCGCCTCCCATCACCGGCTCTGGCACAGACCCCGTATAAGTCTGCCCTCCCCTATCCTAGCCTCTCAACCACCAACCCCTCTTCCCCCCGCCACCCAATTTGATCCACAGAAGCTTAGCTGAAATTGGGTGGCGGGGGGAAGAGGGGTTGGTGGTTGAGAGGCTAGGATAGGGGAGGGCAGACTTATACGGGGTCTGTGCCAGAGCCGGTGATGGGAGGCGGGACTGGTGGTTGGGAGGCGGGAAATACTGCTGGACAGACTTATACGGTCATACAATGAGAGGCATATTCTCAGCTGGTATTAACAATATAACATGAAAATATTTCTGTACTATCTCAACTGGGAAAATAAGAGATTTTGGAAAATTCAAGAGTTAAGTTGTTCCCTCTTATTTGATTTTCTGTATATTCCAACTTGCGATTTACAAAATCTCTTTCACCAAAGTCAATTCTAATTGTTTCATTTCTGTTCTTCATGACTCCCTAGTTTCTCTTCACATTCAACTTAACTTTAGCATTCACCAACAAGTTCTAGGTGGAGAACAATCAGTCTAAAAAAATTACAATCAAATAAGATGGTCCCTCTGCATAATCCAAGTATAATCAATTGAACATATAGCAATATAGAATCCAGACAAAATTCAATTCTCAAGGACAGAAAATGCCAAGTTTTCACTAAGCGTAGAAACGTCATAGTCCACTGTCAATCTAGTTCGCAGAGGTACAGAATTCCAAAGTTCTGTTCCTCTTCCAAGTATAGCTGTGTTAAATGTCTTTTCCAAACAACATACCGAGTGGGAGGGATTGCCAAGCCAATATCATTTAAAGATTTAAGAACCCTCTCTTTAGTTGATGTAATTGATCCATTTTCCTGGGTCCAAGGAGTGCCTGCTGAAATAGTCAACCTCCACATTCAAGGACCCCGCAACATGAACTGCTGACAAGCAGAGATTTTCCTCCACTTTACTCATGAGGGAGGCCACCATCAGATGACTGTGGGCCTCACCTTGCATGTTGATATAAGCCACCGTCATCACATTGTGAGAAAACTGTGACCAGAGCCTCCACCAAAAAGGAAGCAAAGTTGCATAATCTATTCTTCACTGCCCCGAGCTCCAAGCGATTTATCGACCGAGACTCCTGTTCCGTCCAGGTGCCCTGTGCCAGATGGAGCTTGTAATGAACTCCCCAACCCGACTTGCTTGTGTCCATTGTCACTACCTCCCACTGTGCTATTGGAAAGGGAGCTCCAACGGTCGACAATCACCATTGCATACTCCGCCTAGCAAACAGCATCCAAGGAAGATGAAGGTCATATTTCTGTCACACCAGAGACCAGCAGTTGAAAATAAAAGACTTCTGTAATGGCCGCATATAAGCTCTTGCCCATGACACCCCCTTTCATCGCTGCTGTCATTGACCCCAGAACCTAGACGAAGTTCCAGACCCTAGACCTGCCTTGACTGAGAAGGAAAATCTGTTGAACCAGCTTCGACCTCCTAATCTCCATGAGGAAGATCCTCTCCTGTGCTATGTTGAACAGAATGCCCACATACTCCTGTGTTTACGATGAAGATAGTCTGCCCTTCTCAAAATTAATCCCCCAACCCAACGACTGTAGAAGACTGGCTTGCCAAGCTGTCCAAATAGGACGCACAAATAAGCCAGTTGTTGAGATATGGGTGAACTTGATTACCTGGCACCAAAAGAAAGACGCTATACCATCATAACTTTGGCTAACATGGTTGGAGCTGTGACAAGACTAAAGGGCAAAGCCTTCAACTGGAAATGATGGCCCAGCATCGCAAAACATAGAAATCTATGATGTGGCGGCCATACAGGTATAGACAAGTACACCTCCTTGAGATCAAGGGTGGTGAGAAATTCTCCTGCTTGAACTGAGGCTATGAACCTCAACCACCTCTGTTCCTTTTCTACAAAGTGCCTGCAAGAGGAGGAGCGACCCGGCGGAAGAACTCCAACTTGTAACCTTCTGTAAGAATATCCAGAATCCACTGGTCTGAAATTATTTTGGCCCACTCTTCCTGAAACTCCTGAAGACATCCTCCCACCAGAAGAAGAAAGACAGGGACCAGCCTTGCATCATTGAGGCATTGGGCATGAAATGAAAGGAAGACTGGCACACCTGAAAGCAGGTCTTCTGACCATATTGCTGATAACCAGGCTAGTACCGACTGCTGTCTCCAAATCAAGAATTCCCTAAAGAGACAACCAGAGGCCTTTGACTAATTCTCTGGCAACCTTTGTGGCTTAGTTTCCCTCAGTTCTTTCACCAAGTTACTGAGATCTTCTCAAAATAAATGCTTGCTCAGAAAGTGCATTTTAACTAGACTTGACTTTAATGCTGCATCCACTGCCCAATTCCACAAACAGAGTTGACAACATACTATGACAGCCAGTCATACTTTGGGCTGTAACCTGTGACATGTCAAATAGAATCCGCTAAAGTAGGCCAACCCCACTTTCAGCTGGGCGATATGGCGCTCACCTTGTATTGCTGATTGTTGATGCTACTTCAGGCATGCTTTTGCCACAAATGAGCTGCACATTGTCACTTGAAGGCCCAAAGAGGCCACTTCAAAGGCCTGTTTCAGCGAGTCTTCTAGATGACTATCCTGTAGGTCTATTAGAGCAATGACCCCTTCCACTGGCAAGGTGGTCTTCTTAGTCACCGCTGTAACCAGGGAGTCCACCTCTGGGAAGCTACAATTTATTTTTCTCCTCTGTAACTAATGGGAAGAGGAAAGTCATGGCCCTTCCCACTCCCAGCCCCACATTCAGTGAGACCCATTCTGAATATCTGGATGCATTGGGAAGGCCTTAAAAGGACCTCTAAGAATCCCCTGTGATCGACAAAGATAAGAATCCTCCTTCTGACGTAGAAGGCTTCTCCATGGAAAGCACTGCCAGTGCCTCAGAAATAAGAGTACTTTATTTGTTACATTTGTATCCCACATTTTCCAACCTATTTGCAGGCTGAGCTACTCTTTATGAAACAACCTCAGTACTTTTGGATCATCTCCCTCTTCAGAAGGGAGCTCTCCTTTGATGACTCCTTCAACCTTGGCTCCTCTGAATAGACAGAGGCCACATCAGATAAGGAGTGAGAAGCACAGATAGCCTCATATGGCCACTCCTGGAGGTCTAAATGAGCTCTCTTAGGAGTCAGAGGGGCAGAGAGACAAGAAACTGAAGCACTTTGCAGAAGCTAAGACTGTCCCTACTTCAGTAAACAGGCCTGGTTAACAGCAATATAAACTCTGGAGAAAACAAAGATCCTGGATGCAGTTGAATGCTCTGTTGGGCCCCAAGGCTGTAAAATGGCGGGCTCTGCGCACAGACAGAGGCTGCTCCTCACTGCCAGTAGGCCCTGACAAAATGGCACCCGTTCCTGCGCTCTCCTGTGTCAAACTGCCAGAAAGACTGAAACCCCCAGTATATTCAGATGCTATGCCAGATCCGAAGATGTGCTGCAGCTGACCGTTTCCTCAGCATCCTGAAGGATTCCGGGCTTGCATGTACTGCAACGCCCTGACGCAGGCCGGCAGGTCCTACAGTGGGAACACTGCTTAACTGCCTCTGCAGGAGTCACCATTCACCCCAACTGTCATAAACAATGAGTCAGGATCTCTCCCTGCACCAAATAGAACTTGCAGCCCTTCAAGTGGTTCTGAGTCAAACTTTGATTAGGCTTACCACTGCCAGCTGCTCCCTCCAAGCTCACACAGATGAGAAAGGCTCAGGACCGATATTCTGTCCCACGGTCTCCAGCAAACCTCTTTCCTTTTTTTGTTTTTTTAAAAGGTTGTTGTGCTGAAAAAGGAGAGCTCCACAGGAAACAGGTGAAGGGAGGGAAGAAGTAAATTTGCAGGGCACCAGAGACAGTTATCTAAAGACCTCCAGATATGATTCTGCAGACTCAAGCCACCTACAAACCTCAACTGGGGACCAGCTGACCAACAGGAGCAGAGGCTGAAAAGTGTGTCCATCCACCTACTGGAGATAGAAAATACTGAGGAGCTAGACTGGATACCAAGAGAGATATGTCCGAGCTCAAGTTTTCTTTTTTTTTTTATTGAATTTAAACATTTGCAAGCCATACACTTGAATCAAGCAATATCGAGCTAATGTTTTCCAAACAAAATATTTAACCAAGTAAAGAAATAAAATATAAAGAAATTTCAACAATACTACAAGTATTACATAAAGTAAATATAGCTCAGCCTCAGACCACAATTAGAATAGAGGGCTAGAAAATAATAGGAGAACAAAAAGAAGCATTTATTACAGGAAATATGGCCTGGTCGATTAGCACATTATTTCTCTTAGATCAACTTGCGATAGAATTTATTTGGTTAAACTTTTCTGATCCCAAAAAAATTTGAGCTGATCAGGCTCAAGAAAGACATATTTGTTATTCATGTAGTAAACAATACATTTGCAGGGATATATCAACATAAACTTTGCTCCTATACCTTTAGTCTCTTCCCTTAAAGCCAGAAATAATTTTCGTCTATCCTGAGTCGTCTTAGTCACATCAGGATATATCCATATCCTGGCCCCACAGAAAAAAGTCAAAGCATTTTTAAAGTACAATTTCATCAGAGAATTCAAGTCTTGTTCAAAGACAAATGAGACTAAGACTGAACTTCGGGTCTTTATATCCGATAGTGACTGTTCTAGGATTGCTGAAATAGCCAAGGATTCTCTCTCTTGTTCTTGAGGAACTACATTTTTCTTATCTTCCACAGATTTTATCGAATTTGGTAAATAATAAATCTTATTAATTGGAGGCAACAAGGAAGATGAATAATTAAGTATTTCTATGAGGTATTTCTTAAAAAGTTCAAGGACAGAAATTCCTGAAACAACCGGAAAGTTCAGTATTCTCAGATTCATTTACTCTTGTCCCGAGCTCAAGTTTTCACCCGCTGGATGGACACAACTATCCCCACAGATTCTGGAATAGTGGTAAGGTACATAATGAAAACTTGACTTCTTGGTTTCAACTTTGGCTGAGACCAGGTGATAAGCTTCAGATGTAGTTTTGGTTTTGGCCAAAAGCTTTCAGTTTCGGTGGCAGTTTCAGTTTCATCCAAAATTGAACAAAGCCGTTTCGGTTAGCCTCTACTAGAGAGATGCCAAGTTACCCAGTTGCAAAAGGGAAATTCTGAGTCAGTCCTGGATTTCTGATAACCCTAGGCCTGATAATATTATGGGACCTGAACCACTGATTTCAACTGGTAGTCATTGGAGATTAAAAACAGAACACTAAATTGGGATGCAATTTCAAAAACAGAACTGACCAAAAAGTCTCCTCCTAACTGGGTAATTTGGCAGCTGCAACAATGAACTAAGAACCAGTGAAACTGGTAAAGTCATTTCACCCTCCATTACCCTCTGGTGCAAACCAGAGATGCTAAGGTAGACTGTGCTAAAAGAGGTTTATAGGGAATGTGTTGGAGATAAATCATACAAAGTTTTGTGTGTGAAGAAAGCCTCCCAACTGGAAATAGAAAAAATATTTAGCTTTCTTTGACACTTCTGAAAGGATATATAGATGGAGTGGTGGCAGTATTAGGGCAATGATCAAAATATTTGTGGAGAAGTAGCCTAGTGCAGCATTTCCCAAACTGTGCACCACAGCACCCTGGTGTGCCATGGCAAATCCCAACCTCCCTCCAGTCTGAACCACTACTGCAGACAGCAGTGGCAGAAAAACAAAAACAAAAAAGCAAGCACAGGGCTGTAGCAGCCTTCAAGCATGTGCTGTCAGTTCTGTCGGTCTTCTGTCCCAGAACTGGAAGTGGACATAAGCGGGGGCAGAGGACCAAAATAGTCGACAGTGCATGCCTGAAGGGTGGCCCAGTGCTTTTTTTTTTTTGTCGCAGCCACTGGAGACAGTGAGCAGACGGCCTTTGGGACTCACAAAGGCTACTGCCAAGGAAGTTGGATGAAAACAGGAGATGGGATGAGGTCAAAAAGTTGAAGTCAATAGGTCAGTCTCTGTTTCTCTTCCCATTTGAAACAAAGCAAGAAAACCTATGAACTGCTGCTTCCAAGTTGTTATTCTTTATTGTTTGTAGCATTTTTATTTAACCTCACTTATATTTTTAAACAGCATACAGATGTACAAAGAGGAAGTATAATAATGGAATAACTTTTCATAGGTAGAGTAGTAATTTGTTATAAATCGTAATCAGTGTGTCATTTGGAGGGGCTGGTTATATGGACACCCTAGCACTGTTATATTTGTGCAGAGGAAAACTACTACTACTATTTAACATTTCTAAAGCGCTACTAGGGTTACGCAGCGCTGTACAATTTAACATAAAGGACAGTCCCTGCTCAAAGAGCTTACAATCTAAAGAATATGGGAGACCTGTGGGGGGGAGGGGGAGGAGACCTCTGTGGCCGAGGGGGGGGGGGGGGGGGGAGGTGTGCCATGAACTGAAAGAGTTTGGGAACCACTGGCCTAGTGGTTAGTGCAGCAGCGTTTGATCCTGGTGAACTGGGGATTCCCGCTGCAGTTCCTTGTGATTCTGGGCAAGTCACTTAACTCTCCATTGTCCCAGATACAAAATAAATACCTGTATATAATATGTAAACAGCTTTGATTGTAATCACAGAAAGGTTGTATATCAAATCCCATTCCCTTTCCTCTCCTTTCCCAATAGTTAGCAGAATAAATTCCCTGGGCTAAAAACATCCCTTTGAACCAGTGGACTTCTCCATTCCAGCCTACATTTTTTATTTATATGAAACTATCCCCACCAGAGATCTAGAAACATACACAAGCACTGTCTAGCTCTCATCTAGTACTGTCCTGCTGCTTATTCAGGCAGTGCCCTGATCTCCCCACCAGGTCTGCCCATCATCATGTAAAGTTCTCACAGTTGCTGCCAATTCTTTTCCTCAACCTACAGCAGACCCTTAACACTTTCCCCCATGCTTTTAATTCCGACTCCTTTTCAACAATCTTCTTCCCCCACAATGACATTCAATTTCAGTGTGGTCTCCAAGGCACTATGCAGAGTTAAGCCTACCCCCCCTACCCCAGCACTTATAGCTCAGCCCCTCCTTCCTGTAACTAGAACTCTTCCCATTGGCTGGATCCTACCACAGTCTCTGTCCTAGAAGGGGGGGAGGAGATTGCAGAGTTGTAGAGGGCTAAACTCAAAAATATCCAGACAGTAAGAAAGATGGTTAAAAAAACAGGTAATTTACATATTTCTAGAAACCTTTAAAAAAGAAGAAAGAAATCCAGAGAGTTGGCAATCCTCACCTCTTCAACAGCTTTTTCTTCATACTGGAAGTCAGAGGGCAGAAGCCCAGAAAAGAACTAAACCAATACCTACTTGATTGTGGCAGAAAACTCTTGCCATGCATGCTACAGTACCAATACCTTTTATGTCTTCTAAAACAAAAGCCTACTTCACATTTAAACCTCTTAACCAAGTGTGCACAGTTCATCTATCTGGTCCCAAGCACTCACTTGCACGAAGAGACACTAGAAAGCTAATGCAGAAAGCACCACCAACCTGATGAAAAACTGAGCTGGCAGAAACCAAGGGAAGCCACAGAATGGAACATCCTCACATTCAGCCTGGACAGTGTCATTGATTTCTGGTACATGAGGCGTGATATGTGATATCCCCGTGTAATCAAAGCTATTAATCCATATTCCAGAATCCCGTTTGACTACGTTTCCATCCAAGTCATGAAATGTCCTAGTTGTGTGCTGATGTGTAAAAATAAATGGAAGATAATATCGGGACAGGATTGGTGACGGGAGGAAGAAAAAGCAAGTCATTAAAAAACATAACAGAACGAGAGGTTTAATGCTTCCCAATTCTCACCTCATTTCCCAACCATAAGATGAAGAGTATTTCCTGAATTAGAGTGACTGAACGAAGTACCTGGATTCAACATTTATTTTATTAGTAAGTTTCAGTTCTACCTGGTTTAATCTAGGTTTTAAAGTTGATAGACTCAACTATAAAAAGAGCTTTCTGAATACATAAGGCCTGTTACTTCACAAAATAATAATAAAAAAAAAAGTTCTGTTTAAGTGGTAATGATGACAGCACTCTGCTCAAGAATCCACAGAGGCAACCCTTAAAAAAAATTACTTATGCTCAAATTTTTAATTTAAGCTTACTTCCAGATATGTAATTCACAAAGAGCTGTAATATTTCTAAAACAAATATAATCAATATAAACAAAATAAAATGGAAAAGAAAATAAGATGATACCTTTTTTAGTGGACATGACTTAATACATTTCTTCATTAGGTTTTGAAGGTAGCCCTTCTTCGTCAGATCGGAAATAAGCAAATGTTGGTAGATAACAGTATATACAAGTGAAACATCAAAGCATTTCAGTGACAGTCTAACAGGATGAGGGTGGATAGGTGAGACACAGGAAGAGTCAGGTAGATGAGGGACAGGGAGATATGCATGGAGATAGGAGGGTGACAAAGCAGTACAATTTTATGGTTTATAATGGCCTAGAAAACCCAGATCTTTGTTAAGTCCTGTCTGGTGGGTGTCAAACTATTTAACCATTCTGACTTCAAAGATCTTACGTTCCTGTATTGTTTTAAAGTTCCCTTTCAGGATTCTTACCATGAAATCACTGGTACAGTGTTCTGGTTTTGTAAAGTGCTGCCCCATAGAGGTGACATCCTGATTGGTACTAGCATTTTTCATATGGTGTCTATGTAAATTAAATCTCTTCTTTAGCATCTGACTTGATTCTCCAATGTAGCAGCCTTCGTTGCATTTTTTACACAATGATATATACCACATTGGAAGATGAGCACGTGAAAGAATCGTTAATGTTGAATATTTTTCCTTTGTGAATGACTGTGGGGTCCTGTGAAATGTTTTGGCATAGTTTGCAGCTGGATATATTGTAAGGATGTGTGCCATTCTCTTCTTTTTGAGTCTGTGTTGGGAGCTTACTTCTAATTAGCTAGTGTTTTAAGTTGGGTGGCTGTCGGAAGGCCAGCACTGGTGGGGATGGGAATATCTCTTTCAGTAATTCATCCTCCTGGAGTAGAGGCTGTAGATCTTTTATGAGTTTTCTTAATTTTTCCACCTCTGGGTTGTATGTCACTATAAGAGGGATTCTGTCTGTGGCTTTTTTTTTCTTCGTACTGTAGCAGATTTTCCCTGGGTGTTTTGAGGGAGGAGGCAATATTCTTGGAGATTATTTTGGGGTTGTAGCCTTTCTGTTCGAAGGATGCAGTCAGGATTTCAAGGTGTCTGTCTCTGTCCCCTGGGTCAGAGCAGATTCAGTGGTATCTTGTGGCTTGGCTTTTTTACCTATTTGGTTTGGCTGCGTCCCTGTTCGTGGATCCAGCATCCTCGTACCCGTGCTTTCACAGCACTCTAAGTTGGTTTGACGTTCAGCAGAGGATTCATCTATCGACCCCTGAAGAAGCCATTTCCGCCGAAACATGGACCGTGTAGGGTCCCAAAAAAAACTCTTTTTGGAGCTCTTACGCCTGTGTTTTGGCTGGTCACTTGGACTTGGTTTTCTTCCACCCTTTGTTTGGTTTGCTTGCGTTACTATGGAAGGAGTGGACCCCCTTTTTCTTCTTTGTTTCCATTAAATATTTTGTCACCCACCAGACAGAACTTAAAGATCTGGGTTTTCTAGGCCATTATAAACCATAAAATAGTACTGCTTTGTCACCCTCCTATCTCCATGCATATCTCCCTGTTCCTCATCCACCCAACTCTTCCTGTCTCTCACCTATCCACCCTCATCCTGTTAGACTGTCACTGAAATGCTTTGATGTTTCACTTATATATACTGTCACCTACCAACATTTGCTTATTTCCGATCTGACGAAGAAGGGCAACCTTTCAAGAAATGTATTAAGTTATGTCCACTAAAAAAGGTATCATCTTATTTTTCCACGTTTTATTTTATTTCGGTTGATTACCTTAAAAAGTGGACTAACACAGCTACCATACCTCTCTAAAACAAAAATGCTACTGCAGACTTACCAGAGACAATAACTTCTTAACATATTACTTGCTAGCTACAAATTGTCCATCAAGGGGACACAACGAAACTCACTGCTGCACATGAGACCAAAAATACCCCATATGGGTTAACTCCAAGCAATTTCAAATGTCCAATGGGATTTGGTACTGAATATTTCTCATGCTACCTATACCAAAATCATGGGCAGAGTAAAATCAATTTTAAATATTGATTTAGAACATTGTGGTACTACCTGTTTTAAAAGGTAAATGTATCTTTGCAGTAAGAAATATGTAAAACCCAGATGCCGTGTGACCCTCTTTAGGAGAATCAAACTAAGAAGAAAATGTCAAATTCCTTCTCAAACTTTTTTCAGGTGATAAATGGACCTGTCAGAGCTGGACTATTCATTTTATACAGTTAGCTTTTTACCTGGAGAAAGATCCGCTTGGGTTTTGGGTTGGCAGAATCTGAACTGTAGGGGAAAAACGCCCCGCTGCATACCAGAATCAATGTTACTGCAGACAATGATGTCAGCATTAGCAAGGTCTTCTTCATGCTTTTTGTTAGGTAAACAAAATGGACCTGGAAGATTTAAAAGGGGAAAAGAATTCATAGTCCACAATTAGTTATGTCGTCACTACTTTGAATAAGTCATCTGCAAACTGGATCTCTATACTGCCTTTTACAGGTCAGTTAATGTGTTAAAACATTGGTTTTGGCAAAGATCTGCTATTCCAGTGATTCCCAAATCTGTGCCCCGATGACCAAAAGCAAACGCGGGCACTAGAGGCTATTAGTGCCATACTAGTGCCCGACTTTGCTCCTGTCCAATGATTGGAGCCAGCAAGCACGTGAAACAAGCTCGCCGGCTCTGACCGCAAATAGCATGCAAAACAGGGCATTACCTATTCCTCCCAATGCTCAGTGGGCAGTGCGCCAAACATTGGTGCTGCTCCTGTGGCAAACCCTATGCTAGCTCGGAGCTGGTGTTAAGGATTGCAGAGCATTGGAGGGGAATGGGAAGCCCTGTCCAGCATACATTTGCATGCTTACAGGCCCCCCTATCCCACCTGGACACAGGGGCTGGATATCCAGTGGACCTCCAGTCCCCCTAACCCCCCTCTTGACAAGTTTCCCAAGTGGCCCAGTGGCTTTCTCCCCCCCCCCCAACAAAAGGGGTTGAAGATCCAGTGGACCTCTAGCCCCCCCCTTATCCCCCACTCTGACACCTGCCAGGTGCCTACTGGGCTGCACTGGGCAGGGCTTCAATACCATATAAGGGAAAAACTACCTTATATGGTATTGAAGTCCCACTCAGTGCATCCCAGGAAGCACCTTGCAGGGCGTCTCCATTTTGAATGCAGCAACCCCCAGGAGGAGGGAGTGCTACTCCCTCTTCCCTTCTAAAGGTACCTGTCAAACAACTTCTGCAGGAGGATTGTGACTTGAGTGCATGCCCAGGTACAATCCTCCTGCATTAGTCCCCCCACGATCAAAACTACTAGTATGCAAAATTTGCAAGCTATTAGTTTTGATCATCAGGGCTTTAATTCCCTGCATTGTTCCAGTACCAATTTTTCAGCACTGTTCTGAACAGCACAGGAAATTTGATCATTGGCCCTCTGGTCCTAGAGGAACACTAGCCAGTCAGGTTTTCAGGATATCCACAATGAATATTCATGAGAGAAATCTGAACGCACTGCCCCCCACTACATGCAAATCTCTCTCATGAATATTCATTGTGGATATCCTGAAAATCAGACCAGCTGGGGTGCCACCAGGACTAGGTTTGGGAGCCACTGCACTATTCCCTTCTTTTTATTAGTAAAAATGACTAATATGTTTATTTCCTATTTTTCAACCAATTTATCCACCCATAAGAGTGCACTGACTCCCATACCATTTCTTCCTAATTTCCTCAGAGATCCCATGTGAGATTTTATCAAATGCTTTCTGAAAATCCAAATACACTATTAGCTTGCCCTTATTCCTATTTGAGTCAATATTTAAAGGGACCTAGCCAGTTTGATCAAAACATACAAAAACTGATTGGGCTAGCCATCTAAGTTTACCCACAAAAAAACCTGCTGGGCAAACCTGAGTGTGGAATGAGACCGAGGGCAGGGGAAATGGTTAAGTGGCTAGTATTGATTTTCAGCGCTAGTCACCTAACCTAGCAGCCAAATCTAAGCACTACAAAACAAGCCTAAATCTGGCCAGCTAAAACACTCCCTCTGACCTCCAACTAATGAGGGAGAGATGTTTTTCCTCACTCAATATGTCAACTGCCTTCAACTTGGTCAGTCAAACAAAACTTCTTCAGCACCTTGCAGACCTAAATATTTCTGGAAACACATTGGCATGGTTTAATTCTTATCTTACTGATCAATTGTTTGTCATTTATTCTTCAAACCAGACAGCCACACCTAGATGCCTGCTATCAGGTGCTCCCCAGGGCTCTGTATTAGGCCCAATACTTCCCGATGTTTTCATCGTGCCTTTAGTCCCACTGCTGCAGACCCTTGACTTCGTATTTTTCATACATGCAGATGACATAACTCCTTTATCCCCTGGATCCCCATCTTCCTTTTCCTAATACCTTACTTTCTTCTAAGTTAAACACTGTAGCCGGGTGTAAACAAGATGGCACCCTAAAGAGAAGAATGCTTAGCCGCTTCCCTCGTATTGCGTTTACAATGCCTAATAAGCGTTGTGGGAGAGTTTACCCTGCGGCTTCCGTGGTTTCTACTTCTTTACCCAGATTTGTTCAAACTACCCTCGAGGGTTTCTCACAGATGGATCCAGCTGGTCTGAGGGAGAGGACCATTGTGGGATCTCTCCATCGATTTGCCAACCAGCAGCTGAGGATCCTGTGGGAGCCACTGCGAGGAGCACAATGGTTTGAGGAAACCAGGAAGTTTATCAATCGATGCTAGTGCACAAACTGTTTCAAATACAGAGGAGGACGAATCTTTTCCCAGGAACCTTAACTGTTATTGTACAGCTACCATCGTAAAGTGTATGTATTTTCTTTTCCCTAAGGAATATTTATTTTGAATTAGTGTATTTAAATTTCTTCTTAACGATGATCTCTCATCTCCTCTTCGTACTGGACTGGATTGGTTATCACATGATTATATTTCTTTAATATATTGTTTATATTGCATTATTGATGATCGATTTTCTATTACAAGTATATTCTGCTTGGATTAGATTTGAAATTTCAATTAAAAAAAACCACACTGTAGTTGACTGTTTTCTGAAGAATGAACATTAAACTTCTCAAAGACTGAAGCTATGCTTTTCTCTTCTCACGCCCTCTTGACACCTTACATGTACTTAACACCGTAGGAACCCCTCTCCCATGTAAGTATACCATAAAGGTCCAGGAGGTCACTTCTGACAAAGATCTTTTCTTTTATATTCATATCTTGTGGGCAGTTTCATCTTGCTTCTTTACGGTTAGACAGATTTTCGTTTTGCCCTTTATTGGACCTTGTAACATTTCATAGGGAGAGATGGATGGGTGATCAGAGGATGACAAAACAGTATAATTTTATGGTTTATGTGATAGGAAACTCAGATCTTTGTTAAGTCCTATCTGGCACTGTTCCCTCTAATGTGCGTGGTCGTGCACCTCTTTTCATAATCTCACACAGCAGTTCTGGACTGTCACGCAGCAACAGTAGCACGTCCTATCTTCCTCTTGCCGCTGCCTAGGCCACTGCTGCTGCTTCTCCTCCAAAAGAGCAGAAGCAAAACTTCCTAACTCACTCTTGCGGGGCTGCAACCTCTGTACGCACAGTTGCTGGTCACATGCCTCCAACATCCTCTTCCTGTTCCAGGGCAAAGCTGGCAGCCACGTGAACAGAGGCTGTGGCTCTGTCAGAGTAAGGTATGCTGTTTTTCCACTGCTGCTTATTTGGAGAATAGTAGCGGCGAGGGCATCAGTAGGGCGAAGAGACAGGAGGCAGATTGTGATGAAAGGGGGGAGGACGACGAAAGGAAGATGCTGGATGGAAAAGAAAGGGGGAGAGAGAGGGGATTGCTACTGTATGGAAGGGTAGACACAAGGAGATACTGATAGCAGGTGAAATGGGGGGAGGGGGCAGAAACACTGTATAGAAGTAGGGAGGAAATAGATGACAGATTCTGGATGGAAGAGGGAAGAGAAAGAGGACAGATGGTGTGGGGGAGAGACAGAAAGGAGGGAGATAATGAAAGGGGGGAAGTGAAAGGGGAGACAGATGGAAAGGTGAGGTGGCAGAGACTGTATGGAAGGGGAGAAATACAGAGGAGGGAAATACTGATGGAAAGGGGAGACATCGGATAGAATGGGGAGAGGGGGAGAATTTTCAAAGCATACAGACTTACAAAACTAAGTTTATGTGCTTTGGAAATGAGCTTCATTATCTGTATTAACTGTACCTAATGTCTGGTTACTCTGCAGTAAAGGCTAGCAGACCTGATGCCCGGTGGCTATGTGGCAATCCACTAAAAATATTGATAGGTAAATCATTTTATATTTGCTAGTAACCTCAAAACTTCTGTCACTGTTCACATGGCCAACAGGAAGATGCGGGACTGGGGAGCTAATACTGACTAAGAACCAAGTGTTAAAATACCTGCACATATTTCCAGAATACTGCTTTAATATGATGCTTTACATTATTTTGGTGTGCATTATTTTGATTTTTTTTCTGGGACATAATTTTCTGGCATGTATACAGTGTGCATAATATCAGTAACACAGCTACTGGGGGAGGCAGCTGGTAGAAGGGGTCATTCCCTATTGTGTTCAAAAGTGCCCCTACAGTCCCCCCCTTTTTTTTTTTTTGTTCTTACAAGGGAAGCAATATTCCCTCTAAGCTCTGTTAAATGTCCAGTAGCTGAGTAAAATTTATTGTTATATAAAACATATAGTTAAATTACATGTGAACAAACAGGGAAAGCAAAAGGCGCATGGCTAATGGAATTTTTTCCAACCTCCCTGCGAGAGATTATGTATATGTGTGTTTGTGCATGTCTGTGTTTGCATATGTAAGAAGAAGTACTCACAGTGTAACAGAAGACTTTTGCTCATGTTAATTCAGTCCTTTTCTTGTGAAGAAAAAAGTTTTGCTCACATCAACTTGGTCCTTAGAGGGCACATTGCTGTCAGATGGATGTCAAATATTTCATCCTTTTAATTTCAAAGGTCTTACGTTCCTGGATGGCTTTGACATTTCCTTTTAGTATTTTCATCATAAAGTCATTCATGCAATGCTCTGGTCTGGCAAAATGCTGTCCTATTTATCCAATCATCTGGACTTTTATGTTCCCTCTCAATCTGTGTGATCTTGTCAAGTCTCTGTACTTTCTGTTCCTTCCACACTGTATGCATGACTGTACTTGTTTTGCAACCTTCTTAGTTCCCATATTATCGAACTGCATTTCCCTTTATCTTTGGCAGGAGCCTTTTGTTTCTACTCATGTTTTATATACTGCCAACTCTCCCAAAGGATCCTAAGCAGTTAAACAGAATAAGCCCTCACATAAAAGGGAGTTACATTTTGTTAGCTATAATTTACATCAAACAAGTATAATTATAACGCAAACAAAAATGTTTTTAAGGCTTTTCTAAAAGCAAAATATTTATTTATTTAGATTTTGCTCATACCTTTTTCAATAGTAGCTCAAGGTGAGTTACATTAGCAACACAAGTACATTGTTTAAATTTGATCTTGTGGGCAGGCAAGAAGTAAAAGTCTAGATTAGATTTTGCCCTCAGTGCTCACAAGGCATTCAGTAGAACTAGACTTATTTGCTCTACCTACAAAAATGGATTGCGTGTCCACAGAATTGATACAGTACAAGCAGTTCTTGTACCTATGGCCACAGATACAGGTGTTGGTCAACAATAAATCACCACAAAACTCTGCCATTTATGTTTCAACATTTTTATTACAAACAGTTCAAATTTAGCACATTCACCATTCAAGACATATAAGTCAGATGTACATTATATCCAGTGAAGCGCTCACATCTCATATCATCATCAAACATTTAACTGTTTTATCCCCACCTCCCCTTTCTAAGTGTAAGTTTCATATTTTATCAATGAGAATCACAACTGTGTTTGTCCGTCAGATATAAAGCCATACCACGTGAAAAACGTGCATAATACAAGTATAGTAAATTCCATTCTCCTCGAAACTCTGGCATTTAAAGAGGGACTTGGCAAGGTGGCTCTCTTCTCTCATCTGACATTTAGCACAAGCTGTATGGGAAATGCCAGAGATTTCTCGGGAAACAAAAAGGAGTGACTCATACTTACCCTCTATCCACAAATGTTTTGAGACTCTTGGTCCAGATGACAATTACAGACATTAAGGCTGCTGAAGCTGAAACTACTGCTTCTGCTTTGGAAGGGAAGCCTGATTTTGTTGGCAGACCAGGTGCCATTGAGCCCAGATCAGCGGCTGGAACCCCCAAGACCCAGAAGCAAGATTTGAAGGAGGGTGCAGCTACACAGAGTCAAGCGTGCAGCTCTCCCTCCGAGAATGGAGGGATGATGATCAGGACTCTTTGGTTAGAGAAATACCAGTTGCTGATGATAACCTGACTCAAACTGCACAATATGCTACCAGTGAGAATATATGTGTTAGCGGGAAGTTGAAGAAACCAGCAGTAGTAGATATGGATGCCCTGTGGGAGGCAAACACGGTGAACTCTTCTCTTAAAATTTTGGTCTCAGGTACTAAAACTGAGATTGCATCTGTGGATTCAAAAGGTTGATGCACACGAACAGTTCTGGCAAAACATGAAGAGTGACTGGGGGAAACAGGAGAAGTTAGAGGAAGGAAAACAATTGGAAGGTGTTTTAAAGAAAGAGAAGTACTGCAATGTAAGTTTGAGCATATGGAAAAATCAAATGAGGAGAAACAACTTGAGACTACTGAATTTCCATGAACCTCCTCCTGTCTTCCCGATAGAGATGATACGGAAGTACTTTGTTGAGATATTGTCTGCCCCAACCGACAATATGCTTCCTATTGTGAGGGCTTAATATTTATCTATGGGAGAGCCAATGATGATCCTCCTTTGCTGCAATATGGATGGGAGTGAAGTTGGAACCACTCGTCACTGGAAAGAGCAAACAGCCCTGTTACTTCAAGTATGTTAAGCATCTTCCTGTGTATACGAGGCTAATGCAAATTCATGGATGACTGGGGAAATTTGGAAGCAGTGGCTAAAAAGAAGTTAGACACTAGAATGCGGGCACAAAAGCATCAGATTTTGTTGCTTTGTGGTAATTGTGCTGCACACAGTGATGATGTCAGGCTGTCTAACGTCAAGGTGGTCTTCCTGCCACCAAACACTACCTCTCTGATCCAACCTATGGATCACGGCATAAAGCGAATGCTACATACCTGTAGAAGGTATTCTCCGAGGACAGCAGGCTAATTGTTCTCACTGATGGGTGACGTCCACGGCAGCCCCTCCAATCGGAATCTTCACTAGCAAAGTCCTTTGCTAGCTCTCGCGCGCACCGCGCATGCGCGGCCGTCTTCCCGCCCGAAACCGGCTCGAGCCGGCCAGTCTCGTATGTAGCAAAAGAGATACAAGGGAAGACTCAACTCCAAAGGGGAGGCGGGCGGGTTTGTGAGAACAATCAGCCTGCTGTCCTCGGAGAATACCTTCTACAGGTATGTAGCATTCGCTTTCTCCGAGGACAAGCAGGCTGCTTGTTCTCACTGATGGGGTATCCCTAGCCCCCAGGCTCACTCAAAACAACAACCATGGTCAATTGGGCCTCGCAACGGCGAGGACATAACTGAGATTGACCTAAAAAATTTACCAACTAACTGAGAGTGCAGCCTGGAACAGAACAAACAGGGCCCTCGGGGGGTGGAGTTGGATCCTAAAGCCCAAACAGGTTCTGAAGAACTGACTGCCCGAACCGACTGTCGCGTCGGGTATCCTGCTGCAGGCAGTAATGAGATGTGAATGTGTGGACAGATGACCACGTCGCAGCTTTGCAAATTTCTTCAATGGAGGCTGACTTCAAGTGGGCTACCGACGCAGCCATGGCTCTAACATTATGAGCCGTGACATGACCCTCAAGAGCCAGCCCCGCCTGGGCGTAAGTGAAGGAAATGCAATCTGCTAGCCAATTGGATATGGTGCGTTCCCCCACAGCCACTCCCCTCCTATTGGGATCAAAAGAAACAAACAATTGGGCGGACTGTCTGTTGGGCTGTGTCCGCTCCAGGTAGAAGGCCAATGCTCTCTTGCAGTCCAATGTGTGCAGCTGACGTTCAGCAGGGCAGGAATGAGGACGGGGAAAGAATGTTGGCAAGACAATTGACTGGTTCAGATGAAACTCCGACACGACCTTTGGCAAGAACTTAGGGTGAGTGCGGAGGACTACTCTGTTATGATGAAATTTGGTGTAAGGGGCCTGGGCTACCAGGGCCTGAAGCTCACTGACTCTACGAGCTGAAGTAACTGCCACCAAGAAAATGACCTTCCAGGTCAAGTACTTCAGATGGCAGGAGTTCAGTGGCTCAAAAGGAGGTTTCATCAGCTGGGTGAGAACGACATTGAGATCCCATGACACTGTAGGAGGCTTGACAGGGGGCTTTGACAAAAGCAAACCTCTCATGAAGCGAACAACTAAAGGCTGTCCTGAGATCGGCTTACCTTCCACATGGTAATGGTATGCACTGATTGCACTAAGGTGAACCCTTACAGAGTTGGTCTTGAGACCAGACTCAGACAAGTGCAGAAGGTATTCAAGCAGGGTCTGTGTAGGACAAGAGCGAGGATCTAGGGCCTTGCTGTCACACCAGACGGCAAACCTCCTCCATAGAAAGAAGTAACTCCTCTTAGTGGAATCTTTCCTGGAAGCAAGCAAGATGCGGGAGACACCCTCTGACAGACCCAAAGAGGCAAAGTCTACGCTCTCAACATCCAGGCCGTGAGAGCCAGGGACCGGAGGCTGGGATGCAGAAGAGCCCCTTCGTCCTGCGTGATGAGGGTCGGAAAACACTCCAATCTCCACGGTTCTTCGGAGGATAACTCCAGAAGAAGAGGGAACCAGATCTGACGCGGCCAAAAAGGAGCAATCAGAATCATGGTGCCTCGGTCTTGCTTGAGTTTCAACAAAGTCTTCCCCACCAGAGGAATGGGAGGATAAGCATACAGCAGGCCCTCCCCCCAATTCAGGAGGAAGGCATCCGATGCCAGTCTGCCGGGGGCCTGAAGCCTGGAACAGAACTGAGGGACTTTGTGGTTTGCTCGAGATGCGAAGAGATCCACCAAGGGGGTGCCCCACGCTTGGAAGATCTGGCGCACCACTCGGGAGTTGAGCGACCACTCGTGAGGTTGCATAATCCTGCTCAACCTGTCGGCCAGACTGTTGTTTACGCCTGCCAGATATGTGGCTTGGAGCACCATGCCTTGACGGCGAGCCCAGAGCCACATGCTGACGGCTTCCTGACACAGGGGGCGAGATCCGGTGCCCCCCTGCTTGTTGACATAGTACATGGCAACCTGGTTGTCTGTCTGAATTTGGATAATTTGGTGGGACAGCCGATCTCTGAAAGCCTTCAGAGCGTTCCAGATCGCTCGCAACTCCAGAAGATTGATCTGTAGATCGCGTTCCTGGAGGGACCAGCTTCCTTGGGTGTGAAGCCCATCGACATGAGCTCCCCATCCCAGGAGAGATGCATCCGTGGTCAGCACTTTTTGTGGCTGAGGAATTTGGAAAGGACGTCCCAGAGTCAAATTGGAGCAAATCGTCCACCAATACAGGGATTTGAGAAAACTCGTGGACAGGTGGATCACGTCTTCTAGATCCCCAGCAGCCTGAAACCACTGGGAAGCTAGGGTCCATTGAGCAGATCTCATGTGAAGGCGGGCCATGGGAGTCACATGAACTGTGGAGGCCATGTGGCCCAGCAATCTCAACATCTGCCGAGCTGTGATCTGCTGGGACGCTCGCACCCGCGAGACGAGGGACAACAAGTTGTTGGCTCTCGCCTCTGGGAGATAGGCGCGAGCCGTCTGAGAATCCAGCAGAGCTCCTATGAATTCGAGTCTCTGCGCCGGGAGAAGGTGGGACTTTGGGTAATTTATCACAAACCCCAGTAGCTCCAGGAGGCGAATAGTCATCTGCATGGACTGCAGGGCTCCTGCCTCTGATGTGTTCTTCACCAGCCAATCGTCGAGATATGGGAACACGTGCACCCCCAGCCTGCGAAGTGCTGCTGCTACTACAGCCAAGCACTTTGTGAACACCCTGGGCGCAGAGGCGAGCCCAAAGGGTAGCACACAGTACTGGAAGTGACGTGTGCCCAGCTGAAATCGCAGATACTGTCTGTGAGCTGGCAGTATCGGGATGTGTGTGTAGGCGTCCTTCAAGTCCAGAGAGCATAGCCAATCGTTTTGCTGAATCATGGGTAGAAGGGTGCCCAGGGAAAGCATCCTGAACTTTTCTTTGACCAGATATTTGTTCAGGGCCCTTAGGTCTAGGATGGGACGCATCCCCCCTGTTTTCTTTTCCACAAGGAAGTACCTGGAATAGAATCCCAGCCCTTCTTGCCCGGATGGCACGGGCTCGACCGCATTGGCGCTGAGAAGGGCGGAGAGTTCCTCTGCAAGTACAATTTGGAGGTTTTGAGGCCAAATTGAGGGTGTATCCTTGCCGGACTATTTGGAGAACCCACTGATCGGAGGTTATGAGAGGCCACCTTTGGTGAAAAGCTTTCAACCTCCCTCCGACTGGCAGGTCGCCCGGCACTGACACTTGGATGTCGGCTATGCTCTGCTGGAGCCAGTCAAAAGCTCGTCCCTTGCTTTTGCTGGGGAGCCGAGGGGCCTTGCTGAGTCGCACGCTGCTGACGAGAGCGAGCGCGCTGGGGCTTAGCCTGGGCCGCAGGCTGTCGAGAAGGAGGATTGTACCTACGCTTGCCAGAAGAGTAGGGAACAGTCTTCCTTCCCCCGAAAAATCGTCTACCTGTAGAGGTAGAAGCTGAAGGCTGCCGGCGGGAGAACTTGTCGAATGCGGTGTCCCGCTGGTGGAGCTGCTCTACCACCTGTTCGACTTTTTCTCCAAAAATGTTATCCGCACGGCAAGGCGAGTCCGCAATCCGCTGCTGGATTCTATTCTCCAGGTCGGAGGCACGCAGCCATGAGAGCCTGCGCATCACCACACCTTGAGCAGCGGCCCTGGACGCAACATCAAAGGTGTCATACACCCCTCTGGCCAGGAATTTTCTGCACGCCTTCAGCTGCCTGACCACCTCCTGAAAAGGCTTGGCTTGCTCAGGGGGGAGAGCATCAACCAAGCCCGCCAACTGCCGCACATTGTTCCGCATGTGTATGCTCGTGTAGAGCTGGTAAGACTGGATTTTGGCCACGAGCATAGAAGAATGGTAGGCCTTCCTCCCAAAGGAGTCTAAGGTTCTAGAGTCCTTGCCCGGGGGCGCCGAAGCATGCTCCCTAGAACTCTTAGCCTTCTTTAGGGCCAGATCCACAACTCCAGAATCATGAGGCAACTGAGTGCGCATCAGATCTGGGTCCCCATGGATCCGGTACTAGGACTCGATCTTCTTGGGGATGTGGGGATTAGTTAATGGTTTTGTCCAGTTCGCAAGCAATGTCTTTTTCAGGACATGGTGCAAGGGAACAGTGGACGCTTCCTTAGGTGGAGAAGGATAGTCCAGGAGCTCAAACATTTCAGCCCTGGGCTCGTCCTCCACAACCACCGGGAAGGGGATGGCCGTAGACATCTCCCGGACAAAGGAAGCGAAAGACAGACTCTCAGGAGGAGAAAGCTGCCTTTCGGGAGAGGGAGTAGGATCGGAAGGAAGACCCTCAGACTCCTCGTCAGAGAAATATCTGGGGTCTTCTTCCTCCTCCCACGAGGCCTCACCCTCGGTGTCAGACACAAGTTCACAGACCTGTGTCTGCAACCGTGCCCGACTCGACTCCGTGGAGCCACGTCCACGATGGGGGCGTCGAGAGGTAGACTCCCTCGCCCGCATCAGCGAAGCTCCCTCCGCCGACGTAGTCGGGGAGCCTTCCTGGGAAGCGACGGCAGCCGGCACCGCACGCGGTACCGGCGCCGGAGACCTCACCTCGGGCGATGGGCCAGCCGGCGCCACGCTCGACGGTACCGGAGGCGCAAGCACCGCCGGTACCGGAGGGGTAGGGCACAACAGCTCCCCCAGAATCTCTGGGAGAACGGCCCGGAGGCTCTCGTTCAGAGCGGCTGCAGAGAAAGGCATGGAGGTCGATGCAGGCGTCGACGTCAGAACCTGTTCCGGGCGAGGAGGCTGTTCCGGGCTGTCCAGAGTGGAGAGCATCGACACCTCCTGAACAGAGGGTGAGCGGTCCTCTCGGTGCCGATGCCTGCTGGGTGCCGACTCCCTCGGCGACCCAGAGCTCTCGGTACCGACACGGGAAGGGGACCGGTGACGATGCTTCTTCGATTTCTTGGAACGAAGCATGTCACCGGAGCTTCCCGGTACCGACGAGGAGGACGTAGAATCCAGCCGTCACTTCCTCGGGGCCGAGGCCGAAGGAGGTCGGTCTCGGGGGGGCTGTACCGCAGGAGCCCTCAGGGTAGGGGGAGACCCACCCGAAGGCTCACCGCCACCAGCAGGGGAATGGACAGCCCTCACCTGCACTCCTGACGATGCACCACCGTCCGACGACATCAGCAGACGAGGTACCGGTACCACCGACGTCGATGCAGCTATCCGATGTCTCGGCGCCGATGCAGAGGGCCGATGCCTCGATGCACTGGCAGCCGAGGATGAAGCTCTGGACGCTGAAGACGTCGATGCACACGATACCCCCGGTGCCGATGCCGACGAAGAGCCCGAGAACAAAACGTTCCACTGGGCCAATCTCGCTACCTGAGTCCGCCTTTGCAAAAGGGAACACAGACTACAGGCCTGAGGGCGGTGCTCGGCCCCCAGACACTGAAGACACGACGCGTGCCTGTCAGTGAGCGAGATAACCCGGGCGCACTGGGTGCACTTCTTGAAGCCGCTGGAAGGCTTCGATGTCATGGGCGGAAAAATCACGCCGGCGAAATCAAAATCCGAAATGACGAAAATGAGCACCAAAAACTTTGAGGGAGAAAAATCTCGACCGAGGCCGAAAAGAGGCCTACCCCGACGACGAAAGAAAACTTACCGGGGCAAAGACTGGAAATACGGGTAGGGGCAAACGAAACCCAAGGGGTTTTGCGGAGCACTTCCCGAACAAAATCAAATATTTTCCGAAGAAAAAACACGTCGATTAGACAAAGGACGCGCGAGGTCGACTCTCCGGCGCTTGACACGGCGAAAAACACAGCCGTACCGAGTGCGGACGAAAGAAGGCTGGCCGGCTCGAGCCGGTTTCGGGCGGGAAGACGGCCACGCATGCGCGGTGCGCGCGGGCGCGCGAGAGCTAGCAAAGGACTTTGCTAGTGAAGATTCCGATTGGAGGGGCTGCCGTGGACGTCACCCATCAGTGAGAACAAGCAGCCTGGCTTGTCCTCGGAGAATAGCCAATTTCAAACAACATTATCGGGCTCTTGTGCTACGTCGTCTGATGAGCGTTATGGATGACAAGACTGGGAAGGATAAACATACTGTTGAACTGGCTCGTAATCTATCACTGTTGGATTCCCTACATATACCCGGAATCATGTTACACAGGCAACCATTGTGAACTGCTACAAGCGGGCAAGATTTGTTAGGGATGTGGAGAGGGAAGAAACAGATGCAGCTGTTGCAAACGCGTACAACAAACAGCCTATTGACATTCCAGCTGGTGTTACTGAAGAGGAGTTTCATCACTACGTAGCTGTTGATTACGATCTACAAACAAATGACGACAGCACTGATGTCGAGATATGCGCCTACACGCAGGCAACGGCTGATGATGAAATGAGCAGCGAGGCACATGCTGACGAAATTCAACAACCTCCTGTCACTTTTGCAAGAGCGCTGGAGAGTCTCAACACCGTGCGGGCCTATCTGGAGGCCCCTGGATGTCAGTGCTATGACAGTTTTTACAGTCTGGCAGACATAGTCTATGGAACGCACAGACACAAGAGTGTACAGAGGACAATGACTGATTACTTCAAGTCCAGCCCTCGCAGAAACAGGAATACATCATCGCAGAAGGCGGGACACGTTTGAGGGAAGGAAAAGGAGAAGCTGGAGGAGCCCACAGTGCTTTCTTTTCATCACTGCCGTCGCCACTCGCTGCCACTAAAAGTAAAACAGGTAAACACGTGCCGGGGAAGGGGGGGGGGAGAGAGGAGGGCTGTCATAGGGAAGCTCAGCTGAGGGCGGGAAGGATCGGAGCGAGGAAACTTCCCAGAGCTGCTTGGCTGCAGTGCCAGGCAGCCCTGCATTTGGGGGGTGGGCAGCAGCAGATAATGGCCTGGGTGATGGCACACACAATGAATTTCTCTTTTTTGTTCTGGTTTTTTTTTTTTTTCACACTTTGTGGGGTTCCTGCAGAGGTTTGGTCTGGATTTTATGCAACGAGGTCACTGCATGAAAGAACTGAGTGAAACGTGTTGAGAAAATGTTAGCTACTCAGTTATTCTCTCTTCCTTGGATTGCCTTCTCTGGGAATGGACTTGTGAGCATTTCACAATGTGTCCCTGAACCCTGCTTTAGGTTCATACAAATAATGATTCAGCATAGACATTGCTCTTTGTAAAGGATTTGTTCTTTTTCCAGACCTTGTTGCAGTCTTAGCCTCTTAGCCATGTCCAAGTCAAATATTAAGTTCAGGATGTCCAAATATATATGTTTGAAAGCATTCCCAAGTTCACGGAAGTCAAAGTAATTATTTAAAATTACAGAGGAAATACCAACTTTATTTCTATAGCAGTGGTTCTCAAGCAGGTCTTGGAATATGCCCTAGACAGAGGGTTTCATGATATCCACAAAAAAATGCCTTACAACCCTTCATTTCTCTTGCATATATTTGCAGGTAAACATACATGTTGATGGTCTGCATTTTCCGTATGGGTGGTATATTGGTGTATTAGGGTCTGCCCAGTGTAATATTTATGTTACAGTAAGGTTGAGTGTGTTTTTGCACAAATTTGTGCACAGTAACATAACATACATAGTAGGTGATGGCAGAAAAAGACCTGTACGTTTCATCGAGTCTGCCCAACAAGATAAACTCATATGCGCTACTTTATATGTATACCTGACCTTGATGTTTTGCAGTTGAGCGATTGTGGTTAGTATATGCTTTGAGCAACCACTTTATTCTTTGACATATGATACATATCTAATATCTACATTTAATAAAAGGTATTAATTGTAACTTTTATTTTTACTTTTTCTGTGTTAGACAATTATGGATGTAAGCTCCGCCCCTGGCCCCACCCCTAACCCACCCCCTTTAGCCTCCCCAAACAGTTGGGCCACCGACCGCCTATGCTTGGGAGGGTGCAAGCAAGTTCAAAAATTTGTCTGCAGAGAGCTGAGCACTAAACGGCACAGAACCTTTCAGTGCAACTTTCTTCAGGTGAGAGCTCAGATCAAAGGAATTCTAATACTCGTCACCAGAACATATAAAAACTGTGGTTAAAAAAGTCTTACGATATCGAGACAATTAAGAAAAAGAGGCTATCTAGAATTATCAACCTTCAGAATAGCTGTCCAAAGTTTCATTTATGCTCAGTTGGATTATTGCAACATGATATATATGTATTGGTTGCCCCTGTCTTATTAAAAAAGCTACAAACTATTCAGAACATTGCTACAAGATTGATTTTCTCTGCTCATAAGACACAGTTATGCCATTGTAAAGTTTATGCTGGTTACCGGTAGAAGCTAGGATTCAGATTAAATTGTGAACGTTGAAATTTAAAATTCTTTATGGTTGCCCTCTTTTAAACGACTACTTTAATTGGTTCTCCTTCCAAAGTAAGATCTACGGCATTATGTAATTTGCCTACTTTACAGTTCCCTAATCCTAAAGGTTTGATATTAAGAGTTATCTTTTCTTATAGATTTGACTGTCAAGCCTCTCAAATATGAAATATCTTGCCCAACAAATTCAAACTATTACAGTTTCTTACATTCCAAAAAATACATGAATCTTAAAAAGATGCGCTTTCAGAATTAGACTAGATCATCTTTGTTTAGCTTCCCAGTAATATTCCAGCTTCTTGTTTTGTAATCCATTTGAACTGTAGAGGATATAGTGGAACATAAGAGCTCAGCAGACATTCTCTTCAGATGCCAAGTGGGATTGGCAGGAAGGTTCCTGACTGCTGGGCCTATGTTTCAGCCTTTGAATGGCATCATTTTAAATCTCCGGTGCTTGATATGCTTGGGTGGCATTTTTTTCTGTCAATGTCACATCTAGGAGATGACAAGTTCTAGCCTTAAATAGCATAGGCCAGAGGTTCCCAACTCCGTCCTGGGAGACCTCCAGCCAGTCAGGTGTTCAGGACATATTTTCGTGCATACAGATCTCTCATGTATATCCATTGGGGCTATCCTGAAATCCCGACCGAATAAGGGTTCCTTGAGAAAGAGATGGGAATCACTGGCATAAGCAAACTTTGTGATATCTGTGGGCATCTTGTGGTTTAAACAAGGGCAATATTGAGCTGCTGGACTTCATAGCCAGAGTGAGCAAATCTTTCCAGAAAAATCAACCAAATTTTTCTCAGAAAAATGATCTTAAGGCCAGTGAAGCTGGTTCCATTAAAACAACTCTTGGGGATCAGCAGCTGCACCTAAAAAAAAAAAAATACAAACTTTTGCATGCTGTTTAAGAGACTAGTTTTTTTTTTTTTGTTACATTTGTACCCTGCGATTTCCCACTCATGGCAGGCTCAATGCGGCTTACATTGGGCAATGGAGGGTTGTGACTTGCCCAGAGTCACAAGGAGCTGCCTGTGCCTCAAGTGGGAATCGAACTCAGTGGACAGGAGAGTCAAAAAATGACTGAAGATGGTCCATCTCTCAAAAAAAAAAAAGTCAACAGTGGAAAAAGGGATACCAATACAGAGTTGTGTCCATATGCTGCTCCAGGCAAAAATATAGACTGGGTAATGGAGGGGGCCTAACTAGGACTGCGATTACAAAAGAAACTGCAGGTTTGTGAGAACCTTTTCCAGAAGACTTTAGGAGATATGCTCTCAGTGTTGTGAAAAAGCATCACCTGTATTTATGACTGGACATCCTGAGTGCCCTCAGAGAATGCACTGTACCATATCAAATACAGTATCAGCATGTTAATATGCATAGTAATGAAAATAAATCCCGACTTACAAAAGAGGTTGAGAGGACCATGGTACAGCCTACGATTATGGAGGCCAGCACTACATCAGGGGGGATCTCAGAACCACTGCGGCCCAGAATAGGAGGGAACATCTCAAAAACTGCCCACTCTAGGTATAATGTGTGGAGGTACGGTACAAACATTCCCAGTAGGTTTATCAGGACAAATCTCACTGTGGCACCTAAAAGGAAAAAATATATAAAAACATCCTTAGGGTTTGTGAACTCCAATACAAAGTTTTATATGAAATTAGCATGTGTCAGACCAGCACAGGCATAGATTGCAGTGAGCATAGAGGGAAAGCACACTCTCCCTTCTCCCCCTCCCCCCCTACAATGTTATAGGTGTTAATGCTGAATTGATTTCCATGCTCCCACTACTAATATTGGATTAATGTAATGGATTGGATTACTGTAATGCCATTTACGCCGATGCAAAGAACAAATCATTAAGAAACTCCAAACTGCCCAAAACACTGCAGCCAGACTCATATTTGGAAAAGCGAAATACGAAAGCGCCAAACCCCTAAGAGAAAAACTACACTGGCTCCCACTAAAAGAATGAATTACACTCAAAATCTGTACTCTGGTTCATAAAATCATTCATGGCGAGGCCCTGGTATATATGTCAGACCTCATAGATTTACCAACCAGGAACACAAAAAGATCATCACGCACATTCTTGAACCTCCACTACCCCAGTTGCAAAGGACTTAAATATAAATCAATATATGCATCTAGCTTCTCCTACATCAGCATGCAACTATGGAATGCACTACCAAATGCCATAAAAAAACGCACGACCTAGCAGCCTTCCTGAAATTACTAAAGACCAACCTGTTCAAAAAGACTTACCATAATGATCCTTCATAAATGACCTGACATCAAAACTCTACTAGAACCAGACAAAATCGAACTCTCTATACCTGTTTGCTTCAATCAATTTGTCACTAATGAACGTTAATGCACTACCCCCTTATCTCTCACGACTGAAATGAACTGTTTATCTAACTTACTTTATAATTTATTTCAACATTCATGAACTTTCAATGTAATACTATTTTGCATTTCACCTCCGGAAATGGCGTTCGCCATTACAGCATAATGTAAGCCACATTGAGCCTGCAAACAGGTGGAAAAATGTGGGATACAAATGCAACAAATAAATAAATAAATAAATATGATTTCTTTACCTTTGCCCTTCCTAAGTAAGCAGGCAAGCTACACCTATGCAGGTCACAGAGTTTAAAGCATAGGACAGGCACTACACCTTTAATCTTAGCTCATTACTGGTATAGGTGTGGCATTCAGTCAGCTGTGGTGAAAAAAAAAAAAAAAAAAAAAAAGAGGGGCAGGCAATGCCACTGTCTGTATAAGAGGGCTGAGATCCCCAGACTTGTAATACAGCAGGCTTCCTAAATCTTGAAATATAGCTATTTTGTCCAGCTGAAATAACTTAAATTGACTATATTATAAAGCTGAGCTCTCAATCTGAGAGCACATCAGACTTACAAAATGCAGCAGACTTCTATGGTTATATGCCATACAGCTGACTTTTTCCAACTTCACAACAGCATTGAACCCATTTTTATTGGAAAATAGAGGGCTCGTTCCTTGCCCAAGATCTGCGCTCTGCAGCTTCAAAATACAGCTGAGCTCTTCAGAGTTACAATATAGCATACTTCATAAAACAAACACAGCTGTAATCTTTAACCTGAAATATTGCCTATCAGGATGGAAAAGGAGATAACTTCTTCAATTATAAAATACAGCTGGCTTCTTCCTCTTTGAAATATAGGTGACTCCCTCAGCACACTGAAATAGCTAACTTCACTTGTATTTTAAAGTTTAAGCTAGCTTTTTTTTTTAACACAGCTGATCATTTGCTCAGCCTGAAATACATCTTAATCATTCAGTTTAAAGAAACAACTGAATTGAAGAGATTGAAGTATATCTGATTTCTTCAGGCCACAGACGAAGCTCCCTTATTCAGCTCTAAAATAGCGGTGAATCCTGCAATTCTGAAACACAGCTAACTTCTACCACTCAATACAGGTGATTTCTGCATCTTTGAAATACAGCTGATTATTTTCACTTAAAATACAGTTGACTCCTTTAGGTTGAAGAGATCAATATCAATTTAGTGTTTATATACAGTGAATGATACATACCTGTAGCAGGTGTTCTCCGAGGACAGCAGGCTGATTGTTCTCACGACTGGGTGACGTCCGCGGCAGCCCCCACCAACCGGAAAGAAGCTTCGCGGGACGGTCGGCACGCAGGGCACGCCCACCGCGCATGCGCGGCCGTCTTCCCGCCCGTGCGCGACCGCTCCCGCCAGTTGAATGACTAGCAAAAGATGAAACACACAACTCCAAAGGGGAGGAGGGAGGGTAGGTGAGAACAATCAGCCTGCTGTCCTCGGAGAACACCTGCTACAGGTATGTATCATTCACTTTCTCCGAGGACAAGCAGGCTGCTTGTTCTCACGACTGGGGTATCCCTAGCTCTCAGGCTCACTCAAAACAATAACCCAGGTCAATTGAACCTCGCAACGGCGAGGGTACAACAGAAATTGACCTACGAAGAACAACTAACTGAGAGTGCAGCCTGACCAGAATAAATTCGGGTCCTGGAGGGTGGAGTTGGATTTACACCCCAAACAGATTCTGCAGCACCGACTGCCCGAACCGACTGTCGCGTCGGGTATCCTGCTGGAGGCAGTAATGAGATGTGAATGTGTGGACAGATGACCACGTCGCAGCTTTGCAAATTTCTTCAATAGTGGCTGACTTCAGGTGGGCCACTGACGCTGCCATGGCTCTAACACTATGAGCCGTGACATGACCCTCAAGAGCCAGCCCAGCCTGGGCGTAAGTGAAGGAAATGCAATCTGCTAGCCAATTGGAGATGGTGCGTTTCCCGACAGCGACCCCTAGCCTGTTAGGGTCGAAAGAAATAAACAATTGGGCGGACTGTCTGTTGGGCTGTGTCCGCTCCAAGTAGAAGGCCAATGCTCTCTTGCAGTCCAATGTGTGCAACTGACGTTCAGCAGGGCGGGTATGCGGCCTGGGGAAGAATGTTGGCAAGACAATTGACTGGTTAAGATGGAACTCCGACACCACCTTCGGCAGGAACTTTGGGTGGGTGCGGAGCACTACTCTGTTGTGATGAAATTTGGTATATGGAGCATGAGCTACTAGGGCTTGAAGCTCACTGACCCTACGAGCGGAAGTAACTGCCACCAAGAAAATGACCTTCCAGGTCAAGTACTTCAGATGGCAGGTATTCAGTGGCTCAAAAGGAGGTTTCATCAGCTGGGTGAGGACGACGTTGAGATCCCATGACACAGTAGGAGGCTTGATAGGGGGCTTTGACAAAAGCAAGCCTCTCATGAATCGAACGACTAAAGGCTGTCCAGAGATGGCTTTACCTTCCACACGATAATGGTAAGCACTAATCGCACTAAGGTGATTCCTTACTGAGTTGGTCTTGAGGCCAGACTCTGATAAGTGCAGAAGGTATTCAAGCAGGTTCTGTGCAGGGCAAGAACGAGGTTCTAGGGCCTTGCTCTCACACCACACGACAAACCTCCTCCACTTGAAAAAGTAACTCTTTTTAGTGGAATCCTTCCTAGAGGCAAGCAAGACCCGGGAGACACCCTCAGGCAGGCCCAACGCAGCGAAGTCTACGCCCTCAACATCCAGGCCGTGAGAGCCAGGGATGGAAGGTTGGGGTGCAGCAACGCTCCGTCGTTCTGCGAGATGAGAGTCGGAAAACACTCCAATCTCCACGGTTCTTCGGAGGATAACTCCAGAAGAAGAGGGAACCAGATCTGATGGGGCCAAAAGGGCGCTATCAGAATCATGGTGCCGCGGTCTTGCTTGAGCTTCAGTAAGGTCTTCCCCACCAAAGGTATGGGAGGATAAGCATACAGGAGGCCGGTCCCCCAATGGAGGAGAAAGGCATCCGACGCTAGTCTGCCGTGTGCCTGAAGTCTGGAACAAAACAGAGGCAGCTTGTGATTGGTCTGAGAGGCGAAAAGGTCCACCGAGGGAGTGCCCCACTCTCGGAAGATCTTGCGTACCACTCTGGCATGGAGCGACCACTCGTGCGGTTGCATGACTCTGCTCAGTCTGTCGGCCAGACTGTTGTTTACGCCTGCCAGGTACGTGGCTTGGAGGAGCATGCCAAACCGGCACGCCCAACGCCACAGCCCGACGGCTTCCTGACACAGGGGGCGAGATCCGGTGCCCCCCTGCTTGTTGACGTAATACATTGCAACCTGATTGTCTGTCCGAATTTGGATAATTTGGCAGGACAGCCGATCTCTGAAAGCCTTCAGTGCGTTCCAGATCGCTCGGAGCTCCAGGAGGTTGATCTGCAGATCCTTTTCCTGGAGGGACCACAGACCCTGGGTGTGAAGCCCATCGACATGAGCTCCCCACCCCAGGCGAGATGCATCCGTCGTCAGCACTTTCGTGGGCTGTGGAATTTGGAATGGACGTCCCAGGGTCAAATTGGTCCGGATGGTCCACCAGAGCAGTGAAGTGCGGCAACTGGTGGAGAGGCGGATGACATCTTCTAGATTCCCGGTGGCTTGGAACCACTGGGAAGCTAGGGTCCATTGAGCAGATCTCATGTGAAGACGAGCCATGGGAGTCACATGAACTGTGGAGGCCATATGACCCAGAAGTCTCAACATCTGCCGAGCTGTGATCCGCTGAGACGCTCTGGTCTGCGAAGCCAGGGCCAGGAGATTGGTGGCCCTCGCTTCGGGAAGGTAGGCCTGAGCCGTCTGGGTATTCAGCAGAGCTCCTATGAATTCCAGAGACTGGGTTGGCTGGAGATGGGACTTTGGGTAATTTATCACAAACCCCAGCAGCTCCAGAAGTTGAATAGTGCACTGCATGGACCGGAGGGCTCCTGCCTCCGAGGTGTTCTTGACCAGCCAATCGTCGAGATATGGGAACACGTGCACTCCCAGCTTGCGTAGGTAGGCCGCTACCACCACGAGGCACTTGGTAAACACTCGTGGGGCAGAGGCGAGCCCAAAGGGCAGCACACAATACTGAAAGTGCCGTGCGCCCAGGCGGAATCTGAGATACTGTCTGTGAGCTGGCAGTATCGGTATGTGAGTATAGGCGTCTTTTAAATCCAGGGAACATAGCCAATCGTTTTCCTGAATCATTGGCAGAAGGGTGCCCAAGGAAAGTATCCTGAACTTTTCTTTGACCAGGAATTTGTTCAGGCCTCTCAGGTCTAGGATGGGACGCATCCCCCCTGTTTTCTTTTCCACAAGGAAGTACCTGGAATAGAATCCCTGCCCTTCCTGCCCGGGTGGTACGGGCTCGACCGCATTGGCGCTGAGAAGGGCGGAGAGTTCCTCTGCAAGTACCTGCTTGTGGCGGGAGCTGAAAGACTGAGCTCCCGGAGGGCAATTTGGAGGCAGGGAGGCCAAATTCAGGGCGTATCCGCACCGCACTATTTGGAGAACCCACTGGTCGGAGGTTATGAGAGGCCACCTTTGGTGAAAAAATTTTAACCTCCCTCCGACCGGCAGATCGTCCGGTACGGACACTTGTAGGGCGGCTATGTTCCCATGGATCCAGTCAAAAGCCCGTCCCCGGCTTTTGCTGTGGAGGCGCCGGGGGCTGCTTAGGCGCACGCTGTTGACGAGAACGAGCGCGCTGGGGCTGTCCCTGTGCCTGACGAGGCCTTCGGGCCGGCTGGTTGTACCTACGCTTCGCAAAAGAATAGGGTGCAGCCTGCCGGGCCCGGGAAAAACGTCCACCTGTGGAGGTGGATGCTGAAGGCGCCCGGTGGGAGAGCTTGTCGAGAGCGGTTTCCCGCTGATGCAGTTGGTCCACCATCTGCTCGACCTTCTTACCAAAAATGTTATCCCCCCGGCAAGGGACGTCGGCCAGTCTCTGCTGGGTGCGGTTGTCCAGGTCAGAGGCGCGCAGCCATGAGAGCCTGCGCATCACTATACCTTGGGCCGCAGCACGAGATGCCACGTCACAGGTGTCATAAATACCCCTGGACAGGAACTTTCTGCACGCCTTCAGCTGCCTGACCACCTCCTGATAAGGCCTGGACTGCTCCGGCGGGAGCTTCTCGACCAGGTCCGCCAGTTGTTGCACATAGGTCCGCATGTGAATGCTCATATAGAGCAGGTATGATTGGATGCGGGTCACGAGCATGGAGGATTGGTAGGCCTTCCTCCCAAACGAGTCCAGAGTGCGAGACTCCCGCCCCGGGGGCGCCGAGGCGGTATCCCTCGAACTCCGTGCCCTCTTGAGAGCAGAATCCACGACCGCCGAGTCATGGGGCAATTGTGGCCGCATTAGCTCTGGGTCAGAGTGGATCCTGTACTGGGACTCTGCTTTCTTGGGAATGGTGGGGTTAGTTAATGGTCGCACCCAGTTCCGAAGCAGCGTCTCCTTTAGGACATTGTGCAGCGGCACCGTGGAGGACTCTCTAGGTGGTGATGGATAGTCGAGGACCTCGAGCATCTCGGCCCTCGGCTCTTCCACAGAGACCACGGGGAAGGGAATGCTGATAGACATATCCCGCACAAAGGAGGCAAAAGAGAGACTCTCGGGAGGTGAGAGTTTCCTCTCCGGTGAAGGCGTGGGGTCCGAGGGAAGGCCCGTAGACTCCTCTGAGGAGAAATATCTAGGGTCCTCCTCTTCCCCCCACGAGTCCTCATCCTCGGTGTCGGACATAAGCTCATGTAGCTGAGTCCTGAACCGGGCCCGGCTCGACGTCGAGGCACCAGGGTCTCGGTGTCGTCGAGCGGTGGACTCCCGCGCCGGCGGGGACGGAGCTCCCTCCATCGACGTCGACGGGGACTCCACCTGCGTGGCGGTCGAGACCGGCACCGCAAGCGGCGGCGGTGTCGACGGCCCCGGCGCCGGGCTAGAGCTCGCCGGCGCCACAGTCATCGGCGCCGAGGGTGCCTGGCGCATCAGCCCTTCCAGGATCCCCGGAAGGATGGCTCTGAGGCACTCGTCCAGGCCCGCTGCCGGGAAAGGCGGTGGGGCCGGTAGGGGTGTCGGTGCCAGAAGCTGCTGGGAGCCAGGAGACGGCACCGAGGTGCCGGAACCCCGACGCGTCGGTACCTCCACAACCGACGGAGACCGCTCCTCTCGACGGTGACGCTTCGGCGTCGCCTCCTCTGCGACATCGGGCTGCACCGAGGGCGACCGGTGACGACGCTTCTTGTCTTTTTTCCGATGCCCGTCACCGGCGCCGGAGGGCATGGAGGAGGAGGAGGTCGATCCCCCTCGGTCTCGAGGTACCGGGTCAGACAGGGTTCGGTCCCGTGGCCCACGAGCTGAGGGAGTGACCGGGGCCGACTGCCCACGCGGCCTCTCACCCCCACTCTCACCGGAGGACCGGCGGGCCGACGGGACCTGTTCTCCTGGGGTCGCTGCCATCGGTGCCGATGTCTCGGGCATCGATACCGGTACCGAAGGACCGGGCGTCGATACCGATGCCTTCGAGGTCGACGTCGAGGGGCCGGCGCAAGTTCCAAAAAGACGGTCCCGTAGAACTTGCCTCGCAACCTGAGTCCGTTTCCGGAGACCGAGACACAAAGCACACGACTTGAGATTGTGCTCTGGCCCGAGGCACTGGAGGCACCAAGCGTGGGTGTCGGTCTGCGAGATCGGCCGGCCGCAGCGACCACACTTTTTAAATACACTCGGGACCTTCGAGGACATCAACGGAAAAATCGCGTCGGCGAAGTCAAAGTCGTCAATGGTGGCTGAAATCACACCACGAAAAAGCAAAACGACCGTGCGGCCACTAGGCCGCAACGCGGCGGCCCCGCTGGAAGCGAGGGAAAAAAGGGAGCGCGTGCCCCACACGTGCAGGGTTTCTTTTTTTCTTTTTTTTTTTTTTGGTAAAAAGAAACCGGGCGGTAACGAAAACCGTTAGTAAAAAGTAGAAAAAAGCACGATCAGCGTACACGCGATCGAACAATCCGGCGGCTGAACAGAGAGAGCGGCAAGGCACGACTCTCTCCAGGCGCGGAAAAAAAAGGAACTGGCGGGAGCGGTCGCGCACGGGCGGGAAGACGGCCGCGCATGCGCGGTGGGCGTGCCCTGCGTGCCGACCGTCCCGCGAAGCTTCTTTCCGGTTGGTGGGGGCTGCCGCGGACGTCACCCAGTCGTGAGAACAAGCAGCCTGCTTGTCCTCGGAGAACACTGTATCCCCTGAAAGGGTTCGCCACAGTTTAGTGAGCAATTTGCTTAGAATTACAAAAAGTCAGTATAGATTCATGGGTTATGAGAATTTTACAAACATTTTCATACATGTCAGAGATTCATTATCCATTGAATTAAGACTAGTTTACGAGCACTTTCTGTCATTATCCATCATGGAGATATTAACAGTTTTACATAGGGACTTCATTCAGGAAAGTTTTCAGTTTCTTTCTAAAAGTAAGATAATTAGATCTGAGGCTTGTGGTGGGTAGGGAATTCCAGAATGGGATAATTATAAAAGAAAATAGGGTGTCAAAATATTCTTGGTACTTGGTGCGCAGAGTTATCAGGGATTGTTGCAATCATGCAGTGTCCAAATAACAAATCTTTGAAGGTGATAGTTAGTGTCTCCAAGGTAAGTTCATATACAACTTGGAATAGTAGGCAGATAGCTTTAAATTTGATTCTCTTCGGAGTGGGAAGCCACTGTAGAAATTTCAAGCAGGGTGATTAACATTTTTTCAGTCAAAAATCGGGTGGGCAAATATGTTTTGGATGAGTTGGAGCTTGGACATCAATTTACTTGAGAGTCCTGTATATAGTGTATTACAATAGTCAGTGTGAGATAAGACTAACATTTGGACAAGTAATGTAAAGAATGACTGATTAAAGTATGATCAGATCAGTTGTAACTGTTTAAGTTTGTAAAATGTTTTTTACCACAGTTGGTTGATTTGTGGTTCAAGGTCAGGGAGGAGTCTAGGATCACTCCTAGTACCCTAGATTGTTTCTCCAGGGGATACGGTTACCATGTTAGGAGTAGAATCATGTGGACTATAGAACCATAAGAGTTTGGTCTTATTTATATTCAGGTTTAGCATGTTCTCGTTGGCCCAGTTTTGAATTCAGTCTATACAGTGGGGATAGTCTAGTGATGGTTTCCGTCAGGTCAAAGAGAACTAGTATTAACATAAAGAAGATGTCATCTACATACAATAGTAAAAGTTCATCCTTCAGCAGGCTGTTTGAGAGATGACATGAATACACTGAAAAGGATTGGAGAGAGTGGGGTGCTTTGTGGCACACTGCAAGGTGGTTTCCAAAATTGTGGCAAGTTCGTTTTTGAAGATGCAGTAGCTTCTGTCAACCAAAAAAAATCATGGAATCAGTAAAGTACTGGACCCCGACAGACCGATCTAGCTCAGTTTATCTAATAGAAAGTCATGGTCTACTGCATCAAAGGTAGAGGATATGTCAAACTGCAGTAGTACAGTTTGCTTACCTACCAATAACTGATCTCACATGGGAGGTCAAAATCAACAGAAGAGTTTCTGTGCTGTGGGCACTCCTGAAGCCAACTGAATAGGGAAGTAAGCAAGGGTGGTCGCCAAGATATTCCAAGAGTTGCTTGCTAACAATGTGTTTCGATTAGTTTAATGAAGATCAGTATGCTAGCCACAGGGCGGTATCTAGCAAGTATCTATGGATCTAGACCTGCTGCCTTTTTGGATGCACTATTTGGCAGCACTATTTTGCTCACACCTTTTTCAGTAGTAGCTCAAGGTGAGTTATTCAGGTACACTGGGTATTTTTCTGTTCCTGAAGGGCTCACAATCTAATTTTGTACCTGAGGCAATGGAGGGTTAAGTGACTTGCCCAAGATCACAAGGAGCAGCAGGGGGATTTGAACCGGTCACCTCTGGATGTCAAGAATGGTGTTCTAATCAAGATCAGGGGCTAAGGAGGATGACTATCAGAAGAGCAGTACAACTGGCTACAATCTACTACTGCAGCTTTTGAAAACCACATAGCTTTGAAATGCAGTGGTAGCAGAAACGTCACCCGGTTGCGATGCCAGGGGGATTGGAGAGGCGCAAGCGAACTGCGAAGGTGCGACAGACTGCCTGAAAAATAGGTACTGGTGCCGCTGTCTGAAATCTGTTTGGGGGACAGGTTGCTCCCCTGGCATCCCACCTAGCTACGCCACTGAATGGTAATAGCAGCCAGTATGAGGGAAATATGTTGTGCTAGTCACCTTAGGCCAGTCAAGAAGGAGAGGAGGAAGGAGGACATCACAAAAAACCTAGCCACCTGCCTGGGGCTAACCCTGAGGGTCTATCCCCAGCACAGATCAGGTCTGCCTGCACCTAAGCATGTGCTCTGCATTAGCACTCTCCTACCACCGACTGGGTCCCAACTACCTCTAGGTGAGTCTCTCAAGGTATTCCCCAGTGATTTCTGGGTTACTGGGACCACACTCCCAGTGGCCCCACAATTCCTAGAAAGTACTCGGACCCAAAACACAAACCACCAGGATTCTTAGTCAGACCAGACAAGCAGAGGCAATAAACTAAAAATGTTTTATCATGATAAAAATATTGACCAGTGAACCATAAAAACAGATGGAACAAAAACAGCACATAACAGATAACTAAATATGGATCAATTATAAAACTATCTAAACATTTGTTCACTACCTGAATAGTACCTGAGGAGTACAGGAAATATAGCTGCTCACAAGTTATAGAATGTAACTGTTCACAGGGTCTCAGTGAAGAGATCTTTCTCTCTTCCTTCCCAATCTGAGACTGGGGAAAAGGTAGTATATCCTGGCTGAATTTGAGCTCCTGAGCCAATCAGAGCCCAGAACAGCAAATTTTAAAAGTAGCTGGCCACATCATTGCAGGTTACTTTCTCTGTGTTAAACTAAAGGAACAGTCATTTTTCTGGGATAAGCAGCATAAAATGTATTGTACTTTTTTGGGATCTTGCCAGGTACTTGTGACCTGGATTGGTCACTGTTGGAAACAGGATTCTGGGTTTGATGGCCTTCAGTCTGTCCCAGTATGGCAATACTTATGTACTCTAACAGCTTTAAACAAACATGCACCACCTGCTGGCCAAACTAGAGAAAAGCACTTCAAGAAATAACAGTTTACAGGTTTAAAAACCCACTGTTTTGTCACAGGGACCATTCCTTCCCAATAACTAAATTTTTCAAGCTGGTCCTAGATTTAGACTAGAGTTGTTCTCGACTGTGTATGAACACTCATTACGACAAGAGAACTGCAGAATATGTATCATTTTATGTAGCAGCATCCTCTTGGGAGTAGCACAGCAAATAATGTTGAACTAGAAAGGAAAAGACCAATTTATTTTTTATAATCAAAAAGTCTTACCTTTTTGTGTAAATTCTCTATGGGTGCCCAGTTTTGTGAGTAAAGAAAATAGTACCCATATGGACATGAAATATGCTGAGCAAAGACCCTTCTGTATAAATATGATCAAACCAAAACACCAAACAATCAGAGAGACATCGAAGAACAGCTCCCCCAGGTAGTGAGCATTCATATTCTGAAAATTAAAAGAGGCAGAGCAAATGTACACATCAATAATCAACAAAAGGCAAATTTTCTCAGATAATGCTTACGAGTGAGGATGGGTTTGGGGGAGGGGAAGGAAAAAATATCATGACTAAATAACACAAAATAAACTCACTCTAAAATCCATTCACTGAAAAATAACTTCGGAAATTTTGCAGGGGTATGTGTGCAGAAACGGGCATGTCAAAAGATAGTACCTAGTTTTATGGAAGCCATGCATAGGTGTCCCACATAGGGGTATACGTTTAGCATATTGCTTTGTACCTGTAAAGCAGGTAAGGATTTGTAGAGCACTGTCCAAAATACACCCCGGGAGGTGGCTTTATAAAATACAAAATAAACTCACTCTAAAATCCACTCACTGAAAAATAACTTATAAAGAGCAATTCAAAAAAAGGAAGGAAAAGCCTCAAAGAACTCAAGATCTGAACAGATTTAAAGAGCTATAAGGATCCGATCTCTTATTTGTTCATCATTGGCAAAAACCTTCCTAATGATGATCGTCGTGGAAGACTCCGAACGATAACTATGACTAAGACACCCCGCCGTCTGGGACCCTGAAGCAGCTAAGCAAAACGCTGGCCATTGTTGGCCCAGGGGCATATGGCCAGCCTGTTGAGTGTTGGCTTGGCTCTGATCCTGCACTTCATATAAGCTTTTTTAAGATACGTGCTTTTTTGTTTGTGCATCACCAAAGTTGGATAATTAATAATCTATATATGGATGAAAATAAACAGAGAACAATATTAAGAAAAGCTATTAAAACAATTTTAAGAAGATTTTTGCCAATGATGAACAAATAAGAGATCGATTGGATCCTTATAGCTCTTTAAATCTGTTTAGATCTTGAGCTCTTTGAGGCTTTTTCTTCCTTTTTTGAATTGCTCTTTATAAGTTATTTTTCAGTGAGTGGATTTTAGAGAGTTCATTTTGTATTTTATAAAACCACCTCCCGGGGTGTATTTTGGACAGTGCCACACTGATCCCTGGAAAGGGGAGTTTAGTGGTATACAAGACCTAATTAGAATTAGAATTCCCTCAATGTCAGAGAGATATTGGGAGAACTCAGAAATCTGAGCTATCGGGGTGATTGTGTGTAGCTTTGGATAGAAATTATGGATGCAATGTTTAGCCCTTGAAACAGCCCGATAGTGGCGAAACAGGGTTCTCCTGTTGGGCGTTATGATTAACGTATGCTGTTGAGAATAATTCGCATTTGCTGCACCACTACTATCCAAGCTAAGTAACGATTTAATGTTTACTTCACCGGAAGAAAGGCAGTTTAAATGAGCCTCTACCATAAGGTACTGTGAAAGGTGTATTTACACGTAATTCATGAATCAGAAGCGTGGCGTTTTTTTTTTTTTCTGAAGACTAGTGATTGAAGAGGAGCTCTCTGGATTTTGAAAGGTTTGCCTTTAAAGAGACAACTCCATGGTTTCTGAAGTCTTTTTTTTCTCCACAATTATATTCATGTAGAATTGTGACTTTACACCTCCAATACTGGGGTTTATAGGGTAGAATTTTTTTTGATAATAGTTGATTTACATTCTACTTATTCCAATATTGATACCGGTAATTGAAATCACCCATTATTATAATTATTTTATTTATTATATTTCAATTTCGCAAATACACAAAATTGATAAGAAAAATCAGTAAGTGAGGTTACAATATCAAGCAAAATCTATTACCCATCTACTTCCTCAAATCCAATATAAGTCCACATTTAGGAGTTCAAAATATAAGTAATAGTTGAAGAACTTAAGGAAATAAAGAAAATAAAACACAAATGGTAGATAGGCGTGATTAGGACATTCTTTTGTTTTCAAACACTGTTTATAGTTGGTGAAACTGTTCCAACTGTCCTTCTAGATGTTATAAATGTTTCCAGTTGGGAGGGATCATAAAACACAAATTTTTCAGACCGGTAGGTAACCAAACATTTGCACGGAAATTTTAAAATGAAGGTTGCTCCCATTTGTAACGTTTCCTGCTTCTTCTGAAGAAATTTTTTCCTGCGCACTTGTGTTTCTCTCGACACATCAGGATAAACATTAATCTTAAGTCCCTTGAAAGTCTTATCACGATTTTTATAAAATAATTTTAATATCCAAAATTTATCCGAGGAAAAAGTAACTGTTGCTACCAAAGTAGCAGCTGTTGCTTGGTTTGTTATAGAAGATTCCAATAAATCTGTTACATCAAGGGATTGATTTTCCAAAACTTGTTGGTTCCTGGGAGGGAGATAAAATGCTTGTGCAAACAGGGGAATATTCTCTTCTTTTGTTTGGAAAATTTCCTGGAAATATAATTTTAACATCTCCCTAGGGGATATCTCTTTCAAATAAGGAAAATTTATAAAGCGTAAATTATTACTTCTAGTAAAGTTTTCCAAAATCTCTATTTTCCTTCTAGAGTTTATTAAATCCTTTAACATAGTCTTCTGTACTTCTTGTAATTGTTTTATTTCTTTCTCTTGTTTTTCCACTTGAATGTTCGTTTGTTTTACTTGTTCTTCCACCCTTTCAACTTCTTGTTTTACTTTTTGTACTTGGGGAATTAGTGCCTTACCTAAATCTACTATTAGAGTCCAAAGGCAGTCTAACGTGACTTCAGGAGGTTTAATCTGTAATTGTGCAAAGGAAAAAGCTCCTACCTCCGTCTGTTGTTGCAGCGGAAAAATTCCTGCCATACTGGGAACACTTTGATCCTCCTTGGTTGTCTCGGCCATCGTTGTAAGCTCTGCTCTTTGGACTTTACTTGCCCCCCCTTCTGCCTGATTCCTCATCCACTTCCGGGACTGGAGTCGAAGACATTACCGATAGAGCACCGAGCTCACGAGGCACAGGAGGAGGAGGTGGTGTTCGAGCATCGGGGCTAAGAGAGATTTCCAGCTCTAAGGATTCCCGTGCACCTTCAACATGCGCAGGAGTCAACAGCGAGCCGCTCACCGGTGTACTAGTGTCCAAAACCCGCTGGAGAAACACATCAATCGGTCCTCTTTGAGTCGGGGTTTCAAGTCGTTGGGAGGCTGCGGCAGCGGCTTTCCCCCTTCTCTTGGGCATTCTGAGGAGTGTTTACTATATAAAAAGGTAAATTCGCCAGGAGCTCAAAAATCACGTCCTATCTACTCGGCAGCCATCTTGAACTCCGAAATCACCCATTATTATACTGTTGCCTAATTTGTCAGCTTTCCTAATTTCTGTAAACATTTCTTCATCTGTCTGTTAGTTCTGTCCTGACAGATAGTACAGCCCTACAAGAATACTCCTTCCCTTCACACATGGAATTTCTATCCATAATGATTCCATGCTGTTTCATATAAAATGTTTATTTTGTTTGAATTGATTCCCTCTTTAACATATAACGCAACCCCGTCCAATTTGATCCCTCTATCATTGTGATATAATATGTATGCTGTTAACACAGTGCCCCATTGATTGTCCTTCTTCCATCAAGTCTCTGAGATGCCTATTATATCTACCTCATTATTTAGTGCTATATAATCTCTCTTTTTTTTTTTTTTTAGGTTTCTAGCATTTGTATACAAGCACTTCAAATTGTGCTTTTTTCCTTGCATCTAAAAGCTGCTTTGAAGTTGACAGTAATAATGTTCATCCTTTACCCTGCTCTCTCCTTAAACACTCCTGGCTTTCTTTCACCATTGTTGAAACCTCTTTATTGGGATTCCCTAAATTTCTTGTTTCAATAGTATCTCTACAAGGATACACCACACCGAACCACGTGTTTCTGGGCGACTGCCGGCTTTTCCTCCCATTTTAGTTTCGGACTGTTGGCTTTTCCTCCCATTTTAGTTTAAAAGCTGCTTTTTCTCTCCTTTTAGCACCAGCAGCCTGATTCCATCCCGGTTAAGGTGGAGTCCATGCTTCTGGAATAGGCTCCACTTTCCCAGAATGTTACCCAGTTCATAATAAATCTAAATCTCTCATCCCTGCACCATCAACTCAACCATGCATTGAGACTTTAGAGCGCTGCTTGCCTCTTGGGTCCTGCGTGTGGAACGGGGAGCATTTCAAAAAATGTTACCCTGGAGCATCTCTACTTCAGCTTTCTATCTAAGAGCCTAAATTTAGCTTCCAGAACCTCTCTCCTACATTATTCCATGTCACTGGTACCACATATACCAAGACAGCCAGCTTCTCCTCAGCACTACCTCAAATCCTACCTAGGTGAGGCACGATGTCTGCCATCTTTGCACCAGGAAGGCAAGTGAACAGGCAATCCTCATGCCCAGCAGCCACCCAGCTATCTACATGCCTAATGATTGAATCACCAACTACAACAGCTGTCCTAACCCTTCCCGCCTGGGCAGAAGTTCTTGGAGACGTATCCTCAGTGCAAGGGGATATTGCATCACCTTGTGGGTAGGTCCTGGCTACAGGAGTACTTCCTAACTCACCAGGGTGATGCTCTCCTTTTAGGGGACCTCCTTCCCCAAAGCAGTACAGGGACTGCCAGACTGGAGGTGGGACTTCTCTACAACGTCCCTGTAGGTCTCCACTATGTACCTCTACCGCCCTCAGCTCCTCCAAGTCTGCACACACACATAACCTCTCACCAACTGGGAAATAGTCATACATGTGACACTCAATGACACTTGCTGCTGGACTGATGTCTGCATCTTAGTATTATTGAGTTGTTTAAGAATTTAAAACTTTTTACTGTACTACAGATATTAGAGTAACATAAAAGAGCCTTTATATTATATGGTATATTGTATGATATATTTAGTGTTTGCTTCTCAGAAAATAATGAAATGTAGTTAAATTCTGTAAGAGAACTCCTCTCTTATCATCCTAATTAAAATAACTGACTATAAATGAAGAGTTATGCTAGGGGTGGGCGGGAGGTGGGCAGGAATGAAGACTAAACTAGGCCATACTGTGCGCCTTCTAGCGGCTATCTGTTAATGCTGTAGGCTGTGGCAGAATGTTAACGTTTTAAAACCATAGTGAAAAGGGTTTTATACTGTGGAAACGAAGCTGTGTTTCCTGCGACTATCAGCTCTGCTCTACACTGATGCTATGGTAAACTCTAGAATAGCCCCTTAACTGCTAGCCTATGGAATTGTAATAAAGACTTTAAATGCTTAAAAAAAAAACCTATTCCTTAAACTGCCTTTGCTAAATAAGTAGAGTAACGTAGAAATAAAGACACTGAGATAACCTATTTAACTCTAGGTCTACCTTTCTCAAGCTTAAAAGCAATTTCTCAGTAAATAACTTATCAATGAAGTTCTGTCTTGCTCTGAAATCCTCACGGCACCTCTTCTGGATAGAGAAGAACAGTTTGACCGAATTTACCCTTGGTGCTTTATTTGTACTAAACCTCTTTGAAAACACACTTCTTTGTATTGTCAGGAACCAAAGCATTCTGTAAGTTTAGGAATGCCTATTGTTTTTCATTTACTTCCCTAGAATTATGTGACCCAGATGACCCGAAAGCCACGTGCATAGAGACTGTGGCCCCACACCTGTTTTACTGCGGCTGCTGGTTTTGAAAAGCAGCAGCAGAGGCAGTGGAGATGGCAGCGGGAGGGAGGTAGGGGAAAGTCATGGTTGTGGCTGGAAAGGCTTAGCCTTCCCCAGCCTTTTATAACGGGTGCCTATGGGTACGGCCCCAGACAAGAAGGAATCTACATTGATGCATCATCTCTCTTATTCCACAAATATCTGGGTATGTGGGTGCCTACCAGTGGATACTTTGAAGACAAAATCCACCGTAAACAAAATGTACACATCTGTTGCTGCCAGTGGGTTGTGTTTCGGAGAATGGCTCTTTTCATGATCAATGGTGCATTACCATGATGAGTGTACATGCTCACATGAAATACATCACAGGATGAATATTCAATGTAATTTGTGCACTACAAAGATAGAGTTCTTGAAATTATTATATTCTCTCTCAAATAACTCATCACTCACAGCTTACAAGAGTACTGCTCCTTTCCTGGGTAACTGCTCCTAGAACAGCATTAAACAGATGACTATATGATTAACATACCTTTCCTGGGTAACTGCTCCTAGAACAGCATTAAACAGATGACTACATGATTAACATATTTCCGTGAAAGCAAAACAAGTGGGCATCCTGCCACTAGCTGCAGCTATACTGGCATGCTTCCAGATAGTGAATCACTACATTATAAACTACTACTTCCATCGCTTTGTCAGCAGTAAATCAGCAATTAATATGGATCTAACTTCCTCCTTATGTCAGTGAAAGCTAAGTAGCAGACACTGCACTTACCATAAAGAACCACCTCTTCGCTAGTGTGTGCACAAGGATTATTTTGGTCACAGCTGCAGCTCCATAAAGGCAGATGGAGACATAGAAGTGGGTATACCAAGAGAGGGAATACCCCGTTAATGAAACAAACACTGCAATGATGAGAACCATACACAAGGTGGTAAACCAGCTTAGCAGTACGATGCCAATTCCAAACAGAAGATCCTTCATATAGCTGATGCCTAAATTGTGGGAGGAGAGGGAGAAAGCAGAAAAAAAAATTTTATTTTTAATTTAAAAATTTACAGGAAGGTGATAAAACTAAGATTGACTTTGTATTGTGGTATGCTAAACTGCAGTGAAGTTTTACAGGACTGTGAAAAACCCCACTGTAACTAAATCCAGTGTTTGGAATTTCTAGTGTGCAGGTGGGGAAAGATACTATGAAATATCTAAACCTATGGTGAAACCAGAATATGCTATTAACGTAACCTATTCTACATTATTAAGAGATACAATTCTATTTTTCACTCATCATTCTGTGCTTTTATCTTCTCAGCAATAGTTCTGAGTGGGCAGTTTTTTCCCTCTCAAATCATACGTTTGGCCTGAATTCAAGGCCAAAACAAAATGAACTCAGAAATTAACCTCTGTTTTCATCCCCTCCAGTCTGTGCCAGTATTAACTGGCTTCACTCTCCAACTGAGCTGTATTTTTACTGGCCACACTCACAGGTGTTGGAATGCATGCTAGGTGAAGAAGGCTGCAACACTCAGTATGCAGGTTCACCTTATTCATGGGTCACAAAATTCTTCAGCACTACCACTATAAAAAAAAAACTGTTCCAATTCCCCTGATAACTGCAAAAAGCAATAAAATAAACTGATTTAACTTTTACAGTTCATCCCAGTTGGTAAGGTTTAGTATATTCAAAACGAAGCTACATAGATTGTTTGCAGAGCAAACTACGTAAGACAAAGATCAAAAATAAAAAAAGTAATTTTCATCCCTTCGGGTGGCTTGTGGCTGATCTTTTAAAACCTTTCCTCACATCAAGTCTAAGAGTAGGGGTTCACCTTAACCATTTTTGGGAGTGGAGAGGGTGCTGCCAGGACCATCTGGAACCTATTAGTTAATTCTATTGCTTTCTTCCACAAAATGTGCACATGGCTGATCTGCAACACCATCTGGCATTTCAAGAGATGTGGTGTTCACAGGACACACACAGCTCTGATGCTGAAATGATGAATTTACTCTTAATGGATTGGAATCAATTAAGAAAATCAGTTACAGCCATCAGATGCTTTGTTTCTGTTACACACTGCCAAGAAGGTAAAATTACTTATGTTAGGTAGCACTGGTCAATCTTGTGCCATGGCAGAGTTTGTGCTTATAATGAGATTCACTACATTATGGAGACCAGTGATTACCAGAGCAAACAGATGCTTTATCCTAATGTGACTTCTTCACTGAAATCCACCACTATATTCCAAAACAGGCAGCATAAAAGAAAGTGTGTGGTGCTCTCAACCATCCCCATATGTGGGGCTTTTTTTTTTTTTTTTTTTTTTAAATAAAATTTCATATATTTCCTACTTATTGGCTGCTGGAGGTCATTTGGTCCACCACTACTCTTGCTTTTTTTTTTTTTTTTTTGTTACATTTGTACCCCGCGCTTTCCCACTCATGGCAGGCTCAATGCGGCTTACATATTGTATACAGGTACTTATTTGTACCTGGGGCAATGGAGGGTTCAGTGACTTGCCCAGAGTCACAAGGAGCTGCCTGTGCCTGAAGTGGGAATTGTAATCATGCTCTCAATGATGTCACCAAGACCAAAGTATTGTCACTGCCTTTTTTGGTCAATGATCATAAAGTTTCAAATGACTTGTGAATGTTATCCAGAGCAATATGTTTACTGCTCACAGAAGCACAGACATTAATCTGCCCTTCTCCTCAGTCAGACTAGCTATACTAGAGCAAGAAACTGAGATGGGGTTTCAAGCTATTTAGATCTTGAACCAGTATTAATGGGGGAACCTACCAAAGAGAGATGAAGATATAAAATGCATGCACAAAATCAGCACAATCAAACCTACCATAATATTGGCTTCACAATTTCTCATAACTGATTCTAGGTTTTGTAGTACTGAATATCTTGCAAGCCCTTATTTTAACCTGCAACGTCTGTACTGTACATTTACAGAAAGCTTTTGTTTTTGATAAGTGATTGGAAAATAGTATATAGCTCACAGCAATAGAGTCACCAAACCTTTTATAAGAAATTAGATGTACAAACGGAAGAATGAGCAGGCAGAGAGTTGGTGATCTGGGATGAAATTTTCACCTATTTGAAACCCTTTTAGCAGCACGCTACTGGAATGTGAAAATAGATTTTATCTTGGGATTCCCATTTAATCATATATATCCATTTTTCATGATTAAAAAAAAAAACATTTCTACTTTTTCAAAAACACTCCCTTGCAATGGGCTTACCACCATATTTGGATTGTGCAGCTTTCTTGCCAAGATAAAGTATGGTAACTGTTGCTACAATATAATTCATTACGGTGCCAACATGAGCTGGATATGCAATCACAAACAGGCCAAAGATATCAAAGAAGACCGTATTTCCATGGCGATATTCAGAAGGATTTGCCAATTTATCAGAAGTTGCCAGGTATTTTAGGACACATAGAATGTTGTCACCTGTTAAACACACAAAATATATAAGGAAACATCAAGTAATGGACTCAATTCAATAGCAGGGATGAGCAATAAGGAGAGAAAACACATTTTAGTCTACAAGAAATATATCTAGCTCAGCCAAGGTGAAATTTGGTCTTACCTGATAGAAAAGGTACTTACCTGTAGCAGATATTCTCCGAGGACAGCAGGCCATATATTTTCACATGTGGGCGACGTGTCCTGCGTCGCCTGGTTCAGAGCTTGAAAAGCTTTGTGCACTGCTCTCACTGTGCATGCACAAGTGCTTTCCTGCCTGCCGCAAGAGCACAGGACCTCCAGTACAATAAAATAGCATAAAGTCAACTCCAAAGGGAGGTGGGAGGGAATGTGAGAACATATGGCCTGCTGTCCTCAGAGAATACCTGTTAAAGGGTAAGTATCTTTGCTTTCTCCGAGGACAACCAGGCCAATAATTCTCCCATGTGGGAATCCCTAACTACCAGGCTCACCAAAAACAGTAGTAGTGGTCAACTGAACCTCGCAACGGAAAGGTCAAACACAGATTAACCTAAAAAACTATATACAAACTGTGAGAGTGTGCAGACTGGAACAGAACAAAATGATTCTAGACCCCAAACAAATTCTGCAGCACTGTCTGTCCAAATCAACTGTTGAGTCGGATATCCTGCTCGAGGCACTGAAGCAGCAGGAAGGGTGAGTGTGTGGGGAACGTGGCCCCCTTCTAGCGAGGAACAAGAACTGGTGAGCCCAGGACTGGCAGAGGCCAAGGACTTGGGGTGGTGATGAGACGTGTGGAAGGGGGCAAGCAGGCCCTGGAGAAATTTGAATGCCGGGAACGGAGAGGCGAGCGCATGCCCATGGCCCGTTTCTTTTCCTGGCTTGCACTCTGCACTGCTTCCTAACCTCCTGGTTGCTGGGAGTCTGAGCATGGAAGAGCTCTGCACACACACACACACACACATTAGCTTCTTCTAGTAAAGTGTATCCTCCTTTCTTAGTCGCCTTTTCTATATCCAATCTTAAAGCCAGTCACATTCAAGTGGGCAAGTTACTTCCCTGCCCAAGTTGTTACCATAGACAGGGTTTAAAGAAGGTTGGGATAATTTCCTAAAAGAAAAGTCCATAAGCTATTATTAAAATGGACTTCAGTAAATCCATTGCTTATTTCTAGGATAAGCAGCATAAAATCTGTTTTACTGTTGTGGGATCTTGCAGGTACTTGTGACATTGATTGGTCAGGATACTGGGCTTGATGGACTTTCGGTCTGTCTCAGTATGGCAACGCTTATGTTCTTATGCTCAAGGCAGTAGTGAGATGTGAATGTGTGGATTGAAGACCACGTTGCAGCCTTCAAATTTCTTCAATGGAGGCTGACCGCAAGTGGGTTACCAATGCAGCCAGGGCTCTGACATTATGAGCCTTGAAATTACCCTCAAGAGTCAGCCCAGCCTGGCCACAAGTGAAAGAAATGCAATCTACCAGCCAATTGGATATGGTGCATTTCACGATGGCGACCTCCCCACCCCATCCTCCTAGGATCAAAAGAAACAAAACGCTTGGTGGACTGTCTGTAGGGCCTAGTCTGCTCCAAGTAAAAAGCCAATGCTCGCTTGCAGTCCAAGGTGTGCAGTGTGCTTTCGCTAGAATGGGCATGATGCTTGGGAAAGAATACTGGCAAGACAACCGACTGCTTCAGGTGGACCTCCGACACAACCTTAGGCAGGAACAAGAGTGCATGTGGAGAACTCAAGAGACTTAGTATAAAGGTGGATCTGCTACTAGGGCCTGAAGCTCATTGACCCTGAGAGCTGAAGTAACAGCCACCAAAAACAAGATCTTTCAGGTCAAGCACTTCAGATGACAAGAATCAAGCAGCTTGAAAGGAGCTTTCATCAGCAGGATGAGGACAACATTGATGTCCATGACACCAGTTGAGGTTTGACAGGGGGCTCTTTCTACAGCAAACCTCTCATGAATCAACTGGAGGCTGTCCAGAGATGGGCTTAACTTTCTACATTATAAGCACTAATTACACTGAGGTGAACCCTTACACAGTTGGTCTTGAGACCAGACTCAGAGGTGTAGAAGGTATTCATGCAGGGTTTGTGTAGGACAGAAATGGAATCTAGGGCCTTGACCTCACACCAGACAGCAAATCTCCTCCATTTGAATGAGTAACATCTCGTAGTGGAATCTTTCCTGGAAGTCAGAAAGACTCTGGAGACACCCTTAGGAAGATGCAAGAAAGCAATTTCTACGCCCTCAACATCCAGGCCGTAAAGGCCAGAGATTGGAGTTTGGGAATGCAGAAGAGATTCCTCAATCTGCGTAATGAGGGTTGAAAACACTCCCATCTCCAAGGTTCCTCAGAGGATAACTCCAGAAGAAGAGGGAATCAGATCTGCCGGGGCCAATATGGCACAATCAGGAACATGGTTCTGCAGATTTGAGTTTCAGCAAAGTCTTCCCCACAAGAGGTATGGGAGGATACGTATACAGGAGACAGACCCCCCAATGAAGGAGGAAGGCATCCAATGCTAGTCTGTCGTGGGTCTGGAGCCTGGAACAGTACTGGGGGACTTTGTGATTGAACTGAGTGGTAAAGAAATCCACTGAGAGGGTGCCCCACACTTGGAAGATCTCGCGGGCAACGCCCATGCTGAGAGACCACTTGTGAGATTGCATAACCCTGCTCAGTCTGTCAACCAAGCTGTTGGATTTACCTACCAGGTAAGAGGCCTTGAAAATCATCCCATGCTGGACTGCCCACTGCCACATCTGAACAGCCTCCTGACACAGAGGGCATATTCCAATGCCCCCCTGCTTGTTGGTGTAATATATTGCAACCTGATTGTCCATTTGAATGAGTACAATTTGATTAATCAGCCAATCTCCGAAAGCCTTTAGAATGATCCAGATTGCTCAAAGCTTCAGAAGGTTGATGTGAAGATCTGTCTCCTGAGCTGACCAGGCACCTTGAGTGTGAAACCCATCCAGATGAGCTTCCCAGCCAGGTGGGATGCATTCGTCATCAGCACCTTCCGGGGCATGGCGGAGAAATTTGGAATGGGAGTCCCAGAGTCAAATTGGATCAAGTAGTCCACCAGAGCAGAGATTGAACCAGCTGTAGTGACACTCTGATGACATCCGCTAGGTTCTCCATGGCCTGACACCACTGGGAAGCTAGGGTCCACTGGGTAGTTCTCATATGAAAATGTACCACAGGTGTCACGTGGAAGGTGGAGGCCATGTGGCCTAACCCAACAGCCTCAACGTCTGCCAAGCTGTGACCTGCCGACGGGCCCAAACTCAAGTGGCAAGAGCAACAAGAATGTCCACCCTCAGCACAGGGAGAAAAGCTTGCAAATGCTGTGTATCTAGCAGGGCTCCAATGAACTCGAATCACTGGACAGGGAGCACATGGAACTTGCAGTAGTTTTAAAACAAACCCTAGTAGCTCCATCAACTGAATAGTTTTCTGAATGGACTCTTGGGCACCATCCCTTGATGTGCTCACTAAACAATTGTCCAGATCGGGGAACACATGGACTCCCTGCCTGCATAGCAACACTGACTACTTCAAGACACTTGGTGAAGATCCTGGGAGCCAACGAGAGGCCAACAGGCAACATGTAGTATTCAAAGTGATGTGTCCCCAGCCAAAACTGAAGATATGTCCTGTGACCTGAAGTATCAGAATGAGAGTGTAAGCATCCTTTAAGTTCAGACAGCACAGCCAATCGTTTTCCTGAATCATGGGAAGAAGGGTGCCCAGGGAAACCATCCTGAACTTGTCCAGGAATTTGTTCAGGGCCCTCAAGTCTAGGATGGGACGCATCCTCCTGTCTTTTACAAAAGGAAATACCTCGAATAGAACCTTTTTCCCCTGGTGGAACAGGGTGGAGTGAGTTTGACCGAATGGACCTTTAGAAGGGCTGAGAACCTCTTCATAGGCTCACTATTATGGTATTGATCACTTTTTTAATCGATTAATTATTAATTTAACTTATCTTTTCAAGCTTTTATTCAGTCGGACCCAGGGGCTCTACCCATTGGGTGGTTGGCGGTGAACATCACTGAGGTCACTAATCAGTTTTAAAACATATATTGAGAAGTCAATGGAAAATTAAGTATAAAGAGTTTGATACATATTTTGCTGGAAGACTATTACTGAATCCTGACTAGATACCAAGAAGTTTTTGGATGATATTTTGGTCTGGTTCTAGTTTAAACCATTGAAATTTAGCCCAAGAGTTGAGTATTGCACTGACTTATTATGGAGGTAATTTAAACGTATATCTCCCCTCTCCTGCCTTTCTTCCAGAGTATACAGATTTTTAAGTCTGCCCCCATTCACTTTATAATAAACCTATTGACTATAATTATATCGTTTCTTATGTAATTGTTTTGAGAGGACCCTCAGATATTCCCACTATAGAAAGCACAACAAATTTCTGTTGCTTAGTGGTGTACCACTTCTTTCATCGGGTTACTCATTTTTTCGTGGTGAATCACCGAATAAGTGCTAACAGACTGGTATAATTCTTCAATTGATGTAATAACAAAAACTATGGCGTGGAACACCATAATATAGATTCTTGATATATCATTTCCTTTTTTTAAGGGATTTGAGGTTTTCAGATTCAGAGTAATGGTATCAACAACTTTTCAATAGAGATTTAATGAAGTCTAATAAAGGTTTTCTAAGTTTGTAGTGATGTCACTTCAGGATTGTCCGGGGCATAGCCACTGAACAGGCGCCTTTAAAACTTTGGGGGTGGAACATTTAAAGAACGCTGCAGCTGGTGTCTTGATAATATTATGAACAGGAGGCCGCCTTAACCCTAGTCCCTGGAGTATTGTGTTCAGTACTGGTCTCCGTATCTCAAAAAAGATATAGTAGAATTGGAAAAGGTACAGCGAAGGGCGACGAAAATGATAGTGGGGATGGGACGACTTTCCTATGAAGAGAGGCTGAGAAGGCTAGGGCTTTTCAGCTTGGAGAAGAGACGGCTGAGGGGAGATATGATAGAAGTGTATAAAATAATGAGTGGAATGGATCGGGTGGATGTGAAGCGACTGTTCACGCTATCCAAAAATACTAGGACTAGAGGGCATGAGTTGAAGCTACAGTGTGGTAAATTTAAAACGAATCGGAGAAAATTTTTCTTCACCCAACGTGTAATTAGACTCTGGAATTCATTGCCGGAGAACGTGGTACGGGCGGTTAGCTTGACGGAGTTTAAAAAGGGGTTAGATAGATTCCTAAAGGACAAGTCCATAGACCGCTATTAAATGGACTGGAAAAATTCCTCATTTTTAGGTATAACTTGTCTGGAATGTTTTTACGTTTGGGGAGCGTGCCAGGTGCCCTTGACCTGGATTGGCCACTGTCGGTGACAGGATGCTGGGCTAGATGGACCTTTGGTCTTTCCCAGTATGGCACTACTTATGTACTTATGTACTTATGTAAAAGAACACGCGGTGTCGGGCGTGTTCAGGGGAAGGTGAAAAGTTGGAGATTTACTTTCAGACACAAGGAGATAATGGACACAGCATGACTCAGATAATGCGGACACAGCATGACTCGGATAAGTGTTCATTAAATATTTTAATATTAATTGCCTTAAGATATCACTGATATTGACGAACATTGGGGCAAGTTGCACTTTTTTTTGAATTCCACAAAAGGCTGGTAGGATATTGTTATTATTACATCAATTGAAGAATTATACCAGTCTGTTAGCACTTATTCAGTGATTCACCACGAAAAAATGAGTAACCCGATGAAAGAAGTGCTAAACCACTAAACAACAGAAATTTGTTGTGCTTTCTATAGTGGGAGTATCTGAGGGTAACCTCAAAAAATAACATAAGAAACGATATAATTATAGTCAATAGGTTTATTATATCCTGGTTATAGCAGTTTGTCATCTTAGATTTAACTACCAGAGATTAGAGGATACCCAGTATTGGTCCCATTCACTTTATGACAAAGAACAATGATCATTTTAGTTGTTCCCTCTAAATCAACTCCATCCTGTTTATATTTTTTTGAAGGTGTGGTCTCCAGAATTGTACACAGTACTCTAAATGAAGTGTCAGACTTATAAAAGAAGCAATTCTCCTTCTTTTTCCTGCTAGTCATTCCTCTCCCTATGCACCCAGGCATCCTTCTAGCTTTTGTCACTGCCTTTTCTGCTAGTTTGGCCATCTTAAGATCATCACATACGATCACACCCCAGTCCTGCTTCTCTGTCATATACAGAAGTACTTCATTCTCTAAACTGTACTGCCCCCTTGGGTTTTTGAAGCCCAAATGAATAACCCTGCATTTTTTAGCATTGAATCTTAGCTGCCAAATCCTGGGCCATTCTCCAAGCTCATGTTATTCCCGCCATCTGAGGTGTTTACCCTACTGCAAATTTTGAAATAATCTGCAAAAAAGCAAACCTTACTAGACAGGCCTTCTCCAATATCACTTACAAAAATGTTAAACTGGACCAGGAACAGATCCTTGTGGCACACCACTTGTAACATCCCTTTCCTCAGAGTGGCTCCATTTATCAGAACCTTTATGTCACTTTTCATTCAACCGGTTTCTACCCCAGTTAGTCACATTAGGGTCCATACTGAGGGCACTCTATTTATTTATAAACTCATCTATGAGGAACCATGTCAAAAGGTTACTAAATTCGAGAGAGGAAGTGATGTCATGGTGTGGAATGGACGCCTGAGTTTGTAGCTCCCTCGCTATCCTACCTTGCTAGGCATAATCCGCCGCCATCCAGCCTGTAATGGGTCTCTCACTTCAATTTGCTAGTACGTTCGAGGGCTGATTCTTAAAAATGAGCAAGTCTCAGTTGCCTCAGCACAAGGAGGGTGAACATCAATCGAGTCGCCAGTCTGGTAAGGGCCTAGCACGCCGCGTGTCTCCGACTCCCCCTTGTCGATCGGATTCTGATTCAGCATCATCTCACAATGAGCAGCCCCGGATTTCAGTTAAAAAAGGTCCTGTGAAAGACCTGGCTAAGTGTCTGGAGGAAATTCGGGTCGAGATAAAAGCCTCCAAGGAGGAAATTTTAGAGCGCATGGACGCTATCAGTGTCGACCTGCGGGAACTCAGGAGCTGGGTTGATGAACTGGAAGACCAAGTGGAGGAACAGGCTGAGCATACGGCTGCTGCAGAATCTTGTGTCTCCCAGCTGCTTGCCCAAAACGAAGAACTACAATTCAAAGTGGACGATCTTGAAAATCGGGGGGGGGGGGGGGGGGGGGGGGGGGGGGGTGGAGTGGAGTAACCTCCGTTTTCGAGGTGTCCCTGAGAACGGGGATGCAGAGGATGTCCCAGCCATTGTGTGCCTCCTTTGTGCAAAATTTTTGAAGGTCGAGTTGGAAATAGAACATTGTGAAATCAAAAGAGCCCACAGAGCCTTGGGGAAACCTATAGAGAACCGACCTAGAGACATTACAGTAAAGTTTGCATCATTCGCAATTAGAGATCGTCTACTGCAACGGGCACGCCAATTATCGTTGGTGGATTACAACAGGGCAAGAGTTTCAGTTTATCAGGATCTCTCTCTTTTCACTTTGTCTTGGCGACGGGCTATGAAGCCTGCCCTGGAGTTGTTGGCCAAGGAAAAGATTGCCTATCGCTGGGCGTTCCTGTTTGCCCTATGCTTTACAATGGCTGGGAAATTACACAGAATCTGCCATATAACTGAGGCCTGGAAGATATTGCACTCTGCTGGATTATCGTCAACCACAGCATCTTCAACCAAGGAGAGGCTTCAAAAATGGAACAGGGTCTCTCACAAGGCCAAGAAACACTCAGCACCTGCTTGAATATGATGTCTGACTTGAATGTAGCTTATTGCTTGTTCACTGGTTCTTTAGATTTTTGAATTACAGTTTACTGGGTGTTCTGGGGGTGTATGTATGTTGCTTAGGTTGGGTGGAATGGTGAGGTGTTTATGTGTTAACTTGGGAAGGGTAGGATTGATTTGAGGGGGGTGGGGGATGCCGTATCGGGGGTATGTTGGGCACTGTGGGTTACTTCTTCTACTTTCCCATTCAGTTCCTCTGGGGTTGTCTGTTTGGTGTTTGATGGTTCGACTGGTGCAAAGTTGCTCAAGAGTGGGGAGGGGGGGGGGGCGAGGATCCTTATTGCCCTGTTCTGTCGATCATGGGTTTCCATATGCCTGGCTGGTTATTGTATTAGTATATAATCCTTTTTTGTGATGAGTACTGATTTACAGTTTTTGACCTTCAATGTTAAAGGCCTAAATTCACCTCAAAAACGCCATAAACTATTTAAAGAACTAATGCATTATAAACCACATGTGGTGTTCCTTCAGGAGACATCTTAAAAGGGAACATGAAAAATCTTTGTCTCATCTTCAATACCCCCATGTCTTTTGTGCCTCTGCTGTAGACGCTTCTAAGAAAAGGGGGGTTGCAATTTTGCTTCATTCTTCACTGCAGATAAAGGTGGAGAAGGTTAAATATGATCAGGAAGGAAGATTTTTACTCTTAAGTGTGGTGCTAGACAATTGTACTTTTACATTAGTATAGGTATATGCCCCTAATGAGGCCCAAGAGGAGTTTTTTTAACAGGCTTGGTAGACACTTTTCTTCATTTCCCACTGGTAAAACAATAGCTGGCGGAGATTTCAATGCTACTTTTCACCCTACATTGGATAGGTCTAGCTTGGCAACAAACGCAGAGTCTCGGATATCGGATACATTGATCAGGTTTGCCAGGGACTTGGGCGTTTGTGACTTGTGGCGGGTGAGTCATCCATCCGCCCAGGACTATTCCTTTTTCTTTCATTCTCATGATACCTATTCTCGAATCGACTATTTACTGGTTGATATAGCCTTATCACCTGCGGGGTGTGATTCGGGTAATGGAGTTATTACTATTTCTGATCATGCGCCTGCTTGGGTCAAACTTCTTTGCTTCGCGAGGATAGAGACAAGAGATGGTCATTGAACAGTAGCTTGTTGAAAGAGGAGGAGATACAGGCAGGTTATAGATCTCTTTTGCAGGAATATTTAAAATGTAACTTGCACTCTGGACCTTCATTAGGTGTGGTTTGGGATGCCCTTAAGGCCGTATCCAGGGGCTTCTTTTTGAAAAAATCTAGTGCACTGGCTCAACTTCAGAGAGCTGAGGTGGCTCAATGTCTTTCTCAACTGAGTCACTTGGAAGAAAGCCACAAGTCTTTTCGTCAAACGTCTACCTTGCATGAAATCCAAACGCTTCGTCTGCAGTTAGATCAGATCTATTTGGATCAACAACAACAAAAGCATGACATGTATAGTAATAATCCTAGTCGCTCTCTTAGCGCTTAAATTACGACATCAGTTGACTGATCATACGATTCTTCGGGTGGGAGATGGTAGGGGAAATCTCCTTACCAAATCCTCTCACATTCGACAGCGTTTTAAAAATTTCTATCAATCGTTATATAACTTTGACTCTTCCATTCAGCAAGAGGATATTACGGAATTTTTGTCTTTCCACTCACTTGCTTCTTTGTCGGCAGACCTACAAACCGCTTTAGAGAGAGTCCTGTTTCTATTGAGGAAGTACGGAAAGTTATTAAGGAGCTTCCTGTCAGAAAATCTCCGGGTTTAGATGGGCTACATAATGAATTTTATAAGACATTTCAAGGTGAATTGGCACCTATTTTGACTGAGCTTCTCAATGAAGTAGGTGGGGGAGCTGCTTTTCCCCCCCATCTATGATGGAGGCTTGGATTGCGGTAATTCCAAAACCGGGTAAGGATAAAAGTGATTGCGCTTCTTACTGCCCCATCTTGATACTTAATTCTGATGTTAAAATTATGGCCAAAGTACTCGCCAATCGGCTTGCTAAAGTTTTGCCGGATCTGGTCCATCCGGATCAAGTGGGTTTTATTCCCCATAGACAGGCTATGGATAACGTTCGACGTATGGTTAATTTGATGCATGTAACTCAGCAGGAAAAGCTTCAAGTTTGTCTTCTTGGTCTAGATGCTGAGAAGGCATTTGACCGTGTTCATCGGCCTTTTATGCATCAGGTTTTGGAAAAATTAAGTTTTGGCCCGGGTTTTCGAAGTTAGATAAGCGCTCTATACGCCTCTCCACTTGCATGTATTAGGATAAATGGGGGTAATTCATCTATGTTTCCACTATTTCGAGGTACCCGACAGGGATGTCCTTTATCTCCGATGTTATTTGCTCTGGTTATGGAGCCTCTGGCGGTAGCCTTACGTGCTGATCCGAACATTTCAGGTATTACAGTGAACGGGCTGAAGTACAAAATAGCTCTGTTCGCTGAAGATGTCCTTTTTTCGCCGACTAAACCGCTAACCTCCTTCCCTAATCTTATGAAATTGTTAGCATCATATTTTTCTGTGTCTGGATTTAAGCTTAACATGTCTAAGTTAGAGGCCATGGCTATTGGGATTTCTCCCCAGTTGTTGAGTTCTTTACAGCATTCCTTTTCCTTTAGGTGGAAGAAAAAGGAAGAAAACAGCTATTAAATATTTGGGGGTGTTACTTACTCAGTTAACATCTGATTTATTCACCACTAACTATCTTCCTCTGTTACGGGAGTTATACAAGGATATGGAGCGGTGGAGGACATCTGACTTGTCTTGGTTTGGTCGAATTGCTACATTGAAAATGAATATAGTACCTCGATTGATGTATCTTTTTCAGGTTCTCCCCTTACGGCTTTCCAGGAACTTTCTGTCGGGCCTACAGGATCGTCTAATTCGTTTTATATGGTGTAATAAATGACCACAACTGCCGCATTCCTTACTTTAATCGAGACCCAAAGAAAGGGGGTTTGGGAGTGCCTAATGTTTGCTGGTACTATAAGGCTGCTCAAGTTCATGCTGCTCTCGAGTGGTTCCAGGTCAACCCACATAAGCTTTGGATACATTTGGAGCAAACATTGGTAGGGACCTGCCCACTTCGTTTTTTGATGTGGCTTCCATGTAAGTACCGCGTGCTGCAGGGGGATGTGTGTCCTTCGGTCCATACTACCTTTTACTACTGGGATAGTTTGTTTGCCAAGCCTGACCTCATCTTGTCTAAATTGTCACCCATAACATATAATCCACTTTTTCCCCCTGGGCTTGTGCCTGGCCCGTTTGTCCGATGGACATCCTTAGGTCTTGCGACTTGGGGTCAATTCTTTGATGAAGAGGTGTTGATTGCCTTTGAGACCGTGTCGGAGAATTACCCTATTTTTCCTCAAGAGTTTTTTGCATATACTCAAGTGAAACATTTTCTTTCCTCTGCTATGATTAAGGCTAAGGTACTTTGAGAGGATTCTTTTCTTGAGGATCTTTGTGAGGACTCTAAAAGCACCAGGGGTCTTAACTTGTCTTTACACATATCAACAAAAGCAATTGCACCCTGCTTTGGAACATCATAAGTGTTGGCATCGGGAGCTCCAGACTTCGCGCCTTCTGTCTCGCTGCACCCTACGCCTGGAATAAACTTCCTGAGCCCCTACGTCTTGCCCCATCCTTGGCCACCTTTAAATCTAGACTGAAAGCCCACCTCTTTAACATTGCTTTTGACTCGTAACCACTTGTAACCACTCGCCTCCACCTACCCTCCTCTCTTCCTTCCCGTTCACATTAATTGATTTGATTTGCTTACTTTATTTATTTTTTGTCTATTAGATTGTAAGCTCTTTGAGCAGGGACTTTCTTTTATGTTTGTGCAGCGCTGCGTACGCCTTGTAGCGCTATAGAAATGCTAAATAGTAGTAGTAGTAGTAGTTTTGGACGAGGGTGACTGGATGTTTTTGGAAAATGCCTTAATGAAGGTATCTACCTCAGTTCCATATAAAGAGAATGCAGTTAAGGTACTGTATCGATGGTACCTGACTCCTATGAGGCTTCACCACATGTTCTCCACTGTTTCTCCTTTGTGTTGGCGTGGGTGTGGGCAGAGGGGAACCATGGGACACATCTGGTGGTCCTGTTTTAAGATCAGGGCTTACTGGAAGGCTATTCAGCATAGACTTCAGCTTTGATTCGCGAGGCTACTGAAATGGTCTCCTGAATACTTTTTGTTTCCTAAGAAATTTCCTGGTCTTACTCACTCCCAGGCGTTGCTGGCTAGACATGCTATGTCTGCGGCCAGAGTGACTTTGGCTGCTCAATGGAAGTTGCCTATTGTCCCAACCCTGGTCAAATGGTTGAATAAATGATGGTACATTTGTGAAATGGAAAGACTAGGGGCAGTAAGAGGTCGAAGTTTGGCTAAATGGGAAGCTATTTGGGATCCTTTTCTACTACTACTACTACTATTTAGCATTTCTATAGCGCTACAAGGCATACGCAGCGCTGCACAAACAGAGTTGATACGGGGTGGCTCTGTCATTTCTTTCCTTCCCATCCTCTATCTCCCCCCCCCCCCCCCCCCCCTCTTTTTTTTTTTTTTTTTTTTTTACTGGGTTGGGGTGGTAGAAGGTCTTCTTTTTGGGTATTTCATACTTGGCAAATTTGTAAAAATGGAAGCGTTCCACTTTGGTGATTTTCATTGAGAGCTCTGTTTGACTTTGTGCTTATAACTTGATTTCTTGAGATGTTACTTGCTTTGTGTTATTAGCACTGTACCATGCTTTTTCAAACATACATCTTGTTTATTGTTTGCTCACATTATTCAATTAAATCTTCTAAAATTAAAAAAAAAAAAAAACCTTTACTAAATTCTAAGTATACCACATCTGGCGTTCTCCCTTGATCCAATCCCCTGGTCATCCAGTCAAATCAAATTTGTCTGACAAGACCTGCTTATAAGAAAAGCCATGCTGCCTCAGATCCTGCACTCCACTGGCTTCCAGAAACCTCACTATTCTCTGATCCAGAAGCATTTCCATTAAACTTGTTTACCACAGAGATCAGATTTATCGACCTTTAGTTCTCAACTTCCATTCTTGAGGTTCAAGGGGGCACCACCTTTTGCAATGGTGGCTGAATTTGCTTAACTGCTCATATCCATCTGCGTAGCCAGAGAAAATAATCTATCCTATCTCAAACAAAAGCTGCCACCTGAGCCTTAGAATTAGAAAATTAATAACTAGGCTCTGGTCAAGACCCTGTTGTAAAAAGAAGATCAGGATTGATGGCAGGTCTGCATGTCCGGGAGAGAACTTCTGCTCCACACAAACCTCAAAGTACTGTCACAAACAGATATATGACAGACATGAAAGAACAAGTCCACATAAAGGTCACTACAACATAGGGATGGCAGCCTTTGTGCTTCAGGCACTGTCCCTCAAGGGCCAAGCCATAAGAGAAAAGAGATTCGGGTAATCCTACAGCAGGAGTCTGGGTCCCCTTGAAATAGAAATCTGAAAACCCGCCAATAGATGAACAAGGTTAAGATACCATTACTGATGGAGAAAATCTGACACTACCATCACCAGATGCTTCACCACCTTCTAAAGGATCCACCCTATAAGACAGCAGATGAAATACATAGAGGCTCCACCTACAGCCAATATTGGAAGGCAGAATCAATCCCCACTGAACCCTGCTCTTTACTGTGGCTGAAGAAACACATTACATGTTCTGACACCATGAGGTCGAAGTGAGGAATACCTCAGTGATCTAATGACATAGGAACTCACTCAACTCCCACTCCCCTGGAGCCAGAGACTGCCTGTTGAGAAAATCTACTTCAACATTGTGTACTCCTGTGATATGATCTGCCAAAATCACTGCCAGATGGCATTTTACCCAGGAACAAATTCAATTTATCTCCAGATCCACCACTGCACTCCTAGCTCCACCCTGATCGTCGAGGTACACCACTACCGTCACATTGTCTGATAGCACAATGATCGTCTTTCCTTGTAGGGGTATCTAGAAATGATGAAGTGCCAAGCAAATGGCCCTGGTCAAATGGTCCTGTGAAGGCCAATGCCCCTGTATCATGTGATCCAGACAATGTGCACCCCAGCCCACCAGGCTCATGTCCATGGTAAGCACCAATCAGTCTGGGGGTCTAGAGGAACCCCCCTTGACATAGCTTCAAACTCCTGGTGGCCAGGAACTGAACCTCAAATTGTTGGGACTTGGGAGACCAGTACGACAACACCTCACATAAAGCGTCTTATGTGGGCTCTTTTCCAGGAAACCAATTCAAGTGCAACCACTATAAAATCCAGGGTATGCAGATCGTCTCAAACCCGGGGCATCTGCTGTGCCTGAAACTTGAGCATGCAGTTCTGGATTAAAAACACCATACCACCCTTGGCGTTGAAAAAAACTCCAAGGTACTCTAACCTTTGAAAGGGTAGTAGCTGACTCTTGGCATAGTTCACTATCCAGTCCAGATGCTCGAGGAGGCAGACCACCTGAGAGGTCGCTAACCTCAGGACCACTACAGAATCAACTCATATCCACCAATCATCCAAGTACAAATAGACATAAACACCCTACTTATGCAGATGGGTTGCCACAACTACCATGGTCTTGGAAAAGGTTCTCAGAGGCACTGTCAACCCAAACTGCTGTGCCCGAAATTGGAAGGAATGACCTAGAACAAAAAAAACCCAAAACTTAGTTTTGTGTTCAACTCTGATGGCAAATGTGTAAGCAGGCCTCCAAGAGGTCCAGAGATGTGAGAAACTCCCCTAGTCAGACTGCAATGAGAACCAGATTGCAATGTTTCCATGCAAAAGTGGGAAACCCAAAGCAAGACATTGACTTTCTTCAGATACAGAATAAGCCAGATGGAACCTCTCTTCTTGGGCACGACAAAATAAGCGGAACAGCCCCGCCTATGTCCTGACTTGGAACTGGCTCCAGTGCTAAGTAGAGCAGCTATAACAGAGTCAACTGATTGTGCCTTGAGAACCTTAAAAAGAACATAAAAGGTGTTGTAAAGTGGATCTGCAAATTCCAAAGCATAGCTCAGATAGACTATCTCCAGAACCCACTGCTCTGAGGTGATGAACAAGACAAGATGACCTCCCACCTGAACCTCCCCAGAGGATAGATCTTCAATGGGGACTACTGGAAGTGGTTGCAAAGTAGAATGGTCCATCCCTTGCCCTCTGTGCCCCTTGGAAATGCAATGCCTTCTAACCTCCTAATGCAGAAGCAGCTTTCCTGTTCTAAGGATTGGTCTTGGTATCGGCAGAACAGATCTGAAAACCCAGCCCCCAAAATCCAAACTTGGTCCTGTCTTCGGTAAGGTGTTGTGGGCGCACTTCGCCTAGGTCCTCAATAATTTTCCAAATCCTCAAACAAGTGACCTCAAAGGGCCAACTTACTCTAGTGGGACTTGAAGGTTGCATCTGCTGACCAATAATGCAGCAACAGCCATCTATGTGCCACCACCACAACTGTCACCAATTGAGAATGACTATGCACAAGGTTGTAAAGAGCATCCGCCAGAAAAGACTGCCTCTGACTCCAACCTGGCCACCTCCAGTGGTGTGCAATTGCTGCATCCACCACAGAAAGACCTTTGCACGATGAATGACAGAACCGATTGACACTGAATGTAATCAAAAATTGATCTGTTACATCAGATCCTGTTACTCAATTTCCTACTGAAATTGTATTGTCTTATACTATTACTGTTTCTCAGACTGAAAATCTAGGGGTAATTTTTGATTCTGAAATGTCTTAAGCAGCATGTACAATCTTCTATAAAAAGTTCATTTTTTAAGCTGTGATTACCAAGTTACATCCACTGATCTCACAACCACATTTCCAGAAAGTGTTGCAAAGCTTGATATTGTCTGGTCTCAATTATTGTAAATGTTGGATTGCCAGTTACATATATCCATTCCTTACAAGTGGTACAGAATTTCACAGTCTAGCTGTTGTATTGCCTGTCCAAATATGATCACGTGACTCCCTTTCTAAAGAAACTACATTGGTTACCATTAACAGAACTGATCAGATTTAAACTATTAGTGCTCGTGCATCAAAGTCTGTTATCAGGATTCATCTCAATACCTGACTGAACATCTCCATTGTTACATACCTTGGCGAGCTCTTCGCTCTAAGGATTCATATACGTTGGAGGTGGCTTCTTTTCAGCTAACTCGATTGCAATATAAATGGAAGAGGATTTATTCCATTGCTGTCTGACAGAATGGAATAAGCTACCAGTGACACTTAGGAGGCAGAAGAATGTTTTTTAAAATACTATTGAGATAGCACTTGCTGTTACAGGCAGATTTTGGATCATGAGAGTATAGCCTGTGGGACTATTGAATGACTTCTTTTTAATGTCCGTTTGTGGTTTGATGTTGTAATGAACGTGTTTTATTATGTATGTTACTTTGTACTCCTTGTACTCTGCCTTGGATAAAAGGAGGATTATAAACTGAAAATAAAAGGGTTGAAGGGCAAGTTTATTGGAAATATGGTTGACAGACAGTATTTTGTTGACATAACTCTACATGTCATGACATTGGACAATGTGTGTATTTTATTGAACGATATGTTACTCATGTTCTGTCATCAATAAAAACTGTTGAAAGTTAAAAAACTGAAAATAAATGAACAAAAATAAAATAAAATGAAAATAACCACCATAAACAGAACCTTGGATGCCAAGAGCTGAAGCATTAAAAGGCTTGCTTGAGAAACTCCACCTTGTAATCATGACCATCCCTAAGGGCTCAGTCGTCCTCCACCGGGATAGTAGCATTTTATTTTGGTGTCCACCAGCACCACTTTACAGAGACAGATAAAGCTGTCAAGATCCTCCTGTGAAAGGAGATAAAGCCCGCTCATAAGTTTAGTGCCTTTCAGAACTTCATCAGGCAACTCCCACTCCGCAAATGCCATCTTGGAGAGGGAACGAAGAAACGAATGGTCCTAAGTTTGCAGAAATCTTCAATAATAGGACCCCCAACCGTAGGCTCCTCCTAGGTAGATGCAGAAATGTGGGAAGCTGAAGAAACCTTCTCAGCTATGGAAGTTCTTTCCTACAAAAGGGCCTCTAGACAGGGAAGTCCTCATCCACCTCCAGGTCAGCATACCCTGGGGTGAACCTCATGTGTCTTCTGCAGCGGAAAGAGGCAGTATTAGGCTCTGCTCACAATCACAGCCTTCAAGGAGCAGCCTGACTTCCCTGCAAACCTAGGCCAGATGTGAAGTGTCTGTTTATGCTTTCCAAAAATACTAGGACTAGGGGGCATGCGATGAAGCTACAATGTAGTAAATTTAAAACGAATTGGAGAAACTTTTTCTTCACTAAACGTGTAATTAAACTCTGGAATTTGTTGCCAGAGAATGTGGTAAAGGCGGTTAGCTTAGTGGACTGTAAAAAAGGTTTGGACGGCTTCCTAAAGGAAAAGTCCATAGATAGTTATTAAATGTACTTGGGGAAAATCCAGTATTTCTGGGATAAGCAGTATAAAAGGTTTTGTACTTTTTTGGGATCTTGCCAGGTATTTGTGACCAGGATTGGCCACTGTTGGAAACAGGATGCTGGGCTTGATGGCCCTTTGGTCTTTCCCAGTATAGCAATACTTATGTACTTAGGTAGATTCTGCACCTTGGAAGTAAAAGTATTGCGACTTTTCCACCAGCAACTTGTCCAAACATGTGGGTGGGGAATGGGCGGGTCCCACATTTATACATGCAACTTATAAAATACTATCCTGCACATTTTCAAAGCCCTTAGCCTTCCAAAGTTCCATAGAAACCTATGGAACTTTGGAAGGCTAGGTGCTTTGAAAATATGCCTCAATTTTATGCATCAAAATGCAACATTTAGATGTCCACATTTACACCTGCCATAGGCCAGGAATAAGTGCTCACGCCTATATACTGGCACCCAGATACCATTATAGAATAACACTTAGTACCCACCATTTCATGCTTATTTTGGCACCTACATTTTGGCAGCCTATACAGTATTGCCTCCTATCTGTGCACTTGACCCTTGTTCTGTTAGTTTCATGAAGCTTGTCAGACCTGCTTTTGAAGAAATACTCACTCAGTCCTATAGGTATGTGGGTAACTATCGCTCTAGGTTGAATTTTCCATTTGATTACAAAGTGATTGCACAGGTGGTATACCACCAGCTGCAGAACTTTCTTGAAACCTACAAATATTTATGTGAATATCAAAATGATTTCTGGGCTGGTCCTAGCTTTTCTTCATGCTCCAGATTTTCACACTGTCTTGCAAGACATTATATGATTATTGCCTCAGTAGCAAGTTTGCACAGAGACATTACTTTTTGTGTTCCCCTTCCCTCTCCCCCACTATCCTATCTATATTGTAGTTCATCCCCTTATCATATCTCTGTCCTGCTTTGTCTATTTATATTCTGTTGCTTTTCTTGCCTATTTTTAGATTGTAAGCCACCTAGATGGCTCGTCTTATAGGCGGGATAGAAAACTCCTAATAACTTGAAACTTATGTGGATCAACTGCCATCAAACTAATGCAATACAAACAGCCCAGAATAAGATGGTAAGGCTGATTACAAGAACATAAGAACTGCCTTAGTAGATCAATGAAGTCCAGTACCCTGTTTCTATAATCCGAGGTATTAAGAGATCTGAACCGTTACCTTGAGTCTTTTATTGGCTCCCAATTCTGTATCACAATCAATTTAGATTACTGTAATAATGGTAACGACTGGCAGGGCAACTACAGTCCCAGCAGAACAGGCATTATATATACTAAACCCTCGACCAGATGCCACAATTAGAGATGCCTACTGGTGACCTCCACAGATTGAGGGGGGGGGGGGAGAAGGGGTGAAAGGACAGTGTGGAAAATAAGCCACTACAAAGCTTATTAAAAACCTCTTCTCCTGAGCATATATACAATAATCAAGAATACAAGCATCTTTGAGAAACTTTAAACCTTCATGAGCTTTTGCTTAGAGTTAAAATGATATAATCTTTTCAAAAAGACATAAAACTGCTTTGTGCAAGGGGTTAAGAATGGCTTTGTAGCCTTGCAATTCCTTTTGAAGAACACTTGGAGTCTCTTGTACAAAATACTTATTGCTATTCTGCATTATTTCTTTGCCTGCTGTCCTCCTCCTCTCATTTTTCTATCCCCACCCTGTTGTGTGTTACTCCAGTAAAGGTAGTGCTCGAAAGGGGAATCTGAGCATTCATGCATGCTAACATCAGCAAGTCTCTGGTTATATCACAATACAAACCTGCTCTCTGAATTGAATCGGTCAGGATTCTATCTGGTGTATCATATTTGGTGTGATATATGTAGCCATTTTCAATAAAAGCCAGGTCTATTCCTGTTAATGAGAATAATGAACACAGCAAAACATCAGCTATCATTTTAAATATAAAAAAAGATTTTCAACAAACATGATTATGGTGTAATGACTTCTTTTTAGCTTGTTAGCCACATTGAACTAGAAATTGTACAAGAAAATGTGGGGTATAAATGACAAATAAATAAATCTAGGAAAGTGGTCAAGCCTCCTAATGTGTTGCTCTTCCTGGGATTTTAATATTTAGCATACAGAAAACATACTGCCCATTTACAAAAATTTCAGAAAGGCAATTCTAGCAAGTACTTAATCTTTTCTTGAACTTATTTACTGAAGAAGAAGGTGTCTCACAGATAATGTGAAATTCTTAATGCTAATAAATGGGTTAAACATACATTATTTAGTCACACAATATCAACTCTCCATATTATTTGACTAATATTTGCTCAAGTATTAACAACACACGTATACATTCAATGGTATCTACTATGCATCTGTTGTATTTAACATTAACACATTTCATTCATTCATGCACAACCGATAAAGTCCAACCTAAGACTTTTCCATTAACAAGTTCCCAAAACCAGCTGCAATAATGTCCAACGCTGTATGTCCACTTGAAAAATGATCTTGTAATCTTAACGCAACAGCGTGTTCAACTTATACTGCCCAATCATATGTCCAAACAGCAATAATGAATCATGTGTATTCAATAGGTGACTATCTTGTAATCCAGGTACACTTAACGTGTCGAGAAACAACAAAGAGAGTCCAATTCTCCCGTAAAAAACAACAGAAAAAACAAAAGAACGGAAGAACTCAAAAGAACCAGACTCAAAAAATATGAAAAGCCAAATTTAGTGCAATAAATTTGGCTTTTCATATTTTTTGAGTCTGGTTCTTTTGAGTTCTTCCGTTCTTTTGTTTTTTCTACACTTAACGTGTCCACATTACCCTATGTTCTCTCCCAGCAGCTGAGACAAAGTCCATCAATAGGGACGTCTCTAGTCGAACTCCATCTGGATGTTTTCACACATTCCAACAAACAACTCAAATATATTAGTCAAATAATATGGAGAGGGCAGATAATGTGAAAGGTATACTGAAAAGACCAATTCAAATTTGTTATCCCTGCCATGAATTCTAATGCTTTTTCTTGTCTGTTAATCCTAATTCTGGGCACAAAAGAGTTAATATATGATTTGGGGGGTTTTTTTTCCTCTTAAGACGACTTTGCAACTTCCACTGAAATACTCCAGAGATTCAACGGCACACAAGCCCAGCCAAATTATCTAAAACATGCTGAGGTAAGCAATACACCAACCAGCAGAACTTCAAGGGCCGCAGTGCATCCATGCTTTACTCATCAATATTCTAGACTGGCTGTGCCCTGTGCAGCATTCACTGCCGAAGAGCTGATCTGCATTAGGGAAGGGGAGTGCTAAACAGTGATATCCAAAGGGTGCAGTGCTACTGTAACTGAGGGTGTGCAAATACTAATGTAGCACTATGATCAGTCTGCTATAGGTTTGTCATTCTCTGTCTAAGCAGCCCACACACCAGCCCTTCTGGCTGCATAATTTCATACAACAGGAAAAAAAATACAATTTCAGCTTTAAAAATGCTTTCTTCCTTCCCCTACCTAGGCTTCATCCACTGAATACACTATTTTCTGTGGCTTCCCTCAACATCGCAGCTTTCTGACCCACACAGGCGGCTCATTGCTGCTGCCCACATTCTATTTGCTGCAATATTTCTAAATTTTGCTTTACTATTAACAGTAAAAGTCCAGCAGAAACGTCACTCAGCATGTCTATCATGCACATTGTCCCAGATATCAAGAGGAGAGGGTAGGAAGGAGGCGAGAGAAAGCAGAGACTTCTGAGAAGGTAGTAAAAGGGCTGCAAAAACACAAATGTGACCATCTCTGGGAAAAGGTGACTAAAGTTTCCAGAAACAAACAAAACAAAAAAAAACCAACAAAAAAAAGGTTAATGATTTCTGTTAGAGCAAACAATTTGTAATACAATAGTCCAAACCCCATCTTTGTATGTGAAATATACAGAAGTTCAAACATTTAACTTTCATGCTGCTTTACAGAGCCATGACATGAAAAACTAGCCATTAACATTTTATATCTGAGACTTCAGTCACCTTTTCCCAAAGACTGTCACAACTGGTGTTATAGGGAGAGTAAAACATCCTAGCTTATCCTAGCTTCAGAGAGGCTAGCCCTGAAAACACACAAACAGGAGAGTTTAACAAGAAAGCTTTATGTCTACCGACCACTACAGCCCCATTCCTCACAAAAACCTCAGGGTACACTGGGTCTATCAGGATTCACAGGCACCCAAGCTCACCCTGTACAGCTACTGCTTTTTGTATCATTTTTTTCTTTAACAAGACAAAACAACAACAACAACAAAACACAGTACAGGTGGGGGTAGTAGGGTGGGGGAGTAAATAGAAGTTGGATTTGTCTTTTTAAAAAAGTAACTTTTGGGAAAAAAATGTATTGCATTGTGTTTGTAAAAGGATTTCTTCAATAAAACAGGTTTAACAGAGAGTAGGGGTGGGGTTTGGGTAGGGGTAGTGGGGATAAAACTGTTAAATGTTTGATGACAGACTATCATGTTGTGATTACTTTGTTCATTTTGACATTTGACTTGCTGTTCTTCTGTATTGTTGGAAATATTTGTGTTGTCATCAATAAAAATGTTGAAACATAACAAAATACAGTACATATGCATGACAGTGCTGTAGACAAAAACAAGAGGTCTATTCTCATGCCAAGGAGTAACCAAAAGAAATGCTAACTATGTGAAAGGCAGTGACAATCAATCAGAGACACTAGCCTAAACTTACAAGCAAACACAGCATCTCTCTCACTATTTCTCAATGCCCACAGGTCAAAAACCACAAACCCAATACCTAGTAAGCCCTAGTCACTGCATCAACTAAAATTACATTAGCTGTGCCTTTCAAGCATGCCTAAATTGTTGGTTTTTTTAGCTTGCTTAAACATTCTGTCAAAAATCTGTTTTCTTAACTTTTATTAATAGTATGTTCACTACAACCTTGACAAGATGCCTTGCCACTGTGCAGATAATACAAAAACTGCTTTTATCTAAATACAGCAAGATATCAAATCTGAAGCAGGCAAAGTATAAGCACAGAAGATCCTTTGTTACAAGGAATTGAAAGAAAGATCAACTGATGTCTGAAATTCCAAAAGGAAGAACCTGAGCAGACTGAATGGGCCATCCTGTATGCATGCATCTGGTATTAGTCTATTTCATACAGTCAAATGATCTGGGTGCCCAAATTTGCTTAAGGGCTCGATGTACTGAAGCAGCAAATACCCAACCTTTTTCATGTTATGACACACTCAATATTGCCCAGCATTAGAGCCAACTTTTCACAATGATTGGGGGTGCTCAACTCAGCATACATTCTATAAGGAACACCTAGTCTTAGCCGTGTTATTCCTTTCGGCCAATATAGCATAAATGAGCTCGCTTAGTCCACTTCCACTGTCTCCCAGGAGATGTAATGATGGGACGATCATTTTATTTTTGTGAAAAAGGGATATACACAGATGTGAAAACCCACCTTAAGAGATTTGTTTAGAATTAGTTCAATGTCAGTTATTCGGGCTTGTATTATTCTTCCTAAGATATTGCCTTCGTTTTGTTTTTTAAACTTACTGTAAACCGCTAAGAACCTGGTGGTTTTATCAGTATAGAAATTATTGTATGTTCATTCCTCTTTCAACTTGAGACTTGACTATCCAGCTTATTTTCGAAAGAGAAAGAAGCCCATATTTCGACCTAAATCGGGAGATGGGCACCTTTCTCTCGTGGGCGACCAAATCGGTATAATCGAAAGCCGATTTTGGGCGCCTCCAACTGCACTCTGTCGCGGGAACGAACAAAGTTGACGAGGGCGTATCGGAGGCGGGACTGGGGCGTGTTTATCAGCCGAGGAGAAATGGGTGCGCTCGGCCGATAATGGAAAAAAAGGGCACCAGAAGCGAGAATTTGGGTCACTTTTTTGGACCCTTTTTTGTCACGAACAAGTCCCCAAAAAGTGCCCCAACTGCCCAGATGACCACCGGAGGGAATGACGGATGACCTCCCCTGACTCCCCCAGTGGTCACTAACCCCCTTCCCATCAAAAGAAAAAAAGAATTTTAAAAACTTTTTTTCCGAGGGGGCGTGTCAAGATGGCACCGTGAGCAGACGTGTTGAAAGCGAGCTCCTGCCTTTGCTTGCTTGTGGAATATATAATAATATACCTGTTTTCTCTCTAATGCCGCATACCAAGCGTAAAGGGACGACTCGGGGGATTCCCCTTCACCCCGCGACGTCCACACCGGCAAGCGGAGGTTTGGAACGCTTCTTCCCTGCATTGTCCTGAAGAAGCGGAGCGGAGTCCTTAGCGGGTGGGGACGGTGAAGCGACCTCCCCGCAGGAAATAGAAGTTTCTCTCTCCCCGCCTTCTACGACGCCTCCATGCCCTGCAACTGCTCTGAGCGAGTCGGGGTTTCTCTTGGAGCCCGGAAAGGGCTATCCCGGGGAGCCCAGAGGGGAGCCTAGCTCTGTAATGAGAACTGCAGCTGCAGAGGAGACGGAGGTGAGCCTGGGCAAGATCTGGCTGAAACTATTGGAAATTGAACAAACTTTGAGACAATCTTCTGATGAGGTAAAGACTTTAAATTTCAATATCCAGGAAGTGAAAGGTTCCCTAGATTTGGCAAAACAAGATTTTACTTCAAAGATTGAGGCCTTAGAGAGAGAGACGAAGCAAACAGAAGATTTTAAAATGGCAGTGGTAAAAGACAATATGGAAATTAGAAGAAAACTGGAGCAGGTAGAGAATTTCAATAGGAGACTGAATCTTCGAATGTTGAACTTTCCTAAAATATTGGGAGAATCTCCAAAAGATTTGTTCCAGAGATATCTAAAAGAAAATTTAAACTTTCCCCAAGAAGTATTTCCTCCTCTGGATAAAATTTACTATATACCAAGTACGATGAAAAAAGTTGGGACAGGAAATTCTATTGATTTACAAAATGTCACAGCCATTTTGGAGCAAACAATTGAGGAATCACCAGAAAGGGGGACATTGATAATTTCCTTTGTATTTCAACAGGATTTAAACGCAGTTATGCGTCTTTACTTTAAATCTACTAATCGAGAATTTGCAGGTCAAAAGATTTGGCTTTATCCGGACGTGACTAAATCCACACAAGAAAAACGTAAAAAGTTTCTATCTATGAGGTCAAAGGTATTGGAATTGGGAGGCTCTTTCCTCCTGGCTTACCCATGTAAATGTGTCATCAGGTTGAATCAAGTTAAATATACATATTATATGCCTGAACAGCTTCAGACTTTTCTAGACACTAAACAACGATAGAGTTAGAATTATAATGGGACTGACGGAACCATAAAATTTTAATTTTAATGTTATGATTTGGTATATCTTCACTATTTCCTGCCCCCCCATTTTTGAGGTCTAAGGAAGCCAATATTTGATTTTATTTAGATAATTTGATGTATTATTATCTTTTCTTTTGAGTATGTAATGGCTGTATTACACTTTTGCAGTATGATAATTTCTGTAAAGTATGTATAAAATTAATAAAAATTATGAATCATAAAAACTTTTTTTCCCAGCCTGTATGCCAGCCTCAAATGTCATACCCAGCTCCATCACAGCAGTATGCAGGTCCCTGGAGCAGTTGTTAGTGGGTGCAGTGCAGTGGCGTAGGAAGGGGAGGGCGGTGGGGCGGTCCGCCCTGGGTGCACGCCGCTGGGGGGGGGGGGGTGTCGTCTCCGTTGGTTCCTTGCTCCCTCTGCCCCGGAACAGGTTACTTCCTGTTCCGGGGCAGAGAGAGCAAGGAACCAATGGAGCCAACACAGCTCCCAGCGACGTGGACTCGGGGCGGATCGGCCCTCCCGGCCGCCCCTCGCTTCTAAAGTAAGTAACAATGC